>NC_048550.1:1992659-2625137 GCF_902806685.2 Maniola hyperantus
TTGTATCTTAATTTTTATTTGATCTACCCTCATTTTTCTAATAATAGCAAAAATAATAATGTCGCGTGGTTGTGTATCAATACTTATAATATTATAATAGTGGATCAAATGTAACGAATAAAGTAATGAAATAGTATTTATTTTTACAATAGTACATAAATAAAGATATACCCCACTACACTACTCGCTACTATATTATGTTTAGTGGTGATTACATAAAATTCTAAAGTTTTAAAATGACGGTTAGTTTCGAATTGCCCTCATTTTTGGTTCACTTACATTGGGTTAGTTTAAAGCTCCTTCATATTATGAGTAATTTCTTATAGGACATCACTCGTTTATGTACCTAATACAATAACCAAAGTCAACAATAGAGACGTTAAATGACCCTATTCGGACTCATACCACAGATTACATAGCGACTCTTGTTACCAAGAAATAAAGTGCAATTTAGCTTGCACAGCATTGCGGTCAAAAGTTTATCAAACGCCTGTCTTTCTATCGCGTGAACTCTTATCTCTTATGAGATCGAAGGGAATTGGGAACCACCGGCTCGTGCCGCATCTCTGGTCGCGTGACCATGCGAGACCAACCTGCTGATACGGAAGCTTCGCTGTTGTGGTGTCTTCTCGACAAACTGAAGTATGTCGGGGTATAGATCTCGAGGCCGAGCCTCCTTGCCCGGGCATCCGTTCAAAGGTGTCTTAGGCTACCTGGACTATTCAACCCTTTTCGAAATGGGCTGAGGCCGCGCCTGTTCGGCATCGGCCTTGAGGCACACGGGTTCGTCTCTAGGTTGGTGTTTGGTGTTAAATCTGGTGATTGGGGCGTCATATCCGGTATGAGGGGTGTCATAACCGGTGGTTGGAGTGTCATGACCGATGCGTCGTCCTCTTCGTCGCCACTGATGCCTACGTTGGGAGGCGCCATTGATGCGGATTGCGGAACAATTGGGGAGAGGGGGAGAGGTCGCCTGTCCAGTGGTCTCGCTTGTAGCGGCTTCAGGAAAGCGCACACTGTGACGATGTAACTTACAACTTACAAACTAGATGTCACCACAGGATCTTCAATCTCGCTAGCGAAATTTTCTCTACAAAATGACTGAATAGAATCAGATAATATATTAATATATTATCTGTGATAGAATATACAAATGGTCGGATCAACTGAACCCCAAGTTTGGATTAGTTCAAAGAAAGAACTTCCTATCAGTACATTATTGTCTCGTACGCAAGATAACAACTCTGGGAGTTACAATTTCAGTATAAAAATTTGCATTAGTGCCTCTGATGTCTTGTTTCAATATAATGTTATCTCTATATTGTACCGTAAACAAGTGATGTCTTAATACGAAATATAAGAAATCGTGCATAATATTGTAATCCTTGAAAAAAATCCCTCTTAAGGTAGCTTTGTATTGTTTAAGACTTAAGTAATATGTATAGTATATGTCAATACAACATAATATATCAAAAACTGCCTACAATGATAAGTAAAAAAAGTTTGATTCTATATTTTTCAAAGTATATGCCTCGCTCGCGTTGTAAGATAGCTGTGTTTATGTATTGTGCTATATTGAATGGCAAACCCTAGTGGGAAGTGCCACGTCCCTCGGCAATGATAAATAGGTTTCAGAGAGACCCTCTTTTATTTGAATCTCCTATGAAGGTGGTTTTAAGTTGGTATTCTGCCTACTTGAATTTACAGAGACTACAAACAAAGATTAAAAACAATAAAATTCTTACTGTGCAATTATGATAAATGTGCAAACACCAGTACTAAATAAAATACAGAATAGTGTAGTACAGAATATGTATGTAAAATACATTAAAAGAACCTTATCTTCCCCTCTAGTGAAGTCGGGTAAAAATCCTATGTTCTAAGCCAATTTCTTGCATGCGCAATATAGCATATGATAAATAAACATCTATCATTCAAGTATTATGTATGTACATACAGACAATTGCGTTCTATTTTCTATACGCCGTGCCAAAACTTAATTAAGTTTATACAGACCAACAAATCAAACAGTATCCTAACATTTAGTATTTTTCTCTCCTCAGTTATTGACCTTAATTCGTTTATACACGAAAGTTAAAATATAAGTCCCGCAAATTGCTATTGCGCTGGAACCATGTCTCATTAACATCGAAATGACGTCATTTTGACGTCAGGCGAAATAAAAATATACCATCAGCTCGAAACTTCAGTCTAGTGTTGACGTCACTAAAATGGCGCATTAGCAATTTGCGGGACTTATAACTAAATTGACAAGTCTAAAATATAGTTCCGTCCTTTTCTACATGTTCCCTGTTGAAAAAGGTGGGCACTACTTTTAGATACATCAATATAGTTTAGGATTTATGTAAAACCGAATCAGCATCATTGTTTATATCTAAATTTAAAAATTGTTACTAAACTGTGTTCGTTTAGAAATTTCTAAATGTGTAAACAAAATTAACTTTCTGGATTTTTCTTGATTCACTTACATAATTTAACTGTTGAACGGCTATTCTGAAAAAAATCATGTTCTACAGCTAAACATGTCACTGGCCATCAAGTTATAAGCAAAGAAAACTCATCATAACTTGTTTCTCTTAACAAGTTACCACAGCTCACGACAGGGAATTTCTAACAAAACGCCGAAGCCTCGACGTCACTGGCAGGCGTCAAATGTACAGTACATTTGACGCAGGTAGCCTTATTTTTCACATCACCATTGCCTAATATTTGGTATCGTCGAATCAGGATTAAACTGAGAGTTCCCTCACACTAGTTCACTCTGGTAATACCATGGCCCTGCCATGGTTACACCGATCGTGACTTATAAAGTCATTATTTTAACCATTGAAAATCCCAAAAAATCTAGATTTAATTTGCTGCCATATTTGTTATGGGCTCTTAGTTATAATTTATTGCTTATACGCATGCCATACTTACATTTGACGTGTATACGCAGTGCAGAATTTTTTTTATTGTGGAGGGCCTAAATGTTTAGAAATTTCTAAATCCTTGAACTATTACAATAATACATACTTAAATATTTTTGTATTAGATTTCTATGTGCTATGGACGCTTGCTAGAAATTTAAGAATTTCGGAAATAAAATTTGGTTGATTTTTAGGCTATTTATTTATGCTATTGACTAAAAGCGATTGTTTAAATGAAGTAAAATTAGTCTTTTTAGATTTATAAGGCATGTATGAAAAGTTGTAAAGCTATAAAGAAGTGTAGGCTAAGACAAAGGCGTCTGTAGCATGCAGTCTTCGAAGCATACCTTTTTTTTCTCTTTTTAAACGCTAGTCAAGTGTTTCGTTACCTACATACTGTTTATGTATTTTGTAACTTATATGATGTTATATAAGAATATATTAAATCAGTACTGTCTTTGAAAGCTGTGGATTTTTTATTGCTTTTCACCCAGATACCAAATAATTTTTAATTTACCTACCCAACCACACGGTTTTCAGATTTTTAGGGTTCCGTACCTCAAATGGAAAAACGGAACCCTTATACCCTCACTTTGTTGTCTGTCTGTCAAGAAACCTACAGGGTACTTCCCGTTGACCTAGAATCATGAAATTTGGCATGTAGGTAGATCTTATAGCTGACATTAGGGGAAAAATCTGAAAACCGTGAATATATGTGGTTAGGGTTTCACTTGTGCTTTCTAAAGCAGATTTTTATTTATTTCTATGCATCTTAGTTTTTGAATTATCGTGCAAAATGTCGAAAAAATACTACTAGTACGGAGCCATCGTTGCGCGAGCCTGTCTCGCACTTGGCCGGTTTTTTCCGTTTAGGTACTTGTGCTTTATGACATTACCTACAAGTTTCTAAGTCAACAGGAAGTAACCCTATATATAGATTTTGGTTCACTGACAGACATCAAAGTGAACCTATAAGGTTTCCTTTCATTTCTCTGGAGATTCGGAGCCCTAAAAAATAAAGGAAATGTATAAAATCTTCAAATAAAACATGTGTTAGAATTGGTACAAAATAATGTTTTAATAAATCGCTTATGTATATATAGATACAAGATACAACAAAATAACATGCTAACGAAATATTTTTCCACATATGTAAGTATACTATACAACAACATAATCTCTTAAAAAATTTAAACAAAGAATATTATAGGTATTATATTACATTTGACTTTATATTCATAATCTTATGTTACAAAAATAAAGGTAATAAACAGATAATCATACGACTAAGTGTCTACACCTAGTTTGATAACTCGGTATCTTATATTTTATGCGATTCCTTTTTTAAGGCACTAGTTTTTGACTAGTTAGTCACTAAAGAATAAGTAAATACAAACATTTCAGATCCAAAATAGATTAGGGGGGTCACAACAAATTTGGTAACCATCACCGATATGGATTTTGTTGGCTTCAGAGGGTAGAGGGCAACTCTCTGCAGACAAATATGCTACTCTGCCGGCCCTGAGTGGTTGACATAAGTGTTTTATCAAACTACCCGATGAATCACCATTTTGAGTTACCAGTCAATCACAAACGAAACTATGTTTTATATTAAATTGAATTTCGAATGTTTTTTGAAAACATTTCGAATTTGGCCACTCAAAATGGTTGACGCCCACTGAGTTTCTTGTCGTAACGTAACGACGAGAGCCCTTTACTACCTTCTCTCCTTGGATAGAGTATAATATAAATTTTCCACGGAGAATATTGTAAAAAGGACAGCATCACTTTTAGAACTGTCAATTTAGTTTCTTATATATTTAGTATTTATGTACAACGGAATCAGCACCATTGCTTTTGCCCGTTACATTACATCTTTACATCATCGCATCGGTGGGAAAAACAGTTAATGGATGTACGCTAACCTTTACACGCCTTAAACCAAGTGTCCCCTGGCAAGTTTTCTTGCAGAAGTCACTGTCAATTTTTGCAATCTTACCTACAATAGTTGCTGCAAGTTGAGATTGAAAAAAAAGGCAGGGGGACGCCCCGCACACCCGCACGTCACCCGCGCTCGCCCGCACCAGTGTGGCGCGGGGGCTGTGCCATTTTGACCTGTCGCGTACTTACAATAATAGATATAATATGTACATAGCACCTTTATTATAATTATTATTTATTCTATGTACGTAAAATCGGTTTTAAATAGGTACAGAATTAACTACAACTATGAATATTGAGCAGTTTTTATATTTTTAAAGTTTATAAGAAATGATTTCGAGAGAAAAATATATAGACCTGCCAAAAATAAATCGAACTTAAATTTGTAAGTAAAAAAGGGTAAGTATGAATAGCCTTTTATGTTAATAACTAGCTGATGCCCACGACTTCGTCCGCGTGGATTTATGATTTTAAAAATCCTGTGGGAACTCTTTGATTTTCCAGGATAAAAGTAGCCTATGTCAATCTCCATGTCTTTTAAACCCATGCAAAAAATTACATAGATCTGTTGGTTTGTCCTTCATTATGTCGCAACAGGGCAGTGGATTGATGTGATTTTTTGCATGAGTATAGTTAAAGACTTGGAGAGTGGCATAGGCTACTTCTTAACCAACTTCCAAAAAGGAGGTGATTTTCAACTCGGCATTATTTTTAAATGTATGCACACCGATTTTTTCGAGGTTTCTGTACCGATTTACAAATATTTTTTTATTCCAGAGAATCAAAGAGTTCCCACAGGATTTTTTAAAACTAAATCCACAACCAAATCGCGGGCATACTCTAGTGACGACTGATATACAGGGTGAAAAAAAATTATGGGCCCTCCAGGGGCACTCGCCTGTCGCACAAGATATTCATAAAATAGAATATTTAGTACACGCGTTCTTTAATCAACATTACCTAGAACTGTTCACTTTGTGTAAGACCTAATGTTTCTTGGCGAAATTTTATCATTAACATTGACTGTGTCGACTAGTAGAGTAATAGCGAGTGTTATTTTTTTGAACCTTTAGCTGGTTTGATTCCCGGGTGAGACAAGCGAATTTTAGAAAATCTTTGAATGCAGTTTTGTTTCTTTTTAAAAATAAGAGAATGTTTCCTTGGAGTAAAATGATCTAACTTTAGGATTTAAGGTAGCTACCCTGGAGGGCCCATACTTTTTTCCACCCTGTATACCTACACTGGAATATAAGACCACTGCGTCAGATATATTAAACCATTCGCTACAAGTTACAACGCGTGTTACTCAAATAAAATCCTATTACTTTGTTTGCTTTTATTCGATTAGTGTCAACACGAGTAACTTAACTTGTGAGGTGCACCCGATCCGTTAGGGACGATTCCCATTAGACTGTGCTGGGCCGGAGTGATGCAAGATAGCCTAGTACGAGCTACAGATTATTATTTTCAGGGTCAGCCGAAGCACGCCAGCGGGACTAAGCCTCTGCTGTCCGTCCGTCTGTCTGTCTGATTGCGGGATCTCGGGTTTGAATGAATGATTTATTTATTCAATAAAATGCAGGTATAATAAATAGCTTGAAATAATGTCCGTTTAGATATTTCTAACGTCCAAAAATAAAACAGAAAATGAACAATAGTTTAACATATAAAGAAAATTCAGTGTATAAAATTGATGAATTTATGCATTTTTGTACTTAAGGACTTTATAAAGTATTCTAGGTAATCTATAAAAAATATAGTATTATTTAATCTTATATTCTATTAACTTCTTAAAACTATGCTATTATGCTAAATTTTTTGTCAAATTATATTTTTACGTTTAACGTCTATTTTCTATATTAATTATAATTCTTAAGTCTAGAAGTCCACAAGGACTAGAATAGTTATAGGTATAGTTTATAAGAAAAACTTTTATATACGTAGGTACGTACAGTACGCGGCCGAAACTAATGTACATCGATCTTTAGAAGGAGATAGCAGATTTGTAGAGCACTGTCTCTGTCGTTGAGACCGACAAAACGTCATACAGGTATGAGTGACAGAGACAACGCTCTACAAAGCCGAAATGTCATTCTAAAGGCCGATGTACATTACTTTCGGCCGCGTACTGTAGTTAACTATTACACAAGATATTATGATCTCTCATATTGAACACAATTTCAATTTAATATTTAAAAATCAATTATCAAATCCTTGTATAATATAATGGATTAATTAATATTGGCATCATTTATTGGCTGATTCACTAGATATTTATGTCAACATGTAAATAATCCTTTCATCAAAACTATCGCCACAATTGCGGCATTAAAAACAGTTCAAAAAAACTCTTCATATGACGTCAAAATGTTACCCAGCTAAACACCTAAAAAAATTCACCTGTTACACACGAGGAAAGTTCTATAAACCGAAGTCCTGATTTGACGGAACATATGACATGACGTCACTGTCCCTCTCCAGCCAAACCTTGATTTAGGAGGCATCTCTTCTGTCCACATAAACACTGATTTGTATTCCAGGTTTGAGAATGTGATGTGATACGGTGCGACACATCTTTCTACATCCACAAGTTTTTTCACGAAATTCTCCTTCATTTGAGGCCCCCGTAGCAGCACAACTCATTATGTGACGCCATTCAACGATAACGTGACGTCACACAAGCTATAGAACATTATTCCTTAGTCACTATACAATATACACACTCATGAGGCCAGTGTTCCTAGAAACACTCACTAATCTTCATTTGACAATGAATATGACTTCGCTGTCCCGCTCGAGTTGCTCCTCGAGCTGCGAGGCGGAGAGGCCTCCCTGGCAGCACAGCTCGTCGAGGCACACGAGGCCGTTGTAGGTGCGCGCTATGTACTGGCTGTGCTCGCTGCGGAGGGACGCGTTGTCGTTGTGCAGTGTCACTGGGAACTGGATGGATGGTACAATGTTAATATTTTGCCACAATATGCTAATCTTGCGGTGTAAGTGGTCATGTCAAAGTGAGTTGTAAGGCCGGCCCTACACGGACTGCTCGAGCGGTTAGCCAGTGATCAACATACACGGACCGCTCTTGCAGTCAGAGTCAACAGCTTGAAGCTGCCATGGAGCAGTTAGCTTAACTGCTCGATGGCAATTTCAAGCTTCAAGCAATTTCAATGCGGGCGGGAAGCGTGCGCGACGCGGAATGAGGAGCGCGGGCGGAGGTAACTGCGCGAGAGCGGTCGACAGCTCGAGCAGTCAGTGTATGCCTGGCGACTGCTTGACCGCCCGAAGCAGTTGCAGCTGCTTGAGTGGTTCGTGTATGTACGTACGTAGAAGTCTGTAGTTCAATATGTAGTCGCAGCTTGAAGCAGTCCATCCTGACTGCTTCAAGCTGTCCGTGTATGGCTGGTCTAAATGAAACATATTATTATTTCTAAGGGGCAGTGTATAATTGAGAGTTGAAAAGAAAGAGTTGAGTTGTCTTTTTGATGACAACTCAAGCTTTATACACGTTGACATACCTACGGTAGAAAATATAATAAAGCAAAACAGGACCAACTCTAAAGGTTACGTGCGTCCTTACGCCAAGGTAAATAAAGGTTATTTTGAGTTGTTATTAAAAAAGATGACGCGCTTAGGTTCCACTCCACTTTGTATAAGAAACCTTAGTAGTAGTAGTAGTAGTAATACTTTTTTTCTCGTTTGCGTCAATTATACAGTAGCAGGTGTTGTTATACCTATTTGCATTTGGATAAAAGGTTAGAATTTGAAAATTTTATTTTACTTTTCTGTAATATTTTGTGGGTACCAAACCAAGAAAGAAAGTCCTTTAGAGTCTAGGTGTTCACAAGTGTTCTCAACTTCTCACCTTGTACACCCTGCGTATGAGTCCCTCCAGCACGCCGAACAGCACGAGCTTCCTCTCGTTGATGGCGAGCTCCTGGGGACGCATGCGGCGGCACAGGTCGCGCACCGTGCTGCCGTAGGACATGCCCGCGTACATGCGGAACAGGTCGCTCACTCGCGGCAGCTGCCGAGCTGTAAGCAAGGGTTTACTAAAAGAAAATTTTCTACGTTCACAAGAGATTAGAGATGTAACTAAGAAGTATGTCTAAACTTTGGGAACTTGAAATTGGCTTCCAACCGCCTCGTATAGAAAAAAGTTTATTTAGTCTGGACTACAAGAGAATTCGAAGGTAGCTTCCAATAGGCTTTAATGGAGAAATGTTGACTAAGCGAAGCCGTATACCCTCGACTAACTGCTGCCTGTTGCTTGCTTTAGGATGCCTCATAAAAACACTTTTATACCTATCTTTTTTCCTTCAGGCCAGAAGCGCTGTTCATATGCTGATCATGTACGGAGTGTACTGCGTGGCGCTGCGCTTCAACAGCACGCTAGAGCGGTGGGCCTTGACGATTCCCCTGCCGTTCAAGCTGCCGTCCAGGGAAGAACAGGCTGCGCTTGAGTAGAGTAGAGTCAAATTGGTAACTTACGCGTTCTTGCACAGAATTCCACGCATTGTCGCTGTAGCCCCGCGCATCGTGTGAGTTGTCTTAATTTTGGCGTCGCACTGTATACCTGGGGCAAACAAAAATTTCTTAAATACCACTGGTATTAAATTCTCACACAAATCTTTTCGGAAATGTTTTTCGAATAGAAAGAAGAAAGAAAGAAAAGAAGTTTATTTACAAAACTGTGTCACACATCACATCTTAAAACTAAGAGCTGGTTATTCCAGCGCTTCTTCCACCTGAGCATAAGCCCAACGCGCTTCAAGCAAAAGAAGCGCCGGAACAAACTGTCATGTGTGACACAACCCGAAAAAGGGTCCCAGTTAAGCATTATTCTCAGAATAATGCCAATCTCCTGAATCAAAAGTTGTCAACCGATAGACACAATATGTCTTTTATAGGGACCCACCGCGGTCTTGCGCCGCCTGTATCCAGCAGCTCCCTGCTACTCGTTCTTTTAGATCTTCTAGACTTTTAGATCAAAGTCACCATTCTTGAACCTTGGAAACCCAACCTCGATGCACGTAACTGTCAACAATAGTGCTGGAATGGGTACTCACAGCGCAGTACTGGAAGATGGGCACAAGCGTGACCACGCCGTAGTAGACGAGGTTCTGCACGCACGCCCGCACCAGGCTGATCTCCACATCCGTCAGCGCAGCGATCTTCGACACGTGGTTGAACCCGTCTATGTACGGCAGGATCTGGAACAAGCAGGAGTTTATGAATATCGTACCACTAGAGTGAACTAGAGTGAGGAAACCAGAGATTATTTAACCACCTCTCGTTTTGATTCTGAATCGACTTTGTCAAATATCATGCTGGGGGGTGACGTGAATGGTAAATAGTCGTTAGCTCATATCCCGATTGCCATCTCGACCTGTCGCGAACTATACATTTGACGCCGGTCAGTGTAGGTGAAGCCTCGACGTTTTGATAGAAGTTTCATAACTGTCGTGATTGTGGATCTGCTCTACCGACTAAACTGGACAGCATCATGATCAACCTATCACCGGCTCACTACTGAGCACGAGTGTCTTCTCAAAATGAGAAGGACTTGGCTCCACGCTGGCCAAGTGCGAATTGGCAGACTTCACACACCTTTGAGAACATTATGGAGAACTATCAGACATGCAGGTAATCATGACATTAGCGATGGCAGCGGTGGGTTGTGACAGCCGTGTCACATCGGTCGGCATGCGAGTGCGAATAATATTATGTAAACGCTGGGTAATAATTTAGCACGAGAGAGGGTAGAGTGTAGTTGGGCGTATTTGTGAAGTCAGGAGTTGGCTATCGTAACACTAAGGCTGAGATCTATAGAGCGCACTTTGACTGTACTCAGACGTAAGATTGAGTTAAAACGAGACAAATTTATGTGAGACATATAGCTCTGTCTCGTTTTAACCCTGTCTTAAGTCTAAGCTAAGTCAGAGTGTGCTCTATAGATCTCACCCTAACAATCCTATAAAATAAAGTGCCTAAGTCGAAAAACAGCTCAATTTCATATTCGGCACACAAGGGCGTTGCTAGCTATATTTACCAATTTGTGTAACTACTGAATTTGGGAAAGCTAAAGGGAAATTTGATCAGCAAATCGGTCTCAAAGGGCAAGGTTATCGCCAAAAGAGTATTAGAAAGGTATTAGGTATACATATATGAGCTTTAGGCAGAGTTTATGGAAAACAAAGGGTTGGTTTGCTACTTCTGTTTGGCTACCTAATTCAAACAGTTTTATTTATAGCTTAACTTTTGTATTCGTCGTAAAATCGACGCTCCTGAAATATGGTGCTGCGGACGCCTCTTAAGAATAATACCTACAACCTATCGTACAAATGTCTCTTCGGTCGTGTCGGATTTCCGTCCCATCGAGCTATGAAGTGAGGGAATAGAAATAAGAGTATACCTGTGTTTGCGCAGACAATTGGCACCGAATCCGTATTCTTTCTCTAAACTAAATTTAGAGTGTCTGCATTCTTTTCATTTTAACAATTCTAAAAAGGGACAGAACACGAACTATACATTTAAAGACTCTAAATTTTAGTGCACGCTACAAATTTAAACAGTAGGCTCGCGACTGTGTGCTAGAATCACGGGTTTTACCATCTAAAAATTAAATTTAAAACTGTCACACTGCGTCTGTCCTTTTCATATTACATTAGTAAGAAGAGGGTGCGAATACTCTAAAATTAGGTTGTGCTCAGAATCAGTACCAATTGTGCACTATATGCACTAGGAACGGCATTCCGAACCAGTGGTAAATTAAACTAGTTGACGATTCAAAAAGCACTTGTAAAAGTTTACTTGAATAAAAATCTATTCTATTCTATTCCCGCGCAGTTGGCTAATCTCTATGGAGATAGGCAGACGGCACGCCGGCAATTCGGTCGGGAGGCATTTATTATTATTATTTATTAGTATGCCTAATTCAAGTAGGTAGCCTTTATAAGCTGTATTGCATCGTAACATTTAAAACACAAAGGCGCGCCAAGGGTCAAGTTCGTAAACTTAACGTTGATAACGACTTCGCAGTAATATTAATTGCGACATTGGGGCCGATTCTCTTGTACACAATCTCTAAACTAAACTAAATTAACAGGTCTAAATCTAGTGGTATCCTTTTCCGCAAGCAACATTATGAAAGGGATAGCAATAGATTTAGACGTGCCATTTTAGTTTAGTTTAGAGATTGTGTACAAAGGAATTAGCCCCATTGATTTATTATCTTAAATTAAAGAACTTTTATAACTTATACTCGTAGCGCTCTATAGATAAGGGTCTATATTATTAATTACTAGCTGAAGCCTGCGACTTCGCGTGGATTTAGATTTTCAAAAATCAAAGGGGAACTCTTTGATTTTCCGGGATAAAAAGTAGCCTATGTCACTCTCTAGGTCTTCAACTATAATCTATATCCACGTACAAAATCAGCCCCCCAATTGTGTTAGAATAACCATTTCTTGGCTATTGCAATCGTCAAGAAATTCTGCCATTTGATTGGTTGATTCGCTGTTTACATTTTTTCACAGCCAATCAAAGGGCAGAATTCTTGACGATTGCGATAGCCATGAAATGGTTATTCTTACACAATTGGGGGGGCAGATCAATTCGTTGCTCCGTTGCGGCGTGGTAAAAGGACAAACCAACAAACAAACACACTTTCGCATTTATAACATGGGTAGTAATACACAGCGTTTTACTAAAATTAGAAAACATAGCACTCCAGTTCTATAGATAAGGGTTTATAAGTACCTATGGAGAGCACTTAACAAAAAAAATATTAATTGAACAGCAGTTCACTTTTGTTTACTTGTAGTTTCTCTAAAAGAATAGAATATATTTTTATATTCAAGTAAACTTTTACAAGTGCTATGACATACACATCCAGAGAAAGGATTATTTTAAAGAATTCACAAAAGTTTTTGATTGAAAATATATTCCTACCCATATTATAAATGCGAAAGTGTGTTTGTATGTTTGTCTTTCAATCACGTCGCAACGGAGCATCGGATCGACGTTACTTTTTGCATGGTATAGGTAAAGACCTGGAGTGTGACATATGCCACTTTTTATCCCGGAAAATCAAAAAGTTCCCACGGGATTTCTAAAAACCTAAATTACAATAAAACTTAAAACTAGCCTTATTCAATTATTAGAAAGCATGCCGCGTGGAATGGTGCCAAGAATACTGGCTGCATTTCCGCGCTGGACAGCCAGGCTGATCCGTTGCGTCCTTCTGTCACCAGATGAGGCTAAATGTCTCGTAAAGAAAGCATTGTCAGAAATTCTACCCGAGAGAAGCCAGGTCGGTTCAGCTAGTATTTATCACCATGCCAGACCAACATGTGGGTTGTATCATGTAGGTACAGTACGCGTCAGAAAATAATGTACATCGGCCTTTAGGATGACATTTCCGCATTGTAGAGCGTTGTCTCTGTCACACATACCTATATAAGACGTTTTATCGGTCTCAATCACAGAGACGATGCTCTACAAATCCGCTATCTCCTTCTAAAGGTCGATGTAAATCTTCTTCTATATCTATTCTATATCTATACTATTATATAAAGAGGTAATGTCGTTAAGTTTGTTTGTAGGGGGTAATCTCTGGAACTACTGAACCGATTTTAGAAATTCTTTCACCAGTAGAAAGCTACATTATTCCTGAGTGACATATACGGGATCTTTAAAAACCTAAATCTACGCGGGCGAAGCCGCGGGGATCAGCTAGTAATATATAAAAGGAAAAGGTGACTGACTGAATGATCTATCAACGCACAGCTCAAACTGGGTACGGAACGGATCGGGCTGTTTGGCATGCAGATAGCTATTATGACATAGGCATCCGCTAAGAAAACATTTTTGAAAATACAACCCCTAAGGGGTGAAATAGGGGTTTGAAATTTGTGTAGTCCACGCGGACGAAGTCGCGAGCATAAGCTAGTTGTACATTATTTTCTGCAGCGATAGTACGGGTACACATTAACATATCAGCACAAAGATACGTTACGTTATAGGTTATTTTCTAGTTCATTTGGAATATTTCTGTTATTTCGGAATACTTAATGTATTTGCATTTATTATTATCAAATAGTAAATGTCGTGAGACACTCCGATTTCCTTGATAAATAAAGAGTTGACGTACGGTTAACAGAAAAAATGTATTAAATAAATAATTATTTCTTATTAGATATATTTTCATGTGCGGTGATAGCCTAGTGGTTAATAAGACGACGGCATTATATTCAAAAAGTCGGGAGTTCAATGCCGAACACTCACCTCTAACTGTTCAAAACTATGTGCGTTTTGCTTATGCTTGTTAGTTCTCTATAATGTTCTCAAAAGTCTATGAAGTCTGCCAATCCGCACTGGGCCAGCTTGGCGGACTATGTAACGTCAAGAACTACCTATTTTAAAATCATATACTATAGTTCCTACTCTACTAGAGTTAAAAAAAACTCGTAAAACAAGTTTTTATTTTTTTTGCTAATATTATTCATATTATGAACAGGTGACGTTTAAATAGGTGTTCTCCATTTAAACTGCTTTCCGAGTTTTTGTATAAAATTCTTTTTCACATTCGGTCATAAAAGTTTTAAATAAAAATAAAACTTGAGATTTAATATATTTGATTTTGTTGATCGTACCGACAATATCACTTGTAGAACATGATGTGGTCGCATGTAGAACAGATAGAGTTTATTTTACAATAACAAGTCAATAATGTAAGATATTTAAATGATACATATTTCATTTTCCTTGTATAAAATTTTAATAAAGATACCTATACATATATGCTATACTTAGTTGAAACTACTTTTAACTAAAAAAACCGGCCAAGTGCGAATTAGACTCGCGCACCGAAGGTTCCGTATACCTACTACAGTCGTATTTTTTAGTCATTTTGCACGATACATCAAAAACTATTATGCATAAAAATAAATAAAATCTGTTTTAGAATGGACGGACCCATTCATATGATACCCACTTGGTATAATAATCTTACTTTGAAAGTAGCAAAATACTAATTATTAGTTCTTGCATGTTTTTGATTTATCGTACCTGTTATTAGTGTAGTAGTGATATTAAAAATTGATTTAATATAAAAATTTGTTAAAAGTATTTAAAAATTGGTTCTAGTGAGTTGTTTTAGTCAAAGTCAAAGTCAAATTATTTATTCAAAATAGGTAATTAATAACTGTTTTTGATGGTCAGATGTTGGATTTCTAAGATATAGTGGTGATAATTATTACGCAAACTTAAAACTAAAGCTACTAAAGCTTTATTTATATACTTCATACACAAATAATCTCTGTTTACATTTCTCGATGTACCTACCTACCTACCTACTACTTAGTAATCGTTACACGTGAACGCTGTAAACTAATACTTGGACGTACCTAGTACCTACCTACTATAACCGTTACGATTATTATAGATGCGCGCGATTTCGTCCGCGTGTACTACACATATTTCAAACCCCTATTTCACCCCCTTAGGGGTTGAAATTTCAAAAATCCTTTCTAGCGGATGCCTACGTCATAATATGTCCTTCCCCCGAGATCCAAGCTATCTCTGTATCGGTGAAACGGATGGGCCGTGAAAAGCTAGCAGGCAGGCAGGCAGACAGATAGACAGATATAGTTTCGCAATTATAATATTAGTATGGAGTATGGATTTCACTAGCACAAGAAGGAAAAACCAGCAATTTATTTTATTTTACATATTTTACTTGCCTGATAGTATCCTGATAGAATCATATTTGCTAATTAAAGTAATTGCCTTGGCTTTATGACATACAGTTATCATAAAATAATTTATCAATTCATGCAAAACAAAATATAGTATGTTCTTACTTCTTATCTTATCAATATGGGTCGTCTGTAGCAGATATACATCGATCTATCTACATATTTATATTCTCTATATATAAAAATGAATCGCTAAATGTGTTGCTGATCGCAAATCTCGAGAACAGCTGAACCGATTTCGCTAATACTTTTTTTATAATATTCCTTGAAGTACGAGGATGGTTCTTACGGAGAGAAAAATTTAATAAATTGCCTGAAGAAGAATCGACTGTTAGGCGGTACGAAGTTCGCAGGGGCAGCTAGTTTTACATTATATTAAAGCAGAAACTGACTGACTGACATGTCAGTTATCAACAGAGCGTACAGCTCCACTCAAACCACTCGCTCTAGAGTCTAGAAGCTTGATTTAACACGTATGACTAATAAATACCTAGTCCATTAATAAGTAGCCTCAAGTTCAAATCCTGATTGGGCTAATTAAGGAAATCTAGCTCTGGCTTAGCGGGACGTGTGGACTAGCATATTTAGCGATTGCGATTGTTAAGCAACGTTGACTCAAGTCGGTAACTGGTCGAGTGACCGATTTCGGAAGTCCGAATTCGGCCGTTTTGTTTCCTCCATGCCTGGAGAGCAGCACGTAAAAGCCTTCGGTTCCGGTTATAACTTACTAGCTGATGCTCGCGACTTCGTCCGCGTGGATTTACGTTTTTCAAAATCCCGCGGGAACTCTTTGATTTTCCGGGATAAAAAGTAGTAGGGTATAATCTATCTCCATTCCTTTCAGCCAAATCCGTCCAGTAGTTTTTGCGTGATTGAGTAACAAACATCCACATTTTCACATTTATAATATTAGTTGGACCACTAATTGATCTGATGGTAACTGTAAAAACTAAAAACCTAAGAGTCGAAATCTCGTTCTCTTAGTCGAGCTGTATGTAGAAGGATCTGGGAACCCACCGCATTATTAAAAAGTAATAAGGAGTACTACCCTCAGCAATGAGGATCAGGAATACGACGCAAATAGAGAACTCTGGATTGGTTGGCCCACTCTACTGGCTCTAGGTTTGTCTGTCTGTCAGCGGGCCGTGTCTATCTCATTAACCGTAGTAGTTGAAATTTTCACATAGTGTGTATTTCTATTGCCGGTGGAAAAATAAATAGGTTTACCTAGTAATAGTTTCAAAAGGCCGTCATGAAAATTAAAAAAAAAACTTTGTAGTACAAGTGTTTTTTGTATAATAGTACGGAACCGTTAGTGTGCAAGTCCGATTCGCCATTTTACCGGTTTTTAGTCAATTTAGTAATAGGTAAATGCCAAAAAAATTTAAATCGTTCTCTCATTCCACATTTAACGACTTAGCATGAACTATGTAGACTAGAGGATATAAAACTTTCCGCTAAAAACAACTTCATGGCCACCTGAGTGTTGACTCTTGAGTTGAGATACCTAATCCCACACTGACGACCTTCTATTGTTGGCCTTCTCTTCCTTGTATCTATTCTAAGCACTATAATAGGCTTTTTACGACTTTTAATTTATGAGTATTTTTTGGACATTTATAATATTTTCTTATCTAAATCGCTCGATTTCGCTAGCTTGGGCAGAGAGCATAGAAGAGGATAATATATTACCACAGAATACTAAATCAAATCAAAAGGCAAAAAATACTAGTTGCTCTTCTTAGGTGATGTCTTAAGCAAGGTTTAGATTAGCAACAAAACTTGCAGAAGTTGACTTCCGCAAGTTATTTCTACTGTGTAAACAATCACTTCCGCAAGTTTTGTAATATTGCTCGTAGTGTAAACAGTTCTGCAAGTACTTGCGGAATAACTTGCAAGAAGTTATTGCTAGTCTAAACCTCGCTTTAGGTAGCTAGTTGTCCGTTTACTAGGTATAACTTGAATCTTGACGTTATGTTGGCACCACACCATTGCTTTGTTTGTTTTATTCCTTAGAACTTATGCCCGGGTGACACGAGGATAGTTTTTAAAGCCAGGATAGCAAGCTAGTAATTCTGTCTTCGTGTATACAGAACTAGCTTTATTTCTAGGCTAGTAAGCTAGTGAAAAAGCTAGTAAGCTAGCGTCTCAAGCCAGGATAGTTTAACAGGATGGGGTTCCCCCGCACTAACTCGGCGCGGGCGAGCACGGGTGACGTGCGGGTGTAAAGGGCGTCCCGCTGCCTCATACCCCGATTGCGATCTTAAACTGTCGCGGAATATACTTGTGATACCGCCAACCTCCCAACTTCGGGTACCAGCCAAGAAATTGTCGACAGAAAATTTAGGTAACTTATTGATCCAACCCGAGACTCGATCCCAGGAACTCATGATCTACAGCCGAATAAACTTGCCACGAGACCAAAGAGGCAGAATTTATTAATATAGTTCTGGCTCCACCTTGAACGCTAATGTATTCAAAGTGCATCATGTCAACATAACGTGCATACTGCATACACGTGGATGTATTAATCTGGGTGTACACGAGGTCTGCATTGGATATGCACGATCACGATCTGTTGATCACTGGATCGATCGATATAGATCATCTGTGAATAATTCACACTTATCAGTGTAACAACTTCTTACACTTCTTACAACAGGATAGTACCTACTTAAGTACTCCCTGTTTTTAGGGTTCCGTACCTCAAAAGGAAAAACGGAACCCTTATAAGATCACTTTGTTGTCTGTCTGCTGCACGATTGAGGGAGAATGACAGCTACAATGTCACGATCGCAATCATCTCTGATTGGTTAACGCTCGCTCACTATTGGCTACAATGCATTGTTGCAACAAGAATCGCACAAATTCAGCCAATCAGAACAATTGAGATTGTAATAATGATTGATGCAGGTTTTAGACAATCGCCCTACTGTCTGTCGGTCTGTCAAGAAACCTACAGGTTGCTTCCCGTTGACCTAGAATCATGAAATTTGGCAGGTAGGTAGGTCTTATAGCAGACATTCGGGGAAAAATCTGAAAACCGTGAATTTGTGGTTACATCACACAAAAAAATTAAATTGTGGTCATGAACTAATAATTAGTATTTTCAATTTTCGAAGTAAGATAACTATACCAAGTGGGGTATCATGTGAAAGGGCTTTACTTGTACATTCTAAAACAAATTTTTATTTATTTTTATGCATAATAGTTTTCCATTTATCGTGCGGAATGTCGAAAAAATACGACTGTAGTACGGAACCCTTCGGTACGCGAATCTGACTCCGCACTTAGTCGGTTTTTATCTGAGTGACGCTGTGCCGTATTATTTAAATTAGGAATATAATATCTAATGTCTAAAAATTTCATGTTGTCTACATATTATTGTAATTCTAGTAGAATAAAGCCTAATTTCTTAGGTTATTTATTGTGTTATTTATGTCAATTAAAGAGCCTCAATAGCTCAACTGGTAAAGGAGTGGACTGAAACCGAAAGGTCGACGGTTCAAACCCGGCCCGTTGCACTATTGTCGTACTTACTCCTAGCACAAGCTTCACGCTTAGTTGGAGAGGAAAGGGGAATATTAGTCATTTAACATGGCTAATATTCTTTAAAAAAAATTATTCTACTACAATTACAATAATAATATGTAATATAATAAACATATTTCTAACCAGACAGCAGTTCTAAAACGATGTAGGACAGCGAATAACAAACACATTAATTACCTACAGTTTATTTGTCCGTGCTAGCACATTAGTGCGGGAAGCATAGAGATAAAGTGGTTTGTTAAAAATCCCGTTGTTTTCATCGCACGGTATATAAATAAATAGTTAATTCGGGCGAGATTCAACGCTCGATCTTCAGTTCGGTTGGACGTTACGTAATAATTAGAGTAGTGGTTCTAAAAAAAATGTAAACACGTCGTAATCACGTAATAAGCCATGGCAAAGTCGTATTTTAAAAGTATTCTAAATCGGTAGCACGTGGTCGTGCGTAAAAAGACATGATATTTCAGTCAACATATTTTTAAGGTTCCGTAGCCAAATGGCAAAAAACGGAACCCTTATAGATTCGTCATGTCTGTCTGTCTGTCTGTCGGTATGTCACAGCCACTTTTTCCGAAACTATAAGAGCTATACTGTTGCAACTTGGTAAGTAGATGTATTCTGTGAACCGCATTAAATTTCCACACAAAAATAGAAAAAAAAATTTGAGACATCCCAACGGATTTACAAAAATCTAAATCACGGACAGCTAAAGTAAAATAACGCAATAATGTTTTTTATTAATTATTTCAGGATGTTATCAAGCGACACACTTGAATACCTTCAAGGCCAGAATGAACAGGCATATTCTAGGCAAGCGCGCTCCAACCTAGGCCTCATTACTCTGTTTCTCAGGCATGATTGTCGTCAAGCGCAAGCCTATTTCTCAATTTAAAAAAAAACACGATTTGCGATAAAACGCATACCTATTGCATAGTAAATAGTAGGTATGACAGTTTTATTAAACC
The DNA here is from genome assembly GCF_902806685.2 of Maniola hyperantus. NCBI lineage: Eukaryota > Metazoa > Arthropoda > Insecta > Lepidoptera > Nymphalidae > Maniola > Maniola hyperantus. The sequence continues at coordinate 2,012,805 of NC_048550.1, forward strand.
CTCATCGGCTTCTTCACGACGGACGGCATCACACGCTGCGGCCTTCGAGGAAGTAACTTACAACACGCAAACTAGATGTCGCCACAGGGTCTTCAATCTCTCGCCATACATCCTCAATCACGCTAACAAAGTTTTCTCTACGGAGCACTATAATAATATTCAAGCTCCAAGATAGATTATTGTATTCATTTTATAATTATTCTAGTACCGTAAGACAGAATCCACTTTTTAATACGCCTTACTCACAACCTTGAATGGGAAGCTGGAAGAAATATCTGTTCAGAGATAAGCATTTCCAATGTAACTTAATTTATTACTACTACGTAACTACAATTTCGGTACATGAAAAATAAAATAAATAAATATAACAGAAGAACCAGCTGGCTCCCCGAAAATAACAACCGTCTTATTCAGTGTGAGATCTTCCTATTGTTATACATAGTTGTACGCAAATCAACTGTTTCCATACCTAGTTTCATATTCAAAGCAACTCCTGACTATACAGACTGCCTACTTTACATAAAAAAGTAATAAGATAGACGGTTAGCCATCCAAATTATTTTATTAATACCAATTCAATTTACATAATATAGTTAGTTATATTTAAATATAATTTTTAAGACAGAATTATCACTCCAATAACGGTTGGTATGAACGTACCGTCAGAATATTAAATATTAACTTTTATTAAAAAAAGTTCATACTAAATATTTTTGTTTTTATGTGAAACTGGCTGACCCGGCGAACTTCGTACCGCATAACAGTCGATTCTTTATTTTTTTATTTTTTTTAATACTTATTCTGGCAATTTACATTTTACCATAGAAAATTTGTTTTTACTTTTTGAGTAATGTTACCATCGTATAAATATTGACATTAATATTTATACGATACTAACGTCACTCAATTGTTTTGCCTTTCCGGAACCCCTCCACTAACACTTAAACTTTATGGTTTGGTATTAAAGTTCAAATTGACTTTTAAGTATTATTACGAATCTTGTATGGGAATTTAGAAAAATGTTGTTTCTAGACGTTTTCAAGCAATTTTTCTCTCCGTAAGAACCATCCCCATACTTCAAGGAATATTATAAAAAAATAATTAACGAAATCGGTTCAGTAGTTCTCGAGATTTGCGTTTAGCAACACGTTCAGCGATTCATTTTTAAATATAGAGAAGATAATTAAGGAAAATAGTATTTCTCATAAGAAATAAGAAGCCTGTGGCCTACCGCGGTAGTTTGACAGCTATAATGTCACGATCGCAATCATCTCTGATTGGTTAATGCTCGCTCACTATTGGCCACAATGCATTGTTGCAACAAGAATCACACAAATTCAGCCAATCAGAACAATTGAGATTGTAATAATGATTGATGCAGGTTTTAGACAATCGCCCTGCTGCATACCTGTCGCCTGAGCGTTCTTCAATACGTTCTCAAAGTGTGTGAAGTATACCAACCACTTGGTCAGCGTTGTAGACTATGGCCTAAGCCCTTCTCATTCTGCTACCGTGACGCGTGGCCAGTAGTGTGCAGGCCTGGGATAGTACATTGACGATGGCTATGATCCTACCTACCTACCTACCTACTTATTTAGAATTCTGTGGGTGGGCGGGAAGCACAGGCGGGAAGCATACCTACCTCGCACTGCCTCGTGCAAAGTTGTAAACCGAATCAGCGTAATATAATAACAGCCAATTTGTAACATAATAAAATAAACATCTAGGGTTGTCAGGCGTCCGGCTATAGTCACAGACGTGTGGCTTTTTGCGATCGTGTCCGGCCAAATATTTAGGTATAGTCCGCCACAGGTCGAGATGAGAATCTCGGTAAGAGGCGGGGTGACGCCTTGCACACCCTCACGTCACCCACGCTCGCCCCCACCGGGTTAGCGCGGGGCTGTGCGGGTGTGCGGGGCGTCCCCCCGCCTCATATCCCCATTTCCATCTCGACATGTCGCGTACTATGCGTGTCTGGCTTTTCTTGAGCTTTTCGTTAGATCTCAAAAGTACAGAAGACTGAATAGAATATTTTTTTTATTCAAATTAACTTTTACAAAAATTGCTTGTCCGCGTCAGAATAATTTACCACTTGTTCTGCATACCGTTCCATACCGAGAACATTTTTCATATTCGTTAAAATCATGATGTCCAATTATCATGGATTGCTGTCAGTTGTAAACTGGTTAGTTTTGTATCAAAACTGTGATTCATTTGTAAACCATTTAAAAATGTAACCGAGTTTTTTTTATAATAAAAGTTATGTCCAGCTTTAAAAACGTATGTCCGGCTCTTATATTTTAGGGCCTGGTAGCCCTACGTGTATCACCTAATCCACTCATAGTTGCGTACTATCAAATTAGAAATAATTTGTTTACAAGCCAAAACGTGTTTGAATACGCCTTTATATATACGATAGCTTTATTTAGTAGGTAGCTCTAGGTATTATAATTACTCTACAACTATAACTTCGTAACACGTCACTCAATTGTTTTGCCTTGCCGGAACCCCTCCACTAACACTTAAACTTTATGGTTTGGTATTAAAGTTCAAATTGACTTTTAAGTATTATTACGAATCTTTTGTATGGAATATTGATGTCTTGTTTTTAGACTTTTTCAGGCAATTTTTTAAATTTTCTCTCCGTTTGTTTGAACCATCGTCCTACTTCAAGGAATATTATGAAAAAAGAATTTGCGAAATCGGTTCAGCTGTTCTAGAGATTTGCGCATTGAGCTATTCATGTTTATATATAGAGTAAGTAAATAAACATAGTATTTTATTCTGTGGCAACCACAACACAAGTTGGTTCAAAAATATAAGCGACAGCGGACGGACAAGTTACAATAAATCGAAATGTTTTTTCTGGTTGGGTTTTTTATAGCAAGACTAGCTTATGTCCTCGACTTCTTACGCGTGTAAAGTTTTCAAATCCCTACCTTACCTCCTTAGGGGTTGAATTTTCAAAAATCCTTTCTTAACGGGTGTCTACGACTACGTCATAGTAGCGGGTATAGTAGCTATCTGCATGCCAAAGAACCCGATCTGTCCAGTAGTTTGAGATGTGCGTTGATAGATCAGTCAGTCAGTCAGCCAGTCAGTCACCTTTTCCATCTATATAATTAGGCTTGCGCTTGATGCCAATCACGCTTAAGAAGACGAATTGATAATATTTAGGTTAGAGCGCAATCGCCTAGAAGACGGCTATTCACTCTTGCCTTGAAGGTATTTATTTAGGTTATAATGCAAGAAACACATGTGTCGGATGGGCATTCTATAGTAGCGATTCGTATCAGAATTCAGAAACGTTGAGCAAAAAATATGTTTCGTGCGAGTAGATTGGATTTGGCCCATAATATGATGGAGTTCCATAGCGATTACTGATATTTATAAAAACACAATTGCTTGACAAAATTATGAACAAAGACCGCTAGAAAATACATTATTTACCATGTTGACTTCACTTTTTAGGGTTCCGTACCTCAAAAGGAAAAACGGAACCCTTATAGGATCACTTTGTTGTCTGTCTGTCTGTCAAGAAACCAACAGGGTACTTCCCGTTGACCTAGAATCATGAAATTTCGTATATAGGTAGGTCTTATAGCAGACATTCGGGGAAAAATCTGAAAACCATGAATTTGTGGTTACATACCACAAAAAAAATTTTTTGGTCATGAATTAATAGTTAATATTTTCAATTTATAAGTAAGATAACTATATCAAGTGGGGTATCATATGAAAGGTCTTCACCTGTGCATTCTAAAACAGATTTTTATTTATTTTTATGCATCATAGTTTTGAATCATCGTGCAAAATGTCGAAATAATACGACTGTAGTACGGAGCCCTCGTTGCGCGAGCCTGACTCGCACTTGGCCGGTGTTTTTATCTGTAGTGGAAACAATTATTGTATACATGAAGGATTTCTGTTCTTTGCGCAGACGACATTCGTTTTACATTTACCAACTCACTTCTGTTTAATTCTGCATTCACCCGCTTGCCGCTTATGTATTAAACCGCTACAAATACCAACGGCGTAGTATATAAACACTGGCGCCTTATTCAAGGTCTCGGTACTTAACGGCCATTTAAACATTATACGTCTATTGTCCAATTTAACACTATTCGCAAATTCGTTATTTTTATTATAATCAAGTTTTAAGTGCGACGAATCGCTTATTAGCAAAATAAGTAAATTATCATTGAATTTTAAAATAGTAATAGTAACTACATAATATTTAGAAAACATAAATACATATATTAATAGCTTGAATCCCGGCTACAGTCATCATCATCATCATCATCATAATCATCAACCGATAGACGTCCACTGCTGGACATATGTCTCTCGTAGGGACTTCCACACGCCACGGTATTGCGCCGCCTGAATCCAGCGGCTCCCTGCGACTCGTCTGATGTCGTCCGTCCACCTAATGGGGGGGGGAGGGGGGCTTCCAACGCTGCGCCTTCCGATGCAATGTCGTAATTCCAGCACATACCAGAAATAGTAGGCAACAGAATAATATTTAATAATCTAAATATTATATAAAAGGAAAAGTTGACTGACTAACTGATCTATCAACACACAGCTCAAACTACTGCACGGATCGAGCTGAAATTTAGCATGCAGATACTATGACGTAGGCATCCGCTAAGAAAGGATTTTTGAAAATTCAACCCTTAAGGGGGTGAAATAGAGGTTGGAAATTTGTGTAGTCCACGCGGACGAAGTCGCGAGCATGAGCTAGTATTTAATATAAATAATGGCGTAGACCGCTAAAATGTTTTTGTGAGTAAATGTAAATAAACTACCTACTTTGATCTACTTATATCACTAGAAATGTTGTAAGCGTAGTCAATAATCACGAAGGTCTAATACCTAATTCAAGGCCCCATCAGTTATCGAATATTGGTTTTAATGTTTAACAGCCGTACTCAGAGTCGCTTAAGATTGATTAAAGAGAAGGAGCCGGTGCTCGGGCGAGAAGTACTGCTTTGCTCTGTTGAGCACCCCAAGCTTTTTGGAGGCTATTTAACAGTGCGTATTAGGAAGCGAATTACTTCGTACGAGTCCGTGGGATTTCGACTATGTAGGGGTGCAGACTTTTATCTACTCGTGTGCCTTTACGATGGTTCTCGATCTGGTAGTAAAATGGCGAAGGGGGAACGAAATCAAATAGTTCCTTAGCACACTCTCCGAAGAATAGAATAATTTTTACTTAAAGAAACTTTTGTGTTTATCTTTGCTTTTGAATCGTCAGAATAATTTACCACTGGTTCGGAATGCCGTACTGACAGTCAGGTGCGTCGAGCTTCGTAAATTGGAACTTAGATATAACCAGGCTTCGTCGCCAATGAGTCTTCAATAGTTGTCAACAGGTGGTCCTGCATGAAGTCAATAAATTTTGAACTTGAAATAATATTCGCTGATACGCAATAGCACGCAATAGGTCTAAAGGACGGAGGCGGATATTGTAGCCAAAGGCAAACCTTCCGAGATAAAAAATGGCGTAATATTTTTTAACAAAACAGTTATTTACGATTCTGAGATCATTTTAATTTTAAATTCAGATAAGACAAGCATGGAGTGGAGTGACGCATTTGTGGTATTTTTATTTACAAAGCATAACATCTCACGATCAACTAGATTCCGTTTGATTCGAATCGGGTTGCACTCACTTCAAATAAAAATTTTTTTACAAAAAAAATAAAAACCGACTTCGTTACATAAACACTAAAAATTGAAAAATAATTTAATTTATTACCGAATATATTATGTATACAAGAGTTAATATAGTTCCATAATAATACTTTTTGGTGCCGGTGCCAATTAGCTTTAGCTGCGCGAATCGTCTAGACTTCATATTTTTATGGGACTCCACAATGGCACCTCATTGGCACCGACCCCAAAAAATATTATTATGGAACTATATTAACTCTTGTATACATAATATATTCGGTAATAAATTAAATTATTTTTCAATTTTTAGTGTTTATGTAACGAAGTCGGTTTTTATTTTTTTTGTAAAAAAATTTTATTTCACAATTTTTAGTGGCCCCATGGAATTATGCTATGACTGGTTAAAAATCTACTGTTTACTAAGCTATTACACTGATCGCGAGCAATTTACTCTTATCTGTTGAGGAGTTCCAGTATCTATCTTCGAAGATGTTCATCAGATCTTCACCAAATTGAAATGGGACCAACTTTGAAGTATACCCTTTCAAACAAAAAAAGAATTTTCAAAATCGGTCCAGGCGTTTTTGAGTAATCGGGGAACATACATAAAAAAAAAAAAAAAAAAAGATTCCGACGAATTGAGAACCTCCTCCTTTTTTTGAAGTCGGTTAAAAATAAGGACAGTAGGTGAACGAGGAAACTGAGATTGTTTTGAAAGTGCAAGTGCGATCGCAATCACCTCTGATTGGTTGATGCTCGCTCACTATTGGCTACAATGCATTGTTGCAACAAGAATCGCACAAATTCAGCCAATCACAATTGAGAGTAATAATGATTGATGCAGGTTTTAGGCAATCGCCCTACAGGTCAAAATGGAGATAGACAGGGCTGTAGGACCACAGATGATAACTAGAATGGAGACCATGTACCGGAAGGAGAAATATGTCTCTAGGACCAGCGGTTTAGGCTGTGTGTTGATATATAAGTCAGTCAGTCAGGGCTTTTATATATACAGAATTTTAAAAAGTCTGTGACACACAGAAGTATAGACGGAGGACGGACAGATGGACAGGTGGACTGGACGAAGGAAAAGTGTTCCTTGTTTTACACTACGGAACTCTAAAACTCACAATCTTATCAATTTATTGTAGCAGTTACGTACGTAGGCAGACTATTTACAATGATAATTTGCTGAGTGACAGAAATGGACCGGTTTGTTTTGATGAATAATTCCATGCCTTACCGACATATGAGGACCTGCTCACAGATTATAGGATACAAAACTATTATTTTTTATGTAAGATAGGATAATAGAGTTCTCATTTAATAGTCATAAGATGTGATGTGTGGCACAACTTAGGAAACAAATAAAAAAACTTCCTTCCTTCCTTCTTTCTTTCTTTCTTTATCCTACACAAGATAACTACATGATATTTTTGTCATGTCACAGTTAAGGATAGTTAGGGAACTTCTAACAAAACGTCAAGGCTTCGATGTCACTCATCATGATCAACCCATAGCCGGTTCACTGCAGAGCACGGGTTTCCTCTCAGAGTGAGAAGAGTTTGTCTACCACGCTGGCCATGTGCGGATTGGTAGACTTCACACACCTTTGAGAACATTATGGCGAACTCTCAGGCATGCAAGTTTCCTCACGATGTTTTCCTTCACCGCTGAGTTTTCTTGCTAAAAACGAATATTATATTCTACCCTACAAATAAAGCACTAAGCCCTGGGCATTACTGATATCATGCCAAGACAAACCAGGCGTGGAATCTGGGACATCTGACGGAGAGATCCTCTCTTGATGGTGAAACATTCAAGACCTTCAAGAATCTGGAACGGGTCAAAAATAAAACTATAGGAACAAAACGATCGCTCGACGGTGGTCGTTCAACCGGTCAGTCGGCCCACCTACTTGCTGAGAAAGAACCAATAATACATCAACGCACTTTTACTGTATTGAGTAAGTATTAATACTTTGTAATCTTTTAAATCAGTACCCTTATTACAAATGCGAAAGCGTGTTTTTTGTTGGTTTGTCCTTCAATCACGTTACAATGGTGCAACAGATTGACGTGATTTTTGCATGGGTATAGAATATAGATAAAGACCTGGAGATACAAAACTCGATCTAGGCAGTGTTTGTTACCAGTACCCGTAGTATACGATTTTACGTCTCACCAAACGTTGCTAGAATTCGAGAATCGAAACACAATAACATCAAAGTAAAATGGACCTAAAGAGCCTTGAATTGAAGTCAAAAATTCAATGCCACTGATTTTAATTTCGCAACGTTTCCGCTTGGAGCGCTGGCTGTAGATGTGTAGACAAACTTGAGCTTTAAAACAAGGTACTTAAGATCCAGTTTTCTATAACGCAGAAGTGTTTCGACTCTCGAATTCTAGGAACGTTTGGTGTGACGTAAAATCTTATACTACGGGTACTGACTACCAGAGTGAACGAGTTTCCTTCATCCAAAGAATTCTAAGGGAGATCGCCTACCGCAACTTTTTGCAGCGATTCCCTTTTTATTTTTATTAATTAACAAATCAAAAATAAAACCGGCTAAGTGCGAGTCGGACTCGCGCACGAACGGTTCCGTAGCATTATCTATAAAAACGGCAAATAAAATCACGTTTGTTGTATGGTAGCCCCCTTAAATATTTATTTTATTCTGTTTTTTAATCTTTTTTGTTATAGCGGCAACAGAATTTCAATAGTCTAACTATCACGGTTCATGGGATACAGCCTGGTGATAGACAGACGGACGGACAGCGGAGTCTTAGTCATATAGGTTCCCATTTTACCCTTTGGGTACGGAAGCCTAAAAAACGCCGTGGGCGGTATCTGCCGTCTCTATACTATACCGTTATTAGTGGAGCGACAAGCACACTTCTATACCAGTTCTGAATTTTGTGACTGACATATTAAACAAAACTAACTAACTAAACCTATTTGATAAATAAACACACAAAGGATGATGATAGCATTAATCAGGAACGAGTGCCCCACTGGGTACGAAATTGGTCAAGTTAAATTTGGGCGTGTGACCTCGTTCTATACATCGGCCTATTCATTGAGAGGTACCTACTTAGCACCTAGGCCGAGCTATGATTTTATTAAATTGATCCCATACTCGATCCCAAGTCATCAACATCATGATCAACCCATCGCCGGCTCACTATTGAGCACGGGTCTTCTCTCAGAATGAAATGCGTTTGACCATAGTCTATTTTAGGGTTCCGTACCTCAAAAGGAAAAATGGAATCCTTATAGGATCACTTTGTTGCCTGTCTGTTTTATTATTCAGGTACTAGTTAGCACTTGACTGCAATCTCACCAGGTGGTAAGTGATGATGCAGTTTAAGATGGGAGCGGGCTAACCTGGAAGGGGTATGGCAGTTTTTATTAAACCCAGGGTCCTATGGTTTCTACACGGCATAGTACCGGAACGCTAAATCGATTGGCGGCACGGTTTTGCCCACAGATTAGAGAAGTAAAGGCTGCTGGTAAGGTGGTAACTAGCTACGGCTGAAGCGTTCCATCAGACCAGACCAGAAATTTAGCATATAAAATTCCAAACCCCTGCCAGGATTCGAACCCATCGATTCGAACGAGTCTACCGTTAAAGCATATTTAATTTCTTAAGGCTCATAATTCGAAAAAGTTAGAAGTGCGTGCCCAGGATCGACCCCCGGGGCCCTAAACCTTTCGAAAAGCAGGCGGACCAATTAACCGCTAGAATACCATCATGTACCGCCGCCCGAGCGCAAATTTGTGGCACGCTTTTTATAAATATTTATAATTAAAATTGTATGTGCTCCGTTACCATAAAATAATACCGTAATCCCTTATAGTGTATTAAACGTGAACGCAAATACGAAATTTTAATGAAATTGGTTTTATATCAATCGAATAAAACTTTTTCTCCTAATGGTCGTGTAAAAAATGTGTATGTTTATAGGGAAACTTCGCGATTTTTTTTGTATCGAGCCAAATTGTGCCAATCGTGTTTTGGCTCTAGTAATTCAATAAAGAATATCCTTAATTTTTATAATATTAGAAAATAAATAAACAAATTTGTAGTTTTTGAGGCCAAAACTTGATTCTTTGAACATCCGAAATGTTTCTCAACACCGCTTTTGGGACGCATATCGCCTTAAAGAAACGTAAAAAAATAAAAATCTGTGAGTTGCTGAGTTTTGAACTTTGGACATAGTCTGTGATGGTAATCTTTGCAGGTAATAGGTATGCAGACGAAGTCGCGTTATTCATCTATAATGTGTTTCTATAATTATAATAAATTATTCCTGTTTATTGTCATAATGAACTCATTGTGTGTACCTAGTGTGTGTGTTCTGCTGCATGTTGGCACGATCTGAAAATACAATTTTATCGCGACAGAATAGGGTCAATGAACTTTTTTTATCTCCGCGTTCATACTTCATACCTAAAATCTAGTTTACATAGTGTCATTAATCCATACTTACTCCATACTAATATTATAAATGCGAAAGTGTGTCTGTCTGTCTGTCTGCTAGCTTTTTACGGCCCAACCGTTCAACCGATTTTGATGAAATTTGGTACAGAGTTAGCTTATATCTCGGGGAAGGACATAGGCTACTTTTTATCCCGGAAACATAATGAGTTCCCACGAGATTTTAAAAAACCTAAATCCACGCGTACGAAGTCGCGGGCATCTGCTAGTAGCCACTATGGTCGTGTTACTATCCTATAATAGGACGGTGTTGAGAGGAGGTTATTCGCACCGCGATCCATACAAACGTAGTTTGGTATTTCTACACTAATCTAGACTAATAAGTAAAATTGAAGTGTCTGTCTGTAATTTACAAATAACTACGTCATATTAAGCTCATATGGTTATTTGAACTGTTCCATAACTGAATCACACGTTTTTGAATTTTTTGTAGTGTTTGTTTGTTTTGTTAGTTTGAATTAATCCTATAAGGGTTCCTTTTTTCTTTGGAACCGACGGAACCCTAAAAATTGTAATTGAAATAAGATACCTTTCTATTGGTAGGCAAAAAGTGATATTTAAAAATTTATATGAAAAGCAAACATGAATTATTTATTAAATTCTGTAGGCGGTCGGTGTCCCCAATCCGGCTGAATTCAAAAGCTTTTAGAACGATATTTTTTATCTCTGTTAGCTGATTTATTATTGAATTTTTATCATTTGCAAAATATTCAGGTTTATTACTTATGTCGAGATGCCTACTTAATTACCCGTAGCTTTCTAGCATTAGGTACCTATTCTATTTATAGAGTTAACGTGCATTTTACATTTTTTCTTATTATATTTTTAGGGTTACGTACCTCAAAAGGTAAAACGGAACCCTCATAGGATCACTTTGTTGTGTATCTGTCTGTCCGTCTGTCGTATTTGACGTCTGTCAAGGTAGGTAGGTCTTATAGGATAAGAAAAAGAAAAAATCCGAAAACCTTGAATTATTTCACAAAATGTGTTCATGAACATGATAAAAATAAGTATGTCACTCTCCAATTCCTTAATTGGATATTTGCCTACTTTTGAATTTGATAAATATTATTACTTTATCATAAACTAGGATAAAAATAATGACGTACGCTGAAAAAAAATATTTAAATCCAACAAAGATTTACAAAGTTACAGGCATTTTAATTTTGGACTGGGAGAGTATTCTATCCCTTTCTCGCAAAACGAAAATTTGTATGAAACCGCACGAAGCTACTATGGCATTAGTAGGTGTGACGTCAAACTGCTATATCGCTATCTCTGTCTAATCAGAAATATTTAAATGCGCATAACTTTTTTGTTATTTGATCGATTTAATTAGTTTTTTCAGTTTACGTATTATTTTTCTTCTAGTTTATAATAAAGTAATAAAAAAATTGGAGTCAAATACCCAATTATATCAATAATCTGTTGCGATATGATTGAAGGACATAAACACACTTTTGCATTTTATAATATTAGCAGAATCCAATATAGAATTAGTCGAATGCGGCAGACACTAAATTATTTAAATCTTTAAAGCACTAAACAAATAGATTATTGTAGCTGGAGATAATTTTACACCGACAATTTTTTAAATTGAAGACCTTCTTTTATAAAGTCTGTTAATTTTTGTTTGTGCGGATGTTTGAATTCCTACAGAAACGCGAAGGCGTGGCGCATAATTGAATTTAATTTAGCAGAACTTTTATCTGCTAAATTAAATTCAATTATCTGCTTTACACATTCTCAAGAGCACGGCATGCAGCTACTAACTAGTTATTCAAATCGTGCGATAAAAAGTGAATAATGAAGTAAGTAGACCATGACATTCTAGTCTTCGTAGTTGCAGAGATAAGTACCTTACTTAAAACGCATCACTGTTTTTTCAATTTTTTATTTAAAACACACATACATTTAAAATACTTCGAACTCCACTCCGATGCAGCAAAAATCTAAGCAACCCTTCTTCTTCGCTCTTGGCTGGTTTCCGCACTTAAACGCTTCCGTCTGTTGTGCGTTAAGCAACCCTTAATAATTGTCTTAAAATCTACCTAAATAACTACCTAAAAACTTATGGAACATGTAGAATTATTTTCCTACTCATATTTAACCCAAAAAGGAAACAATGATACTGATTCTGAGCACAACCTAATTTTAGAGTATTCGCATACTCTTCTTAGGGGCGTCCAAGTCAAATCTCATCTAATCTTACGTTGGAGAGAGGGGAGGGGGTTGTTAAGCTATAACAAATTAACAAAAAACTTAACAACAATAACGAACAAAAAAACGAAACAAATTGTGTGAATTTGGAATTGTTCAAAACACGATACGCGTACTCTACCGACAGTTTTCTCAACGGTACCTACTGGTTGCTCGACATTTCAGTCAAGTGCTGACATCACGCGGCCACGCGCATTAGCAATTTGCGGACAATTATGTTTACGTGGGGAATAGTGAGAAGTTTACGCTTGGCCGCGGACGCGAACGCAGTCTGTGCGAATTATCGTCGCGCACTCGCTCATGAATTTTAATGGTCGCCTCGCGTGATTGTTTACTGCTTGATCAGAATTAATTGTTGCTATGCGCCTTAACGTGCCTACAGATTCATTCCATTTTTGACGATCGTCACTCAAGTCTACAGACGCGGAAATCCACCAGGTAACTGGGCGGAACATCGATAAAATATGTGCTAAAGCCTGAAAAAGGCGTAGTTACCTAGGCTTTTTATCTTTTCTTTCTTTCTGTAGGCTTTAATTCAAAACATCAGTACCCTTAATGCGAAAGTGTGTGTTTGTTGCTTTGTCCTTCAATCACGTCGCAACTGGAGAGTGACATACGCTACTTTTTATCCCGGAAAATCAAAGAGTTCCCACGGGATTTTTAAAAATCCAAATTGCACACGGACGAAGTGGTGGGCATTATTAGCTAGTAATACAATAATGGCAAATTGTTTGCCGTAGACTGCGAGTAGACAGCCGCCCTAAGCCAAAGACAAATCACACGCGATTCTGTTGCAATATAGAACATTTCTTTGATAGTGTTTATTTATTCATATGTTTCAAGTTTCAACTAAATAAATTGTACCTAGGTATTTAACAGCTGTACAAACTATAAATACGAATAAAATGGGCACAGACGTAGATCCATTGATTGCGCTATTGTTTTGAACTAAACCATATACCTATTTTATCTTTAGTTAGCGATAAATGCACATCGAGCGAAGATGCTACAAGCTTTTGTACTTTATACTGAAATCATTAGTTAAAGATAGATGTATAATGTTACCGGACAAGTATTCAAGTATTGTTATTTTTACCGGTAATAATAATGTTATCGAGATAACGTTAATATGTAGATGTATTGTGGCATCGTTATTTTTATCGTTACTTTTTAACGTTAACATAACGGTACCTTGGTAACGCTACAAAATACCGATAAATCGGTATAGCACGATAAACCGTCCTCGCAAATATTAATCGTTAAAAAAGGAAAGACTCGAAATCCCGTACTTAGTACAAAAGGACTCACGACCCTCAGCAACGAAGAATGCGACACAGATAGAGACACGCAGACTTACTTGATTGGTAGTTAAGTCCCACTGATCGGCGACGAAGGACTGTCGGCTGTACAGGAACACGGGAACCTGGTGGTCCTTCACTGGCGCCGGATCGCTATTGACCCGCACCACTGTTAGATGTGTCGTTGTAGTGCCCACTGTAGACAAAGGCAACAATTATTGCATTGTACATTCCAAATATAAATTAGCGTTATGTAGGACGGCTTCCGACTGGAAGCCGTCCTACATAACCTCCCGCTATATAATATATATAATATATAATAGTCCGCTGGGTGAGGAGGGCAGAGCAGCGTGTTTGGTGGTGCGCTCTTGGAAAGGCCTATGTTCAGCATTGGACGCATACAGGTTGATGGAATAAAATAGAAAAAACATTTCAAAGGATCTGTCTATCTCAAACTATGATAGCTTACAGCATGGCCCGGTGGACCTTGGATATAATACCAGACTAAGATATCGAGGTCTTAGCCAAGTCGGCAGCAGGGACAGAACTACCAGTATTATTTGTAACGTTACCAAAGTATCGTTATGTCAGCGATAAAAAGTAACGATAAAAATAACAATACACTTATATCCATTAACGTTATCTAGGTACATGTGATGTACACTGTACAAAGTAGCATCTTTGCTCAACGCACATTTACCGTTAACTAACGATAAAATTGGTATACCGCTTCACTACTGTTACTGTTCATGAGATACAGCCCGCTGACAGACAGACGGACGGACAGCGGAGGCTTAACAATTTGGTCCCGTTGCCAACGTACGGGTACGGAACCCCAAAAAGTATAGCAATTAGCAGATAAGTAATTAATAGTAAGACTTAGGCCAAATGGGTGATAGTCGTGTCACCCATTTGGCCTAAGCCAAACTGTGTGGAGAGGGAATTGCCCTATAGCCCTCGGGAGGACCTGTGGATGATGGACACGGGGCGGTCCGTCGCTCCTTGGGTTGGTTGGCGTGCTGTGGTTCCGGCATGCTTCTAACAGTGTTTGGGGGCACGTATAGTGCTCCAGTGGTGAGTCTGCTGCGGCGGACATCCGCTGGCGGAGTAACGAGGCGTTGTCGGTCCCTTGTGCTCCGTCGTTAGCGGTGGGATGGAACTTCGTGAAGTTTTTAGTCAGTAGGAGTCCGACATAACCACTGTGCTCCCCCGTGGGCGGTGGTATCCATGATGGATTTTCCTCACGAGAAAAAAGGCCAATCTGTGTTGAGCCCGTTTCCCAAAAAATACAAAATTCTTGAATAAATCTCGTCTAATGTATTTTCGCTCGCATAACAACTAAGGAGAAAACATCGTTCGAAAATTGTCTGTTTATTTATTTCAATTTACATAAAGCTATTGTTTTCCCGGCTTTGGCAGGCTTAACTTCCAAAGCTAACAGATGTTCTTCGAATAACAAAGGTTACATTTTCTGTATTTCATTTTTACCTACCTATAATATTTATCTACGAACTAGCTGGTGCCCGCGTCTTCGTCCGCGTGGATTTAGGTTTTCAAAATCCCGTGGGAACACTTTGATTTTCCGGGATAAAAAGTAGCCTATGTGTTAATCCAGAGTATAATCTGTGCTCATTCCAAATTTCAGCCAAATCCTTTCAGTAGTTTTTGCGTGAATTAGTAACAAACATACACATACATACACACTCACACACACACACACACACACACACACACACACACACAAACTTTGGCCTTTATAATATTAGTGTGATAGCCTTGTGCTGTTAGGCTACGTGATGGCTACGTGATAATATTTTCAATGACTTAATTTTATTCAATCATATTATTACTAAGTATTTGTTTACGACTGTGTTCGTATTCTATGTGAGCGAATAATCATAAAAAAATATGTATCTGCATAATCAATCATCTTTATTATCTGGATTTGCTATCGTGCTGACTATCATAGTTGATGCAATTGAAAATATTATGTTGTGTAACAGAATGAACGGAAAAAAAGTGAAAATCCTAACCCGATTACGATAAGAGCTAAAAGTATACTCCGATTTATGTCCGAGACCGATTTTTATCGGTCGACGACCGACTGAAGGGACGCAGTGTCCGATTTCCGCCCAACGCGGTCTTATTAATTTTTCAGGACAAAAAGTAGCCTATATCACTCTCCAGGTCTTTAACTATATCCATGTTAAAAATCACGTCGATCCGTTGTTCCATTGAGGCATGATTGAGGGACAAACTTTAGTAGTAGGATATGTATACCTAACTAAACCGTCTCGCAAAATTAGTCCATCCATTGCGTGAAAACCGGATGAAAATTCTACCGTAGTTTCGGAGATTAGCGCCTACAGATACTTACCTAGTGATAGTGATAAGTATTTTATGACTAGATGATGCCCACGACCTCGTTCGGTGTGGATTTAGATTTTTAAAAATCCCGTGGGATCTCATTTATTTCCCGGGATAAAAAGTAGTCTTTGTCACTCTCCAGGTTTTTGACTACATATATCGATGCAAAAAAATCACGTCGATCCGTTGCTCCGTTGCGACGTGATTGAAGGACAAACCAATAAACCAACAAACAAACACACTTTCGCATTTATAATTTGGGTACTGATAGACCATAGAGCAGAAACAAAGAGGAGATGTTGTATTAAGATTTCCCTATGAAATATCGAGTGACATTTTGCGGGGTGAGGGGTTGTGGAACGCCGCCCACGTCTCAATTTTCCATCTGCGGGTTAGTAGCAAAACTACTCGCTTAGCGACCTAACATCGATATATTGATGTCACTACATAGTTCAGCTATCTCACACTAGATGTCAATAATCTAGAACTTTTTTAATAATTACGTATAAAATTACTTACAAATGAAATGTGATACCATTCATAGCATTAGAACGTCTGTCTGAATAACTTTGACACAATAAAACACAACACTTCATCCTTTTGTTCTTAAAAACGCGAAAACACACCGATAATACGAGTCTCAATATATGTGAACCTGACGAACGCAGACAGCATACTAACTAAGGCCCCGCCCACAGTGATGACGTCAGGACCTAGTTGAAAATCACAGTGCACAGTTGCTTAGGCCAACTCCTCTTTGTTTCTGCTCTATGTGATAGACAGACAGTTGTTATCAGTCCGTCTGAGCGAATAATAACAGACACTTTCGACAGCTCTGTTACGATAACAGGGTGTTATCAGAGTCGCACTGGTTTTTGCAGCTCCGTAACAAGATATAAACTACCATTACACCACAGTTTTGCAAATATTCTAATCAGCTTGTTGTTCGAGACGATACGATAAATTGTTTGAAACATTTGCTGTGTCTCGCTTGTCTCATACATATTCTTCATCATCATCATTATCAACCGATAGGCGTCCACTGCTGGACATAGGTTTCTTGTAGGGACTTGACGTGACGACGCACTAAGGCTAAGAGTTTGAACTCCAGAATTCCGGTTTTGGTGTAACTCCGGAGTTTCGAAAGATTATAGATTCGTTTGTGAAACCGGAGTTACCTATTGTTAACATAACCGGAGTTTCGATATTTTTAGAAAAAAGTCGAACTTTTCAGCGTTTACATAATATACAGTACATCATCGTCATCATCATGATCAACCCAACGCCGGCTCACTACAGAGCACGGGTCTCCTCTCAGACTGAGAAGGGTTTTTCCCTTAGAAAAATCTTACTATAATAGTTTTACCAGGTGGTAAAATAAAGTTTCCTATTCAGTTTTCTAACTGATCCGTTTTATTTCATGCTTAACAGACTTAAACTTTTATTTAAGCGCAAGAAACATTCAAAATTCAAATGCATTAAGTCACATTAAAATGTTTTAACGAAGCTTAGAAACTCCGGTACTCCGGACTTGAAACGCTCAGCATCAAAAACTGACTGCGGAGCTGAAAAATGGTTCGATTTTCAAGCCCTACACGCCACGGTCTTGCGTCGCCTGAATCCAGCGGCATCTTGCGACCCGTTTGATGTCATCTGTCCACCTATAGGATCTTCCAACGCTGGGCGTTCCGGTGCGAGATCGCCACTCATCTTGATCGCACCTTGCTACTCCAACGTCTACCGGTTTTTCGAACTAACTATGTACGTCGAGATGGCAATCGGGGAGGGACAGCCCATAGCCCCTTTTTTTTTTTTTTCCGTGGGGAAATCCTCATGGATGCCACCGCACCCGGGGAGGTACGGAGGTTATGTCGGACTCTTACCGACTAAAACCCCACGATGTTCCACGCATCGCCTGGTGGCTGGGCTACGGGGCCAAACACGTTCACGCAACCCAGCCAGCGGCGCCTGCTAAGGACCCACCTCAGGGGACCAATAAAATCCCTACACACCGTCTGAGGCGCACCAGGAACACGAAGGTGCGCCTCCCGACTCGAGGACTGGTTTCTTTCCGGACGATAGACTAGCCCATAGCCCCTGCGCTAACCTAGTGACGGCGAGCGCGGGTGACGTGCGGGTGTGCGGGGCGTCCCCCCGCCTCATACCCCGATGGCAATCTCGACCTGTCGCGGACTATAAGTACCCACCCATCCGAATTTATTTGCTTTGTTTGGTAGGTCAGTCACCATGTACCTACCTACATCCAAAATGAAAAAATATTTCGAAGTATTCGCGATCAATTTATAGAACACTAGAGGCTGTGACAATAGCTTATACTTCGTCCGCGTGGAATATATAAATTTCAAACCCTTATTTCACCCCCTTAGGGCTTGAATTTTTAAAAACCCTTAGCGGATGCCTACGTCATAATAGCTATCTGCATGCTAAATTTCAGCCCGATCCGTCCAGTAGTTTGAGCTGTGCGTTGATAGATCAGTCAGTCAGTCAGTCAGTCAGTCACTTTTCCCTTTTATTTATTTAGATAATAACATTATAATATTTTATAAATTAAATTTTATGATCTATGTCTTACCAGTTACCAAGTTAAACACTAAACACCAAATACATAGAATTAACATTAAGATTAAACAGCAAACTTGGTATGAAACTCGTTTAGTTATGGCTATGTAAGAGCGGTCGAATTAGCACTTGTTTCATACATAGGGCTACTATACGTCGGAACTTTCCGGACATGTCAGGACTTTTAAGCACTTGTCAGGGTTCCGGCTGGAGTTGTCAGAATTTTTGACTATTCAGTGAAGAAATATTTTCTGACATTTTAAAACCAAACAAAACACTTTCTGTCGGTGGCTAAATTTAAAACCTCAATAGCTCTACGGTCAGGGAGCGGATTGAAATCCAAAAGGACCGACAGATCAAGTGCAATAATTGTCGTACCGATAGTGCAAAACAAGAGAGTCACATAGGCTTCCGTATTCGGGTAAAAGATATTTAATTTCTCAATCGAATCTGTTTTCCGAGTGGTGGTAGTCTTGTTATAATATTACCATAAGTGGTACAAGTTGTCCTACCTGAAATAAATAGATACAAGGTTTTTGATAATAACCGTGACATCTCGTTAGCAAGCTGAAATTAGGACCGATGTGTAGATGTACCAAAAAAATAATGAGCCTCGTAGCGTGATACCCGTGGGAGGTATGAGGTCCTAAAGAATTTGTTTTAAACTCCAATGTTACAACAAACAGCTGTTCGTGTAAATGACCTCGTAAAAAACTGCTGCGAACTCGAAGGACCATTTGAAGTTTGAACGTTTGCCAAGTAGCAGAGACAGTGAAAGAATCTATGGCACTAACTATTTGATACCTACTACTTACATTTGCAATGTTATATGATTTTTTAAACACGCTGTATATTTTTTTCTTTCCCATAGTGACACGGAAGACATCGTAACTTTGAAATAATCCATTCACACATCTTATACACAGAAAAACACATAATATTTTAATCTAACATAGTATTCATTGATTTTTTACGTTGTTCTTTTTTTTCTTTTGTAATTTTTCAATTTGGAGGTGGGCGTCAACAACTGTAACACAGTTTCTGATTAAAGCAGTTGTTACCGTTCTTTACTTTTAAGGCATTGATTGATTGATTGTAAAAAAAAAAATGATTTTATATTTTAATTTTAATTTAGGATTTTTGGCAGGACTTTTCAATTTTACGTCTCGTAGCCCTATCGATAGTAGAATAAGGTTATTAGTGTCGCTTAGCGGCCGCTATAGCAGACGGGAAATTGCATCATCACTCCTAATATTCTAATTCGTTTTCGTACGCACTTTAAAGTTTGCTCGTTTCGGTTACTAAGGCCTTCCAAGGTTTGATATAGGGTTGTCAGCAATAGGGTGCCAGCCAGGTAACCTCCCAGTGTGCCTGGGTGCTGCTGGTCCCTTTTGGATGCATCGGACATCCGAGGGGAAGAGCAGTATTCGGGCCGGTGCACCCCGGTAACATGGCTAATAATCTCTCTTCGGGGATATTGTAAGCCATGGCTAATGACCTGGCAGGGGGAGGTTTCTCCGCGTGTCCCTCTGCCTAGCAGAGGGCACAGTGGATGGGGCGGAGGATGGGACGCGGGCGACGGGTGCGTGAAAAATCAAGGATTTCGAATCGGATTTTCTTATCAGAATTTCGATGTCATACCATACTGCAAAAGTATTTATTAACTGAAAACTGCATATGAATATTTACAATATAAATGATATGCGCCGGCGCAGGTTGTTACTGTGCAACCGAGCAATTTACTCTTAATTATTCAATCAAAGCATATTCAATCTTATGGCACAGGTATTACGGCAATCATAGTTATTAATATAAGTTGGTTTAGAAAACAATAGTTATAGGCGTGAATAATTTACGCGTAATTATTTGAGAATAGTGTACGCATAATATATAACTTGTGTTATAACAATAACTTGGTGATGATTGTATGATAATTAATAAACACTATTATCAATAGGTTTACCACAACACCTTTTCGTTATAGGTGTCCACAGTCCTCTGTACAAGGCCTGCATGGAGGTCGATGAAACACCGACGTACGTGCTCCTAGAGTGAGTAGAGAGAACGGGCGTGGCAGAACAACGTGAGCGCCATTTGGGTTCCCCAACCTCACTCTATGAAGCCCTCCGCAACTTGGGCGGTCTACTCGGCTTCTGGAGCGAGCTTGGATGGCTCGAGTGAAGACTTCGGCGGGGAGGGGCAATGCACGCACGACAGTCGGAAATGTTTCAGTGCGGAAACCAGTCCAGAGTGAAAAAGCAATGTTCCGCTACATTGCTGCATAGCTCGGAATGTAATGTCATACAAGCTTATAGAGATTGTATGGGGACCAGTAGTGCCGCGACAGGACTGGGACAGCTGGTGACAGCACTGTTGCGGCAGCGCTGCTACGTGCAGCGTGGTTCGGAATCATACCTACGTGGAGTTACTTAGAACGTAAGCGATATTATGAGCCGTTAATGCTATTTGAGTTTATTTAAAAACTAGAGGATGCCTGCGACTTCATCCGCGTGGATTTAGGTTTTTTAATAATCCCTTGGGAACTCTTTGATTTTTCGTGATAAAAATTAGCATATATGTCCTTCCCCGGGATGTAAGCTAACTCTGTACCAAATTTCATCAAAATCGGTTAAACTGTTGGGCAGACAGACAGACACACTTTCGCATTATAATATTAATCTTAATATATAAAAGGAAAAGGTGACTGACTGACTGACTGATCTATCAACGCACAGCTCAAACTACTGGACGGATCGGGCTGAAATTTGGCATGCAGAAAGCTATTACGACGTATCACGTAGGCATCCGCTAAGAAAGGATTTTTGAAAATTCAACCCCTAAGGGGGTGAAATAGGGGTTTGAAATTTATGTAGTACACGCGGACGAAGTCGCGAGCATAAGCTAGTATCCGGATATATTAGAAGAAGTCGAGTGTGACAGCCCTAATAATAAAGCGCGGTAAACAACGATACGTTAGTTATTTACTTTCATTTCATTTGAGCGGAGAGAATTGCTTATCGCGTATAAAGAATGACGATTGAAGAAAATCTACTGGGAATAATTCAAAGCGATTCATTCAATACATTTTCTAATAAACCACTTTCCTTGAATATAATGTGGCTTCTGTTTTTGGCTGAATATTCTTTTGAAGTATTTAACTTAGACAGGTTCTCTTTCGAAGAGTTTCTTAGGAATTGTAATAAAAGGAACTGTACGAAGATTGAACGTTGTGTGTTATCACTGCTTAGTAATAGTGAATAAATTAATCGCTCAAGTACGATTGCAAGTTGGAAGTCGACTCGCAGTCCGATATGAAGGGTTTCGTACCATGCATCGTACAAGAAATAACACTTTAGTATGCTCTATATATCTCAGCCTAAGTGAAAATGATATTACTAAATAATTTTAAATACATATCAAAAATTGCGTAACCGGCAGGAATCGAACCTGGATCTTCTGGGTTCGCGCCCGATACGGGCCTTTGAAAGTAGTTTCGATAACTGCAAAGTGTCGCTACTAGATGCCATTAAATAGTCGCTTCAGTACTGAGTTAACATACATATCACCAATTTCGTCACTGGCAGTAAGCGAGACCGTGGTCGAGTGGTCAAGGCATCGGGCGCGAACCCAGAAGATGCAGGTTCGATTCCTGCCGGTTACGCAATTTTTGATATGTATTTAAAATTATTTAGTAATTTCCTTGAAGTGTATGTAAACACTAAAAAATTATAGAAAATGATATGTTACCTGTAAGCGTGCACATTCGTCTGCTGTTGATGTCCTGCATGACCTGCCTCATCAGCCCGCTGAGGTCCTTCGCGTCACCAGACAGCGATTGCTTTGACAGCCACTCCGTCTCCAGCTCCATTGATAACTGGGAAAAGAGTTACCTCAATGGATTATAGCAGATAAAGGAGGCTAATTCGATCGTACACAAAACATCCATACTACTAAAATTATAAGTTCTAAAGTGTATCTTTCTGTCTCTCTGCTAGCTTTTCACGGCCCGTTCGTTTAACCGATTTTGATACCCCATGATGAACCTATATCCGTCCCCAGAATGTAATCTAACTCTGTCCAAATTCCCTATCACTCTTTTGTAAAAATAAGTAAAATATGGCGCGTAGGCAACAACGAATTGGCGGACGGACGTGCGCTATGATTGGCTGGAATATTTTCGCGCCATTCAAAAATAAGATTTCTGAGCAGGTACATTGCCGTAGAATAGAATAGAATTTGTTTGCTGAATATGAGTACATAGGATGTTTACAATAAATTATAACTAAGTATAAGCGACCTTCATATTCTACTACATAATATCTAGCATGCAAATATTCAATACTTATTTTTAGGAAATCTACACAGATGATCCTGATGAGATTAAGATTGGTAAGTACATGATAAATTATTATTATTTTTTTAGAAAAGAAGTGCTCAAAAATATTTATCCAAAAAGAATATTTAAAAAGTGTCTCTTAATTAGATGTCAAATTATTTTGAGATTATTTATTATTATAACTTAAAAATTCGGAGATCGAATAAAATGATTTATCACAGAGCCAACGAAAGAGTTTTTTTTTAAAGCGCCCAGCCCAGTAGGTTTACGTAACTTATAAAAGTGGTAGTACGGTTCTGTACTGTACTTACCAGATATTCTGTGAGCTTTTTAACCAGTGGCTCCAAGTGCACAGTGCGTGCCCAGGCGTCACACACAAAGCACAGGTTGAAGTAGTACGCGTTGCGAGCATACTTCTTGTTGTCTATCCGCACAGGGAACCCAAGGACCTTGGACCCTAGCAGTGTGCTGCAAAAAATTTTATTTATTAAATCATATTTTAATGTAGATAATGGTTACATACCACGATTGATTTGGCGTTTTTATTTGTCGATATTTCAACCCAATTGGGTATTTGACTACATCAAAAATTAATTATTTTTCAGTGATTATTAAATAGAGGGTTTTCCAAAATACGTAAAATCCACGTCCTTTGTTGGTTTTAAGTGTAATAACCATTTTAAATTAACGATTAAACTAAAAAAAGCACGTCAAATGATTGTGACGTCACACACCGGTATTTTATAGAATATCGCATATTAAGCGAGTGTTTTGACGTTTGATAAAAAGTTACTGATTTGACTAGTTGGCAAATACCATATTGCACGGGTCGTAGTCACGTACACTCTCCCTTTATACACTGTAGTCTGTGACGTACACAATGGGACTGCGCCCTGCGGTGCTGCGGGAGATGAAGTCTGTAGCGAACTACCCTCTTTCTTGTTATTATTTTATTAAAGGCAGACTTTTATTAATTACTAGGTAATGCCCGCGACTTCGTTCGCGTAAATTTCGGTTACTGAAAATTCTGTTGAAACTGCTTGATGTTCTGGGATAAAAAGTAGCCTTTATGTCCTTCCCCGGGATGTAAGCAAACTCTGTACAAAATTTCGTCAAAATACCAATGGGCCGTGAAAAGCTAGCAGATAGACAGACAGACAGACAGACGGACAAACAGACAGACATACAGACACACTTTCGCATCATAATATTAGTATAGAAGTATCACATTTATTATATTAGTAAGGATTTTACTTAAGTAACTGTCTACTTCATTTATTTTAATTTAACTAGCGTTTCCTCATTTTTAGGGTTCCGTACCTCAAAAGGAAAAACGAAACCCTTATAGGATCACTTTGTTGTCTGTCTGTCTGTCCATCTGTGTGTCAAGAAACCTACAGGGTACTTCCCGTTGACCTAGAACCATTAAATTTGGCAGGTAGGTGGGTCTTATAGCTGGTATTAGGGGAAAAATCTGAAAACCGTGAATTTGTGGTTACATTACACAAAAAAAAATTTTTGGTCATAATTAGTATTTTCAATTTTCTTAGTAAGATAACTATATCAAGTGGGGTATCATATGAAAGGTCTTTACCTGTGCATTCTAAAACAGATTTTATTTATTTTTATGTGTCATAGTTTTTGAATTATCGTGCAAAATGACGAAAAAATAAGACTGCAGTACGGAACCCTCAATGCGCGAGCCTGACTCGCACTTGGCCGGTTTTTAAGGATTTATGCTGCTGTGATTTTTAGTAGGTAATTATCTAAGTAACAATACCTATTTGGCTTAACATAAAGGGATAGACTACTGGTCAAAATTATTGCCTCCTATGAGTGTTTTTAAGCAATTAAATATTATTATCTTTAATGGTAAAAGAAAACATTGTGAGAAAACCTTTGGACTGTGATGAATTATGATGATGATGATCAATGATCATGAAAACTGAGCCATAAAGAGTAAGGACATATTATAACAACAAAAATTAAAAACTCCAATTAAGTATAATTGCAGAACAAATTACTTCATTAAGATAATTAAAAATTAATGACAAGTCATTAACTAAGTTAAAAAATAATTAAGTGGACACTTAATACCTACTTAGTATTCAGTATTATGACAATAAAAATGGCATTTAATATTTTTCTTGATTATTTCTTCTCATGACATTTTGACATAGTTTTTCATTGAATAACTAAGTACGTACCTACTTCATAAAAAAAGTAAGTTAGTTTAGTGTGACAATGGGGCCGATTCTCTTGAACTTGTGGTATTTTAGTTTAGCTTAGAGATTGTTCTCTAAGCTAAACTAAATTAACAGTAGGGCGATTGTCTAAAACCTGCATCAATCATTATTACAATCTCAATTGTTCTGATTGGCTGAATTTGTGCGATTCTTGTTGCAACAATGCATTGTGGCCAATAGTGAGCGAGTATTAACCAATCAGAGATGATTGTGATTGTGACATTGTAGCTGTCAAACAACCACGGTAGGGCCACTGGTCTAAATCTAGTGCTATCTTTTTCCGCAAGCAATATTATGACAGGGATATCAATATATTTAGATGTGTCATTTTAGTGTAGAGATTGAGTACAAGGGAATCAGCCCCAATACGTATCTCATTCAAATACAAGATGTGTATAATTATTTTAAAAAGTCATAGACTTTATAATTCTTAAAAAGTTACACAGGTACCCCAGGTAGGTACATACTCTCAGTAAGCTTAACCGGTTTTTTTACACTATTGAAATATAAAAAATCTACATAAAAGCTAAATGACAATAAGGAAATAAGTATCTGCATCTGTAAAAAACTGGCTTATTTTTGTTGTGCTTGGAATGCAAGTACCTAATAATTTAAATAAATTAGGTAGGCACATGTTATGTCATTTGCAGTTTGCATAAAATTAACATAACACACAGTAATTTATTATAGGTACTTATTTAAACATTAATACATATTTTATTCCTAAAAACAATACACACCAAATTGAACCTCCACATTTTTGAAAGTTAGATAGAAATGATAATCCTTTACCTTCTTTTTTAATTTCATAAGCCTTGACGGGGCATGGGGCCTATTAAAGTGCTCTTTCTCTTCTAAGTTTGTCAATCTCTCTGGCACAGAGTTAGTTGTTAGAGTTGGTGTCTTATAAGAAGGAGCTCAGGGATCGATGCCTGGCAGGGCATTTCTAGTTGGAGGGAAATGTGGAATGTTACCTACTAGTTTAATTCAAGTGCTATAAGTGTTTATAAAAATAATTGGTACTCACACAGTCAAAGTGCACCTCTGCAACTGCACTTTAGGAATGATATAATGACTGACTGTATCAAAAATATCTTTGGATATATAGTTCTCGGGGACCTGGCAGGTTATTCTCGGCCCCGCAGTAGGGTGGAACTCGCACAGAAATATACAACGGATGGGACCTTCCTGTCCACAACCCTCGTAGTACTTCGAGTTCCCATCCATCACGAAAGATCCCACTTCTTCACACATTAAAACGAAAAATTAACTTAAAATCCCAAAAGTAACCAGTTGCACCCACTTCACTGACTAAAACCACGATTTAGGTAATACAACAAAATAATATTATTTTTTGAAAGTTGATAAAACACTCGCTAAGTTTAAAAAATACAAAATAGAAACACGCGGGTACTTGCCTCCGCAGAATTTAATAAACTGTCATTTTTTTAGTCTTCTCCATTGTTCAAGTTTGACAGAAAGCGTTGCTCAAACGCATAAAGCTGAGGCCGCACTAAACAAGCGATTGTGATGCGATAAAACATATTATGTCCGCATTGCAGCGGCGATAAACCAGTGATTCGCGATTATATCGATTAATGCTTGGCCGCATTGATTTGGTCGCAATTCTCTAGAAGCGATTGATGTCTACATTAGAACAGAGGGCGCGGGACAGCGACCAGCATCTGAACTCAATACTTGGAGTCTGAGTGCCGTGCGGCATGTAGTCGCGGTTGTGTTTGGTTGTGTTACGATTGAAAGAAGACCTATATTCCCATATACATCGGTAAATAAATTAATCTTACCTATGCATTCCGGAAATGAAGTTTTTATTTCAGTCTTATTAACTTTGCTATCAGAAGCCTATCTTTGTGATTATTCAATATCCAAATAAGCTATCTAAACGTATCTATTGTCTATTGCTATATCTATAAGTAGGTACCTACTTGACTCATATCTAATTTCGTCCAATAAATGATTATTTATATAGTATTTTGCTTAAAACAACGAAATATATCAATAACAATTATTAAAAACGCAGGATGGATATATAAATCCAATTTAAAAAAATACAATTTTTATTTTTATTTGAAACGCAGAAAACGCTGTCAGCCATGATGTGACGTCATTAAATATGTAAACAAAGAAATGTCATTCCTATGTCACGCGGGGACTAACGTAGTATCCATATATATAAAATTTAGAGTCCTGACTAACTTATATATCAACGCACAGCCTAAACATCTAAACAGCTGGGCCTAGATACATGAAATTTGGTGAGTGTGTTCTTTGTAGGTAAAGAGAAGGTATCCACTAGGAAAGGATTTTTTGAAATTCCACCTCTGAGTGGGTTAAATGGAGGTTTGAAATTTATGAAGTCCACGCGGGCGAAGTCACGAGCATAAGCTAGTTTTTATATATTTCTAAAAACTCATAGTAAACGTAAAAAAATATCGTTTTCTCTTTATAAATTGAATAAGTTATTAAGTAAGACTTACAACAAAGTGATCTTTGCAAAAATAAATTTGGGTTGAAGTCGTTAGTCATATAGGATCCCTTTAAGCAAGTCTTTGCGTGTTACGTATATTTATTTCACTGGGCACTCTAATCCACAACTTTCCTGTGGTCTTTATCGATGCGTTTTTACATTCTCGGATGATGCAATAACGATAATTACTATATTTTTCATGTAAACTAGTATAGAAGTCATGTTTATTAAACTTTGGTAGGTTATGCTCAGTATATATAATGTACTCTGTGGTTATGCTGTTGTTTACAAATGCATGACGTCAGAGCACAGATAATCTATCGGCCAAACATGGCCGACAGTGTTTTCACCTGTCTAAGAAAAATATTTTTTTAAATTAAAGTTTTACGGTTTTTAGGGCGCAAAAAAATATAGTGTTAATTTTTTTGATATAATAGGACAAATATTAACCATTTAAGACCAACTTAAAAAAATTGTCAAGTAGCCTATTGTAAAACACGCCAAATCGCCGTTGGTCGATTGAAAATCAAATAATCGTCACTTGCTGTCCAACAATTTTATTCAGTGCGGAGACATTCATTTGTTGTAAATTGTAATTCAATTGAACTTTACGAACGATGTATAAACAATTTCAATAAACGCATGTCGCTGTGATGTGGCCATCATCGCCACAATACAGGTTTTATAAAAGCGTCGCTTAACCAGTGTGGTCCCGGCCTAGAAAATAGGCATTTTCTATTTATTTTAAAAGTTACTGACCTTGGATATCTCTATGTTACTGACGGACGAATCAATCTTGAAACGCTGCGATCTGCTGCGATAGGTAATTTTTGTATATTAGTCTTTTACTTACAGTGCGACCGTTTAGAGTATAAATTAAATATTTTGGAACTAAAATGTAGAGCAACCAACAAGCTCATAGAGTAAAGTAATGCACTGGAAAAAGCAGGAAAAAGCTTTGTCCAATAGGTACCTACTCTTTGAAAGGCAAACGTCAAAAACACAGACCAATAACATATAGTCAAAAACAAAAACTATAAAATTGTAAAATCCACACCATCAAAACAAAACAGAGAACTATCTACAATATTTTATCAGATGGCTGCATTTAATTTAATCATCGGGGTCACTGGTAGCGTTGCTACCATAAAGTTGCCTTTACTCGTCAAAACTTTAATGGATTTGAATGAGACTGCCCAAGGATACCATTTTGAGGTTAGTTGTTTTAAAATGTGGAAAACATCGTGAGGAAACCTGCATGCCTACGATGCGAGTTCTCCATGATGTTCTCAAAGGTGTATGAAGTCTGCCAAACCCTTCTCATTCTGACAAGTTGCTCAGTACTGAACCGGCAATGGGTTGATCATGCTAAATATGAATGTTTATTTTTATGATTATCACTATGCCTAAATAGTTTGAAGTTGTCAAGTAAATAACTAAATATTAACTTAATTAGTGACTTAACGCATGTAAACAGTGAATTTAGTAATAAGTTGCAAGTAAACAAGTAGAATAGTTGTTTTTCTATTTTTCGCTTAAGTAGCGGCGCGCTCCTCACCCCGCGCAACCCCCGCCGGTGTCTACAACTCGTTTGAGTAGGTTAAAATAGATAAATATAGTTAAAATAGATAGGATAAAAGGTAAAATTTCATTGTTTTTCAAAACTCTCAAGTTAATTCAGAGATGAACAGCGAAGTGCGTGAAATATTAAACTCTGTCATTTTTTATGTGCTCAACAAAGTCACAGAAGAAATTAACGTATGAATCATAATCACTAATCTATAATCATTACACCACCGGTAGCTATTTAATCGAGATGTTTTTTTTCAGATAAAAATTGTTTGTACAGAACCTGCAAAGCATTTCTTCAAACAGACTGACCTGCCAGCATCCTGCTCTGTATTAGATGATGCTACAGAATGGGACAAATGGAAGGGAAGGGGGGATGAAGTGGTTCATATAGAACTGGGGAAGTGGGCTCATATGATGATCATTGCACCTCTCGATGCTAACACACTTGCTAAAATAGCACAGGTGATTTAATCTGGATCATAATTTTTTAGTGGCACTAGATGATCCCAGCATCTGCGCGAATTCTTTGATTTTCCAGGGAAAATAGTATTTTTTGTCTGATCTGATTTTGTATGATAACTATTTCTGTACCAAGTAGATAATGATTCCAGAACTTCGACCATGTGGACTTAGGTTTTTAAAAATCCCATGAGAATTCTTTGATTTTCTGGGTCCTATAGTCCATATGTCCTTCCCCGAGATGCAAGCTATCTCTACTAAATTTTATTAAAATCTATTAAACTGATGGGCTGTGAAAAGCTAGCAGACTGACAGTGTAGGGTGCCCTCCAGCATGACAGACCTCATGGGTCTGTCATGCTGGAGGGCACTATCCACCATTTGTATGGTACCATCCAGCATGACAGACCCATAAGGTCTGTCATGTAGGGTGCCATCCAGCATGACAGACCCATAAGGTCTGTCATGTAGGGTACCATCCAGCATGACAGATCCATGTCATGATGATCACTGTCATGCTGGATGTCACCCTACACTGTTTCTCTGCTATATTGTCTGCATCTATAAGTCCCGCAAATTCCTATTGCGCTGGAAACATGTCTCATTAACATTGAAATGACGTCATTTTGACGTCAGCCGAAATAAAAATATACCATCAGCTCGAAACTTCAGTCTAGTGCTGACGTCACTAAAATGGCGGCCACGCGCATTAGCAATTTACTGACCTTAAATAAATTTTAATGTATTTTTGCATTCACATTTCTCATAAAGATTATCATTGAATGATAAAATTCTAGTAAATATATAGCTACCCACTTCACTTTAAACTTGGTACAAAAAATAACCTTTTTTTTTCAGGGCATATGTGATAATTTACTAACAAGTACAGTCAGAGCATGGGACATGTCAAAGCCACTATTATTCTGTCCAGCCATGAATACCAGGATGTGGGAGCATCCTATCACTTCCACACAGGTGACAACACTGAAGTGGTGGGGATACGAAGAGGTGCCTCCCACGAGCAAGACTTTGATGTGTGGCGACACAGGTATAGGAGCGATGGCTGAGGTGGATACTATTGTGGAAAGGATCAAGTTGATAGCTGATAGTAAACTTGGAATTTGATGTGCGATGCTGATACACAGGTATACAAGAGATGGCTGACTTGGGTAAAGGATCAAAATAATAGTTGCTAGTAATGGTGATATCAGGCGGTTCATTTGTCTTTCACTCGAAATGATACATCTGAACACAAAATGAATCAAGTGACAAACTGAATGATACAATCACTCGAATGAACCATCTGATATCAGCTTAAAGGATTACGTTGATAATGAATGAGGACACTGATGTGCACTCTTCACTGTTGCATGGGGTTTTCTGAAGTTCATAGTAATGTGAAAAAATCAAGTTGATAGCATATTAAAAAGGATAAATGAAGGATCGTTATAGAAGTTGAGAGCCTTGTAAGGGTCAGTGCAGACCGAGCTCGCCAATTGAAATTGAAGCGCGGCAAGTAGTTGAAACTTGCAGCACGGCGAGTAGAAATGCGGAATGCTAAGTGGCGGCTCGTGCACGGTGATATGGTCGAGAATCGGCTGGCTCCGCGCGCGCGCTGATTGTCATAAGTACAGTGCGACAAGGCTATCTTGGCGCGTGGCGAAAATCGGAACTAACGTTACCATCAAGCGTCTCCTTTGTTCTTGTTTGAATATTTTAAGCCTTTGTTCTCCAACAGCGCCACCATGTCAATGTCATTCAAGTGCCAAGAGAGCCTTGTCGCACTGTAACATGACCAAAGCGGCCGGCGCCTTGTGCGGTCCGTGAGTGTTTTACCTAAGAGATTTTTTGGTTCAGAAATTTTTGAAATATATTATTTAGAAATGTTTTTTTTATAATTACAGTATACATTTTTATAAATCATTTACTTATATGTAGGTATTCAAAAAATGCATGACTAATAGTATACATAATATTATACTGATTACTGACATACAGTACGAGGCAGAAAGTAATGTACATTACTTCGACGTACGTCGAACTTTAGAATGAGATAGGTAGTAGATTCGTAGAGCATTGTCTCTGTCGTTGAAGCGGACAAAATGTCACATATGTATGAGTGACAGAAACAGAGTGTCATTCTACAGACCAATGTTCATTATAAGTCCCTGCAAATTACTAATGCGCGTGGCGCCATTTTAGTGACGTCAGCACTAGACTGAAGTTTTGAACTGATGGTATATTTTTATTTCAGCTGACGTCAAAATAACGTAATTTCGATGTTAATGAGACATGACAGAACTTATGGGTCTGTCATGCTGGATGGCACCGTAGATGGATAGAGCTGATGGTATATTTTTATTCCAGCTGACGTCAAAATGACGTCATATTGATGTTAATAAGACATGGTTCCAGCGCAATAGCAATTTGCGGGACTTATACTGTCTGCCGCGTACTGTAATTACTGAATACTATACTGATTTTTTTATTAGAAATAAAACACTTGTGAAAATCGTAAATGTATGTTTATTGCATCACCGAATACTGTTTCTAAGCTAGCATACATGCAACAAACAAAACTCCCATGTACACATCATACAAAATAACTATACAGTGGAAAACATTACTACAGTAATTATTATTATAATAAAACTCTACTTGAATCGAATAAGTAATTATTTTTAAAACATACATGTGAAAAAACTAGGCAGACCAGAATTATGTTGTTCAAAAATATATTTTCTTTATTTTTTTACCACAATGTACATTTTAAAAATCGTTACAAATTGGTAATTAATTAAAAATTCTTCTAAAGAATTTAATCGTAATAAAATTAAGGGGGTTACATTTTAAACAATGTTCAATAATATTATTATAATTTTTATTTAAGAGGTCACTACACGAACATTTTTATTTTTCCACAATCGGAAAGCACTTTTTTATTATTGTTCCAAAACAACCCTGTAATTTGCAAAATACATATAAAAAACTGGATTGGATTGTACAATTTGTAATTTGTATCAATCAGGATTACGATGTAAAATGTAAATTAATTTAAATAAAAGTGTGTTTGTGAGCCTAAAACTTTGTATTTGTGAGCGCACCTTGTATCTGGAACTATATTTGACGATTATCAGTTGTCCTCTGACCAATGTGATGAATAATCAGGTAGTCAGATCCACTTGTGTTCAGATTATTGGTCAGGTCATCTCTCTGTGACTGACCAAAAAAATGATACGACTGTAATAAAGCTGATGATTGAGATATAAGTCCAGCAAAATGCGAATGCGCGTGGCCGCCATTTTAGTGACGTCAGCACTAGACTGAAGTTTTGAACTGATGGTATAATGGACGTCAAAATGACGTCATTTCGATGTTAATGGTGACATGGTTCCGGCGTAATAGCAATTTGCGGGACTTATATATGCTGATAATATAGCAGAGAAACAGTGTAGGATGACATCCAGCATGACAGAACTTATGGGTCTGTCGTGCTGGCTGGTACCCTACATGACAGATCTTATGGGTCTGTCATGCTGGATGGCACCCTACATGACACCTTATGGGTCTGTCATGCTGGATGGCACCCTACATGACAGACCTTATGGGTCTGTCATGCTGGAGGGCACCCTACACTGTCAATCTGCTAGCTTTTCACAATCCATCCGTTTAATAGATTTTAATAAAAAAGGTTATAGGTATTCTTATTGGATCTGATGGTTCGTGAAACATTTTTCCACGCAAAAAAAAAACGTTAAAAAAATGCTCAATTAAGGTTCAAATAATATATTATTTTACCTAACCATAAATTATATTTATTCGAATAATCGTGTAAAAATCTAAGATACAATTCTAAATATAACTTCCCCTATATAATATAACCTCAAGCTTCTTGAGTTTTATAATATTAAAAAAACGAAACGAAAAAAAATTCTATATTTACAATAAATATTGCTGAAGTTTTAAATGATATTGGACACTTAAAATATTTACAAATGAACAAAAGCACCTGGATATAACAAATAACTAACCAGATCAGTTGAATCTAATCATCCAAATTATAGTCTATTTAAATTATTATTTTATTACTTACAACATTAAAACTCAACTACTCGTATAAAAACTGCAGATCGTTATGAAATACTTAAGGTATGGAATTTGTCATGTTCTATTTTACAAATACTCTACAAAAAAAAAAAAGCGCGATACGTATATTAAATTAAAATTATTGTAAGCCGAAAAAAAAGAAAATTCAATTCAAGACAGAGCTAAAATAGCAACTGAAAAAAATCTGGCAATTTCTTATTTTTAGGGTTCAAAAGGAAAAATGGAACCCTTATAGGATCACTTTGTTGTCTGTTTGTCTGTCGAGAAACCTACAGGGTACTTCCCGCTGACCTAGAATCATGAAATTTGGCAGGTAGGTAGATCTTATAGCTGACATTTGGTGTAAAATCTGAAAACCGTGAATTTGTGGTTACACCACACAAAAAAATTAAATTGTGGTCATGAACTAATAATTAGTATTTTCAATTTTCTAAGTAAGATAACTATATCAAATGGGGTATCATATGAAAGGTCTTCACCTGTGTATTCTAAACAGATTTTTATTTATTTTTATGTATCATAGTCTTTAAATTATCCTGCAAAATGTCGAAAAAATGCGACTGTAGCACGGAACCCTCATTGCGCAAGCCTGACTCGCACTTGGCCGGTTTTTTTACAAGTGTTGCCAAATATTGTGAATAAGTTGCCAGAGTTAAAAATGGAAACTGAAATTAAAAACAAACACTTTTATATAAAATCAAGCCCGGAAACTACTATACGTACAAAATAAATATTAGATCTAAATTTTGTTTAAAAAAATCGAATTCCTTGCAATCATCAAGTTAACCTATGGTAATACGATTATAAACGTGTAAAAATTACATTGGATAAAAATTGTGCGTGTATACAAAGGCCATTTTATACAATCTAGCGGTACTAAGAGTTTTTCTACTTAAAACAAATGCCTTGTGTCGTGTCATCTCTTTCGTTAATAGTGTGCGAGATCGAGACGGAAGTATTGTTTGTGCCACGCGCAAGAGCAGCTCTAAGGAAAGGATGTGGGACTTTATAAGTCTCGTAAATTGCTAACGCGCTGGAACCATGTCTCATTAACATCGAAATGACTTCATTTTGACGTATATTTAAGTAAAAATATACCATCAGCTCGAAACTCCAGTCTAGTGCTGACGTCACTAAAATGCCGGCCACGCGCATTAGCAATATGCGGGACATATAACATCGCTCTCTTTTCCTCATTCCAGAAAAGGGATAAGAATTTTTTAATCGCAAATAACAATGTTTCAAAAGAAATCTTTCGCCAGTCTTCATAACTTTATTTCTGATTCAGTATCTTCACTATAAGTTTACATTGGGGCTAATTCTGAACACAACCTAATTTTAGAGTATTCGCATGCTCTTCTTACTAATGTAATATGAAAAGGACAGACACAGTTTGACAGTTTTAAATTTAATTTTTAGATGGTAAAACCCGCTAATTTAGCACGCACTCGCGAACCTACTGTTTAAATTTGTATTGTGCACTAAAATTTAGAGTTTTTAAATGTGTAAGATGTTCCGTTCCTTTTTTAGCATAAGTAAATAGAAAAGGATGCAGATACTCTAAATTTAGTTTAGAGAGAGACTAGAGAATCGGGGCCAATATCTCGAAAACGGTGATAGATTTCGAATACAAGTGTTGCCATATTGTGAATAAGTTACCAGAGTTAAATAGAGCTAACGGTCGTTGTTTTAGATAAACGTTTATTCCTACCGATTGCTGTTTAATTATTTTTTGCGGGCTGGCGGCAGAGACATAATATGGACAAATCTGCAAATTTATTCTGACATTATGTCACGTATTTCTCTGTAGTGTGGTTAACTTGTACTAACCTTATTTTAAATTTATATACTTAATTTGACGCCAAATTGGTCACAAGTACACAACGAAGTACTTCTTTAGCAATTTACAATTTGTTTTCAAAATTTAACGAAATTAGGTGTTATTATGATAAATTTATCTTACCCTAGATCTGCTCTCAGTCGACGGGTACAGACCGTTCACTATAAGTTGTCCCTTGCCATCATGTTGGCACCATTGCTTTGTCAGGTTTTTATTGTGTGAAGTGCAATGGTGCCAACATGACGGCAAGGGACAACTTATAGTGAATGGTATGCAAGTGAATCGTAAAAATCCATTCAAGCTAAGCCTTTTTCTTGTAAAAAGAAAATATATGTGTATATTTACTTTAGCAAAATATCGTTGTACGTCGTGTTACGTGGAATGAATAGTGGGCGTATCAAATGGTTCAATGTCTTTTATCAATATTGCACTTATATCAAAATACAATCGTTCAAAACGGCAAATTAAGCTCCTCACCGACGTAGCTATAGTATATATGTATACTGATATATGATATATTATATTATAGGTAAGTCTGATGAGCTCTATCGAATAAAAATTACATCACAGCAGTACTTTTTCAAACACAAATCAACTGTATTATAGTTATTTTATCTTACGAAGTCCTCTTAGCAATGATTGTCGATTCGGCTATAGTAGTTTGCGGTCTTTTTTCGAGACAAGGCCCAGATGCATGACACTTAAAGTTACTTTACGGTTTAAATTTTGATTTCCAATAAATAACAAAGTTGCACAGATCAGTTTTCATATCTCCATGAGTAAAGGTAAATTTTTGGTCCTAAGCTAACTTACCCTGACTTGTGCAACCCATTTTCTTTTATTGACAGTTAAAGTTTACGATAACCGTAATGTAGTTAATCGTCTGTCATGCAACCTGGCTTAGGTCCTTCAAAACTTGTAAATTGCAAAGATTTGAATCGATAGATTAGCCCCTTATTAGGAAATCGGTTCAGGTGATTAAGAGTGAGCTTATCAACTATATATTTGAGATCGAAAGTGTTAGCAACTTTGCAGGAGAGAAAGAAACTATACTAATCTCAGCCTTACGTGGTTTAGTATGACCAATATATTTGGACACGCGGCTGTATTATTAATGCGTTCTAATAGGGATCATTTAGTGATGGACTATTCCATCACTAAAATATGATCCCTAATAACATGACTAATTATGTTGTACACAATCTTCAAATTGACTAGTTTGAATCCAATGCTATCTCTTTCCGCAGAAAGCGTTATGAAAGGGATAGCAATACATTTAGACATGACACTACTTAAGAGATTGTCTACACCAGAATTAGTCATATTGACTTGGTAGCATAGAGGTAAGTTACTGGTAAAGCGTACACACTCGATATTGAGTATGTCAGGGCAAACCACAGAGAATTGAACCTTAAGAGTACGAATATACAAGATTTTGCATAAAAACAAAATCGTGAAATGTTGGCGGGGGACAGGGCACGTAATCAAGACAATGTGCGGAATGAGGGTACTGAACGGGCGTGGGTCGACTTTTATGCTAAGCAACTGCCTAAGCTTGGCGATCGGGGGTGTCCGGCTGTTAGGTTATCTATGGGGCAAACCTAACGATTTAAATCTTTGGTGAGTTGTGCGCATTCGTACAAAACAATTTAGGCAATGCGCGTTTGTTGCTTAACTTTTATTATCGCTAAATGTCAATAATCAAATCGGTAGAAACAATGTTAGGCGTTTACAAAAACAGGCACTCAAACGACGGTTTCATTCTGCTTATCGAACATAGCCCTTGTATACTTCGATATGACTTCATAAGTCGATTTAATCAGTTCACACCTCTCTTCCACTTCAAAATCCGTTGGCGCGACTTTGTACGTGGACGATTTTGGTTTCCTAGCGCTGTTCGCGCAGAAATCCCCATTGGGCAAGTCGATGTTGTCTTCAATGTTGTATACGGCGATGGGTTTTTTGTGAACCATTTCTAAGTCTTTCCTTCTCTTTTTCGTGGTGAAGAACCCGCATTTTGCGTTGATGGACATCACTGCGTTCTGTACGGAGAAATCCAGCTGTTCGCTGGATTCTAGTTCGTATCATACGTCCAGTTCCTCGAGCCCTTTGGACAGTCGGTGGGAGTTGATTCTGCGTCGATGCGAGCGCCGCACGGCGTCCGCGCGCCGGTAGGGCTCGCTTCGGAGCCCGTGTAGGATGTCTTCCAGGGCTCCGTTGTACACTTCGTCCTGGTGAAGGAGTTTCTTTTCGCCGACGGCCTGCGACTTCGTTTTTAGTTCGTTGATTACAGCCTCCTGGAACATTTGACAAGGATTAATTTATTTGAAAATGAAAGTGGCTTCTTTGCAGTATAGGCGATCGTCAATTAATTGTATATCAAGTTTCATTTTTGTAGGTAGGTAATTAATACTCGTGGAAAAATAGTTTCAGTTCTCTTTTACGTAATATTGATTTATAATGCGGGTTTTTAAATAAAATGATTTTATTTTTGAAAAAGCAGATATGATAAACTTTTGGTGGGACTCTTTTTTCATGGGAGGCAAATATTTTTGTACATAAAGCTTCAAGTAAACTGAATTGAAATTAAAGTCAAAAATATCAAGCCGTCCTCCTTAAAGACACTTCCAAAGGGATTGCATTTAGTTTAAAGCTAATTACAAATAAGAGTAAACACAATTTTAGTAACGAAAGCACACTACAAACACTAGCTATGAAGACCTACTGTGTAACAGACGATATGTGAGATACTCGTACACCCGTACCGCGCAGGTACTTCAGGAACTGTCTCGGCTCAACATTAGGCTCTGTATGCTTAGTGTGAGATTTTACATCATACCGACGTTGATTGAATTCGAGCGTCGAAACAGTTCAATGTTAAAGCAAAATGCACCTTAACTGTCTTGTTTTAGAGCACAAGTTCGTCCATACACCTACAGCCAGCGCTCCAAGCGGAAACGTGCAATCAAAATCGGTTGCGGTTCTATCTTAAACTCAAGAGACTACATAGGGCAATTTTTCTCTGACGTTATTACGTTTCGATCTCGAACTCTATCATCGTTGGATCAGATGTAAAATCTCATACTAAGCATATTGTTCTGTCTAACGAAAAACGAAATTGTCTATCTACCTTCACATGCTGAAGACAACAAAACAACTATTTTATTGACTTGAAATTCTTTAACTATAATTAAGCGTTATCACTACCCATATTATAAATGCGAAAGTGTTGGTTTGTCCTTGAATCACGTCGCAACGGATTGACGTGATTTTTTGCATGGATATAGTTGAAGACCTGGAGAGTGACATAGGCTACTTTTAATCCCGGAAAATCACACAGTTCCCACAGGATTTTTGAAAACCTAATACCACGCGAACGAAGTCGCGGGCATCAGCTAGTGTATAACTACTTTCTGTATTCAAAAATATATACATACATAGTAACATAACAGACATGTTAAAATAGCTTATTATACTTGCATCAACTTTAGAAAAAGTACGTGAGATACGCTAAGCATTAGGCTATTAAAAGACATGCCCTGCTAATTCCATGCATTGCGCAGCGTTGGAAGGAGAAAAACAAAATAATTATAATAGATCATTTTATAAGTATAATACCAAAACAAAACAAAAATAAAAAGCTATTAGGTAGATACGCAGAGTTATTGAGTGAAGATTATACCTATGTGATATTATGTTCTACTTATAACAGTTTTAGAAACTGTTTTCCTAAATTACACATACATAATTAAGTTCCCTACTAATATACTCTGACATGTGTACTAATTCGATACAAATACATAGACGCAACGGAGATCTGCTGAGTGAAGTGGCGCAGCTCTGCGAATATTTTATTACAGACCATTTATTTTACACAAACGTTACCTGAGTTAGTTTTTTTTAAATCTTTAGTTTTTAATAACAATTTTATTTACTTGGATATACTGTTAAAATTGATATGATGAAAATAAAACGCGGAGGAGTCTGAGTCTGAGAGCGCCTTGAGTCTCCCCTATACGAGCCCCTAAAAGCCAAAGCAAATAAAGCTGAGTTTGAGCTTCAGAAAACATGCTGTGCCTTGGTCACTTCACTCGGCAGATATTGCGTTTTCAACTGCTGAATTAACTAATAGCAGGACTAAGGCTGAGTTCTATTAAGTGAACTGTGACTTTGCTCAGATTTAAGACATTGTTAAAACGAGACATACGAGACGGTATATCGTTGGCATAAATCTGTAACGTTTCAATTGAAACTTAAGTTTGAGCAAAGTCAAAGTTCGAATAAGGTACGCTCTAATCTATAGGGCATACTTTGACTTTGCTCAGACCTTACTTAAACTTAAAACGAGACATATTTAAGATGGAAATCTGTTTCGTATCGTTATATTTTACTCTATAGAGTAATATCTAGGCGAAGTCAAAATACGCTCCAGATCTCAGCCTAAAAGAAATGCCTACTTTGATCCGACTGCGGCGAAGTCCAAAGGAGGGTTACTAACATACTTTTGAGCGGAAAAGGACAGCACTACTTATAGTCTAGTTTCTTTCGTGTTGAACGTTCACTACAACGAATATTCGTTATAACAGTAGTTATCGGTTTTCCCAGTCGGCACCCCGAGCATTGTTCCCAGGGGTAACAAATGGGATATATTTAAAATAATTCTTAGTTATGTCAGTAGCGATGAAGCTTCAATAGGACGATAGATATTTATAACACCAGATGTCTCCACAGACGACTATCGGGAAAAATCCAATTTTATTCGAGTGCTAAAAGACATGGACATGGTGATGACATGCTTTGATAGCGTGTGGTTTTTAAATAAGCCTTTAGTTGAACACCATTGGTTTCCTGATCACATCTCTCCATGCGCATTTACCATGTTTTCCATTTCAATATTAGTCACTTTTCAACATGTTCCAATTTAATCAATTAAATTATTATTTAATCGGTGTATAGCTTACATTTTATGCCACAAAATCTGATACTGTGTGCCACAGGGAAGCATACTAGGACCATTATTTTTTTTACTTTATGTAGTTGATCAATACAAGAAATAAAGGAGGGATCGGTGTGAAATATCAGTCAAAAAAGGAGAACAATCAGACATCAATCTTCTATATAACCTAAATAACAAACCAAAAAACCCTAAACTAAATATGAACAATTAATTCAATTGACATTTGTGTAGACCCATATGCAAGAAAATAAATGAGCAATTAAACTAACATTTCCTTAGGAAGCCAAAAAAGACAGAAAGGTTAACCGCACAAAATCCATTCGTAAAGAGCTACCTCTTCAGTTAAAGAGATACCGTTTGATACCGAGATGTCAAAAAAACTATATAAGAATAATCTTAAATGGAACTTTACACCGATTAAATAATTTTTAATCCCCTTGGTTAGGAAACCCAGTTAGTACACACGCACACAACAGAATAGGCCCCCATTTCTTAACAACTTCCAACGACTTACTCCTAGTCGTGTTAGGCCGAGACCTAGGCTAAGTGTTGGCTAAGTCTAGGCTAGGTCCGGGCTGTGCCGCAACTGAGACAAGTGTTGCTGCAATAGGCCAGCGCTGACGGCCGCGTAGTTAAACCTCTGCGAGAATTGAGTCTGGTGTTACCATCACCTCTAATTGTTGTTTTATTTAATGATTAATATGGCAACTTTGAATATCGGTGTCATTATTTCAAACGGACAAAAAGACAGAGTGGAGTAGTGTCACGTCTTTTTGACAACTACCTAAACTCAACTTTATTTACTTTTGACGTAAACAAAACACCGAGGAAATAAAGCTCAATTTGAGTTGATATCAAGAAAGACGTCACGCCTCGACTCTGTCGGTGTACCTTGCGCCTAAGAGTTCGTCCAGGGACAAACTTAGCGGAAATACAAAGGTGGAATGTCGCTGAAAATATTCCGTAATCAGTTCACGTGGAATTTAGGCAACTTAATGCAACTGTCACTATTGTGCCAACGTTAAATAAAACCGCAGGATTTCTGTTCAGATTAGTGACTTAGATACTAAGACTGAGGCCACACGATGATTTTCCGGTGCGTTGCGATGCCGCGGATTTGGCACCCAATGCAACGCAGACACTGGGTTGCCGCTCCGTCAAAAAGTATGCGTTGCAACGCACCACCCCTCCCCGCCTCTCTGGTCTTTCTAGTCCCAAGTCCGTTGCGCGTGCGGTGACGTCGTAACGCATCGTGGAGCATGGTACAGCGATTTCTATATAGGATGACGCAACGACACCGCAACGCTTCATGTGGCTTCACTCTTAGTGGTTGGAAGTTGGAACGGATTTTCGCGTGCCAAATTTCCGCTTAATTTGTTTCTGGTCTGAATGAGCGAAAAAACCAAAGCATGATTTTTCATATTGTCATATTATTCATTGTAAAAAAAACCTACCGTGAGTACTGTGAATCCGACACCGTTAGGTTAATGAATCTAAAAAATGGCTAAAAAAATATTTTTTCTGAGTTTTATAACTACTTAAACTTTTACAACGGCTGTGTATCTAAAATGTAAGGAAACTAAATACT
This sequence comes from Maniola hyperantus, assembly GCF_902806685.2. Lineage (NCBI taxonomy): Eukaryota > Metazoa > Arthropoda > Insecta > Lepidoptera > Nymphalidae > Maniola > Maniola hyperantus. The sequence goes on from NC_048550.1 coordinate 2,055,042, forward strand.
TCTCTTCTAAATAAAAAAACAACACTGTCTTTTTGAAGAAAAATAGGTAAATTTGTTAAATTATCAGAAAATTTTCTGTTAAATTTTAAAACAAATTTTAAAAAGTATACTTTGTCAAAAGCAGGATAGGTAGCAAAATGCAAATTTTTAAAAAAATAGGAGAAATCAGGCATTATTATTAGAAGTATTTATTTCCAAAACAATAGTAGAACATATGAATAAATGAGATTAAATACATTAGTAAAATAGTATACTTTAGTTTTTCTTAGTTTATTTAAAAGGTAAACAAGTAGCTTCTCGCTGAAACGCGTACGACTTTATTACCGTGAATGAAATCAGGATACGGATGAAAAACCTAACTCCAGGAGGTCTAAAGCTAAGTCTAGGTCTGATGGTGAGATCTGTAGAGCGCACTCTGACTTAGCTTAGACTTAAGACAGAGTTAAAACGAAACAGAGCTATATCTCTCACATAAATCTGTCACGTTTTAACTCAATCTTAAGTCTGAGCAAAGTCAAAGTGCGCTCTATAAATCTCAGCCTAAGATTTGTTTATCTTTTAAGCAAACTAAGGAAAACTATAATCTAGTAGGTACAACCCAGCGATACTTATAGCTATTAATTTACGATTTAGTTTCTAATTCAAACTGTATGCCCATTGCCCATGTATCCCAGTAAACCAAACAAAAAGTAAACTTTTGAAATAATTTTAAACTTAATTACCAATTTTGTTTCGTCAAGCGTTAATTTTGAGCTGAAATTAAAACAGAAAATCGGAAATTATCTAGACGTATTGCTGGGAACTGTAAATTGAGGCTACAGCTGAGCTTCGAGTGTTTTTGAGTACACTGAACAAAACCCGTCACTAGAGTTGGCGATTATCTATCAACTGGTATGGCAAACCACGGAAATTATTGTGATTATTACATAGTGACAATCGCAATAGGGTCTTACAGCTGCACTCAGAGTCGCTTAATCGTCACATAAGGCATTAATTAGTATGGATAAGGAATGCCTTAAGTAACGACGAGTCTAACAGACTAGTAATAAAATGACGTGATTTTTTGTATAGCGGCAGATAATGGGGCTAGAATTCATTATTAAAGAGAAGACCCTATTGTTTAGTTGACTGACTTTGGGATGTTTTTGTTGCAACTGTGTATTTTAGCCAATAGTGCGAGAATCAGCCAATTTGCCAAGGTTATTGCGATCATCACCTTGTATCTGTCAGACTTGCTAGACCCCCGACTGAGTTTTTCAAATAAGCAGTTTTCACCTTACTATAGTACAAGTTAAAGCGCGACGACGACGGCAGATGCATAGCATGACGCCGAATTCCACTATACATTCTTTTTGCACGGCTTCAATGTTCTGCAGTGTGAACGGCTTTACTCAGTCCTTTTTATAGCAACTTAGGGCACTTATGCATTGGGTGTGCCCTATTAACACCAGCTCTAGTGACGAGCTTTGATTCCAAAAATATAATTGAAACTCTGATCGCAAAATCAAAGTAATGCATCTAAAATCTACTCAAAACGCATGACTCCATTCACCACTGAAGCGTTATATAGAGCCATTGTTAAGCGCAAAATAAACAAAATTGCGTTTATTTATTAATCTCAATTGCATAAAATTTTATTTAGTTATTATTTTGTACTAGAGTACTCAAACCTAAAATAGGAAAAACAGAAAGGTAAGTTACTCCAAACTTTGGTATAACTCTTGTGAAGCCGATAAAACAATCTAAAGTAATGTAAAAAAATTAAAAATAATAAGTGTAAAGCAGTATGCAGTTATTTTTTTTTGTACTTTTCACAGTGCGACTAATTTTGCTGTACATAATCTCTAAATTGACAGGACTAAATCTAGTGCTATTACTTCTCAACAGGGAGATCAATCCATTTAGACTTGTCATTTTAATTTCATTCAGAGATTATGTGTTACAGAATTAGCCACAGACCACAGTGTAGTTGCGCGTAAAACAAGTAGTCCAATCGCTAGGCGGGCTTATTTTTACAAAATACTAGCCAATGATGACTAATATTCCTCTTTCCCTCCAACTAAGCGTTAAGTTTGTGCTAGGAGTAGGTACTACAATCGTGCAACGGGTGAGGTTTGAACCAGCCTCTCAGAATTCAGTCCGCTCCTCTAACCGTTGAGCTATTGAGGCTCTAAAAATCATACCTATGTGACGTTTTGCCGGTATCAACGACAGATACAACGCTTTACGAAACCGCGATCTCTTTCTAAAGGTCGATATACAATATTTTCTGCGTACTGTACCGGGGGGGTTCTCGATTCGGCCCATATAACCAAGAGGTTGGTGGCCATATTTTTCCCTATCCACTTAGTACTTTCATTAGCCAGATTCTACGCTTTGTGATCAGATTAGACTAATTATTTTGCGCACATTATATAACTAAATTACGTACAGTTTTCTTTGTGGAAAAGGCTTTCAGGCGTTACCTTTTGTTATACAAGTCATTTATGTACCTATATATAAACATTTTAGTGTGAATAATGAGCGTCAGGAATAAAGCAGTGAATGTTTAGAGCCTCAATAGCTCAACGGGTAAAGGAGTGGACTGAAAACCGAAAGGTCGACGGTTCAAACCCCGCCCGTTGCACTATTGTCGTACCTACTCTTAGCACAAGCTTGACGCTCAGTTGGAGAGGAAAGGGGAATATTAGTCATTTAACATGGCTAATATTCCCCTTTTTTTTATAATATAAATTATAAAAAAAAAATGTTACCTGTTGTTTCTTCTGGCTGATCTTGGCCTTGTTGGGGTCGAGGTGGTCGGCGAGCGCGGCCGCTTCCAGTCTTCGTCTCTGTTCGTTCTCCATGTCCGCTTGCTGTATACAATATATTATATAGTCGACGCATTTTAAACTGAGTCGTCGAGTTATCTGTCTGTTTCGCTCGCACTTACCTACGATCTGTAAGTGCGAGCGTAACAGACAGATCACTCGATGACTCAGTTTAAAATGCGTCGACTATAGTAACGTAAAGATAGTAGGCCTCCTAATCAGAGATTGGGGATTTGATCTCGGCACGAACTCAATTTCTCACGAATCCTCAACTTTTCGGAGTAATGTGCATTTTAAGTACAGTACGCGGCAGAAAGTAATGTACATCGGCCTTTAGAATGACGTTTAGGCTTTGTAGGGCGTTGTCCCTGTCACTCATACCTATATGACGTTTTGTCGGTCTCAACGACAGAGACAATGCTCTACAAATCTGTTATCTCCTTCTAAAGGTAGATGTACGAAATCAGAATCATTTTCTCGGTAATAGAAATTTCAGGTTAATTTTTGTCCAGGCCGGAAGTACAGAAATTAAAAAATAATATAAAAGGAAAAGGTGACTGACTGACTAATCTATCAACGCATAGCTCAAACTACTGGACGGATCGGGCAGAAATTTCGCATGCAGATTGCTATTTTGACGCAGACATCCGCTAAGAAAGGATTTTTGAAAATTCAACCCCTAAGGGGGTAAAATAGGGGTTTGAAATTTGTGTAGTCCACGCGGACGAAGTCGCGGGAATAAGCTAGTTAAAAAATAAAGCGGTTAAATATCGTGAAAATAAAAAGAAACACACCTTGAATGCTCTTGTAAACCTTACAAGTAGCGAGAAGAAAGCGTTGGCATCACAACTGCGTGGCGCCTCGCCGAAGTACTCCACGCACGCGGCGAACGAGTCCTGCAAAATAACATTTTAAGTCTTTCACGCATACAATCAACCAAAGGGTTAATTTGCTATAATCCGCTGAAACAGGCCGAATCTGTACTGTGCAACATGCAGCATGCGACATGCAACGCCCACCTTTCTACTGCTAAACATGCATGAAACAGCAGCCACCAGGCAAGCAATATGCACCACTGCACCGATACCGGAGCATCGTGCATCGAGTGTGTTTTGGGATTCGTGTGGTGCTGCGTGGTGGCTGCTGTTTCCTGCATGTTTAGCAGTGGGAGGGCGGGCAGTGCATGTCGCAGCCTGTATTATATAGATTCGACCAGTTTCAGCGGATTATAGCAAATTAAGCTTTTGGTTCATTGTATATCACGTATTTCCGCAAAGTAACGCCTGATTCTATACAACATACAACCATATTTCACGCATCTCGCTCTTGATATCCTGCCCGTAACTGTTGATTGCAATAGCATGCTCCCACGCTTGACTTGCAGACTAGGGAGAGCACTCTTAACTAAACTGTTCAGGACAGTGTATAGCGTGGATGAGATTGAGCGAGTTTACTAGCTACTAGCTGGCGAATTCATTATATCTGCTAGTGGTTATATAAATGCTATCAGAAAGTAGCTGGCGTCGATTAGATACGGACACAGATCGCCAAGCTTAGGCAGTTGCTTAGCATAAAAGTGGGCCCACGCCCGTTCGGTACCCTCATTCCGCACATTGCCTTGATTACGTGACTTTTGAGTCCACCAATCACAACGAAGCATTCTCCCCTGTCCCCCGCCAACATTTAACGATTTTGTTTTCATGCAAACCTTGTTTGTATATGCGTACTCTTGAGGTTGAATTCTCTGTGGATACGGAAGAGCGAGGATAGGCAACATTGTTTAAAAGAGGCCTATGTCCAACAGTGGGAGTGGATATTGGGTGTTGATGGTGATAATGAATGCCCACCTGAGCGTGCTTGGTCTCGGCACGCAGCCGGCGCAGCTTGTCGACGGCGTTGGCCACAAAGTCCCGCAGCACGTGCGCCGCGCCGCGCGCCTCCGCCTCGCGCCGCGCCGCCTCCATGCCGCGCTCCAGTTCACACACGTCCGCTACCACGTTCTCCAGAGACACTACGGTAAACCCAACATGTTACAGCAGGTGAAATGAAACAAAGAATAGTACATTATTGCAAAGGCCGGGATGTAGGCAATTGCAGGTCGAGTATGAGTTTAAAGGCTGAGCCGCAGGCGAGGACTTCACTAAATACGAGACAGGCAATTGTCATTCCCCGCCGAGGCATGCATTCGCGTGTTCTTTTTTCGAAAATAATGACAATATTTCCATGCATATTTGAGAAAAATACATTTACAGTGCAACAAGGCTATCTTGGCGCGTGGCGAAAATCGGAACTAACGTTGCTGTCAAGTGTTCCCATTTGTTCTTGTTTGAATAGCCTAAGCCTTTGTTCTTCAACAGCGCCCCCCGTCAATGTTATTCAAGTGCCAAGAGAGCCTTGTCGCACTGTATTTGTTGTTGGTGTCATACATATAGGTATGAGTGACAGAGACAACGCTCTACAAAGCCTAAAGGTCATTCTAAAGGCCATTGTACATTATTTTTTGCCGCGTATTGTATGTATATGAAACGAGCTTCGTAGAAAAAGAAGTTCAAGTCAAAACTAAAAAGCTATTTAAAGGAACAAAGATCGAAAACAGCCCGGTGTTTTTGATGCTACTAACGTTTATAACAATATAACCTTGTATTTCTTACCTTGAGCAGCCTTATCAATGTACATCAGCTCTGTATCGAAGTTCAACAGCTCGGGGAAGTTCTGTCGTATCGTCGCCACAATATAATGCAGCAACGACACCCGCTTATCCGTAGACTTTGTATCCATCAACGTATCCAAAGACTGCAGCTTGAACCCATAAGCTGGCCCTCTTTTACTGCTATTCAAGTAGTTCCCAAATGCTAGGATAATCTCTAGAACATTCCTCAACTTCTGGGATGATTTTACTGATGAAGACCCGGAGATTATCGCGTGGATTTGAGGTGTTATCAAATGTATGTTATCGTAGAAGTTGCCCATGTAGCTCATGATGGATAATTTGGCGGATATTCGCTCAACTTTGGCCAATTGCATGAGGAATTTGTCTTCTTCTGTTAGTTGGTTGACGTTTTTCTTCTCTGCTACGTATTCTTTGTATGCCTTCTGCTCGGCCTCCGTTGGGACCATCCGTTGGAGGATTTCGACGCTTTCGAGAGGTAACTGTTTTAAATCTAGTGTGTGGATCGCTGTGATCACCTTTTCTACTGGGGTGTCAAGTTTTCTTCTTGAAATTGCTGTAGAAAAATAGAGTAACTCATGGTTATCAATTTTTACTAAACTACTAAATCTATATAAATACTGCTGTATTTTTAATATCAGAGGAAAAATTCAGGAACCAAATTAAGAGAGTAGACGTTTTTAGCTAACTTAAATTTTACCAGGAGCTAATAAACTAACGGAATTCGTGTACTCATATGCACTGTCACGATCGCAATCACCTCTGATTGGTTGACGCTCGCTCACTATTGGCTACAATCCATTGTTGCGACAAGAATCGCACAAATTCAGCCAATCACAACAATTGGGATTGTAATAATGATTGATGCAGGTTAGGCAATCGCCATACAGGAGCTAATAAACTGTAGGGCGATTGTCTAAAACCTGCATCAATCATTATTACAATCTCAATTGTTCTGATTGGCTGAATTCTTGTTGCAACAATGCATTGTGGCCAATAGTGAGCGAGCTTTAACCAATCAGAGATGATTGCGATCGTGACATTGTAGCTGTCAAACAACCGCGGTAGGGCCGCAGATGTTCAGAAAAGGCTCACCAATATTCCTTAACCGCGCATGTTCGAGTAACGACACAGTATCGGGCCTTCGGAACCTCTTGCTGGGGAATGACGCCAATGTATCGTCAGGTACATGGGCCACCCCTCCCCCCGCACCGCCGATGCGGAACTTTTCCTCGAACTCTGCGAAATTGATGCGTCTTCGAGGTCGCTCTTCGTCTAGCTCGTTGAATATCGTACCGCGCACCTAATATCAAAGTATCAAAAAATGAATCACATAGACACTCAAGATTTTTGGGGATACTTATAAAACTACGGTTTTATAAGTATCCCCAAAAATCTTCCATATACCTTTCACCAAATCTCATCTAGGAAATCAAGCCCCAATTATGCGTATATGTGCAAAATTTAACGAAATATCAAAAAAGATACCTGGCATCGACATATTTCATGACTCAGTTACTGCATTCAAAAAAAAGCTCTTATCATTTTACGGTGGGTATGAACCCACCGTAAAATGATAAGAGCTTTTTTTTTGCTCCTGAGTAACTTAGTTATTTGTTTAGTTAAGTAGTTAGTTAAGTTCTTTTTATTTGTCAAGATATTTTGCAAATGCTGTGTACACATTTTATAGATACATTTATCAGCCTGTGTTTGTTTATAAGTGTCGTAGTTTGTGTTAAATTAATGTATTGTGTGTGTTCCTCATAAATAAAATAAAATAAAATAAAAATAAAATAAATGTTACTAAATAAAATTTAGATAAAATTGTAGAGCGTACTTTGACTTTGCTTCTAACAGCTAGTTACAATAAGATTGATGTCATTGATGTAAGTAGTCTGTGCTCAATAACACTTCAGGTATATATCTCAGCCAGACACCAGACAGCAAAACTAACCTGGTTCGGCTTGAGCGCGATCCAGTTGAGCGTGGGCAGTTTGTACTTGGTATCCACCTTCCTCTTGATGGTCATCGCGTCGGTGTGATGCGGGGGCAGCATGTTGCCGGGCGCGGGTGGGGCGGGCGGTGCGGGCGGGGCGGGGGGTGGCGGCGCGAGCGCGGGTGGCGGGGGCGGAGGCGGCGGATGGGGCGCGGCGGGCGGCGGGGGCACGGTGAGGGAGGCGGGGGGCGGCGGCGGCGGGGCGGGGAGGGTGTGCGAGTGTGGGTGCGCGTCGCCGTTGCTGAGCGGAGTGGGCGGCGACACGTGACCGTTGACTGTGCCGTTGCACATCGCGTGTGTTGATATAGCACCCACTGGGAACAACGATTACTTTTAAAACGAAATAATAGTGTAGGCCAGCGGTCACTAAACTACTAGACCATGACCGAGCCGCAAGTTCATCCAAACTGGCCTGCGACAGCTAGCTGAAATTGCCCGATATCCGGCCCGTAGTTACTGTGAAACTATCCATAGCTTATTTTATTTTATATATTTGGAAAACCAACAGCTTAAATTAACATATTATAATCTTAAAAATTAAATAACTAGGAGCTAATAATAGGTTCTCACCTTAGGTTATTATCATATTGCATTTATAATGATATAGGAGCTGTTAGCTATCAAAACGTTTTAGATAGCTCTTGGCCCTTCGGACTTTGTGGGGGAACCTAAGGCAAAACTTTTGGTCTGGAGACTTTGATAGGTAAGTAGCGACATGCTTATCTCGCAAAGTTCACACGCGAATCACGGGAAAATCGCGTACGAGTGAATAGCGGGCTGGTACTACAAATTAAAAAAAAAAGTTTAGGATGGATTTTTTTTTGGAAAAAACGTATATACAAATAGGATACTCATGGATTTAAGAACTCCCATCCAAGTACTAAAGATAGTAGGTATTCAAGTACTGTTCAGTACTCACTAGAAGCACCGCGCGGTAGGGATTTGGTGAGAGATTCCAGTTCCTGCACTTTGGACTCCAGCATCGACTGGCGATTTCTGGAGTCCTGCTGCGCTCGTCTGAGAGTTGACACCTGATTCCAAACAAAAATCAACTCAGTATTTACACAATTAAATCAATAATAATCAATATTTGTCAGAATAAACTCAACATTTGTCACAATAACGTAATATTGGTCGCACAAAATTAAATTAGTTTTCGTCATAAATATATTAACTTAAAATTTGTCACAATAACGTAATATTTGTCACAAATTACTCAATTTATGCAATTTTTACATAAGATAATTAATATTATTGAGTTGTCTACCTCTTCCACGACCTGTCTCCTGGCCTCGGCGAGCTGGTCGCGCTCGTGTCGTATCTGCGCCAGTTCAGCCTCGAGCGTCGCCTGCTTTGCTATCGCTTCCCGCTCCAACGCCGCGAGACGCTCGTGTGCCTGACAACAAATCATTAAGTTAAGACTTAAACAGCCGCACTCACAGTCGCTTAATCGTAACTTAAGGCATTCCTTATCCATACTAATTCATGCCTTAAGTAACGATTAAGCGACTCTGAGTGCGGCTGTAAGTCGTCGGCCCACATTTCGGGGGGGTTCGATCCTCGGCACGCACCATTAACTTTTCGGAGTCATGCGCGTTTTAAGCAGTTAAATATCACTTGCTTTAACGGTGAAGCAAAACAACGTGAGAAAACATGTATGCCTGAGAGTATATATAAAGATTTGCACGCACTTGATCAGTGTGGTAGACTTTTTATTTTTTATCGTTTCTGCGCTTGATGTCAATCATGCTTAAAAACGCAATGAGGAGGTCTAGGTTGGAGCGCGCTTGCCTAGAAGATGCCTATACACTCATGCTTTGAAGGCATTGAGGTTACTCGGACGTCGGCCAAACCCTTCTCATTCTGGGAGAATGACTCGTGCTCAGTAGTGAGTCGGCTGTGGGTTCTTCTTCTTCTTATACGTTGAGGCTATGCAGGTTCTTGAATCCCTGTATCACTGCGACTGTCTCCGATCTATTGTGTTTGCCTTCACCTCGCACTTCCTTGTTAAATGCTGTGGCCGCCAAATAGGTACAGCAGCCCTTTTTTGACTGGAATTGAAGTAACATCCTCAAGGTGGGTTTCCCTAGGTGGATGGTACGTCTGTGCATCAAAGCAGGGCAGTAGCAGATAATGTGCAACGGAGTCTCGATAGTCTCGTGAGTCGGCAGTGGGTTGATCATGATGATGATGAATACTTACATGTCCCAATTCATCTTCCAAGTCGTTGACTTTCTCCAACGCTGCGGTTTTGGTCTCACTGTCCTCCATGAGCGCGGCCACGTCGAACACGTTGTCCAGGTACGCCGAGATTTGGACCTGCTCAAACATATATTATCCTAAATTATTCACTTGAATTTTTGCCTCACTGACCATGCCCAAAATAATAATCTGAATGAATGACCGAACTGGACAAAATTACTATCATCGAAAAATGCATGGAAGCTTTGCTTTTGTAGGGCGTCCCCCAACTCCTAAATTCTGTTTAAAGACTGTTTAAATTCTGTTTAACTGAGACAGTTTATATTTCTACATTGTGATGCTCATCTTAAAATACCAGAACAGGGTATTTTGCCCCTTTTTTGAAAATAAACTACCAAAAAATTTACAAAAATTTTATTCGATCGATAATATAATAAAATGCATTTAAAGCATGTCAAATTTCGCCACGAAAATGCTACCTACTTGCCATCTTTTTAGGTAAATGAGCCGTCATGATCACCTCACACGGATTGATAAGAAACGGTGGTTTATTAGTGAAATACATTACAATTTCAATCCATGTGCCATCACACTTATTTCATGAAAATTCAAATTAGCCAAACTGATATTTGCTAACCATAACAGACAAGAATAAGTAAATCAACTTCCAAAAAATGAAATCGGATTTTCATCTGGGTACTATGATGCCACAGCAAGTTGAAGAGTTTTGAAAATCAACAAAATCATTTACCTGCAAATCTTCGCTCTCGCACATCCTCAACCTTTCCAAGTAGTCATCTAACTTGAGCGCCGTGAACTCGTACTGGAGGTGCACCCTGAAGTTCATATCTTCCACTGAATGAACTATTATGTTGACAAACTGCATACACGCCACCTGCGAAACAACATTACATTCAACATCAGAAGTGGGATGGGTATTACAGTAAATAATATTGGACAGTATTGTCGTTACGAAAGATAAAGGACAACATTGGGCAAAATACGAGACAAGCGGTCACTTAAGAAATATGATTTTTCGAATACTATATGACGAAACTAAAATAAATAAAAAAAAAATATATATATATAGTTACTTAACATTAAATCAAATAATACATATAAATAATAACAAACTATAGACGTAAATAAAAGTGTGTTAATAAGTGTAAGAACCATTATTAAGGAACAAAAAGGCTATAATAATAATAATAATATGACGAAACTAACTACTACACACACAGACATAAAACGCACGCACGCATGTGCGCGCACACACACACACACACACGCACACAGTTACCGTGCACAGAACTGTGAACCTATACGCAGTTTGACATGCATTTAGGTTCCCAGTTAAAACTTATTTAGGAAAAAGTTAAGGAACTTCTAAATGGGTAGTAGCAATGACAACCACTTATCGATCAAATAAACCACTTAAAACCAGGTGACAGGATGATCTGATGGCCACCCCCTTCACCAGGCAGATGGCCGCCAGCAGTTCCAGCATTAGTGCTTTGTTGCTCAGCGGGTGTTGTATTTACCAGGGAGAGAGCTAAATATCTATTTTTTACTCACCATAAATTCGATATGGAAGGTATCGTAATTCATGAAGTACTCCATCAATGTGTGAAACCTCCTCGGCTCGCCGACCACTTCTTTGAAGTTGTCGAAGGCGGACAGTATGATCTGATGGCCGCCCTTCACCAGGCAGATGGCCGCCAGCAGTTCCAGCACCAGCGCCTTGGTGCGGAGGGAGTGGTGCACCAGGGACAGAGCTATGCTGTTTATAGCCTCCCTGTGCTGGATCACCATGTTGAAACCGTACTGGAAATAAAAAACCAAAACCAGAGTTATTATAAGACTTAAGCTGTACAGGTCAATTTGACGGCAATTCGGCTGCAGTTGGAACCTGCATATCATTTTTTTTTTCTTTTTTTTTTAACCTTTATTGCTGATAGTTTTTCTTTTTTAATATTTTTAGTTTTAGTCTTTAGAAAATAGAATTAGTTTTGTTCTTTAGCTATCAGCGTGTCCTCTCGACACATAGGCCTCTTCCAGCAGCTTCCACTTTTGCCTGTCACGCGCTGTCCTTTTCCATGTTGCTCCTCCAACTTTTCTTATGTCGTCTTCCCATCGCCTGTATTGTTTCCCTCTTTTCCGTTCCGTTAATGACCGCAGCCTTCCAGCATATCATATGCATATGTATAAATAAACCTCTTTTCTTTCTTTCTTTCATATCATAAAATAGCGACCCGCCCCGGCTTCGCACGGGTGGCAATGTAGATACTTATGTAGTGTCACTTCCATACTAATATTATAAATGCGACCACCGACGCCTCAGTCTCGTTTTGTTGCGCGTAATATTTGTTAATTTTCGATGGAAGCTTGATTTCTTTCGACATTTTGTTCAAATATCATCATATTTCAACAAATTAATACAAACCAATATTAAATTATACCTATAAACCTTCCTCTTCAAACACTCTATCTATTGGTGAAAACCGCATTAAAATCCGTTGCGTAGTTTAAAAGATCTTAAGCGTTCATACATACAGACAGCGGGAAGCGACTTTATTTTATACTATGTAGAGAAGAAAAGGTTTACTTACTACAAATATGATAATCAGGTAAAGAATTGTTATTTCGTAATTTTTCGTGACCCTTGCCACTCGGCCGCGGCCTGTAACCTCCATACTTGTGATTTGACAGCGGCAACGATATAAATAATTGACCGTCGAAAAGGAGATGACAAGCCGCGAGCTAGTAGGATCTGTCATGAAAAAATATAGAGTCGGTAAACTACTCAGAACGACAAAGAGCTCTTAATGACCTGTGCAAACTTGCTTGTTTTGCTGCTGCCTTTCTAAGCGATAGGTTCTACAGGCAAGAGCACGCGATTGGTTCATCAGTCGCCCTTCTTTTCAGCGATTGGCATTTTGCCGAGGGTTCCGCCCAAATCTGTTGTTGTGTATGCCGCACCTTGTTATTCATGATAGCACGCATGCACATGATGCACACGTGGATGTCGTCGGTGGACGCGCCCATGTTGAGGCGCGCGGCGTGGCGCGTGCGGCGCCGCGCGGCCGCCGGGCTGCCCACCGCCTCCCCGTCTGAGTCCGCGGAGCGCGCCCGCCGCCGCCACGTGGCGCTGAGGGTGCCGCCCAGCTCCGTCGGCGCGCTGCAGTCCGATGTTGTTGTGTTCACTGGACAACAAACATGTGTTCGTAAATTCACAAGCCCTTGACTACGATCTCACCTGGGTGGGACCTAAGTCACAATGCAGTCTAAGATGGAAGCGGGGTTTGGTAATTTTATGCGGTGCTGTGGGTGGGTTTTTGAATGAGAGCATAAGACTGTATGTCAAAAAAAATTGACGAAACCTTGTGACAGTACCTACAGCAAACAACGTTACGAGCATTTTACGATGACTGCCCTGGCAAGAGTAAAACTAAGAAGCAGAATCACGTTAGGTCATGAAGAATTGTTGAAATTACCCCAAAGATAAGGTTTAATAGCTCATAAGCTCACCCTGGTTGACAGCGTCGGAGGAGTGACTCCTGGCCAGCGCGATCCGCTGCTCGTGCCTCATCATGCTCAACCTGAAGCTCAGGTAGTCGATCAGCACATCGAGTCCCTGGTTCTGCTCGTTTAGGAATTCCCTCACCCATCTGATGAAACAGAGCAAACTGATGTTATATGCTGGTGACAAGGTGTTATCGCACTTATTTGCCGCCTTTGAAACGGACGTCACGTGATTCTGTTTCGTCGACATCTTGAGTCGATTGTATAAATACGAGTGGTTGGTGGTTTTTAAACTAGTCTCGTTCCGAAACAACTACAAGACTCGACCGACTATTAAATGCTTTTTGTGTTTAGGTCGCCATTTTGATTGAGTGGTTGTAATATTGTAATAGTTATTATTGTGCCCTAATCAAGTTAATATTGCAGTTGGGTTAGTATAAAGAGTAAACCTCTCGATAAACCTCTACGCGTGTGATCATTATCTGCGCGCAAGTTTAAAATGAGAGGACATTCCAATTACTAATCCAAAAATAGCTTATAATGCCCTGCTTTTCTATTTGACTTTTAAATTCACTTCTTGTACCCTTTTAAAGGTAATTTAAACTTTACGATAGAGCATTTTCCTACGTCTGGTTTCGATTGGAATAAGTAAGCAGCGTCTTGGCACATTTATTTTGCGGCTCCAGTACATATTGGTTCAATGAGCTAAGCAAGTGTCGGTTCAAGTGTAAACACGGGTTGCGAATTGTACGAAGAGACTTTGAGTTTGTAAACTCGGCAGGGCGTTCGCAGCATGCTGAACGCGGAAATTGTACGCCAAGTTCTACCTGTACACGCCTCAAGCATTGGCCGCATACGTGGGGCCAAAATGGCTCTTTTATTTAAGAGCCTGATAAACGCTTTGTTACAGAAACGGACGGAAGGATTTCTTTTTGATATATTTTGTAAAAATAATAACTACACAAAAATAATTTGCATACTCACTCTATGTGATTGGTCCGTAATGATATTTCCAAATCCCTAAGAACTTGTGTCGATGTGGAGTCTCCGACCATTTTTCTTTTCTGCAAAAGGAGAAATTGATTGTAAATTACAAAGGTTAAAGGGCCAGAGTGCACGCACATGTCTGGATAAACATGCGGCGCGGGTTTCGGTCATCCCTGTCGTCGCGCCTCACGTCATTTCGTACCAATAAATAAATCAATCAATCAGCTACTGCGCAGGTTCAAGGTCAGTTATTTTGCAAACTGCTCAAACAATTTAAGCAAAAATTGGCGTAGTCGGAACAATCGTGGGGGGCAAAGGGGCGACTGATCAACCAATCGCATGCTCTCGCACGGTAGAACTCCTCTCGCGAGTAAACGCTTCCTTCGGTCCGCCAAAGACATTGACACTGCGCATTTGCTCAAGATTGCCTTCTTTCGAATGTCAAACTACTGACGACAGATAGAAAGAAATCAGTGTGTAACTATTCCCGGCCGCTATGTACCACGTAACGGCGATTACGCACTGCACTTCCGTCATCCGTGAGAATACCAGCGATAATCTACGACATATGTCATAAGCTCCCATACAAAACAAAAAGGAACGTATTTTCACGGACTCGGATCGGATGAGTGCGTAACCGACGTGAGGCTGTTAGCATATAAACAGTTAGAACTGCTGTCATAAAGCAACATTGCAGTCTTATTAAATTACTTATTCGGAACAGTGTACGGCAATCGTGCGGATAAATCACCGAGTGCACACGAATCTAAAGAGCACATCGGACCAGTTTTCATTGAATTCGGCGACGATCACGACTATGCCATATTCGCCGGTTAGTTTTGTTTAGACGTTAATATGGTATAACAAGGAGATTGGCCCACGTCCTTATTCAGCCATGGGGCCTTTCATATGCTCCCGCGAACGACGCCCACCACGATTTGCGAATGGTGCAATTAATGAGTGATTATGTACCTGCATCATTCATTTCTGATGTGATAGCCTAGTGGTTAGGACGTCCGCCTCATAATCGGAGGTCGGGGGTTCGATCCCGGGCACGCACCTCTAACTTTTCGGAGTTATGTGCGTTTTAAGTAATTAAATATCACTTGCTTTAACAGTGAAAGAAAACAACGTGAGGAAACCTGCATGCCTGAGAGTTCTCCATAATGTGCCATCCATAAATTGGTAAACTATGGTCAAACCCTACTCATTCTGAGAGTATACCCGTGCTCAGTAGAGAATCGGCGATGGGTTGATGATGATAAGGCTAACTTCAAAACAAATCCATACTAATATTATAAATGCAAAAGTGTGTGTGTCTGTCTGTCTGTCTGTCTGCTAGCCTTTCACGGGCCATCCGTTCAACCGATTGTGACGAAATTTGGTACAGCGATAGCTTACAGCCCGGGGAAGGACATAGGCTACTTTTATCCCGGAAAATCAAAGAGTTCCCACGGGATTTTTAAATACCGAAATCCACGCGGACGAAGTCGTGGGCATCACCTAGTGTAATATAATTTTTCCAAGAAAATAGTACTTCGATGTAGAAAATATGTCTCTACGATGAGTCACGGTCGAGTGTAATCGATGTTATTGAAGATTCTCCGTGAGAACGTTAATTACGTCATACCCATTGTCTCCGACTGTACCTACTTAGTAACTGTAGGTAAGTAGGTACAGTCGCGTGGATCACACAGATTAAATGTGTATTTAGCGTTAAGTGTGATTAAGTGTTCCTACAAGTTGATTAGAAGGTATTAGTGAGGATTAGTCTTTATCCGGGTACATTCGAGAATTGTGTCCCGCCCATGCAATTGTTCCAAAAGGCCGACTTTGATTAAAGATAGAATAATAGTATTTAGGACTCAATATAAAACCAACCGGAGAGCGGAGATAGCCTATTTTAGTTAAGATGTCGGCCTCCAATTAGGGAGGTCGGTTCAATCCTGTAATTTTTCGGAGTTAGTGATACGCGTTTGAATATCACTTGCTTGAACGGTGAAGGAAAACATCGTAACGAAACCTGCAAGCCTGAGAGATTTCCGCATAGATAAAACTCTAATGTGTGGAAACTCTGTGGATTTCCGTAATGTTCTCAAAGGTGTGTGAAGTCTGCCAATCCGCACTTGGCCAGGGTGGTGGCTAAGGCCCAAACCCTTTTCATTCTGGGAAGTGACCAGTGCTAATTAGGGGGCCGGCGATGGTTAGAGATGAGGATGAGGTTTGGAACCCTCGTAGCTTTAGTTTTAAGTTTGCGAAATAATTATCGCCACTATATCTTACAAATCCAACAACTGTCAATCGAAAAGAGTAATTTATTATCTATTTTGTATACATAATTTGACTTTGATTTTGATTTTGATGATGATGATGATAAAGTTTACAACTTACGAAAATTACGCCTCGAGGTAGGTATAGAGCATAATCATGATGCGCGTTTTCTAAACAATCCACCTTTATCGTGAACAGATAGACGTCAAGTGCTGCACACTGCTGCTGGTCGATTTCTTAAAACCTGCATCAATCATTACTACAATCTCAACTGTTGTGATTGGCTGAATTTGTGCTATTCTTGTTGCAACAATGCATTATAGCCAATAGTGAGCGAGCGTCAACCAATCAGAGGTGATTGCGATCGTGACATTGTAGCTACCGCAATCGCGCAGCTGCTGTTCGATTGCGGTATCGACGTGGCGATTGTAATAATGATTGATGCAGGTTTTACGAAATCGCCCTACAGGTCTCTTGTAGGGACTTTCATACGCCACGGTCTTGAGCCGTCGGAATCCAGCGCCTCCTTGCGACTCCTTTGATATCGTCTGTCCACCCAGTGGGAGAGCCTACCACTAAGCTAAGCTGATTCATAGCTCCATGGAGTCTACCAACGATGCGGTTTCCAACTTTATAATAGTAGAACAAAAACCAAACTGCTTCAAATATTTGATCAAAATCTACAGTTTAGTGCTTAATGCTTACTCAAATATCCGCTAGCTTAAACTACTGGAGCTCTACAGTCGATTCAAACCAAGAAATTGATTTATTTTATTTTAATTAATCAACTTCACGCAGCTCTCAAATTAACTGATACACAGTGGCGTGAACAGGAGTTCAAGCCAGGGTATGCATTTAGGTATGAACTTATTTTACGGCAGGTTAAAATGAAAAATAAGCATTGACTTATTACAATGAGGGTAAGCAGTGCGTTTATGCCTCTATGAGCTGCACGCCACTGCTGATACACCATTACATTACCAAGAAATTAGTTGCTATTTTTGATACAATTAAGTTTCTTTTCTATTTCTGGATTGATCTTTTCCCCTGGGCGAATGTTGAAAAAACCGGTCAAGCGCAAGTCAGGCTCGCGCACCGAGGGTTCCGTAGTACAGTGGTATTTTTTCGACATTTTGCACGATAAATCAAAAACTTTGGATCCATAAAAATAAATAAAAATCTGTTTTAGAATCCACAGGTGAAATCCTTTCATGTGATACCCCACATGATATAGTTTTCTTACTTTGATAATTGAAAATACTAATGTAACTATAAATTCACGGTTTTCAGATTTTTCCCCTAATGTCTGCTAAGACCTACTTACCTGCCAATTTCATCATTCTACGTCTTCAATTTTCTTCCAAATCTCTTACTGGGAGTGTGTAGATTAAAGAATATTTTGCAATTTTAGCGTTTAAACTACCGTGAGTGATTTCCATTATAAATACTATCTGTCCCGGCTTACTCACGTGTGTAGTCGACGTTAGCCCGACTAGTTTCGAACCCATCCGGGGTCCTTTTTCAAGGGAGTCCGCGCACGCGCCGCGGTTTTGACTCTCAGTCAAAACCGCGGCGCGTGCGCGGACGGACTCCCTTGAAAAAGGACCCCGGATGGGTTCGAAACTAGTCGGGCTAACGTCGACTACACACGTGAGTAAGCCGGGACAGATAGTATTTATAATATTTTGCAATCTTATCCCTCAATTCTATTCTAGCATTCGCAGTAGCCCTAGATTGCGAAACAATACGCAATACAGCCGCTCTGCGCGCAATTCCACGGGACAGTAACTAATAGTGTAACCGCAGTAATCCTGAGCAAATCGCTCTGCCCTTTGTTTGTCTTAAACAACTCTTTGCCGGTTCGTTAGAGATCTGCACCCGTAGTACAAGATTTTACGTCTCACCAAACCAAACCAAAATCGAGAGTCGAAATACTTCCGCGTTACAGTAAAATGGACCTAAACAGCCTTGAATTGAAGTCAAATATTCAATGCCACTGATTTTAATTTCGCAATGTTTCCGCTTGGAGCGCTGGCTGTAGAAGTGTAGACAAACTTGAGCTTTAAAACAAGGCGTTTAAGATCCAGTTTACTGTAACGCGGAAGTATTTCGACTCTCGAATTTGGTTTGGTTTGGTGAGACGTAAAATCTTGTACTACGGGTACTGCTTTGTTGTAGCTAAATGATAGTCTATACGCGGTAAGAAGTTAGTAGGCATCCGCTAAGAGAGGATTTTTGAAAATTCAACGCCTAATTGGGTGAAATTTTATTTTTTATTTTATTTTTATTTATTCGGATCAACAAACAGTAGCACGCAGTGCTTGGATAAAAAACAGTAGTAATATAACATAGTAATAATATACGTGCTACCCACTACGTCAACCACATAGTTATTATTATTAATTAATATACTTACATGTATAAAAATATATAAATGTAGAATAAAATATAAAGTTACATGTATAAAATATAAATAAAGAATATATTAGTACCATACCATCTATCTAAATTCTAATTATCCTACAGGCTTAGTGTAATATAGCAATATTATTCCTAAGATAATTCATGACCAGCTTCTTGAAAGAGCCCACTCGAGAGGAAATGTGTGTAGTCCACGGGGACGAAGTCGCGAGCATGAGCTAGTAGTTAAATAAGTCTAATACACTAATTGATTTTGAGATCTGATCTTCTGCAAACATTACTGGATACAGTTTTTAATAAAGGTCAAAAGAAGCAGTTTTATCTTACCCTATGACTCCTAGAGGCCTTGGGGTCGAGGTAGGTGCGCAGTTTGTTGAGGTAGTGTGCGGGGGAGTCCTTCGCTTGCACCATGTCCTGGTCGCAGATGATCTCCCATTTCTTCTCCAGATCGTAGTTGCGGAGGAGCTTCGCCTTGTCTGGGGGGAGGTCCATTGAGGCCTGGAACAAGAGAGACACAAATTGTAACTTCTATTTGGTAATCTGTCAGGGTTAGCCCCCATAAAATAAAAAGGGGGGACACGAAATTATCCAACCGATGTGCCCCAACAGGTTTCATTAGAAATGCAATAATGCGAAGATGGTTTTAATAGCGTACTAGCTGATGCCCGCGACTTCGTACGCGTGGATTTAGGGTTTTAAAAATCCCGTGGGAACTCTTTGATTTTCCAGGATAAAAAGTAGCCTATGTCACTCTCCAGGTCTTAAACTATACCCATGCAAAAAATCACGTCGATCCGTTGCTCCATTGCAACGTGATTAAAGGACAAACCAACAAACAAACATACTTTCGCATTTATAATAAGGGTAATGATAACAGCACACGCCGGGTATCCCCGCTAGTTCTAAATAAAATATTATTCGATAACGACAGTTTTTCATATATCTAGGAAACTGGTGTACGAAGCGTTTAAAAAGACGATAGATATAAGCCCCGCAAATTGCTAATGCGCGTGGCTGCCATGTCAGTGACATCAGCACTAGACTGAAGTTTCAAGCCGATAGTATTTTTTTATTTCGGCTGACGTCAAAATGACGTCATTTCGATGTTAATGAGACATGGTTCCAGCGCAATAGTAATACCTTTCGTAAATACAGTAACAACAATTTCGTATGCAAATAAGCAACTAAGGGAAATAAGCGCAAATTGCAATACATTATGCATAAATGACATTCCTGCAATGCAAACATTGGCCGCAGTGGGCTTGCAGCGTGGGGTATGGACAGCGGGCCGATTTTGAACCAGTTCCAGCCACATGCGGGACTAACGGTTCTAGCTAATGGCGTAGGGCTATCGATATTGCCCACTGATATTACTAGCTGATGCCCGCGACTTTAATTGAACTCTTTGACCACAAATTCCTTTGTCAAACAAGGAACAACCAAAGTTTTCGGATTATTTCCTTTACTTGTGTTACCTATCTGCCTTTCATGATTCTTGGTCAACAGGAAGTACCCTATAGTTTTTCTTAACAGACACGACAAACGGACAGACGGATAGACAGAGACTTACAACAACAAAGTGATCCTATAAGGTACCTTTTGCTTTTTGAGGTAGGGAACCCTAAAAACGATAGATAGGTACACGTAAATAAAGTAGCAACAATTTCTTATGCAAATAAGCAACTAAGAGGAACAAGCGTAAACGCAATACATTATCCATAAATGACATTCCTGCAATGCAAACATTGGCCGCAGTGGGCTTGCAGCGTGGGGTATGGACAGCGGGCCGATTTTGAACCAGTTCCAGCCACATGCGGGACTAACGGTTCTAGCTAATGGCTAATTAGCTAATTTCGGTTCGGTTTCGGTAAAAAAAAATCGATTAAACAGTTGGAACTTGTAAAGCTAGCAGACCGGCAGACAAACAGACTTTGCAACAAGAGTTTCCAAGATTCTTTGAGAGGTGTGGTTTTTTTAATTTATAGACTAGCGCTTGGCTGCAATCAGACGTGCTGGCAAGTAATGATGCAGCCTAAGATAAGGCGCGCTTGTCTAGAAAATGCCTATTCACTCTTGACTTGAAGGTTCCCATATTAAAATTTGAGGGGAAAACTGTTGGAAGGGGTATTGCAAATAAAAGATCAGACTGGTGCTAGAGGTCAACGACTGTTGCGTAGATAGGTGCCGCGGGGTCAATGCTACGATGAAGGCGGGATTGACCCAGAGATTGGTTGGATTGTGTTTATCATAAGATTCGGTGAATAGAGCCAGCCCTAGTTAAGAGCGGTTGAAATAGAACCTGTACATCTCAATGCCAGCGATTTCGCATCCGATAAGCCTAATGAGATCGAATGATCTTTGTCATTACAAATTATTACCGTCGTGTCAAAGCCGCGGAGCAAATGGGTGGAGATTCGTTTTGAGATAAAATTAATGGTATCGTATACTAGTTACCCGACTTGTTTTTAAGTTATTTTCTTGTTTGTGTGCTTAATTTCATTATTTATCTGTAAAAGTTAATAGATAAATAGTCATTTTGGCATTTACAACAATTAAGTAAATGCATCTACTTAATTATTTTTGTAAGAACATATTATGTAGTTCGCGACAGTTAGGGAACTTGTAACTGTTGTCTTCTAAATGTTAACATATTTGATGGAGGTAGCCTTGGTAGCCTTAAGGTAGCCAGATTTTACTTTGATTTTACGTCACTATAGCCTAATATTTGACATATCTTCGAGTCAGAATCAAACCGAGAGTTCCCTCACTCTAGTTCACTTTGTTGTGGATTTATTTACAAATATACAACTTTCTAATCGTTTTTGACGGAAGATAGGTGACAGAACAATGCCTGGAACAACGTTGCAGCTCGTAAAGTGTGCAACAGTTTGACCTGCAGCTTTCAACAGGGACCTAGACACCTAGCGCGGGTTATCAAGATGGTCGATGGTGTACACCGCACGTTTTACACCTTGGCTTGTTGGTAGGTGATGTTATTTGCATTTATAGTACGCGACAGGTCGACAAGGCAATCGAGATATGAGACGGGGGGACGCCCGCCCCACCGGGTTAGGGCGGGGAATGCGCGAGTATGCGAGGCGTCCCCACCCCGATTGACATCTCGACCTGTCGCGTACTGTAGATATATACGATTCAGCGGGTCAATTCTGTAAAAGCTGCATCAACAATTATTACAATGTTAATTGTTGTGATTGGATGAATTTCATGGTAGTTTTGTATTTTAGCCAATAGCGAGAGAGTATCGGCCAATCGGAGGTGACTGCACCGTAATCGAGCTACAGTGGGCTCGTGGTTTGGTGATTTTACAAATGTTATTAAATTATACTAAATCGGTATCTGAAAATAATTATATCTCCTAAACCTCAAACGAGTACGAGTAGCATCGCTCAGCAAAAATGAGCACTTGACCAGCGTGGTAGACTATGGCCCAACCCTTGTTATTCTGAGAGGAGATCCGTGCTCAGTAATGAGCTCACGATGGGTTGATGATGATGGTGATGGTGATGAAATTTAAGCCTAAGCTTCCTGAGAACAACGCACAGCGCATCAATAATTATTGCTTTCGCAAGTCAACAATCTTTGATTGGGGGCGAAATCTGAATGGGTAGGCGAATGGATTGAATGGGCGATCGCGGCCAGTAAGTATTTGCGCTAATCATGCGCCCGGTCGTTCACCTTCGTGGCTTTTACTGCAGATGGGCGTGCAGCCTAAAAACTTCTTAAGCTGCACGCACATTAGCTACCTACTATCACCTGATACCGCTTCTTTTAACGGCGTCCGAATTTCAGCAGCTTAGCGGGAGCGGCTCGGACACTCAAAAGGAAGCGTCAAAGCATTTCATATAGCTGTCATAGAGAAGCTTGAGCTTCTCCTCAAAAGAACTATCGTCTAAACGATATGGCTGCTGAAGAGGTTAGACGCACAGAAGATCAAGCGTATATAAGCGTATAAACAAGCGTCCCATTTATGTTGACTCGATGAAATCGGCAATTCCCAGCCGTAAGTAAGGTAAATTTTTGATAGCAAAATAATATACAGTAGCTACGCCGTACGCGGCAGAAAATAATGGACATCGACCTTTAGAAAGAGATAGCGGTTTTGTAGAGCATTGTCTCTGTTGTTAAGACCGACAAAACGTCACATAGATATGAGTGACAGATCCAATGCTCTGCAAAGCCGAAATCTCATTCTGAAGGTCGATGTACATTATTTTCTGCCGTGTTCTGTACGCCAAAGCCCAAGTGGCTTTGTACTACAATATACATACACGTTTGCCATGTTCGATCACCGAGTGCATTGGGCTAACATGTATAAGGGGGCTTTAGTTTACAGACACGCTATATCGTGTAGTCTAGGTAATAAAAACCTCTGTGTTACACAGGCAAAAACGCTTTACCAGTTCTGTATCGGGCACGCACTATCCGCCGTTTGACCAACCTCTCTTTTTTTTCTTTTTTTATTCGATATAACAAGTTAGCACTAATTGTATGCGATCTCACCTGATGGTAAGTAACTGCGCAGTCTAAGATAATTAATGAGAAGCATGCTAACCTGGAAACCCATACTTCTAATTAGTTTCTACACTACATCATACCGGAACTCTTTTCTTGATGGTATTTAACTATAGTGGGATCCTCGCACAATCACAATTTCCGTATTAGCACCCCTGAGCAAAATCCATACTAATCTAAATATATAAAAGGAAAAGGTGACTGACTGACGAGCATAAGCTAGTTCAGTGATAATCACTGAATCAGCCAATCACCCCGCTCGCTGCTTGTTCTCAATTTTTATTAGATTTTTATTTTTCTTCCCCGATATGTGTTTCCTACCAACTACAACTCGGGTATCTTTAAAACAAGAGTGAATAGGCATCTTCTAGGTAAACGCGTCCCATCTTAGGCCGCATCATCACTTTCCATCAGGAGTGATTGCGGTCAAGCGTTTGCCTATAATGTTACTTAGAAGCTGGTATACTTAACTAATATTAGTTTGGTGAGTTGAAGGATTTGCTTAGCTGTACAAAACTACAAAACCAAGTTTGTTTGCTCGTAACAGTTTCCACTTCTTGGTATTTGTTGAAAAGTCTATTTGACTGCACTTGTTCAAATATTTGGAAATCATTTCTCATCAGTCAAAATATAAATGATTTACATACTCTACTTTAACGACCAGGCATTCACACACATCATTGAACACTGAATTAGCGAATCACACTGCTGACCATATCGGCTGGGTGATCGGCCGTGTGTTCTTTTGCCCTTCATCTTTTTTTTTTCTTCGGGGGAGGAATAAATCCCTACGGACCTCTGCCTGCCGGCAGGGTGTAGCCGACTCGCACGGACTAAAATAACCTCCCCATGCCTACCAAGGTGAGCACGGAACTGCGTAAGCTTTACTTCGTGATGACCTCCTAAATTTCTATCTTCCTCTTTTCTTCTTTTCCCCTCTCTTCTCTTCTTATCATTATAGCCCTCAGCATTTTGCTATATCGTTGCCAGGCTTGTTCACTCGACAGCATCCGCGATATAAGGTTACGGGCGTTCACACCCTCCGCGTCGGTCGATCCTAGCGCTTCTGTCCTCAGGTCGACACAACCAGGACATTCAAAGATTGCGTGTCTCCTTGTCTAAGACTATATGTTTGTCCAAGTTGTTAGGTAGGTTTCGGGCAATGTGCTCTAAATAACTAAGAATTTTCTTGAAACAATGTGGTCGAAAGTCTGATAATTCTCCTTTAAATTGAGATATTAAGCAGGCAGTTGGTGCCTGAATTTGTATTTTACGTTTATCTTATAAATAAAATTGAAACGCGGAGATTAAGATAAGGAATAACCATCAAAATGTTATTACTGGCTACCTCGCCGGAGTCACGACTGGCCAGTAACGCGGAGGTGATATGTTTTACGAGCTTCCACTTTACGACGCCAATAAGTATTGGCTGAGATTGGAAGACGAGCCCGAGTGGGATTGACTTCATATCATACTTATATCTTCAAGACAACGACCTCAATGTTAGTACGATTATGAAGCTGTCAAAATTAGTATGACAGGGCGACTAATTCTGTTATGTACACAATCTCTAAACTAAACAAAATTGACAGGCCTAAATATAATGCGTTATCCACAGGTTATTAGGTAGTATTAGGTTTCTGAAAATCCCGTGGAAACTGTTGATTTACCATGACAAAAGTAGCAGTACATTGTTTTTGTATTACTTTAACTATTTACGCAGCGCACGCCACGGAAGCTCACAGATGAGACGACTTTTTCACATTATTGCAATTTTCGTAGGGATCTCTAATTTTTTTGAAAATAAAATATAGCTTATGTCACTCAGGAATAATGTAGCTTTTTAAAAGAATTTTCAAAATCGGTTCAGCGGTTAGTATTTCATAAGCTTTATAACAATCAAAAAACTTTATTTTCACATAAAAGCTATAATTAATATACTCATAAAGCTATGATTTATTTAAAAATAAAGAAAAAACATAAATAACTGATGCAATTTATGGCAGCACGACCATAACAGGTAGGTACGTGCTAAAAACTGGTTTTCAAATTAGGTCACAACACATATTACTTAACTACTTATTTAAATTTTTAATGAATAAAATATGATTTGTTTGGCAAAGAACAAATATACAAAACCTGTCGACATAAATTATAAAATCAAGTTTTTTTATAAACGAAGGCCGGTGAGCAGCTAAACAGCATTGTGATCCAATGATAGTCATTGTTGATGAATCATTGGATCAGAGGCAAAAACAAGGAAACACGGGCGATTTGCATTCTAACGACGCATTCAATGCCATTGTTACCATTTACGTAATAGACCGTCAATTATATAATAGAGCTCCTAGTTAAAGTAGTGTGATTGAAGTAAAAAAAAAAATTGTTTTAAAGCGCGAGAATCTTTATTTTCACCATTAGTGTAGATTTTATGGTCTGAATTTATAGTAGTCTCACATTTATCAAATATAGGCCTGAAATTCTTATTGGTTCTTATAGGAGTTTCTGGTTCTTATAGGAGTTTCTAGTTCTTAATGGAGTTTCTAGTTCTTTTCATTAAGAAAGCATTATTTCGAACCAGTGACAGATTCATTTGACGATTCCAAAGCACTCATAAAAATATTTTTATTTCTAAATATATTTTTTATTTAGCTGAAATATACCTCGTCGTAACCTGTAAATTTGTTACTTAATGTAAGTTAAAAACTTCAAACGATCATTTGTATCGAAGGTTAAAGACGTATTTCTTTAATCCAAGACAACGAGAAAGTATTGCTCTTAAGCGCTCTAGAAAGTTTATATAACCAAAGAGGTCCGACAAAGTCACAGGTTGCAATTAGTTATATTGAAATATACTCAAAGATGGACAAACCGGAACCGGATGCATCATCCGCGTTCATAAGAAGTCGTAATTACTTATCTGTCGTTATCGCAATTCAAATTGTTATCTATAATATCCCACGACCATTTGTGAAGAGCAAACTCATGAGAAATAATTGGGTATTTTCCTACTTTTGAATTTGATAAATATTATTACTTTTTTTTTTTATTCAGATACAAGTTAGCCCTTGACTGCAATCTCACCTGGTGGTAAGTGATGATGCAGTCTAAGATGATAGCGGGCTAACTTGGAAGGGGTATGGCAGTTTTGCCGGTAGGGTGGTAACTAGCCACGGCCGAAGCCTCCCACCAGACCAGACCAGAAATTTAGAAATTATAAAATTCCAAACCGCTGGCAGGAATTGAACCCGGGACCTCCCACTATTAAGACCACAGCGCTCACCACTGCGCCAGGGAGGTCGTCAAACGGTACGCTTCCTACAATACATTATTATGAATCCAGTTATTTTATATTATTTAACTTTAAATTAGTGGTAAATTATTCTGACGGTTCAAAAGCACTTGTTTAAAAATGTATTTTATTCTATTCAACTAGCTCTATCTTTAATCAAAATCGATAAAGATATTGTACATCACTATCGTTACTGTAATTCCTATTGAGTATTTCAAAATTCTTCTAAAAGATTCACACAAGCGATTATTGGTGTGAATCGAACCCACATTGCTACCCTACTTTTTACAAGTGTGGTCTTGGACGCAGTCAACTATTAAAATCTTTAATTAGAATCGATAAGTGTATTTTACATCACTAGCTTTACTGGCGTGAATCAGCCCTACCGATACACGACCGAATATAGAGCGCGGCCTTCGACGGAGTCAAGCGATGCGTCCGAAGGGCGGAAATGATAAAAATACCCTCTATTTTTAGAATCAATATCTACGAGGAGATACTTTTAAACGATAACGAATTAACTGCACAAATGGAAGAATTATTATGCTCATAAATCAGTTAGCTCATCAATCATCACCGGCTCACTACAGAGCACGGGTCTCCTCTCAGAATGAGAAGGGTTTTTGGCCATAGTCTACCACGCTGGCCATGTGCGGATTGGTAGACTTCACACACCTTTGAGAACATTATGGAGATTTATCAGGCATGCAGGTTTCCTCACGATGTTTTCCTTCACCGTTAAAGCAAGTGATATTTAATTTATTAACATGCACATAACTCCGAAAAGTTAGTGGTGCGTGCCCGGGATCGAATCCTAACCACTAGGCTATCAAAGCTTATATAAACAAACGTTTATCTTATGATTCAACTTAATAATGTTAAATCCAATATAACTTCATTTATTCAGCTTCTTTGCTGTTTGCTTCTTGAATTTGCTGCCTTCACAGTTCACGCAGACGCCTGACATCTTTTGTAGGGTCATGTACATATTGGTCCAACTAGGATTGGCCTCACAGCCTTACCTATATTACTGGTTGACCTTATTTTAAACATATGATGAAATGTTTTTAATGTTAAAAATATTTTAAACGTATTTTAAACAAAAAATGTGTTGTTTAAAAAATCACTTATTTGTCCAACACTGGGACACAGTCGGCGAACGTATATAGGGCCACTTGTGCCTTGGCAAAATTTATCGCGAGCAGCCGACTTATAAAATAGATATGGAATGATTTTTAGGGTTCCGTACCTCAAAAGGAAAAACGGAACCCTTATAGGATCACTTTGTTGTCTGTCTGTCTGTCAAGAAACCTACAGGGTACTTCCCGTTGACATAGAATCATGAAATTTGGCAGGTAGGTAGATCTTATAGCTGGCAGTAGGGGAAAAATCTGAAAACCGTGAATTTGTGGTTACATTACACAAAAAAAAAAAAAATTGTGATCATAAACTAATAATTAGTATTTTCAATTTTCTAAGTAAGATAACTATATCAAGTGGGGTATCATATGAAAGGTCTTCACTTGTACATTCTAAAACAGATTTTTATTTATTTTTATGCATCATAGTTTTGAATTATCGTGCAAAATGTCGAAAAAATACGACTGTTGTACGGAACCCTCGTTGTGCGAGCTTGACTCGCACTTGGCCGGTTTTTTAAAAATTCAAAACCACTGCGCACTGGTTCGGAATGCCCTTCCTACTGAAAAGTGAGAGTTTTTGAGTTTTCATACTTCAAAAACATCAAAAAATCTTGCCGGAATTAGCAATCAGTTTTGTTTACATGTTGGCCCGTACTCGCCGAACGCATGGTGCTAACGTGTACTGGTTATCATAATCCTCGTTTCCCCGAAACCTTTTAATTATTACTAGCGACCCGCCCCGGCTTCGCATGGGTGCAATATAGATACTAATGTGGTGTCATTGCCTCGGAAACTCTCAAATGAGAGGATTTTTTCCCGACCTAATTCACATTATTTCAATTTCTCTAGAGATCTCTAATTTTTTGAGAATTAAACTATAGCTATAAACCTTCCTCTTGAATCACTCTATCTATTGGTGAAAACCGCATTAAAATCCGTTGCGTAGTTTAAAAGATCTACGCGTTCATACATACACACAGACGCGGGAAGCGACTTTATTTTATACTATGTAGAGATTTAAAAAATTACTGTTTCAGTTCGCGTAATTACTACGTTTGTCTTTTGTTGTCATGTCTTTTAAAAACTCCATAAAATAATTTCGCGTTATGTTACTGTAGCTACAAATTTTTCAAGTCATGCCTGAACGTAATTTGTATAGGTGCCTACTGTGACCATCAAAAACACCGCAGTCCGCATTGCAACGTTACGACTAGAGGTGACCAATTTATTTATTAACCTGTTAATTTAACACATATTAAAGTTTGTTGATTAACTGCGATACTAAAACTTAACAATTTTAAATAAAAAAATATTATTAAATCAAAAAATACAAATTATTATAGTTAGGACCTATACCTACGTTCTAAGTAGCTGCAGTAGGTACTTAAGTAGGTAGCGCGAGGATTCCAGGAAATTAAATTTCGAAGGGGGCGCGCGGTGCAAAACGAGCGCGCGACGACATTATACCTACCGATTGCGACCGATTACGTCATGCGCTAAAAATACCGATGCATTGAATATGGTTAAAAATAGCAAGTCAACTAATGTTAAATAGCCACCACATCGATATGATGATAAATTTAGCATATCAAATGATTTTGTTGTTCCCATCGAATACCTACGAAGTGTTAATAAATAAGTTAAATAATTTTGTTATTTTTGTTGATGCTTTGATTTGATACATAAATAATACAATAGTCGAAATTTTTGTTATTTCTGTTTATTACCGATACTGTTCGATTAACGATAGTGCGCGTTCATAGACTTTTTGCTAGTTTATTTTTTCGGGTAATTTAATGGTGTAGTTTATTTTGCTCACTTCGTTGTCTGTCCGTCCGTCTGTCTGTCTGTGCGTCCGTCCGTCCGTCTGTCTGTGCGTCCGTCCGTCCGTCTGTCTGTGCGTCCGTCCGTCCGTCTGTCTGTGCGTCCGTCCGTCCGTCTGTCTGTGCGTCCGTCTGTCTGTCTGTCTGTCAAGAAACCTACAGGGTACTTCCCATGGACCTTGAATCATGAATTTATCAGGTAGGTAGGTACCTACCTAGGTTTTATAGCACACGCAAGGGGGAAAATTTGAAAACCGTAATTTCTGGTCACGTCATCATCATCATCATCATCATCATCATCAACCGATAGACGTCCACTGCTGGACATAAGTCTCTTGGAGTGACTTCCACTCCACACGTCACGGTCTTGCGGCGCCTGAATCCAGCGGCTCCCTGCGACTCGTTTGGTTACATCACCAAAAATAAATTAAAATGTGTTCATGAAAGTAGTGTTTTCAATTTTCAAAGTAAGATGAAATCAAGTGGGGTAGGTATCGCGTTTTTTTTTTTTTTTTAGTCAGTGTTATATTTTTAACGTGTTTATTTATCAATAAATTTTAATAACAATTATTGATATTATATTATGTAAGTTTAACAGTATTTGACACCACTAGTTACGACGGATGTCCTTCAAACGACGTATTGTTGTCTGAGACCCGGTCAACTTATATCTACACTTGAAATTCATGTTCGAGGCCAAAAATCTGAATTTCATTAAAGGCTCCTGCATCCTCCATACGTCTACGGAGATCAATAGAGCCGTTTACCACTCGTTTACAATTTTTTTTTAAAGAATATTAGCCATGTTAAATGACTACCATATCTCTTCTCTGTATTATATAAAAATGAATCGCTAAATGTGTTGCTGATCGCAAATCTCGAGAACAGCTGAACAGATTTCGCTATTTTTTTTTTATAATATTCCTTGAAGAACGAGGATGGTTCTTACGGAGAGAAAAAATTAAAAAATTGCCTGAAAAAGAATCGACTTTTAGGCGGTACGAAGTTTGCCGGGGCAGCTAGTTATAAATAAAAGAACATGATCGATTATGTACTTGAAAATAAATTGAATTATGAATGGAAATAATGTAATATTCTCTTATCGATAGAACAAAGTAATCCTTATATTGAAAGCTGCATACAAACGATCGAGCTATCGATTGCTGTATGAGGTTACAGATCAGAGGTTCCGACCTGTGACCCTGCAGTCGCATGTTCAAGTGGAACTCACGACACCACCCGCGGCGTCATGAGATCTATGAGATTAGAGAATATACTGAAAGAGCTTGTGTTTAGTGTCACTAAATTAAAGATTTTACCTTATGTTTGATGAGTTTCCTTTATCCATCTTAATACTATCGAGATGTGGCTGTCTCTCTGTGACCTACCTTTCACGGACATTTTTATCCCAGACATAGGTAGCTTAAATCCTGAAGACACACAAAGGATACTTTCTATGCCGAATATATTAAAGACTGAAATAAAAATGTTCGAAACATCTATCCACTTACTTTATCTGCTGTCGTGTTGCATGCAATCGGCTCAGTGCGGCGCGGCGGGATGATTCGCTAACTCAGTGTTCAACGATGAATGATAGCCACCGAGCTCATTTAAGCTAACCATTTTGACTCACCAATCAATTACAAACTAAACAATTTTTTCTAATTGAATTTCAAATGTCATTTAAAACATTTTCGAATTGAATTTCGAATGTTTTTAGGGTTCCGTACCTCAAATGGAAAAAGGAACCCTCATAGGCGTATAGGATCACTTCGTTGTCTGCCTTTTTTTATTTTATTTTTTTATTCAGATACACGTTAGCCCTTGACTGTAATCTCACCTGGTGGTAAGTGATGATGCAGTCTAAGATGATAGCGGGCTAACCTGGAAGGGGTATGGCAGTTTTTATTAAATCCATACCCCTTTGGTTTCTACACGGCATCGTACCGGAACGCTAAATCGCTTGGCGGCACGGCTTTGCCGGTAGGGTGGCGTAACAAGCCACGGCCGAAGCCTCCCACCAGACCAGACCAGAAATTTAGAAATTATAAAATTCCAAACCCCTGCTAGGAATCGAACCCGGGACCTCCCACTATTAAGACCACAGCGCTCACCACTGCGCCAGGGAGGTTGTTAAATCTGCCTGTTTGTCGTGTCTGTCAAGAATCCTACACTGCCCTACAGGATACTTCCCATTGCCAAGAATCATGAAATTTGGCAGGAGGTATGTCTTATAGCAGACAAGGGGAAAAATCAAAGAGGCAAGCAGGCAAAAACGTACATCCATAGATCTAGGTACACCTATAGGGCGGTCTAGGGTTCATTCCCGGGAATTCTCGAGCCGAGAATTCCCGGGAAATCGTTGGGCTTTGTTCCCGGGAAATCAAGCTCGAGAAAACTCGAGAAATCATATTTGAGTCTATGAAATTATAAAATAAAACGATTTGCGTTTGCCGTTTGTTTTAAATGCAAAAATTTCATTTGTTTTTTTTTTCTAATTAACATGCCAAAAATGGTGCTGTGATTGTAATAGGCTACTTGACTCATATCTAATTTCGTCCAATAAATGATTATTTATTATAGTATTTTGCTTAAGACAACGAAATATATCAATAACAATTATTAAAAACGCAGGATGGATATATAAATCCAATTTAAAAAAATACAGTTTTTATTTTTATTTGAAACGCAGAAAACGCTGTCAGCCATGATGTGACGTCATTAAATATGTAAACAAAGAAATGTCATCCCGATGTGACGCGGGGACTAACGTAGTATCCATATATATAAAATTTAGAGTCGTGACTAACTTATATATCAACGCACAGCCTAAACATCTAAACAGCTGATCCTAGATACATGAAATTTGGTGGGTGTGTTCTTTGTAGGTAAAGAGAAGGTATCCACTAGGAAAGGATTTTTTGAAATTCCACCTCTGAGTGGGTTAAATGGAGGTTTGAAATTTATGAAGTCCACGCGGGCGAAGTCACGAGCATAAGCTAGTTTTTATATATTTCTAAAAACTCATAGTAAACGTAAAAAAATATCGTTTTCTCTTTATAAATAACAAAGTGATCTTTGCAAAAATAAATTTGGGTTGAAGTCGTTAGTCATATAGGATCCCTTTAAGCAAGTCTTCGCGTGTTACGTATATTTATTTCACTGGGCACTCTAATCCATAACTTTCCTGTGGTCTTTATCGATGCGTTTTTTACATTCTCGGATGATACAATAACGATAATTACTATATTTTTCATGTAAACTAGTATAATAGAAGTCATGTTTATTAACTTTGGGAGGTTATGCTGTTGTTTACAAATGCATGACCGCAGAGCACAGATAATCTATCGGCCAAACATGGCCGACAGTGTTTTCACCTGTCTAAGAAAAATATATTTTTAAATTAAAGTTTTATGGTTTTTAGGGCGCAAAAAAATATAGTGTTAATTTTTTTGATATAATAGGACAAATATTAACCATTTAAGACCAACTTTAAAAAAGTGTCAAGTAGCCTAAGTTAGGATAAGGTTAACGTTTTCATGTTGAAATTTTTGTTTATTGTTTGTTTTGTTTAAAAGAAAGAAGCTAGAAGTTTTAAGTTGTTTTTTTTTCTTTTCTAATGCTGTGCTTGTCCTGTAATTGTATATGTATAAGTCACAAATGTCAGAATAGCTTATTTTTTTAGTTTTCTTTAAGAAAAAGAAGCTAATTATGTTGAAGACTGTCAATAAAAGTCTTATAATTATTTTGGTACTTTTATTTGAGAGGAAACCACTGAATTTGTTGATTAATCGCATTATTGGAACCGAAGAATATGCAAATCCGTACGTAAATGTAAATTTCTCGACAACCCGAGAAGACCCGAGAATTTAGCCTCGAGAATTCTCGAGACCCGAGAAATTGATAAGCTCGAGAAATCATGAACCCTAGGCGGTACGTACCTATGGGATATTTATTATAACAACTGGGTGAAATTATCACGCAGCGGGATCTCGAGTTGCATCAATCTATAGTCTCTCTCTCTATATATACATACTAGTCGATTGTGTGCTCTAAGAAATTGATATACCGGCTCTTTTAAGTCTTTTTAACTAGTTACGATGAGCAATTAAGATTATATAACAAACAAAACAAACAATTCCACTATATATAGCTATTAGGTATAATATCTTGAACCAGCCGCGTGCAATGTAATTGATGGTGAACACGAATGCACACAAAAAACCATTGATTAAATTAAATCGTATTAAGATAGCGATAAAGTTTAAAATAGCAAAGCATTCTCTAAAGTAAAGCTACAAACGCTGGGTTCGTGCAGTGAATTTGTCTCACGCGATGACGTTATTCTCACTTTTTTATCGGTTTGTGTTGCTACTCGATTACACCGATATCAAGAGAACCTACAGTCTAGACTCTAGGATAGGTATTTGTACTAAGTCTTGGAACGAATACTTCGATAAACGATCCGTGTCGAAAGGTATTTGGTACAAAATCATACAGCCAGCTTTGTGTCGACGACCATGGGTTCTGAATGCCAATATGAGTAGTGGTAATAGCACATATACTTCGATCCGGACATACCTATACCGCTGAACAGTTTGCTGCGATGATTGGCAAGGACCCATCTCCTAACTGTTCAGAGTGCGATACAGTGGAGGAAGTACGGTATATACCTAATGGCTGAATGCGTGAAAAGAAGCTGAAAGATCGGATTTTTTACAGTACGTACGTAAATCTCCTAAACTAACTTTGTCATCTATAAAAGCCCCTTAAAAATCACGTTCACAGTAAAAACACTTTCTAAAGTAAGCAGTGTGGCTAATTCCTTTGTACACAATCTCTAAACTAAACTAAAATATCACGTCTAAATCTATTGCTATCCCTTTCATAATGTTGCTTGCGGAAAAGGAAAGCACTAGATTTAGACCTGTTAATTTAGTTTAGTTTAGAGATTGTGTACTAGAGAATCGGCCCCAATATTCATAACTTGTTCCCTAAACTGGTGTTATAGTCCACACTACCTAACAATGAATAACCAATAAGTAATAAGTAATAACATTCCATGAATTTTTAATAATCCTAAAAGCCAATCCGAAAACATTATTATTCATAAACTACTATGGAACGGTTGTTTACCTTCCCCTAGTTTCAATGTACTTATAGGTATTTACCCAGCATCATAATTTTTCTGCAAGTATTTTCCTTCAGTTTGTTTATTTCAATGAATTTTAAAAGTAAAAACGCGTGACGGAATAGGAACCGCTTTGAAGTTGCTGCACTTACTAAAAAAAAAATTTAGGGTTCCATACCCGAAGGGTGCCTAAAGGGGACCTATTATTAAGCCTCCCCTGTCCGTCCGTCTGTCTGTCAGCGGGCTGTATCTCGTGAACCGTAATAGGTAGAGAGTGGAAATTTTCACAGAATGTGGAATTCTATTGCCGCTATAAAACAATAACAATTTGAATATGACATCTGTAAAAATTTACAAATTTTTAAAAGAGTTATTTCTTGTACGATGGTACGGAACCCTTCGTATGCGAAATGCGAATCAAACAACGAGGTGTTCTATTAGATGGTGGAACAACCCACCACCACACATGGCCCCACCAACCTCGCGGTTATATGGGCCGGGAGGGCGCCCGTTCGGTACTTGCTCGGTGGCTCTTTCCCGGGGCGCCTTCTTGACTCCCTACAAGTTCTTTCTTTCTGCTTCCTTGTTCCCATCAGGTCACTCTCCCTATTCTGGGGAAAGGTGGTGGAACAGTCGATAAAATATCATTTCTAATCACGTGTATACCCCTAAAAAGTCATGCCAATATAAGTACAATAAATACCTTCACCTTGGCAGCCATTGTGTGTTGTTAGTATTCCGATCAGTCTGCTATTACAGGCGGAAACATTACTTAATCAGCCCGCAGCACCATAAACGTGGTAGGTAATCTCTTCTATAAAAGTCGCCAATCGATGCGGTTTTAATCGTGTTTCTAGCCTAATGACTCTTTATTTAGGTACAGTTCTAATTATGTTAGCATAAAGCTGAGTAGCTTATTATTATAATTATTATATTTTATATTTAAATAATAATTATTATTGTTTTATAGCATTCATACAAAAATATAACCGACATACGAAGAAACTACAAGAACCGTATCATACAGTAACTTTCCACATAAAAACTAGATGTCGCTGTACAAAGTTCGATCACGCTAGAAATGTTTTTACATAGCTACATAGTTCAGCTTCTGCCTTCGTTTTCCTGAATTACTATAGTTACAAATTGCAGTTTTTCACCATTCCATTGTTTTAATAAACATCAAAAGATAACTATCTTGGTAAAGAGATAATGGGGTAAAGAAGTTCAGTTTTTGTTTTAAGAACTTGCTGTTGAGATAATAGTGAGTTCAATAAATTATTGTTTTTAGAGTTTACTGTATGTAGAGCTTGCGAATGCTCGTGAGGCGTATGACATCTGCTCTCAAAAACGTTGCTTCGTGATGACCACGACCACTCTGCCAAGAGTGCTACGACGAAGAAGAAGTATGTAGAGACTAGAGATAACAGGGCATAGAGCAGAAACAAAGAGGAGATGTTGTATTAAGATTTCCCTATGAAATATCGAGTGACATTTTGCGGGGTGAGGGGTTGTGGAACGCCGCCCACTTCTCAATTTTCCATCTGCGGGTTAGTAGCAAAACTACTCGCTTAGCGACCTAACATCGATATATTGATGTCACTACATAGTTCAGCTATCTCACACTAGATGTCAATAAGTGTAGAAACAATTTAATAATTACGTATAAAATTACTTACAAATGAAATGTGATACCATTCATAGCATCAGAACGTCTGTCTGAATAACTTTGACACGATAAAACACAACACTTCATCCTTTTGTTCTTAAAAACGCGAAAACACACCGATAATACGAGTCTCAATATATGTGAACCTGACGAACGCAGACAGCATACTAACTAAGGCCCCGCCCACAGTGATGACGTCAGGACCTAGTTGAAAATCACAGTGCACAGTTGCTTAGGCCAACTCCTCTTTGTTTCTGCTCTATGTAACAGGGTTACGGAGTTCAGTAATTTTTTTTTGCTCGTTTCTTTCCTTTATCTTCTTCTTTCCCATGTCCTATTTTCTTTCGGTTCGGGCCTCCTTAGCAGCCTCTGGACTTTATTTTTTACAATTGAGCTTGAAATGTTTACTCGCCGAATGGAAATTGTACCAAAATGTAATAAAACACAAGCTACATCGGTGTTAGAATGATAAGCAGACGGCTACTCAAGTGTCGGATTAATTCCATATTGTTTCAAGGTTCGCTGGAATGACCAGCAGTACTACGCGCCTGAATTGAATGATAAATTAGCTTTTGGATCGTGTCTTCTTAATCTTTGAGTCATGAGGTCAAAGTGATGAAGCAACCTTTGTGGTTAGTCATCATGATAGTTGGAAACATTTGAGCTATTAACTATGAAAAGATTAAATCTATTTCATGGTGACAGCACCAGTAAATCACGCATATATTGTGTAGGTATATGGGCATAAATTAAGCTACCGTCCCTGGCTTCGCTAGGGTAGAATATTTGAAAATGACGAAAGGACTAACTGTCGGCGATTTTCTCTCTCAAGAAACGCACAATAAAATGTACATTCCGTGTAAACGAAAGAGATGCACAAGTTGCTCTCTGACTGTTCACACTGCCGGCGATGACTCGTTTTAGTAGTTTTGTCGCTGAGCGATGAGCTTTCAAAAATAAACTCGTTCAGAGATATTCACGTGTAACGCGCGCGCAGGTTTGCATAGGACTGAGCGGCCGCGGGCGAATGGCGCGAGTAATCGCTCGTCGCACTTGCACACTCGCTTATATTTTTACTTTTATTCCACTTATCTGTCGTCTATTCCTCTCTTATCTACTGTTGTATTTTCATTTATATATATATATATACATACGTATATTATGTGTATTTACTTTATTTAATTAGTACACCCCTTCCGCTTTCTTCAATTTTTATAATATCCTCTACCCTAAGGTTGCCTGGAAGAGATCGCTATTTTAGCGATAAGGCCGCCTATTGTACATGCTGTATTTGTTATATGTCTATTGTTTTTGTTTTGGTGTACAATAAAGCATATTTTACTTTACTTTTACTTACTTATAGCCCGGCGACAAAACTATCGAAACTACACACTCGCTTCCCGCTGATCGCCAACTCATTTAAGTTTCTAGTTCTACTCGTTTCTCGTTCATCGTCGGCGGTCGGACCACTGCCTAAGTTAATCACGCGTGCTTATTTCAGTCATTCAGTGGAGCTGCTATTCACCGCACGGTTGGCCGCGCCGCGCCGGAACTGTGCTCATTTGTCTCTTTAACCAGAGTGAAAACACTGCATTGTGCCTTCACTCTCTTTGTCACAATAGTACTTAAGCTGTGGACTTGGTGTCGTTAGTATTAATATTCATAGTACGCGACAGGTCCAGATGGCAATCGGGGAGGGAACGCCCCGCACACCAGCACAGCCTCTCGCGCTGAGTCACATAATGAGGTTATCGCAAAGGCGAGGTTTTTGTATTGATACAGTTTTGATTTAGGGATACAAATATGTAAAAGTATATGTATGTAAAAAAATCTAAGTTTCTACTAATCTATCAGCGATTTGAACTGTCTGTTGATAACAGTTGAGTCTTGCCTTTTATAAAATTCAAAGTCCTGCCTGACTGACTTATATAACAACGCATAACCTAAACTGCTGGTCCTAGAGACATGAAATTTGGAGGGTGTGTTGTTTGTAAAGAGTAAGTATCCAATAAGAAAGGATTTTTGAAAATTCCACCCCTAAGTGGGTTAAATGGGGTTTGAAATGTATGTAGTCCATGCGGAGGAAGTCGCGAGCATAAGCTAGTTATAATGTACAGATGAAATGATCATCACAACTCAAGTAAGTTGTGTGAAGTAAGTACAAAAAGCGCAATCGTCACCGGAAGCGACAGAGACACGAGGGTCACGGGTTCGACGCCCGTCTCCATAGCACCGCAGTTAATGACTATGTTATGTTACGTTATGTTATGTACGTACTGTATTCGTAGATAATTGTACATCTGTTATCGCTTCCTAATCATAGGAAATCAATTAAATATCACTTGCTTTAACGGTGAAGAAAAACTTGCGTGCTTGAGAGTTCTCCATAACTCCGTATCTTTGAAAAGAGCGTCAGCGTGGTAGACTATGGGCAAACCCTTCTCACTCTGAGAGGAGACCCGTGCTCTGTAGTGAGCCGGCGATGGGTTGATCATGATGAAACTTGCATCCACACTATCATCAAGTTTCCTTAGTAACACAGCTAAAACTTGTAGCTTTTTTATTTTTTAATCTTTATTTATTTTTAAAGGGATTTTATACAATATCATGTACATGACAACCATATCGTACATAAACTAACATAATTAACAGTAATTATTAATAAAATCATATTTTATATACTTACTTAATATTCTATCCAACTTAAGTAATTTAAAAAATTTGTATACTACGTACCTAATCTATTTTTAATACTTTTTATATACAGGTTAAATAAAATTTTAGCCGAAAAGGAATCCGAACTTGTAAGCTTATAATAATATAATATTGCAGTACAGATTGATAACGCATTTTATAAGGGCAGTAAAACCACATAAAACGTAGAATAAGGCTACCGACTGTACCGGGCGATAAGCCTTATAGTAAAGTACACGGTTGACACCAATCCATAACTTAGAACAACTGATAGCTTCCAATGGTTTTAAAGTTTTAAGTTTAAGCTTTTATACAGGGAGCAGTGGCATGCGAAATGTAAACAGAGTTGATTTCAAGAACATAATTTTCAGTGGTCGTTCGTCTAATGCGTGTAGAGATATTCCGAATCGTAAACAGGGAAGTGTGGGGGGAGGCGGGGTTTCAAAATCAAAGGCTGTGACATACAGACGAATGAAGGACATACGGACGGCCTGGACGTTCATGAGGGTTCCTTGTGCTACTATATTCTCCGGTAGTCCTAAACCAAATTTCAACCTGGTTTCTCTTTCACCCTTCTACTATCGTACTGCAAGGGATCGCCAAGGTCTGCACCCGTACGTAGTCGAAATTCCACGGATACGTACGAAGCGATTTGCCTCCTCATTTCTAATCCAAACCGCTAAGATTTGGAACACCCTTCCAGCATCAGTTTTCTCCTCCAATTATAATATGGGTACCTTCAAGTCGAGAGTGAATAGGCATCTTCTAGATCTAGGCAAACGCACTCCTGCTCTTAGGCTGCATCATCACTTGCCGCCAGGTCTGATTGCAGCCAAGCGCTAGTCTACACGCTGAAATTTTAATGGTTGTTTTCCCGAAGCGAAATGATTTTGTCGTGGTGTTACAATCGATTTATAAATATAAAAAATTATTAGAGACAAAAATGACAAATTTACAATCGAGAAAACCAAAAATCGAATGAGACCTCGAACCAATAGTGATACCGCGTGCGTGCAGGTCAGTTTATACCGTATCACTACGCGCGAGAGCTTATTTTTAACCAACTTCAAAAAAAGGAGGAGGTTCTCAATTCGTCGGAATCTTTTTTTTGCTCTAAACTTCTTCACTTTATTGGCAGCGCGGTTCGAGTGAATGTCTACCTACTATTCACGTTACGTCTAGGGAGTTACTATTGTTTCTCACACTTTCGAGTTTT
The DNA here is from genome assembly GCF_902806685.2 of Maniola hyperantus. NCBI lineage: Eukaryota > Metazoa > Arthropoda > Insecta > Lepidoptera > Nymphalidae > Maniola > Maniola hyperantus. The sequence goes on from NC_048550.1 coordinate 2,095,419, forward strand.
CGATTTTTTTTTAATTATTTCAAAACAAAAACATTTTTATTTTTTAAGTTTAACTCAAAATTTTGATAGTAATACTGAGGGCAAATCGTTCTGCCGCGGGAAGACCACCACTAAAATTTCACCGAAAAAATGTATCATCATCGTATTGTCATCAGTTCAATGACTTAACGTGAGCTACAAAATATCCCATACTTAATTTATCGAAAGATAAATTAACACACGCTTTCTACATCGCGCTAATGGTATTCACATTATCTGGCATATGGATGTGGATGTCGGCATGTGGGCAGCGGGTTCGATGCCCGTGCTGCACATAATGGTGCGATTGTCGTCCCCGTTTGCCGCCTAACGCCTACCGGCCTACCTAAACAGAAATAAGATATTAGATATCTTTTCTCGGAACAAAAAGTGGTATCGGATAGAGTTAGCTTTAATTTATAGCCACTAGGATTGCATCAATTTGGTTCCCGTAAACTGGGTACCCATCTGTTGGTGAAAACCGCATTAAAATCCGTTGCGTAGTTTAAACATCTAAGCGTCTAAAGGTCAAATTAATGCAGAAATCAGCAAAAATATTATAATATGTAGTACTTAATACCAACAAAGTATCAACTGGAAAAGCTTGAAATAGTCTAACCTTGTACTTAATACCATTTAAAGTCAGATCAAGTGGCGAGTGGCGTGCTTGAGGTGTTATGTCATCGGTTGTGGTCATTTCTTTAATTACTGCTCTGGCACAATTCGTTCTGGATTAGCTCTTACCCATTTAGAAGTCTTCAGAGTTTTGAGCTCTAATAACAGCGCAATAATGTGGTGTGGCTAATTCTATTTTTTTTTAAAGAGTACCTATTAGCCATGTTAAATGACTAATATTCCCCTTTCCCCTCCAACTAAGCGTAAAGCTTGTGCTAGGGGTAGGTACGAATAGTGCAACGGGCGGGGTTTGAACCGTCGATCTTTCGGTTTTCAGTCCACTCCTTTACCCGTTGAGCTATTGAGGCTCAATTGTATAGAAATCATAATCGTCAACCGATAGTAGTCCACTGCTAGACATATAGGTCTGTTGTAATAGATCAACAGATGTGCTTTGTGCAACATGGTCTGGCATTAACTATTAGCAAATTAAAAAATAGTACAAATTTCTAAATACAACGTGGCTTATCTCTACACATAAAATAATAGAACATGATTTTCACCTGTAAGCTAATAAAAAGTAATAATATATTTTGTTGCATAATATGACCCTGACAGTTGACACAATAAAACACATTGCTTTTTATCTCTATGTCGTATTATTATTTATCTATTTGCGTTTTAAATAAAAATTCGTTCACTGGAAGTAGGTATACATATGATATTGTGCTGATATCATTTATATTTTACTAGCTTATGCCGGCGAATTCATCTGCGTGGACTACACAAACAAGCCCCCGTCTTACTCCTTTAGGGGTTGAATTTTCAAAAATCCTTTCTTAGCAGATGCCAACGTAATAATAGCTATCTGTATGCCAAATTTCAGCCCGATCCGTCTAGTAGTTTGAGCTGTGCGTTGATAGATCAGTCAGTCAGTCACCTTTTCGTTTTATATATATTTAGATATAGATAACGCATAATTTGAGGGGCATTACTGTTTTTTGGGTACACTTAACTATTTTAAACAGTTGACAGGGCTAAAAGGCAAAAGCAATTTACAAAAAGACACTTAACTTTTTATGATATTAGTATGGATGTAGATATCTACTCATGAAAAAATGTAGAAAATTTCGTGTCGCACTTTCAACTAAAAAAAAAAACTAATTTTCAAACAAAACAGAAAATAACGTGAAAATATTCCCTAATACGATTCATCACCCTACACTCTTAGCTTTATAAAAGCATCAGTTACTAACTCATTAGGCATAGCTTTTTCTATGGGTACGAGTAAGAGTACAAGAGCATAAATGAAAAGATTGCATAACAAGCGTGCTTAAATAAGACAAAAGATTCATGAAGTTAAATGTAAAATCTTTTTTTCAAGTTTTAACGCAAATTCTCTTTCGTTTAAAGATAGAATGGAATAGAATAGAATGAAATGGAAGACAGGCATGGAAAAGCATTCCTTTTGGTGTTTTCAATATATATCTCGTAAATAACGCATTTTTTAAAAATATATTATAATAAAGCTTTTGGTAAAGTATCAAATTTCCCATGAGCCATCAGAATAGCATTTTTCATTAAAAAACTCGTGAACGTCTTAGTTTCTTTCTTTAGGACATAATCAATACTACTTGTGGAAAATAGAGACCAAGGCCTAGTATCAGAAAATAATATACTTATCAACATCATCCTGTGGAACTTTAACCCTTTGTGGATCTACAGACAGAAACCCAGACAGAAAGTAACATATCTATAGTACGCGACAGGGCGAGCTGGCAATCAGGGTATGAGGCGGGGGGACGCCCCGCACGTCACCCGCGCTCCCTCTTTGCCATTTCGACCTGTCGCGTACCTACCTGCTATAATTACAATGTCTTTAGTGGATTAACCAGACTGAAACTAATTTGGAAAGATCGATCAAAAGGTTCCCCCCTAAAGTGAAATCACTTCGGAGTGAATCACCTAATTTACATCTTAAGGGATAAATTTACATGTTAGATAGCGTCCTACATATTAACATATCGGACCCTCCCTCGTAGCTTCAGTTTTAAGTTTGCGTAATAATTATCATCACTATAATATCTTACAAATCCAACAACTGACCATCGAAAAGAGTAATTTATTACCTATTTTGACTAAATCATTTGACTTTGACGAGTTTTCATAGGTGTTACAGAAAAAGATATAAAAGGAACTAAAGATAAAATCCCAAAGTAACATGTATGAAGACAAGCTAACTATGAAAATGAAGCGACCCTCTAAGTACATGTAAATATAAAATTTTGGGTTCGTTCTGGGTCACCGGATACGAATTTACAAGTCTCACTGCATAATGACATAGCAAAATCCACACTAATATTATAAATGAGAAAGTGTGTCTGTCTGTATGTCTGCTAGCCTTTCACGGCAAAAAATTCTCTTTAATAATGAATTCTAGCCCCATTAACTACCGCTATACAAAATATCACATCATTTTATCACTACAGTCACAAGCGTTTTGGTATATTCGGTGTAAGCCGAAATCGCTCTCGCTCATACCTTAACAGCTATCTAAGCAACCCCCGCGGGTCATCGTCCGGTGGAGTGGGCTGCCGGCTGGCTGAAACCCGGCTTTCAGTGCGACACCACTTCGTTACTCGTATGCTCTCACTGCCACTGCTCTTAGCTCTACACTCCCTCCGTCACCCGTCTGAAATTCACCTCTCTAATAAGAATTTTCAAGACTAAATTCGAGACTGGAAGTAAATTTATTTCAATACTAGCTTATGCTCACTATGTCGGCAAGTTGTGCCGACCCCACGTAGCGTGGGATAAGGTAAGGAAGACTAGCTTATGCTCGCTATGTTCTTAGCAATGTTGCTTGTATGTCGGAAAGTTGTGCCGACCCCACGTTGCGTGGGATAAGGTAGGAAGACTAGCTTATGCTCGCGACTTCATCCGCGTGGACTACACACATTTTAACCCCCTATTTCACCCCCTTATTGAGTTGAATTTTCAAAAATCCTTTCCTAGCGGATGCCTACGTCATAATACTTATCTGCACGCTAAACAGTCCGATCCGTCTAGTAGTTTGAGCTGTGTGTTCATAGATCAGCCAGCCAGTCAGTCACCTTTTCCTTTCATATATTTAGACTAGATGATGCGGATTCGTGGATTAAGATTTTAAAAAATCCCGAGGAACTCTTTGATTTTCCGGAATAAAAGGTCCTTCTCCAGGATGCAAGCTATCTCTGTATCAAATTTCGTCAAAATCGGTTGAACGGATGGGCCGTGAAAGGGTAGCAGACAGACAGACAAACAGACAGACAAACATACATACAGACAGACTTTCGAATTTATAATATTAGTATTCAATTGTCTTAAAATATATTGTTGAAAAATCACAGTGAGATTGAAAAATTTTTTGTCAAAAAATCTTGAATTGTTCTCTACTGTCTTCTTCTTTCCTATTCTTTCAAGGCAACAGTGAATAACTACCTAATAGCCGTTTTCTAGGCTATAATAGCCTAGACTTCGTCATTACTTTGAATCAGACATTTGCAAACCTACCTTGCACAAAATATCAGAATGTAACCACAAAAAAAACGGTTTTCGGGTTTTTTTCCTTTAAATGTGCTATAAGACCTACCTACTTGCCGAATTTCTGGATTCTAGGTCAACGGTAAGTACCCTCTAGGTTTCTTGACAGACAGACAGAAAGACAACAAAGTGATCCTATAAGGGTTCCGTTTTTCCTTTTAAGGTACGGAACCCTAAAAAATACAATTAACAGTTCTTATCTTAGCGTGAAATTGTTTTTCAAACGATCATGATATTACTTACTTAATAAGCAATTAATTTCAAAGATACCACTCGTAATCGATACTAGGAATACTTGTCTCGATGAGGTATCGATTCACAAAAAGGATACAAAAAAGCGCACTTGGCAAAAAGCGATATACGATTCAGCGGTTCAATAAAACAGATCGAAAACCGCAAGGCAACTGTATCTGTTACTCGAGTGACACGAATACCGCTGAGCTACATTAAGGTCGCTTTAATCGAAGCTGAATAAAGTTTAATTAAACTCGAGAGTACAATGAACACTCGGATTTGCAGGTAATAACATTTCGAGGACGAGCTATATGGTGTAAATTGTGAGATTTTGATGCTGAAAAAGAAGAATATTTTGATGCCACATTTCAATATTATAAATACCAGCCCTTCGGTCACTTCGTGGACTTCGTGATGCGGGATGACTCCTCGGTCTACGAGCCCATAGTTTCCACCCCAAAAGGTACAACCCTCCACCTCCCATGGCCCTACCAACCTCTCGGTTATATGGGCCGAATCGGGCGAGGGCACCCGTTCGGTACTTGTTCTTGGCATTTTCCCGGGGCGCCTTCTTGACTGCCTACAAATTATTTTTTGTCTCTTCCTTGTCCCCATTGCACACTCTCCCCCCTTGGGGGCTAGACGCCACTAACACAGCTGTGATCTCCGCTGCTGCTCCTCCGTGGTGCCGGCCTGGCACCTGTACGCTCCGAGCTGCTTCGCCTCTTATGCCAATGGTGCGCGAATTCCCGTAGCCGGTTGTAGTTCCCCGCCGATGAGACGAGGTCCGTGTAGAAGACCAGCCCCGCTTCCCCGCGTACGATCCCATCCAACATCGTCACTCGCAAGTCTTCGTAAAGGGGACACTCCCACAGCACATGGTGCCTATCCTCGTCGCCAAAGCCGCACTCGCACGCCGGGCTCTCGCACAACGTCATCCCATGCAGGCGCGCCCGGAAACAGCCGTGTCCGATGAGGATCTGTGAGGTCTCGTAGTCCGGCGCGACCCAGGTGGCCCCAAAAGGTACAAAATATTTATTTATTTGTTTATTTATTTTACACTTTATTGCACACAACACAAAGTAAACATTGAAAAAACACAATACAGGACCTTAATCTAATAGCTGTAGCATGCAAAGGCGGCCCTATCGCTAAAGCGATCTCTTCCAGGCAACCTTTGACGAAAGGAATCACGAAAGCACGGGTTGGTGCGGAGCCGAAAATGGCCCTAGGTATATTATATTATTATAAATTAGACTACATACACAGTACATTCTAATAATACACAAATATATATAAATATATATACCTATATACATATCTCTATAATATACTACATAATTCTGTTTACATAGATAAATAATAGTTCTTCAAACGATTTTTGAAGGAGTTTAAGGATTTCGCCTGACGTATTTCAGCTGGGAGTGAATTCCAGAGTTTGACACTGTTACTGGTGAAAGAGTTACCATAGTATACCGTGCAGCAGTCATAAGCTTATTGTCGGTGCTGGAGCGGAGGGAATATGTATGTATTTACTTTCTAGATATTCTCCTATTTGCGCCTCTTGGCCCTTTCCGCCTGAGTAGCCGCCGCAGCTCCGGCCGCCACGGACTAATATGGCTTAGTCAGCATATTAGTCTGGCCACTTAACCTTACGCCAATCATCATCATGATCAACCCATCGCTGGCTCACTACAGAGCAGGAGTCTCCTCTAAGTATGAGAAGGGTTTGGTCATAGTCCACCACGCCAATATCGGTTGAAAAATCGGCACTAAAACCAATTAATTTTGAAATAATTCTAACAGCAAATTATATGGAAAAGTTAGGGTCGTAGATTAAATTAATATTTTCATACATTCTGTTTAAAAAAGATAACGCCTCTAACTTTGATTATATTTAATCAAAGGATGTGAGTAATGTTAAAGGTGACCAACGCGATACAAAAAACAAGGTTAGTTGATAATATCAACTGCACAACAAGTTGAAGTACTCAACTATAATTAGACAGTACCGCGGAAGCAATTATTATTATTACCAACAGACTCATTATAGAAGTAACGGGTAAGGGTCATAGCAGACACGATGCTTTTAGCATCAGCGATCGGCGATTTAGTTGCTTTTCGGAAGCTTGATGTCGCGATTGAAATCTCCACTCCGCACACATATTTTATTTACAGTACGCGGCCTAAAGTAATGTACGTCGACTTTTAGAAGGAGATAGCAGATTTATAGATCGTTGTCCCTGTCGTTGAGACCGACAAAACGTCATATAGGTATGAGTGACAGAGACAATGCTCTACAAAGCCGAAATGTCATTCTAAAGGCTGATGTACATTACTTTCGGCCGCGTAACGTACTAGCTTATGCCCGTAAATTCGTCCGTGTGGACTACACAAATTTCAAACCCCTGTTTGACTCCCTTAGGGGTTGAATTTTCAAAAATTCTTTCTTAGCGGATGTCTACGTCATAATAGCTATATTTATGCCTTTCAGCCCCATCTGTCCAGTAGTTTGTGCTGTGCGTTGATAGATCAGTTAATCAGTCAGTCAGATAGTCAGCATTGTATTCATTACACTAGCTGATGTACACGACTTTGTAAGCGTGGATTTAGGTTTTTAAAAATCCCGTGAGAACTCTTTGATTTCCCGGGATAAAAAGTAGCCTTTGTCCCTCTCCAGGTCTTAAAATATACCCATGCAAAAAATCACGTCGATACGTTGCGACGTGATTGACAAACTAAGAAACAAACACACTTTCACATTTGTAATATTATGGGTAGTGTTTATTATTTCAATACAGCGATCGAACGCATAAAGTCATCAAAACGCGATACAACATCGTTGCAGTCGCAAAATCGTTGATAGCTGATTCTAAAACCATCGTTCTGATAAAGATAAAACAGTTTACTACGGACCAATTACATACCGACCTAAACCTAGGCTCTTCACATGGTTTACGATTCCAAAAATAGCGTTTGAAGTTTAAACCACCCAAGTAGGGTGTTTCAGAATCCCATTCCCAGTAATTGTGTACTAATATAGCGGTTCCGAGCAAAGATGCGAACAAACAAACATCCTGCCGAATTTATAGTGGTAGTTAGTATAGTTAAGTCCCGGTATCGGAGTAGCGATGTCTCCAGTTGACCAATCCGATTTTTGAGAGATGACGTGATAAATTTTCACATACATAATTTATTAAGAACTAGAGGATGCCCGCGACTTCGTCTGATTTTCCAGGATAAAAAGTTGCCTATGTCAATTTCCGGGATGCGAGCTACCTCTGTCCCAAATTTCATATAAATCGGTTACACTCTTTGATTTTCCGGGATAAAAAGTAGCATATGTCACTCTCGAGGTCTTTATCTATACCCATGCAAAAAATCACGTTAATCCGTTGCACCGTTGCGACGTGATTGAAGGACAAACCAAAATACCAACAAACAAACACACTTTCGCATTTATAAAAAAACCGGCCAAGTGCGTGGCGGGCCACGCGCAGTGTAGGGTTCCGTAGTCACAATCCTCGAAAAACAGATATAACTCCTTAACCTGTGAACCCTACTTAGCCAATGATACTTTTCCTTCAAAATTGATTATATATACTACTGCTGTGAATTTTTTCACGTTCCTATATACTACCAGTTGACATCTAGTAATCAAAAAATTATGTTTCCACACCCACAGTATTTTTCAAAGACCTATTCAACGATACCTCACACTATAGGGTAGATGAGAAAAAAAAATTCATCCCCACTTTACATCTAGGGGAGCTACCCTAAAAAAATATATTTATCAAGATTTTATTTCAGCACTTTGTCGGCGTGGTTAATATTTATCCCCATGCCAAATTACAGATTTCTAGCACTAATAGTCTCTGAGATTAACCGAGGACGGACGGACGGACAGACAGACGGACGGACATAGCGCAACTATGAGGTATCCTTGTTTACTACGGATCCCTAAAAAGGGAAGGGAAGTACTGATGTGCAATCAGTGGCGCGCAGGTCATAGAGGCATAAAAGCACTGCTTACCTAGTTGAAATGGCTATGTGCTAATTTTTTCATGATAACCTGTCATTAAATAGGTAGTCAGCTAACTAATGCTTACCCTAGGTTGAAACCCTGTGCACGCCACTGTGTGCAATAGAGTTTAAAATAAAAACAAAACGTTAAAATTTTCATCGATGAGTTAACTTACATCACTACAAGTAGCAAGCTGTGTGCCGACTGAAGTACAATATACTTACATCCTTAAAATAACATGATTTGGCGCCGCTGACGTAGGTACTTACGGCTCCGAGTACGCTGATAAACGCAGCGGGTTATTGGACCCGATGATTACTTGTCGGGAATTGATTTTGACCTATCAGTTAACTTGTCTTCATATTATTATTTACTCCGACCGCGGACTTTTCTAACTTTTACAATACTAATTTAATTCCCTAACCAAGGCTACGAATAAATATTATTGCTGATAGTGGTATCAGCCTGAAAATGCGGATTTAATGTTGATATATTTTTTATCCCCTTAGTATCTTATGCCAGTCCATAAGTAATAGTAAGCTTGTCTGTAGCTTTGATTGATTTAAATATATCGACCTACCCTGTCGTTTTCAAGTAATTCTACTACTTATTTTTTTAATGTCATAGTCGTCAACCTATAGACGTCCACAAGAGACAAACGTCTCTTGTAGGATCTTCCACACGCCAGTCTTGTGCCAGCCAAATCCCATCGAACTTCGAACGAGTCGCAGGGAGCCGCAACTTCCTGCGACTCGTTCGAAGTTCGATGTTAGTTACTTGGCATGATTAAAATGACGAAAACCTTCAAAAACTACAGTCATTAGCATTTACACTAAAACAATCTTTCCGCTGCCGGCCGCCTAAAAACAGAGGCGCAGCTTTGTAAGCGCATGCGCAACGCATTGCGCAGTCGCAGCACGGAGGCCACTTCCTTCCCGTCTGCGGGGAATCGAAGCCGCTACCCACGAGTTACTATGAAGTAGAATACGCTGCATTCTTTGTTTACCTCCAGGGAACTCTGGTCTATTTATTCTGCCACTCATGGTGACTACTTAGTTTGTAACTGATTTGTATTGAACCAGTAGGTCGATTTCGTAAAACCTGCATCAATCCTTATTACAATCTCAATTGTTCTTATTGGCTGAATTTGTGCGATTCTTTTTGCAACAATGCATTGTAGTCAATAGCAAGCGAGCGTCAACCAATCAGAGGTGATTGCGATCGTGACATTGTAGCATATTCGATTACGGTGAAATGACAGCTACTGCGTGACGATCGCAATCATCTCAGTTTGCTTAAATTGTATGTCTCACCAACGTTGATAGTATTCGAGTGTCGAAACACTTTAACGTTATAGTAAACTGGATCTTAATAGCCTTGTTTTAAAGCTCAAGTTCTTGCATTTCACGAAGTCGAGTGGCTCATGCTTGTGTTTTATCGATATAAGTAAGGTATACGGCGTAACTACAGGTAAAGTTCACTCGCGTTCTTGAATTGCAAGAACTGTACTAACTAGAGCAATAATAATGTAGGTAACGACCTGACAGACGCCACTCTACTCTAGGGATCAAATGTTTCTCTTTATGGCACTCAATAACTAGTAACCATCCACAATGTAGGATGGAATACTTCCCTCATTTCTCTCTCTAGGGTCTTGACATTAAAACCTGATGCAATGGGAATTAACTCAAATTCTAATTGGAAGGATTGTTTACTAAGTAGAGGCAAAACGACAACAAGAGAGATAGTGGTGCTAATTCTGAGCACATCTAAAATTTAGAATATTTGCATCCTCTTCTTACTAATATAATATGAAAAAGGACAAACACAGTTTGACAGTTTTAAATTTAATTTAGAGCTGTCAAACCTCGTGACTTTAGCTGCCAGTCGCGAGTCTATTGTTTAAATTCGTAGCGTGCACTAAAATTTAGAGTCTTTAAATGTAAAATTCATGTCCCGTCCTTTTTTAGCGATATTAAAAAGAAAAAGATGCAGATGCTCTAAATTTAGTTTGGAGAAAGACAAGAGAATCGGTGCCAATGCTCTACAAAACTGCAATCTCTTTCTAAAGGTCGATGTACATTATTTTCTGCCGCGTACTGTACAATCGTAGGCTCCTAAGTTTTAATGAATAATAGAGCAGAAATATCGGCAAATCGGCAACTGCAATGCTATAACAATCAATATTCCTCACAAAGCGATGTAAACAAAACGTTAACTAGATAGTATCGGACGTCGTCGGGGACAATAACTCCAGTTGTGCTTGTATCACGGGGTTTCGCAACACGTTGACTCACTCGTATTTATGTAAGGACAGACAGACAATTTATAACGTCTATAGACTTCCCAACTTCTATCTTTAACATTGATCGGAGCCCGGTGCGTTTATACAACAGCTATAGGCTAATCTACTTATATGTATGTACTTATGTTATTTTGGAATGGATAAAAACTTCAAGGTCGCGTCTTCGGAGTGCCGATGGATACTAAAAACTAAACTAGTGTTGCAGAAGTATAGGGATGGTCTTCAATAATAGTCAGTTTCCAATTTCACTTCACTGTATTTTTAAGCATAGCTTGCGCCTTAGACTTAATTCTCACAATTGACCGCCATTTTTATTAAACCTACGCTTTTTATACTAATTTGACAGGACAGCAAAACTGACATATTTTAAAGGTTGGTATTATTTAACTTCCAGTATTTTACAAATTGCAAAGTGATTGAACTAAATAATACTTCCTGTGACGTCACAAATCATTAACGTAACAATTAAATCAGCTAGATGTTAAACATGACACAAAATATGTTGATTCAATTAAATATGACTCATAGTCCATTCCCGCCAGATATAAATAACAATCAATCCATTGTATAAGTCTGGATGCCTCATGATGATGGCAGCCATGGAGATGTGGCTTTTGTCAATAGTCTTAAATTACAAATTATGAAATTTTAATTTTAGGCCTCTACAATTAAGTGATATGAAAATGCAAAAAAATCACTGTTATTTCATAGTTTTAAGTTTCACTTCTGTCGGCAGTTCTTACCCACTGCCATTTTTATAGTATTCGACCCCTATACATGATCAGATCACAGATACCAATTAATTTTGGATGAATGGGTTACAATAATATCATTACACAGATAAGGTATTAGTTAAAACTTGTCGGCAGCCAACATGTTGGTACATCTGTTGATTGTTTAAGGACAGACAGACAACTTACCCGCATGATAGACATTATATCAGGAGATAGGTAGACAGTAAACGATGTTTTTAGCCCACATCTTGTTACCAGCTACTTAAATTTGAAGTAGTTACAAGTATATCTAATCAGTTTGAAGTACTTACCAATAAAGCTAAATAAAAACAAATCGTTCAGACTTTTTATAAGAACACAAGACTAAGCGATGGTTGACTGGTCCGTACAAGGACCAGTCAACCATCAAGGTCCTTAGGTTCATCGAAAAGGTCTCGGAAAACTAAATATAATCTATATATATAAAAGGAGAAGGTGACTGACTGACTGACTGACTGACTGATCTATCAACGCACAGCTTAAACTACTGGACGGATCGGGCTGAAATTTGGCATGCAGACAGCTATTATGACGTAGGCATCCGCTAAGAAAGGATTTTTGAAAATTCAACTCCTAAGGGGGTTAAATAGGGGTTTGAAATTTTGTAGTCCACGCGGACGAAGTCGCGAGCATAAGCTAGTATTATATGTGAAATAGGGGTTAGAAATTTTTGTAGTCCACCGGGACGAAGTCGCGTACATAAGCTAGTAACAAAGATACCTACGTGGATTATACTGAGGAAACCAATGAAACTTAACTTAACAAAACGACCATAAGGACTATAAACGAACAAACTGGAACCTACTTTTTTTATCGTAGTCAGATTAAAAAGGTGAACCTTCAACCAGAACGACCAGAACAAAAAATAGAAAAATTGCCAAAATAAAATCCTGATGATCCTTAAATATGACTGTAACATACGCAGGCATGACTAAACTATAAAATAAAAGTAAAACTAAGAAACCCTACAAAATCTCTATTTTTTCCAATTTTTAAGAAATCCCGCGTATCTCATTTCACATGGTCAGAAAGTTGCAAGTTGGACAGAAATATCAGCAACAAAGAGAAAGGTAATTTCACAGAATCCTACGACCTTGAACCGTAGTATTAAACTCAAAGACCTATCGAACCTATAAATAACCGTGCGTGTTCCAAGCCACTAACTAATTGTGGACAAAATCGATGAATCAATGAATCGATAACCGGCGCCGTGTTTGTGCTCGATTAATTCTTGGAACAAAGCACGTTGCCGCATTGAAATCGATATTGACTCAGCCGACGAATATTGGAATCATAATGGCCGCAATAATGTAGCTAGAAATCATTAATGTTATACTTATAGAAAATTATTTTATACATTATTTTAGTGTTAGTATTTTTTTGTTTACCATCGCCGGCTCACTACAGAGCTCGGGTCTCAGTGAAAAGGGTTTTGGCCTATCACGCTGGCCAAGTGCGGATTGGCAGACTTCACACACATTTTTCTATGCTTGAAGTATAATAATGTAAATTGCGATAGTTTTCGCAAAAATCGGAACGTATTAAATGTCAATACAAGTTTGAAAATACAGGCTGGTTTAGCTGTTTTTTTTTAATTCCAGACCTAAACCTTTAATAAATTAAATTCAACCTTCATCAATGAAAGTCCTCTGCATCAGTTACCGTGGTTAGCTTGTGGTTTTATTCAATCCGGCTCAGAGTACCGAAGGCGAATATTGCTGAATCCACGGAACACAGACATATCGATTCAACTGCAGTCCAATAACTTTCCTTTTCATTTTTAAAGCGTTATTGATTAGTCTTTGTAGCGAACTTCGATACTATTCATTTATCAGAAGGTAAGTGTGGGATTCTCCGAGGACCCGAGGATTCACGAAGTGATTAGGAACATCGACAGTTAACGTTTTTTTTATTTACCTTCATCTACTAAGAAAACTATTTGTTTCTTATTTTCATGCATAATAGTTTTTGATTTATCATGAAAAATGTCGAAAAAATACCCCGAGTGCGGAACCCTCGGTGCGCGAGTCTGACTCGCACTTGGCCGGTTTTTCTATTTGTTCCTTATGTAAAAGAGACCGTCCTTGCTCAGCAGTAGGACATAATTCATGTCACATTCACATAATGGCTCAATTGAGTTTTCGCTCAGTCAATGTGATCTGCTGTTAGGCTAACATGCGCACCACGAGAAAATTTTGTCTACGCATTGACTCGTCTTATTTGTATGAAGAAACACGAGATAATGCGTAGACAAAATTTTCTCGCGGGGCGCATGTTAGGCCCTTGATCTACCATAGTCCCGTCCCACATGCGACATTAATTTTAATAAATTTGACACAGTTTTACAATTCACCGCGTTCCATGTTCACTAAGAACCACATTACAGTTAACCGCGCATGACCTAACGTAACCACTTCCTGCTTAGAACCACTCAAAGATGTGAAGTGAACTAATATAGTTGCACTGATTTTGTTGGAGAAATTGTGTTTTAAATGATGGTAATAGTCGATAGCGACGACGGAGCGCTTGCAAATGGAAGAATCTTCAATCAATCAATCAGCCTGTTTGCGTCCACTGCTGGACATAGGCCTTTCCAAGAGCACGCCACCACACGAAGAATCCTAACCTACATCAAATCTTCTTCTTTTCTGTAGTGCCTCTCTAATATTGGAGGTCAGCCGTGATCTCGGCACATATTTCCTATCTTTCGCCAAACGGAAAGTTGCGCTACGTTGGCTATGTCAGCCTTTTCTCGGATGATTTTAAGCCACTACTTTCTTCTTCTATCGACGCTTCTCTTTCCCTCAATATTACTCAATCACGATGGTCTGGACTCCAGACTCTGAAGGATACGATGCCGGTTATGACAGAAAACACGCCTCGGATAACTGACCTTTCTGCGTTGATGATAATAGTTTCCGTTACTTAGCTATTTCGGTGGGACCATAATTTTTGTCCCATCTCATATAAAGATGTATTCACTGTTCACTTTCTATGGCCACATATTATATAGACGCGACGATGTCTCCATTGAACGTCTAGTAGTTTAAGGAAGAGTAGAAGGCACCACAGCACGTGGTAAATCACCCGTGAGATGGACAGACCAAGCGAGAGCTGCGATGGACGTTCCATTACATGAGTGCACAAAGAAAGAAAGAAAGAAAGAACAAAGGAAATGCACTTATTTGTTGTTGGTGTCACAGATAAAAACAAAGTACAAATGTAACATTTTCATCTGTGACACCGCCCCAAATGGGTGTACAGCTCAGCATAATAAATAAAATAAAAAAGCTTTTATTATTCCTTACCATGCACATACATTTTGAATACTTAGTTTTTAATTCCGTCTTTCAGCTCAGCATAATGTCTTGCATCATATGCGTTAACACGCATAAGATGCAGGACGCTGATTTTCAGCTGTGACCCGGAAGCAGGAAGACAGCCATCAGAGGGGAATAGAGACGCATAGTTAAGCGTGCCAGAGCACTGCAGTGACGACTACGACCGCTGTCCAGAGCGTGACGACAAATAAGAAGTCATTTGGATTCAAATTCACGTGATTACTTCAGCTTCGTCCGCAATGTCTTTTTCCCTGTGGACTGAACTTTTTAATTTGCGACTCTGGGTTCTAGCCTTCTCTAACTCTGCTGACTGATCGTTGGCCACAGACAAATTCACACTAACTGGTGCTACAGACTCATAGAGTTATGATACACATCACTGTACAGACTATCTCCAACTTGAGACAACTAAAAGTTTACTCTGTGTTGCTATTCAAATAATATTTTAATAGAAATTATGACGTACGTTCGTGTGCATTATATTCTCCGACATATAGTATGATATTATGATGCTTAGAAAATATGGTTTAAGGATGATTCAGCATGAATGCTAAACTTAAATCACCATTAGTTGTGGTCAGTACTGTCATCATCTATGAGCAATTGTTTTGGCTGATTTTATAGTATTTATGGTTACACGGAGGATCGAAAGAATCAATAATTTTAAGCTTATTTCGTGGTTTAACGACATATTTTAATGTAGATAACGGGTACATACCACGATTAATTTGGCGTTTTTAGGGTTCCGTACCTCAAAAAGGAAAAACGGAATCCTTATAGGATCACTTTGTTGTCTGTCTGTCTGTCAAGAAACCTACAGGGTACTTCCCGTCGACCTAGAGTCATGAAATTTGGCAGGTAGGTAGATCTTATAGCTGACATTTGGGGAAAAATCTGAAAACCGCGAATTTAGGGTTAGATCACACAAAAAAATTAAATTGTGGTCATGAACTAATAAGTAGTATTTTCAACTTTTGAAGTGAGTGACTATATCAAGTGGGGTATCATATGAAAGGTCTTCACCTGTACATTCTAAAACAGATTTTTATTTATTTTTATGCATCACAGTTTTTGAATTATCGTGTAAAATGTCGAAAAAATACGTCTGTAGTACGGAACCCTCATTGCGCGAGCCTGACTCGCACTTGGCCGGTTTTTAATGAAAGAATCAATGTTTGGAAAAAGAGGATCTGAAATCTACTCCAAATTACGTATTCTCTCTCAAAAAGTCCCATTGCTGGTCTTAAGAGATTACCAGGTGGTATAGCACAGCATGCAACATTGGATATGTTACATAACACAAGTGATTAGATAGGGAAGTGAGTTAATAGACTTAATTTCAGCGTTCCAATTGCAACACAATTGTTTTCGGGCCAGCACCGTGACGATACAATACGGATGACATTTGTGATATACCCATCCATGCAGATATTTCGCAAGCCTTTGTCTCATATAATATGACTATGTCACGGTATAATTTGGATGAGACAATAGCAAAAGCAACATTTTCAAACAGTTTATTTTGCAACGTTTCCCTGTACTAAACTACCAGACCACTGGGTCAAAATAACGTTATTGAAGTTGTTTTTTGTGTTGCTCTGTACCGGTAGATTTTAATTTGTCAGTGTCAAGAAATTGTAATCCATCACGAATTACAATTATTCTCTTCCATTGAATCACCGCCAAGAAAGGTTTCAAGCTGAAATAGATCAAATCTCCAATATAGAAAGATAATATAGAGAATTCAAGCTGAATTAGATTTCTTGGCGGTATAACTCTAGTTCTAAGTTCTATTCTATCTATTTCATATTTTTTCAGCAATTTACCACGCTCAAAGTCGACATTGACAAATAATATGTCGAGGTATATTCTCGCGGTGTTCATGCTGAAAAAGTCTGCAGAACTTTTAGAAATGAACAAAAGTTCTGTGTCCACTCCTAGGCGTGTTGTTTGAAGACCCACCCGTCATTGTGTATGCCACTATCTAGTGCAATAAAAGAGTCCGAGGTTTATAGGACACACCCAAAATTTAGATTATTATAATTGTAGGCACACACGCCATAGTAGCATCATTTTATATAAAAATTGCGTACTGGGGATAATTCATTGTTGAAGATAATATTGTTTTAATGACACCGGACAGCTGCTTACACGTTAACCTACATTTCTGTAGCATTTTTGCACATCTATAGACCAACTTTTGATAGTCTGAAATTGTAGGCATTTGTCTGACGAAAAAAATATTGATGCAAAAAGCATCAACTAGAGAAAGGAGACAAAGAATTTTAGCAATAAGTGATACAGGTACAAGGTTCTGTTTAAAATGGAACTAAGCATCCAAAGACATCTAGTCTTTGATCACTGTATCATCACCCAATATGTAGTGTAAACTATGAAATCAGTCAAGCAAACTCTATTCAAGTCTTCACCAGTTATGTAGAGAGAGACTACCCTTGCGAAGCCAAGAAACGGCAGCTCGTTGAAAAATCAAAGTGGAAATCAAGCTAACATTTTCCTGTATTACAAGCTAGCCTAGCCCCCTTTCTGTTTGACATTTTCTGTTTCACCTGTGTTCTCAGTATAATGACACTTTAGGTGGGATTTCAAGTGTTTAAACTTAAAAGATCTACGGTCGTTCGCCTATATAAACGGATATTAATAAGTAATCAAGTCCGTACATCGGTTTGTTTACGAAACCACATGAAGGTCGTATCGTTATTTATAAGTACCTTTTTTCAATACCAAATACGGAAACCGTACATATACAAGGAACTGGTCTGCCGTCTCGTTGAAAATATAGTCTGAAACATGCTTCGTGCGTGAGGTTGGAATTTAAATGTCTCAGAGGATTACCGACTTTGTTAATTTAATGAAGGTGTCGAGTGATTTATTTAATTAAATTGACAGATGCTCTGTCGATTTCGTCAATGTTGCCGTCATCTTATGTCATGTTCGTTACCTCACGAACTACTAACTAGATCAAAGAGTTCGATTTTTGATCTTTACACACATCTTTTTATTGTTTTTTTTTTAAATTCGATTACAAGTTAGCCCTCGACTGCGATCTCATCTTGTGGAAAGTGATGATGCAGTCCAAGGTGGTAGCGGGCTAACTTGGAAGGGGTAGTATGGCAGTTTTATTTAACTCATACCCCATATCGGTTTCTAGACGGCATCGTACCGGAACCACAAATATGACCGAAACGCTAAATCGCGTGGCGGGCGGGTAGATTGGTAACTATTTTGGTTCCTTGTCTAAGTATGAATTCATCTACTTGATAAAGAGGTACTCTACTAATTCATAGACTTCAAATAACGATTCTACATATAACTTCATTAAATTTCCTGCATCCCATCCCATAGTATGAGCAGTAGCTAGTGATGAAAATAAACCACACTTCTTAGAGTTCTACAGAGTGAATGAAAATAAAGCGGAATTGGTCTTCAAGTCGTCTTCACATAAGTAAATGCACTTCAAACGGTTCCCAACAAAGGGACGGCATTAAAAGGTCGGTTGGCAGCCACATGTGGTGATGACGTCAGCATCAGCTGGAGATAGCCTGCGCTTGTTCGAACTAGGGACGTACGGCATCATCGATACATTAAAATTCAAAGAAGTGGGATCACAGTTCACACCCACACCTATAAGAACTATGCCTACACCTACTAAAAAAATGTGCAGCACTAGAGTAACAGCCAATGCGTGGCTGGCCCTTCAGGAATTCCAAGAAAGCGAAGATAATAAAAGTTCGATCTGATGATAGCCTGCGCCTGTTACTACTACTGATGGATAAAATCATTGAATGTGAAAATCGATAGGTAGGTACTTTATAACTGGAACGCACTTTTAAATAAAACAAATCAATGTACTTAGATCTTTTTTCAGAGGTGCACAATTCAATTTACCTAAAAATTATACGGTATATGCCGACTGTACAGAAGACATTCTAAGAGGCCCGGATGTAAATTGTCTAAGCTGGTGATATTCAATAATTCATTAGTTTGGTTTTTTTGTCATTTTAACTCAGCACGTTTGTATGGTTGCATTAAAATGTAATAACAATCAATCGTCGACTACAAGTGTATCGATAAACGCATCCAATGTAGTACGTTCGTTACCCATCACTAGTTCCGAGTACAGTTAGTTTTCTTACGTCTTTCATTAACAAGCGTTTGACGTAACCCTTTAACTAAGACTAAACGTTTGATTAAATTGTAGAGCTGAAGATCTTTTACAACACAAAACATTTCATGGTTTAAGTTAAATAGTTTTATTCTGTAACTAATGATACACGCCAAAATAAGTAAATTTTTGAAACAGCTTAATACCATACTAGATTTCAGGGATTAGAGGACTCAGATTCAACTACAGAGTTACTTAGAGTGGTAGCTTATTAAGTATCAGATGGCGAAACCTGTAAAGATCCTAAGCTTATTACGAAAACTTCATTTCTTAACTTTACCCAACCGGAATCAAAATAGGGAAGACCTTCAAACATAACCATAAGTTTGCACTGACGAAACATTTATATTTAAAAAGAGTGATGAAACTTGAAAACTCGGTTTTCTGTTACTGTACCGAACGCCGTTTGCATTGGCCATATAATTTGTGAAGAGGAACATGTTTGACATTTGAAAACCTTCACAGAAATCTTGAAATCCGCCATCAAAGAATTAATTTGATTTTGTGCAGTGCGAACGTGAATTCAACAAAACGAATCGTTGATCGCAAAGAGCCATATACACTGTCGATTCATCATTACGATATTCATGATTGCATGGGTTTTTGTTGCGATTTCCGATATCGCACACTATGGATTCGTCGTTTCGATCGGTCTGAAACGACGGATTGTAAAGAGCAATCGTACCGTATATGGGGCCCTTTAGACTCGTCACATACAACAGACGAATTTGATAACTTGTTAAAAATTCACATATTAAGGTTATTCGGATGTAAACTCACGGTAACGAATACTTAATGTTTCAGAGTTAAATTAAATGGCCTATAATAATATGAAATCAGTATTTTTTGGGGACTTTACGGGCATGATTTTGCGAGTGCCCTTTTAATTCGATACAAAAATGTCATGTTTGCCGTAGTATAATAAAATTCTCAAGGCAATTTGGCTTTGCCGCAAAGCTTACTTGACATTTGTTGCAATTTGACACAGTTATGCAAACACCATAAAAAGCCAATGGGGACAGTCTAATAGGTAGGTAAGATATCTACATGTACCTACAATCTACATACTACTTTCGAATACGAAAATTTAATGCTCGTCTCGACGAGTTTTTGAAAAAGATATATTATACTTAATTAAATAGGTACTTATTAATTTTTTCTTCTTCTTCTTCTTCAGAATCCACGCCATAGCGAAATATATATAAACATAACAAAACTAAAGATCGGTAATGATAATTCATGAAAATACAAGGGTGTGGCAGAAACAAAATTGAGCCTAATTAAAACCTAGAAGGTAGCTTTTTTGTAAACTTTGTAATAGAATTAAGTTTTCAATAGTCTAAAATATATATAAAAGATTCCGACGAATTGAGAACCTCCTCCTTTTTTTGAAGTCGGTTAAAAAGGAAAAGGCGACTGACTGATCTATCAACGCACAACTCAAATTACTGGAGGGATCGGGCCGAAATTTGGCATGCAGATAGCTATTATGACATTGGCATCCGCTAAGAAAGGATTTTTGAAAATTCAACCCCTAAGGGGGTGAAATAGGGGGGGGGGGGGGGGGGTATAATGACAATACGGCTAGCTGATCCAGTAAGATGGCAACTAGGAGCGTAACGCGACACTCCGGAATGACACCTCCAACCAGAGTGTGGGAAGTTGATTAAGTGTCGTAACTAGTTCCACGCGGGAGGTCTGCAAGAGGTATTGTTATTGTTGTTGATAGAAAGCTTGACCACATTCAACCTAATCTAAATAATTATATACAAGAAAAAGCAACCTAATCTAAATAATTATATAGAAGAAAAAGGTGACTCACTGACTGTCTGATCTATCAACGCACAGCTGAAACTACTGGACCGATTGGGCTGAAATTTGAAATTTGATCGTGGAAAAGACACATTAAAAAGCGTGTTTCAATTTCCAATAGTTGACTACCACCTACAATGCAAAACATCTTAATGCTACTTACTTAAGTAATAACTATATTAACTTTAAGAACAAAAAACCGTGCTATCTCAGTTGAATATCAAAATTTCACACTTGAACTATTTTGGTGAAACAAAACAAATTGATCTACACGTCCGGTCGATTAGAGAATAACAAGCGCTGGATTAAAAACCTGAAATCACTACACCTGGAGAAAGTGTATTGGCCCAAATTCGAAACACATTAACTATTATCGACTTTGTGAACTCGGAAATAAGATGCGCGTAAAGTACAGTCAGCTACGAATTAAGGTGGTTTAGAAGTATTTCTTAGTTTGTATTATTACGCTTCCCTATCTAACAATTTCCATGTCTATCGATTGACAGTGACGATGTTGTTAACTTACTATTGGCTTGCTATTGGCATATATAAGAATAAGAATAAGAATAATTTATTTTGAATGAAGTTAGAATTTAGACACAAGAAACGAGTTTCCTACCCTCTGCACTAGGAAAACCCTGTATTGCAGAAGGCAGTTACAAGACGTATTCTAAAACTAAGGACTTAATATATTATATCTAATACTAGCTGATCCCCGCGGCTTTGCCCGCGTGGATTTAGGTTTTTAAAGATCCCGTATAGCCTATGTCACTCAAGAATAATGTAGCTTTCTACTGGTGAAAGAATTTTTAAAATCGGTTCAGTAGTTCCAAAGATTACCCCCTACAAACAAACTTAACGACAGTTACCTCTTTATAATATTAGTACAGATTATACTAAAATTATAGGTAAGAGAACGAGTTTCCTACCCTCTGCACTAAGAAAAACCTGTGTTGCAGAGAGACAGTTATAAGTTTCTAAAACTAACCTTATATTATACCTAACCTAATACTATACCTAACATTATACTAAAATTATAGATAAGAGTGAGTGTGTGTACGTGTATGTTTTCTATATGTGTGTCTATATGTGTGTGTGAGCGTGTGTGTGTGTGTGTGTGTGAGTGGGCGCGCATATGTATAGGCATAAGGCATAGCTGAGTAAGTAGTGGAGCGGTGCAGTGTGATGACGTGACGCGAGAGCTCGGTGATTACTGATTAGTCAACTGTCACCCCTCCCGCACCGCTCCACTACCGCAAGAGACTACTCAGCTATGCGCTATACTATAACTACGGACTATTAGGTTTTTTTTTAAATAGATATAACGAGCAGGGGTGTTAGCGGATTTTAAGTGATTACCGCCGCCCATGAACATTTGCAGCACCAGAGGAACTGCCGATGCGTTGCCGGCCTTGTATTTATTTGTACGGTGTCGACTGTACATTATTTAGTAGGTACATCAACTCGCGCCCGTCAAACGCAGTCAATGACCCGTTTAAGAAGTCACATAATTGAAGCGCACACGTGAAAAAACGATACAAAACCCTCATCGGCAAGACGTTAAGCTGACGTGAATCACTACTTAAGAGATAATGAACTGCGCAAAATCCGGTCAAGTGCGAGTGGGACTCGCACACGGAGGGTTCCGTACCATCGCACGTGATATAAATACTTTTTACTTTCATCATCATCATGATCAACCCATCACCGGTTCACTACAGAGCACCGGGTCTCCTCTCAGAGTCAGGGTTTTGGCCATAGTCTACCTCGCTGGCCATGTGCGGATTGGTAGACTTCACACACCTTAGCGCCGCCCATGAACCTTTGCAATTTGCACCACCAAAGGAACCGCCAATGCTTTGGCGGCCTTTCACGAATTTGTTGATAAATTATACCTACTCCGGAATCGAACTTGAAACCTCTTTTACGCAGGGCCACCACGCATCGCTGCGCCAGAGGTCATTAAAATATAGTCATACTTAAAACGTAACCTTACCATAATGATCTAACCTTAAACCGCTCTATTCTTTAGATACTTAAATCTCTTGGCCGACAAGTGACAACCCTAGGTTTATAGTAAGCAATCTGAAGGTAAGTTATTAGTTTTGCATCTCAGTACAAAAACCGTGAAGATTTAATATTGAATGCTGCATGTAATTTCCTGTAATATTCCGCCACGCGAGTATCGCTACAGGTTCTATTAATCAAGCATGGCTAGTGTGACATCGATTTCTGATTTAGTCTAATGTAACTATCATCATGGCAACTAAGTATAGGGAAGTGCAAGAAAGGAAAACAAAGGACCAGATGGGATGACGAAATAGGAATGCCTGGACAAGAAAGGCAAGTGATAGAGAAGTATGGAAAGGGTTAGAGAAGGCCTTCGCCAGAAGGTAAACAGACACCAACCAGGCGGAAACAGATGTCGTTCCGGGATCTGATACTGTTCTCTTATAAATGAGTGTTTTTAGTAGTACCTACCTAATGAAATCCATCCATACTAATATTATAAATGCGAAAGTGTGTCTGTCTGTCTGTCTGCTAGCTTTTCACGGTCCAACCGTTCAACCGATTTTGATGAAATTTTGTACAGAGTTACATCCCGGGGAAGGACATAGGCTACTTTTCATCCCGGAAAAATAAAGAAATCCCACGGGATTTCAAAAAACCTAAATCCACGCGGACGAAGTCGCGGGCATTTAAATATATGTAAGTGTAATTTAATAATGATTACCTATAATATAAAAATGAATCACTAAATGTGTTGCTCATCGCAAATCTCGAGAACAGCTGAACCGATTTCCCTAATTCTTTTTTTTTTATATTTCTTGAAGTACGAGGATGGTTCTTATTCTTATGGAGAGAAAAATTTAAAAAATTTGAATCGACTGTTAGGCGGAACGAAGTTCGCCAGGGCAGCTAGTAAATTATAAAATCAGCGGACTATAACCATTGATGTACTATAACTTATAAACCGTAACTAATAGGTAGAGAGTAAAAATTATGACAGAGTGTTAGTTGTTCTATTGCCGCTATAATAAATAATAAAAATTTCAAAATGGGCACCACGTAAATTAAACAAAATCAAAAATTACAGTCCGACTACCTACTTGACACTTGACCGTTTATATTATGAGAAGAGATCAAAATGAACGAATCAAAGCAACAAGGTAAATGAACTCCCCAATTAAAGTACTTATACAGTTTGTTTATTTATTACCCCAAGTAATATGCTCAGTATTCGGAGTAGGTACCCTGATTACTTTTGATGACTTAATTACGTCTTGCAATAACCCGTCCCTTGTCAGATGTCAATTAAAGTTTATCAAGATGAGTGCCAGAGTAAAAAAAATCGGCCAAGTGCGAGTCGGATCCGCTTCCGAAAGGTTCCGTATCATCGTACAAGAAATAACACTTTTTTTTTTGTGGCGGCCATTTTGAATTTTTTATTATTGGTTGTTATAGCGGCAATAGGAATTCACATTCTGTGAAAATTTCGACTCTTCAACCTTCTACGGTTTACAAGATAGGTACATTATATATACATAATATATTTCTACGGCTAGATACTCAAGTATCCAGTCGACGTTAGCCCGACGTCTAACACGACGTCCGAGTCTTAAACGCGACGCGTGCGCGGACTGACCCCCCTTGATAAAGGACCCCGGATGGGCCTGAAACTAATCGGGCTAACGTCGACTGGATACGTGACTGACGGATCTATCAACGCACAGCTCAAACTACTGGACGGATCAAGCCAAAAGGCATGCAGATAGCTATTATGACGTAGGCGTCCGCTAAGAAAGGATTTTTGAAAATTCAACCCTTAAGGGGGTGAAATAGGGGTTTGAAATTTGTGTAGTCCACGCCTACAAAGTCGCGAGCATAAGCTAGTATAGTATATATAATGGAAATCACTCACGATAGTTTAAAAACTAAGATAGGTACAGCCCGCTGACATGCAGACAGACAGACAGACATACAGACGGACGGACGGACAGCGATAGCTTAGTAATAGGGTCCCGTTGGCATCGTTCAAGTTACGGAGCTCTAAAAACGTGTAACGTAGTATTTTTTAGTGGTTAAGTACGCCAACGTCGGATTTGGTCACCCCAGTACCGGCACCCGGTCCCGCTGCATTCCTGACACCTGCCGTGCATCTACATAACGCGTTCGCCGACGTTTTCCAATGCTACAAGAAAACCTTCACGTTTGCATGTTGAAAATACGACCAAGTGGGCCTTTATGAAGTCTATGTTTTCATAAAAGTAAAAACTATTGCATCAGTAAGGTTTGGAATACTCTTCCACGATATGTGTTTCCTGCCAATTACAACCCGGGTATCTTTAAAACAAGAGTGAATAGGCATCTTCTAGGTAAACGTGTTCCATCTTAGGCCGCATCATCACTTTCCATCAGGTGTGATTGTGGTCAAGCGTTTGCCTATAATGAATTTAAAAAAAATGTTTCCACTTCAATTTTAATATGACCTTCAAGTCAAGAGTGAATAGGCATCTTCTAGGCAAACGCGCTTCATCTTAGGCAGCATCATGTAATCAGAACTGCCAGCAGGTCTGATATATCCTCAGTGCCTTCACGGGAGCGGTCAACGGAATCTATGAGGATTTTCCCTACTAAAACAGTGGTAAAAGAACTCAGATCTTGAACATGAGCAATGGGTGAATTATTATTATCAACATTTATTTATTTAAACATCTTTATTGCTTAATACTATGACACAAGAGTAAAAAATACAGAAAAACAAAGGGTGACCTTATCGCTACAGTGATATCTTCCAGGCAACCCATACTTAAGAACTTATAGAACTGTAAGGCGGGGAGTCACAATGCAACTACATATACATACATAGGTATACATATAAATAAACACTCGAACATAAAAATATATAATATATTTGAAAAAAAGAGAATAGATAGACCTACTATTTTCAACAGTGGACATTCGTCGACGCTTACGCCAACGATGTAGCACAACCACGGAACAAATTCTTCAGGTAATGTTGTAGGTAAATAAATTAGTCGTGCTGCATAACGAATCGACAATTCCCAGTTGTCACTTGTCACTTAAATCCACCATGATATTATCTCCGCAACTACGTGACTCCGCGAACACGGCACGCGTTTATGTCATTAATGCGCTTTTTGCACCAACAACGCAGACACCTAAACGTTTCAGTCGTGAAAGACAGGACAAAGCGACAAATCTGAAAGCAATAGAACATATACCAAAAGCAACAAGTCGACTGCAGACTGCCATGCATTAGATAGGCTTTAATGTCAATTTTGCCACAGTAATTGGTGCGACTAAGTCGACTGCAGGACTTTGGCATCCATTAGATTTGAGAGGCTTTGCTGTCAATTTTGTCACAGTCATTGCTGCGACTAAAACGATGCATCGGGCCGGAATTTCCGGCAAGAATATTTCAGACGGTGCTAATTTGTATGAAGCTATAAGCACGTCGACACACGCAAAGCGAAACTCTTGAGTTGTCACTTGATACAAATTAGCGCAGTCCGAAATATTCCGGCCAAAAATTTAGGTGACTATCATCGCGCTAACAGATAACTTATCGTCTAATCATTAGACTCTAATGCAATAACTGATGTTTGGATGGCAAATATCTGATTAATTCTCTGCCCTGTTAGTCACAGAACAGAATAGTCTGTTGCCGTACCTAATCTTTTATCGGACCTCTTTCGCTGTACCTAGTTTGAATAAATTACCTTGACTAGTCTAAATCTAAGAGTATGTCCGATAAAATACGCACGTGAGCGGAGGTATTATTAGGTTTATAACAATTTTAATATCTAAATAACGTTATTGATAATAGCGGGTCTACTCTTTAAATATCTTTGGCCACACTAGATTTCTATGATATATTCTAGTAAAACGTCGCGTCGTCAAGTTGATTGTTTGTTCATTTTTAAGTGCTATAATCTGTGTTAAAACTTTTAACGGTTACTTTTACTTACTTTCATTGTGTTGTCAACGCGTTTTTATTTATTACTAGATTATAACCCACCAAAATCAAAAGCAAGAAACGAGTGTAGGGGTTAAATTTTGAAAATCCTTTATTATAAATGCAGAAGAAACCAGCTTAACTCACGTATTTAGTCGACATTAAAGCCGGTTTTTTCTATATTTATAATGGAAATCACTCACGATATTTTAAACGCTAATCCTTTATTAGCGGATGCTTACGTCCTAAT
Source organism: Maniola hyperantus (assembly GCF_902806685.2). Taxonomy (NCBI): domain Eukaryota; kingdom Metazoa; phylum Arthropoda; class Insecta; order Lepidoptera; family Nymphalidae; genus Maniola; species Maniola hyperantus. Next base: position 2,122,536 of record NC_048550.1, read on the forward strand.
AGTTATCTGCATGCCTTTCAGCCCGTCCCACAGTTTTAGCTGTGTGTTGATAGATCAGTCACTCAAGACATCTTTTTCTTTTGAACCTATAGTTAGATATAAAGTGCTGGTAGGACAGATTGATAGTGATGGATTGAAAGGAAAGCAGTCGCCTGTGGCCACGATAGCTAATCAGTCGTGTGATCTGCCATGCGTGCTGGTTACCGATGAGCGGCCGCCGCCCGTCACACTTGGCTGTCGGCCATCATTGTCTTGGGCTTTCTGATTCCTTTTTGTTACGCTCAGATTATTTGTGCTTCTGCATTGTAAATAGAATATACAAAATAATCTATATAATATAAATAAAAGGAAAAGGTGACTGACTGACTGACTGATCTATCAACGCACAGCTCTAACTACTGGATGGATCGGGCTGAAATTTGGCATGCAGATAGCTATTATGACGTAGGCATTCGCTAAGAAAGGATTTTTGAAAATTCAACCCCTAAGGGGGTAAAATAGGGGTTTGAAATTTTTGTAGTCCACGCGGACCAAGTTGCGAGCATAAGCTAGTATAATATAAAAGGAAAAGCTGACTGACTGGCTGACTGATCTATCAACGCACAGCTCAAACTACTGGACGGATCGGGCTGAAATTTGGCATGCAGATAGCTATTATGACGTAGACACCCGCTAATGAAGGATTTTTTTGAAAATTTAACCCCTAAGGCGGTAAAATAGGGGTTTAAAATTTGTGTAGTCCACGCTGGCGAAGTCGCGGTCGTAAGCTAGTAATAACTATTTTAATTTATAAAGAACTATTGCTACTGAATTACATTACAACATCTTTGGTGAGTATGACATCTAATCGTAGCTCGGTACATTAAAGCAATTTTTTTGGTCGAGTTTTTTTCTGTTTGTGACTATTTGATGACTACAGTTAAATAAAAACAATTTAGTATTGAAGAAACTTTTTGTATGCCACTAGTCATCCTAATCAGACAAACAGACGTGGGTGACTTTATTTCAATTGAAATATTTGATTAATACGACTTTGTATTTGAGTAGCTGTAATCAAGAGATTAAAGTAAAAAGATTTAAGAAAAGCTTTTGCTAACTAGTTATTGACAAAGTACAGTAATTGTAGTAAAGGCAGAGTGAACTAGAGTAAGGGGACCCTCGGTTTGATCCTGAATCGATGATATGTCAAATATTAGGGCTATGGTGACGTGAAATCATATAAAAACTAGATGATGCCCGCGATTTCGTCCGAGTGGATTTAGGTTTTCAAAAATTCCGTGGGAACTCTTTGATTGCCCGAGATAAAAAGTAGCCTATGTCCTTTCCCGGCATGCAAGCTATCTCTGTATCAAATTTCATCAAAATCTACCTCTGCTACAGTTCGCAAGTGCATTATCCGTACCCCAAAAGTAAAAAGAAACCCTTATAGGATCACTTCGTTGTCTGAACTGTACAGTCCGCGACAGGTCGAGATGGCAAGCGGGGAATGAGGCGGGGGGACGCCCCGCATACCTGCACTCGTCCGCACCGGGTTAGCGCGGGGGCTGTGCGGGTGTGTGAGGCGTTCCCTCCCGGTTGCCTTCTCGACCTGTCGCGTACTACCATCGCGCGTCTAATAGCACACGTAAGGGGAAAAATCAGACTGTCTGCGTAAAAGTAGTACGCTGGGAGAGCCTAGTGATTAAGACGTCGCGTCCTATTCGGAGTCTGGGTTTCGACCCCGGGCCGCACCTCTTAGTTTTCTCCTCTCCTCTAGTAGTTACTCCATTTAAAATTATTGGAGAGCCATTTTAAAGCAATTAAATATCACTTGCTTCAACCGTAAAGGAAAACATGGTAAGGAAACCTGCATGTCGGAGAGTTTTCTATAATGTTCTCAAAGGTGTGTGACGTAGGTTCCTGCTGCGGAAGTGGAGCGGTGCGGGAGGGGTGTGATGACGTGACGCGAGAGCAGTGATTTTGCATGCTGTCTCATGCGAACTTAAACGTATGCGATGATGTGCGTTGTGCCTAACTAAATGTAATACAGCTAATAATAATGTTTTTTCAATGGAAATTTATTTGCATAATAATTAATGAAGTAACAATTGACTATTTATTATGTCACTGGGTAAATTGAAAATTGCCAGTAAAATGACTAAGTACATGATCGGTGTTTTTTTTTCCTTTACTTTAACTAAACTAGCGGCACGCTATGATGGCCGGTTTGACGTTTGTCCGCTCATGAAGTTCCGTATTAATTGATAACGACTTTGAAGGAAATAATTGTATTACTTTATTGACGATAGTGATGTGCAGAGATTCATAAATTTTATCGAATGTAGTTTTAGGTTTAGGACTCAAAATTTATTTATTAAATTGATTTCTTAAATGTATACAAGTGTAGAAAAATCAGTTTGCACCATTTAAGGGGTGAATGTACTTGTGAATATGAACAATTTTCACTATGTGGACAAACCTCTGAAATCGCAAAAAAATATCAATAAATTTTTAAAAATGGAATCTAATACGATCGTCACATAGGATCGCTGGCTAGCACAACTACTACCTCCGGCAAACTCGCGTCAATGCTCAATGCAAAACAAAGCAGTTTCGAATTGACGTTGCTTCGAAAAGTATAAACTGTCAGTGCAATGCGATTGTGATATAGTTTTGACCTGGCTTTGGATTTCAAATATTGATACTGCATTACTGTTGACCCTTGCTCGTTAATTTGGACTCTGTTCAAGCCCTTTGTTGTGGATTTCGTCGATATGACCGAACGTACGCAGAGAACTGTTCTAAATAGTCAGACACGTGAGTTCCTAATACGCCTTCGTAACTATTTCGATCGTGAAGCTCAAAATGGAGGGCCAATTTTACCTATAACGTCAGTGGTTGAACGCGTAGCTGATGCGCTTAATATTGGACAACGAACTGTTAGACGGATAACTAAAAAAAAATATGGCGAGACTGGCACAGAAGAAAATAAACTTCACACACCAAAAAAGAGGAAAACGAGCAAAACCAGTCGTAGGCATCGATAGCTTTGATGCCGATGCTATCCGAAGACATGTTTACGGCTACTATTTACAGAAGGAGTATCCAACAAGAAAAAAGTTGGTGCATTCACTGAAGGAAGCTGGATTATTCTTCGGTGGGGAAAGTTCTTTAACGAAGATTTTGAAGACCATTGGATTTCGATACAAAAAATGTAACAAACGCAAAATATTGATGGAAAGATTTGATATAGCGATGGCAAGGTATACTTTTTTACGGCAAGTGAAAGAAATCAAAAATTGGCAAAATGTTGTGTTCTTGGATGAAACATGGCTTAATGCTAACCATACTGTAGGCCGTTCTTGGAACGATGACACAGCAGCATCTACTTCCAAAGTTCCTGTAGGAAAAGGATCGCGACTTATAATTTGTCACGCCGGAACCATCAACGGGTTTGTCGAAGGTTCTCTCATGGCTTTTGCGTCAAAAACCACTGGAGACTATCATGAAGACATGAATGGAGAAAAGTTTACTGAATGGTTTACCTCAATGTTGTGTAGCCTCCCTGAACCATCTATTATAATTATGGACAACGCCCCATACCACTCGATGCAAATTGACAAGCCACCTGCCCAATCCCAAAAGAAAGCTGATATCGTCGCATGGCTTCGTAAAAATGGCGTAGATGCAAACATGAATATGTTAAAAGCGGAATTAGTACGTCTTTTAAAAGAAAACAAACCAACCAAGATCCGATACGTCATTGACGAAATAGCATTAGAACATGGGCACAGAGTTATACGGTTACCGCCTTACCATTGTGAGTATAATGCGATTGAGTTGGTGTGGGCTCAAATTAAGGGATATGCTGCAAGACACAATACAGAACCCCCATTTACCACAAAAAAAATGCTAAAATTATTAGAAGAAGCTTGTGAACATGTGACTAAAGGAGACTGGGAAAAGGTTGTGAATAGAACTGTTAAATTAATAAGGGAAGATTATGAAAGAGATGTGAAAATAGATAATATTATAGAAAACGAACATATAATTATTAATGTATGTGATGATAGCAGTGACGACAGTGAAAATAGTAGTATGGACGAATCTGATTAATTATGGCCTTTTGTGGCACCTTTTTCGGTATCTTTTGTATTCATATGTTTCTTGTGTGCATATAAAGTATGTATATTCATTTTCGTTCAAATATTCAGTTCGTTCAAATAAATTAAATAAACATATACATTTTTGTTTTATTAAACCTATTTAATCAGGTACAAAAACAAAACTTAATTGTTTTTTGTTCGAGAATAAATTGACATTCCACATCACTATTGTAATGTGTCAAACCGGCCATCATAGCGTGCCGCTAGTGTAGGTATATGAAGTATAGTTACTAGCAATCACCACTGCCACAGCCCACAGGGGTCTGTGGCAGTGGTGCGTTTAATAAGTCCTATGTCACGCTTGTTGTATCCCAGATGTACCTACCCTACCTTACTGGAAAGGCCTTCGCTCAGCTTATTCAGATACAAGTTAGCCCTTGACTGCAATCTCACCAGGTGGTAAGTGACGATGCAGTCTAAGATGGAAGCGGGCTAACCTGGAAGGGGTATGGCAGTTTTAAATAAACCCGCATGGGTTTATTTAAAACTGCCATTTGAAGAAACCAAAGGGGCATCCCTTTGGTTTCTACACGGCATCGTGCAGGAACGCTAATCGCTTAGCGGCACGGCTTGCCGGTAAGGTGGTAATTAGCCACGGATGAAGCCTCCCACCACACCAGACCAAAAATTTAGAAATTATAAATTCCAAATCCCTGCCAGGAATGAACCCGAGATCTACCACTAATAAGACCACAGTTGTTACCACTGCGCCAGGGAGGTTGTCGGTGTTAACCAGTACCACTAGGCTATCAGGCAATATTTGAATTTAAAGTAACAGTACAAACTATCAGTGATTAAAGCCAAGGTCCCTTATTGACCCTATTCTAACAGATCTGTATGTGACGCACACAAGATGACCAACTCGCAGCAATTTACTTATTAATGTCAGAGGGACTCGGAAAAGATGACAGTAATTTTCCTGTTTATGTCTGACCTAAAAGTAGATAATGACTAATTTTTATATTATGTATTTATTTTGTTCGTTTTCAGACAAATAAAATATATTATCATATTTAAATAAGTAAATTGGTTTTGCAAAAAATATGAAATAATACGGAGTTTCTTGTAGGGTCAGCAACAAAGCTAGGTATGCACCCGCCAGAACAAGCTACTATACAGGCGCATACCTAGCTTTGTTGCTGACTGTACTATGTACCTAATATACATTTATTTATTATCACATGAATACACTTACAGCCGCACTCAGAGTCGTTTAATCGTTACTTAAGGCATTTCTTATCCATACTAGTTAATGCCTTAAGTAACGATTAAGCGTCTCTGAGTGCGGCAGTTAGTATGTTTGTAACAAAACTTTACTTAATTATGTTTTTGGTTTAATTCTTACTTCAGCTTTGAAACCAAATAATGTTTTCTGCAAGTCCATTTCAGTTTAAAGACATTTATTTCTCAATAAAAAAAATACTACTAATCGAGTTCACTCAATATCGAGAATTACAGCTGTTTAACTCAAAAAGAGGTGCATGCCAGGGTTTGAACCCCAGAATCCCCCCAAAGTCTTAACCACTAGACTGTCACTGTTTCAATATATATATGACACTAACAAATTATTATAGGAAACAAATAAGTATGACAAATCAAAAAATTAAAACAATAATACTGCATGTGAACAATAAAGTATTCATGCTAAAAATACACATATTTATAACTCGCTTATGCTCGCGACTTTGTCCACATGGACTACACAAATTTCAAAACCCTATTTCACTCCTTTAGGGGATGAATTTTCAAAAATCCTTTCTTAGCAGATGCCTACGTCATAATAGCTATCTGCATGCCAAATTTCAGCCCGATCTGGCTAGTAGTTTGAGCTGTATGTTGATAGATCAGTCAGTCAGTCACTCACTCACCTTTTCCTTTTATACATTTATAAATACAATCCTACAAACAATTTCAAGATAATGTAAGTTTACACAATTTCACAAACACTGTTGTGGTTATCATTTCTCAAGAAATTCATTCATACACTATACAATAGTGAGATAAGTAATACTACTACTTAATTTAAACAGGAAATATAACATTCGACTGACTGACTGACTGTTATCTAACCATATGCCTCTACATTTCCCATTCTAGCAGAATGATATAATACTGTGGAAGTGGGGTGATAAGATATGCCCGGATATTTGATGAAATAGGGACGGAATACTAAGAATGTTGCACATCAAACTACATAGTAATATAAAGTACAGTATGCAGCAAAAAATAATGTTCATCAACCTTTAGAAAGACATAGCGGTTTTGTAGAGCATTGTCTCTGTCGTTGAGACCGACAGAACGTCACATAGGCATGAGTGACATGCACAACAGACGGAAACGTTTAAGTGCGGAAACCAGCCCAGAGTGAAGAAGGCATGAGTGACAGAGACAACGCTCTACAAAGCCGAAATCTCATCTGAAAGGTTGATGTACATTATTTTCTGTAACTATGCAATATCTTGTATAGAATAGAAGCAGGCGTTACTTTGTGGAAATCCATGATATACAATGAACCAAAAGCTTAACTTGCTATAATCCACTGAAACTGATCTGTAATCTGTTGATAAGTTACTTAGTAAAAATAGTAATTCCTAATTATTGGCTTTTAAGTGTGCCAATTGGGCACAGATAGCAACTTTGTTATAGCTTTATTAAAATTGTATGGTCTATTTTGACAAGTAACAACATAGCTAGCAAACAGATTGTGGATAGAATGGTTACATTAATTTCGGTGTTAGTAGTGAACCCACTTTTCTACTTTTGTACACCTACACATAGAATTGTATATTTACACTAGCTTTTTTCCCATGGCTTTGTCCAAGTTGTGGATTTTTTCTCAAAGATTTCATGAAATTCCTACATCTTTGCCAGTACACATTCACACTTGTACACATTCAAAATATAAGTAAAACTCTTCCAAACTATAAAAATTTTTCTTCTTCTTCGACTTCGAAGCTAGACTTCGATACACAAACACAAAAAATTTAAAAATAATTTAATTTATTACCGAATATATTATGTATACAAGAGTTAATATAGTTCCATAATAATATTTTTTGGTGCTGGTGCCAATTAGCTTTAGCTGCGCGAATCGTCTAGACTTCATATTTTTATGAGACTCCACAATGGCACCTCATTGGCACCGACCCCAAAAAATATTATTATGGAACTATATTAACTCTTGTATACATAATATATTCGGTAATAAATTAAATTATTTTTCAATTTTTAGTGTTTGTGTATCGAAGTCGGTTTTTATTTTTTTTGTAAAAAAAATTTATTTCACAATTTTTAGTGGCCCCATGGAATTTTGCTATGACTGGTTAAAAATCTACTGTTTACTAAGCTATTACACTGATCGCGAGCAATTTACTCTTATCCGTTGAGGAGTTCCAGTATCTATCTTCGAAGATGTTCATCAGATCTTCACCAAATTTAAATGGGACCAATTTTGAAGTATACCCTTTCGAACAAAAAAGAATTTTCAAAATCGGTCCAGGCGTCTTCGAGTTATCCGGTTTCATACATAAAAAAAAAAAAAAAGATCCCAACGAATTGAGAACCTCCTCCTTTTTTTGAAGTGGGTTAAAAAAAATGCAAATCATTTTTACCAAGTTGTAACAGCTTAGCTACAATCAATATAATTTTGATTCAATACATTTTTAATGCATTGACCCTATTGATTATTGGCCGTACAAAATCCATTACAGACTTCTTATTAATGCACTATTTAAAATAAATTATGGAAGTGGGGACTTGGGTGATACTGATAAGATATGCCAGGATATAGTATGAAATGGGGGGCGGATACCGGATACTAAGAATATTGCACTATTAAAAAGTGAACCTTCGGTTTTAAATATGTGTTACTGACTTATTAAGTAACTAAAAGATATATGTCATTTTAAATATAAAGACTACTACTGCTAAACATAAAAATTGAAACTGTAAATACTTTCTAACTTCTGTTTGTATAATTTGCTATCAAATAACTAATAGAGTTATTCCAATTACAATCAAATTAAGTATACTTATTATAATTCACAAGATTATGGACCCAGAATAGTCCTTGTAAGTTTTAATGAACAGGTAACTTAATTTTAATTGAAAATGCAGTAATGATTCATAATGTATTACAATACAGCCCAGAGTGCATAGACACGACTGGGTGTGTTCCTTCCGACCAGACAAAGTAAACAAACATACGAAATTGCAATAGTGAGCAATATGTCGATAGTTTATCGAACTCTAAAATCAACGTTTGACGAAAATATCAAGCTTGATAACAAAAACCATCGAAAGAAAATCCAAAATACCTTGTGGAAAGCCGTAAACAATTACACTGTTTGTAAACACACACGGATGCCGGCAAATATTATGTTGTAACATACCAAAACTTTGATGAATCGTTCTTCCAGTTCGTCCCGATCCGGCATAGGGGGCTTGGTCCGATTCCTAGTCGACGGCTGCCGTACATGGTGGCTTTTGGTGCTCCCGACCGGTCCGTCCAACATCGTCTGATCCCTCGAAGTTATCAAACCCATTTTACACAATAGCTCCACTTAATAGACACCATAAATCACGTTTCAATTACATCAGGTCATTTTTTATCACAGTGAAGAATACATAACACATTCAATGGGTCACAATCACATTATAAAGCGAGCGTTCGAATCGAAATCGTCAACAAACTAATACAAATTACAAATACCCACGGCGAAAATGCAAGCTAAGCACGTCCGACACACAAAACGAAATGCGGCAACGGCAAGCGCCTTGCGGCAATCAAGCGAAGTTAGCGCCTTTAGTGGCGCATTTGGCAGTGAAGTGCTTGACAGACGCCACAGATTATGATTACAGACGCACAGCCAATAGGAATTCAGCACAGATTAAAGTTTCGAATATGGATGAATTGCGTTCGGAAACAGATATTACCCATTAAATTTTTCTCTCTCATTTTTACCTTTTTACCCATTAAATTATTATTATATGTATAATTATTTAAAATTGGCTATGAATTAATTTTTTTTGTATTCAAATGAAATGTTTTGCCCATTTCATCAATTTAAACATATTAATATGGATGTGATTTTGAATTAAGTTCACCTATGGTTAATGAACTAGTCTGCCTAACGAATGAAGACTGGAAAAGCGCGGCAAATTTAAAAAATAAATGAATAAATAAATAAAAAATATCAGTATGGTAGCTCTAACAGAAAATAATAAAGAATTCTGTGTTCTATTCTAAAGTATCAAAATGCAATCTTTACTGAAGCGAAAGCTGCAATAGACCATTTAATGTGAACGCACACTTATACGAGAGTCAAGGAGGCCTCGCACATATATCCGCACCAGAAGAATCGACCGCGCCAAAAGAATCAACTCAATTTAGAGTCACTCATTTTTTAAACAATGAAGAAATAGTACTCGCGCGTTGCTCTGTCGTCCGCAACGGATAGAATGCGAGCGCATAGAGTAGTATTATCTGGAGTAAATGTGTTCTGTGAGTATTATATTAGGGTACGAGCGTATCGGTCGAGTCGACCGCATAAACCGCCCCGAATCTGATGACGTCATCCGAATTCATCTAGGATTTCTGTGATTTCTGGGGTTCTTGCAGATGCGGACGATTCGACGCGGAGAAGTGTGCGAGGTTTCATGAGATTTCATGTAAGTCCAGAATTCTAAAATTCGTTCGGCTCGGATAAGTGTGCGTTTCCCTTTAGAATTACTTTTGATAAGGAGTTACGGCGCCAAGAATTTGAATTTTTCGAACGAGAATCTTTGCGTTACCACTAAATACTAATCATCCTTCTATCATATCAGCTGCCATCATCAGTTTCTTGCAATTTTCAGTATAGTAATAAATCGTGAATAAATCAAAATCCTTTACTCGGTATTGGACAGATTCTAAACTTGCCAGATTCGCGATTAGATAGGCAGATTCAATCAAACCAATGAAAATTACTTGAGTATTTTTGCTGCTCAATGTGCGCTGACCTAGGGGGCCTACTGCCTAGATATACTTATATGTAACAGCGGTTACGCACTCATCCGATCCGAGTCCGTGAAAATACGTTCCTTTTTGTATATGTTGTTTTGTATGGTAGATATAATATGTCATAGATTATTTTTTATATCCGTATTTTCACGAATTCGGATCGGATGAGTGTGTTATCGATGTAAGAGACAATCTTAATAAAACAAAATTCCAGTGCATTATATAATTTATATTTTATTGGTTTCTGCATATCACGTTAAGTATAGAAAATACAGCTGTACCTATTAGAATATAACTTTATTGCCCGAAGCCAATTATTAGGTTTTATATTTACGTAAGTATAACATATTTTATTATAAATCTTCTAAATAAATGTTCTTGTTAGCACCATTTTTTTTATAGTTTTCCATTTTCTTAAAAACATTACCTACACAATATAACAACCTACTTTTTATAATTATGAATGCATTAATTTGATAAATGATAGAAGATGGTCTTTTATTATTTTATTACAATTGTAAAACTAAAGCTTAAAATTAACAATTAGTTTTTATTTTGATAATATTGATCACACGACATTCTAAAACTAAACGCGTTTTTCCACCAACCATCACACGACACGACAAAATGTAGTAACGACTCCGAGAGCTATAATATATCTACACTTGTGACTTGCGAGTAATGATATGCTCGCATACCTAACATCTACGCTTTAAAATTCGTGTCGATTGAAATGAGCCATCAGTCGCAAGTAGTTTCAATAAAGCATAATGTGTTTACTTATGCATAAAGCACGGTTTTCAAACGGATTCTTGATTGTGTCGTCGGTAGAGCTGAAGTTGCTATGTTGCTACGACATTCCTAGCCACCTGTTGGCTGTACGATACAATGGTTTTATGTAAGAGTCGTGCGACTCTTTATCAAAACTACCGCAGTAGCTTTAGCCTATTAGTATCGTGACTGGAAATGTCATTCGTAACAAACGACAGATCGTACGACAGGTCGTACAAGCAAAACGTGTCGTACGGTGCTCCATAAAAAAACGCTCTAACACGAATGTAAATTATTTCACTGAAAAATTACATCATAAAATCTAAACAGACAGTATTATATCCCAGCTCTGCTAACTGTACAGAGCCGAAAACGATGCTCAAGACGATTTGGTCCAGCTTCAACAAAAAAAAATGTATCTACCTACTTATAAGTGTTGGTAATATTATAATGGTGCGTAGGCACACACCGGTCTCGTTGGCTAACAAAATGTGGAATCGTTGGCTCTACAATGAATTTGGATATCACAATGACCGAATTTTGTGTGTGATGAGTATGACACTCATCTTTTACACCAATTCTATTTGTTAGATCCAAAGATGTGTATGCACGGAAATCTCCAAATGGATGCAGTCTTTGGTTAGAAGTTAGAACAGGGAAGATTAAAAAAAAACTTAAAAAAATATCACAAGCATTTATACATATTCGCAAACCTCAGTCAAACTTCTTAGTATATTTTTTTTCTATTTTTTATAGATAGAAAAATAGATAGATAGAAAATTCCTAAGGCACGTTAATAGTAAAACTTTAGAAGTACTTAGATTTCATCTAGATGAGGCGTGCAATTAGATAGGTAGGTAGGGACTGAAGTGAGCTTTGAATACTAGTTTCAAGTTTTTTAGAATCTTACGAAATTTTGAATAAAAATTAAAAGTTAAATTAATTTAATATAGTTAAGTGAGTAACTACAAACTAGGTACATACATTTTGATTTCTTGAAAAATAAATTATTTTAGCACTATCAACGATCCTATCGTTATAATATAACGTACGTTTTTCGCACTCATCTAGACGAATCCTTACCTAATTATAACAAAAGAAGCTTTTTTCTAAGAATAATAAAATTTATTTTCAAATAAAAATAGTAGGTAAGTACCTATCTAGAAGGTAATCTAGCTACCAAGAGTGAAGGCAAGTAGCCTGAAGAAAAACATACTAATTAGGGAACGTAAGGTAACCTATGTATTATAAAAAATGGCAAAAAATCTAGGGTTAGTTTAACGACAAAGGGTGCAATGCACGATGTACTATGCGCGCAAATCGTACAGTAATGTACACCGTTGATTTGTCAACTACTTATTTTACACGTACTTTGCTTTAATACTTTTAGGCATTATATCGCTCATTGATAAAAATCAACAATAAATTAAGGGAAAATTAAATCTAAGTGCCTTGCCTTTACACATGACGACATTTTCGCGTGGGTCGAGGTTGCGACTGTCGCGTTCGCAGCACATTTAAGTTGCGTCTGCCGCGCTTACACTGCTCGCGAAAATGGCGCAGTGTGCAGTCTCTTTAATTTTATAGCTTCAAACTTTCTAAGTAAGATATACAACGTTTTTCAAAACCTTAACGTTAGTTTAATAACTAAAAGACATAAATTTTCTTCTACCCATATTATACACAATAAAGCATTGCACACACTGCGATATTTTGCTGAGAAGTTACAATTGAGATTAGTTTATCAATTCACTTTCAATATTCCAAAAGGATGTTTACAGGTAAAAAACGCAGTGCTCGCTTCGCTTGACATGAACTTATGGCAACTATTGCCTAAACAAATAAGTGATAAGATTTTTTGACCTCTAATAGTAATAAACTAACGCAACACTACGAAAATAACGATTATTCACAACTGAAAACGAAACGGAACAAAACACTCTCTAAAAATGCTTGTAACCTTTGTATAGGTACTAAATCCACCAGTGGCGTAACTTTGACATGGCTCGCAAAAGGTCATGGGGCCCCCGATTAGAGGAGGCCTCGAGGGCCTCCTAAACATTTGATCAGTTTGTTCATAGATTCATCTAATTATTATTTGTTGTAGCTAAAATATCTTCTAAAAAAGGAGACTAGTTTAGAAATACGACTCAAGGGGCCAAAAGGGGGCAAAATATCATTTATGGACTTTAGATGCACTATTACACCAGTCAAATACGCTACCATACAAAAGAACATTACACACAATATATTAACACACCCCTCCTCCTATTTAATATTAAATTTATAAATATTATAATGATATGACAAACAGATTATAACTATAGATAGATAGTTATAATATACGCTTTTAGGAACTTATAAATTGCCACTATAAAATTTTACAACATATATTACATTGGTTTCAAGCCTATTGAATATAAAACTAGATATCCGTATTTTAATACCTACGTATTATTTGAGGATGTTAGTGAATAAGCAATTTTCGATTTAAATATGTAGGTACCAAACCTCAATGAACTTTATACAAGTAGGTATTAAATATATAATTTTGGAACTGTATTAATGAACAAGTGATTGAATTATTTTTTTATTACAACAAAACAATTTCTCTATTTACGTATAAATAAAAATATAGTAATGTACTTACATAATACATGTACCATTTTGTTGTATAAATAAAATCATCGTCATAATGGTGGGCACACAACGGTCCAACGTGATCCGACAACCGACGTAACACGTTCATTAAAACGATCAAAAAAAACTGACTTTGACTATTCTCGTTGGCCCGGTGTGTACGCACCTTTAGACTCGATCACTGCATTCAACAGACACCATCTACAATTATTTAATTGGTGAATACAAATATAAAGCCGTCACCATCTTTAAAAGTTAAAATACCTAGGTACTTAATGTTTTAGTTTAAAACAATTAACTACCTACCTAGTACCTACAACAGCTCGTGACTCTACTTGGAGGAGGGGTAGTAGTACAGTACGGCACAACCGGGCAGCTGCCAGCGCGACGCGTGCAACTCTATCAGTTGCAGCAACGTGCGGCGGATGGAGGGAGCGGCCGCCGTGTTGATGAAGGCGTCTCGTACTGCTGAGAGCAGGCGTTCCAGGTCGCCCGGGAGCTGGGTCTCCAGGTCTCGACCGATGTATGTCAGCACGAAGAAGAGATTTTCCGTCTGAAAGAAAGAACATACCAAAAGATGAAAGATGGGACTTCAACACCAAACTAAAGATAAATAATACGGTAATAAAAATTATGTGACTTGGGTTTTGCTTCTTGAGGTCTTCATTTAGAGGTCCTACAGATATGACTATAGTAAACAATTCTTCAAAGCGTTAACGGTCCATCATCAACCTCGCGGTTTTGGTCTGAATCGCGCGAGGGCACCCGGTACTTGCCATTGGCGTGTTCCCGGGGTGCCTTCTTGACTTTTTGTCCCTAAGATCTTTCTCCCCTTTCTATACCCTAGATGGCACAACTACAGAAGATCCCCTAACCCCGTTGCAGTTCCACTTTCTATCGAGGCTTCCTTATTCTCACTATCTGCGTCCGTCCCTGTGTCCTCAACGATTGTAATAGCGTCGTTGATGAATGGGATAGTGAACATCTGACTTTTTCGGAGACAGCTCAAACCGTATAAACAAAACATATTTTTTAAACTCTGGTTTGACATTCATTGCATGATCAAAACATCAGGAGAACTTGAAAAGGACTTGAATCAGGAGAAAGACATGATACTCACATCGCTGGGTGAAGGCACTGGTTGACGGATACAGTCCTCACAGCATTTGCATATAAGCGCCAACAGCACATGCCCAGGTGCGCTGTTGCCGCGACGCTGGATCGCGCGTCGTCGCAGCTGGCAGTACATCTCCAGCAGAAACGAGAGGAACGCCATCAGACGTGGTCTTCCTCCGCCCACTATTGTACCTAGAAGCTGTGAAACCGGGAATCGATTAGGGGAAAGCTGCCGAGAAACTGTGGAAAATCCGCACAGGAAAATACATGTAAATTTTGCATGGATAAAATTGTATAAAACCATCTTTATGAGTGACAGCTCAAACTCCATGCAGTGGTTTTAGCCACCTTTTTTTTAAAATTCCAGCTAAGGACAGAAATCTTTCAAAATCGATATCTTGGGTCATTATAGACAAGGAAACTATTAAGTAGCCAAATTTTTTTAAGAATATAAATCAAAGAAGTTTCATTTCTATTAAGTATATGTAACGGATACAAGCGAGACACCAGCCACGCCGTATCCATCAGCGTACGAGGCATACCGCGTTCGCGTCCGCGTCACCACAACAACACATTACCTTGTCGCGGTCGTGGTACCACTGCTGGCACGTGTTGAGCAGCGACTCGAGGAAGGTCTCGGTCTGCTCGCGCTCCACCACCGCGATGCAGCGGCGCGCGGCCGGCAGCGCGTACCGAGGAGACTCCACGGCGCGAGACACAAGGTGTCCCACTGCATCCATCAGCGTGCGAGCACATACCGCGTTCGGATCTAAAGATTTACGTCACCACAACATCATAATATTATATAGGGAATTCTTTGATCAGACAAACAGCTCATCGGAATTGGGACATATGCTTTGGCAGAATGTCAAGAAAATTATCATTTGACCAAAATGCAGAAAAAGACCGCTCAGGATGGTCAGTCCTATTTTAGTGTCATTTTCACTTTACCAATTCAAGATTTACCAACTGAAGTCTAAACCAACATATATTGTAGGTAATAAAGTCATACTCGAGAGCGTGCAAAAAAATTAAGATGTTCCATGCCCGAAGAAACCCTTTTATTATCTTGGCCCAAGAAGTCAGTTTATACTGCACAGCAGTCCAAATGCAGTGTTTGTCATCCAACAGTCATTTGCAGAGTTGGGTTTGCTAATCAATTGGAACGAACAAATAATGCCCTTTCCTTGCACAAATTCTTTGGACCGGTGCAGGTGTTTTCGCAAGATCTGACGTACGAAAGCATTGTGCATTGCATAAGTAGGTATAACATTATGTTACAGTGAGACAGGCAGAAAAATTCTCTGTCAATGGTGTCCAAGCTAGAATTTGGTGCGTACGCAACTTATTTTCTCACCAATATCTCATCTTCTGCCAATAGGACCTGCGTAAACATATTTACAATGAAGAAGTGTAGGTATTCTATTTTACACAGTTCACAAGCAAAATTCTGTAAATACATGCAAGCTAAATTGACCAAAAGGGAATAAGATACTTAAGCAAACTCTTTACCAATTTTCTACCTTCCATTACACCAATTTCCTTCACCATTGTGCTGGAGACGAAAAACAAAAAAGGATTACACACCATTTTTCTCACCTTCCAGTGCCTTGTCAATGCACTCTTGGATCTCTGGCGGAAAATTGCCAAGGTCTCCGGCATCCGCGGCCAGACCTAGTGCCGCCATTCCACTGGCAAGAGTATCTGCTGAGGTGAGAGACTTAGAGCGTTTGAGTCCTGGCGCAAAGGCCTGGGGCCTAATGTTCTTGCCATTGCCGTTCGTCAGAGTAGGCGACGATTTCTTCTTTTCGTTGATGATCTGCTGTGGATGCAGTTTGAAGTGCACGCGTGGTCCAGCCTGGAATAACATTACATTGTGATTTATCAGCATGCTATATTATGTTCATGATTTATTCTTTTTTGTTTTTAGTCACTTCTTCATGTATTGTTCTGACAAAAGGTTAAAAAGCTACACGCTACCTATGCATTTAAGTTTTTCAGTTCTTGAGTACATAAGATCGTTAACATTTTTTTAATCGCTTGGCAAACTTCTGGGTCTGCAAAGCTTCTTGAGTGAAGTTGGATGAGTGATCTCGCTGCAAGTCGTACCAACAGGCTGCGTATAGCGAGCAAACTTCTAGTGCGAAAACATGACCAGGAACAGATAAGAACTAAGAAGTGAATAGGGTCCCCACTCACCGAAGCGTGTGGCACGTTGCCGCTCGAGGCGCTGGTGAGCAGCGAGTGCGGCGGCATCACGGGCCGGTAGTGCGGCGGCACCTGCGCGTGCAGCACCACCGACCGCGAGTGCTGCAGCCCCACGCTCCCGTAGCCCACGCCAAGCGCCGGCCTGGAAACATGCACGACAACGGTTTACAAAGGGCATGATAATGATAAGCATGGAGAGTATAAAGATTCAACATCGAACTCAACCTAGTTATTATGAAACATCAAATTAAATAACGTCATTTTGATTTTTGGCACATGTGTTCCTTATGCTCTTAGAAACTGTATCTCCTCAAAAATCCCCACCCGTAGAATGCCGGCTTCCGCCCTTTTCCTCTCAAATGTTTCCCCGAACGTGGTTTTGCGTAATTTCCGCAAAATCTAGGCAAGTATAATTTAATGATTTTTATTTTTGTTTTGTTTTAACAAATTTTTCCTATCTCTAACAGTTTTCATGGAAATTATCCTCCCGAAGAGGCAGACCGCAGACTCTTAAGAAGAACTTAAAAGATATTCGGGAGATCGGATACTCAATCCCGGGATATATTAATGTGCGTTTTGAGCAATTTGAATCCCGTACGTGCGTTTAACTTTGCTTCAACCGTGCGTAAGTAGGTACATCTTATACGCACATTTTTTAAAATTAGCAGCCCAGAGGCCAGTCTAACATAACATTTTCTCACGATACTCTCATATGACGCTATTGTTTTAGCTCACGAGCAGATCTCTATCAGACTAGTTAGACGCCAGATAAAAATCAGCAATTTATGTCTATTTTTAATTAATCATAATACCTAAGTATATAACAAACGTCACAGCATATTTTATAATACAGTAGAATCACACTAATCAGGCACTACTAAAAACCAGAGGGTGCTGGAATGTATAGAAAAATTCATAACAAAATAAAGCGAATACAATATATTTGTGTTCATGTTCTAAACGTTTTTTTTATAACTGTAGGTAACATATCTCACAAGTCACAATGAACTAATCGGGTACATAGTTTTAAAATAATCCTTAATAATTGATGTCTGTTTTTGTGCAACTTGGGAGCCGGCTTGTTAGACGTGTCGGTCTTTTGAAGTGCCGGATCAGTGAGGTTCTACTGTATATATTAAAACTAACTATATTAGCTAACCAATCCGCACATGGCCAGACTATGGCCAAAATCCTTCTTAATCTGAGAGGAGACCAGGCTCTGTAGTGAGCAGGCTATGGGTTGATCATGATCATATTAGCTAACTTCAAAATATAACGAAAGCAAGTCCTTCGACAAAAAATATTTCCTCATCGCCGAATTTGGTTCCCAACAAAATCGCCCATTTGCGTACAGCCCGCATCGGCTTGCGCAGGGTCCGCGCCCCTACATGGCGAGCAGTGTGTGTCAAGCATATTATGTACCATATTATTACAATCGGTATTGTCTACATAACTTCCTGTGGCCATCTGAACATTTTCATTGTATAATTGGATTGTAATTTTGCTTCATTCTATTCAGCGTCATCGTCGTCAACCGACAGACGGACACTGTTGACACTTAGTATGTACGCGGCAGAAAAGAATCTACATCGACCTTTAGGAGGAGATAGCGGATTTGTAGAGCATTGTCTCAGCGAGAGATGGAGAAAGCAAGTGATGGCTTGTAGTTTCTCTAAGTGATCAAATCAGAAATGAGGAGATCCGTAGGAGAACTACAGTAACCGACATAGCTCAACGGGTTGCAAAGCTAAAGTGGCAATGGGCAGGGCACATAGTTTGTAAAACCGATAGACGTTAGGGTCCCAACTCCCAAGGTGCTGGAATGGCGACCTCGCACTAGAAGACGCAGTGTTGGAAGACCCCCACTAGGTGGACGGACAACATCAGACGAGTCGCAGGGAGCCGCTGTATTCAGGCGGCGCAAGACCGTGGCGTGTGGAAGTCCCTACAAGAGACCTATGTCCAGCATTGTAGTCTATCGGATGATGGTGATGTCTCTGTCGTTGATACCGACAAAACGTCATATAGGTATGAGTGACAGACACAACGCTCTACAAAGCCGAAATGTCATTCTAAAGGCCGATGTACATTACTTTCTGCCGCGTACGGTCTATCGATTCTTGGGGACTTCCACACGCCACGGTCTTGCGCCGCGCCAGGATTCACCAGACTCCCCTGAGACTTGTTTGATATCGTCAGGACCGAATTCCCTTCGTTTTAATTTTTACATCACACTTAATTTAGAATAAATCCTCATAAGTAGAGATGAAGAGGGAGCATACCTAATTTCAAATTGTAGGTACAGATAGACAAAGTGTAGGTACGACCCAAAATATACCAGAGTAATATAGATTTAAATTTTCACGTTTTTAAAATCATTAACAGCCAAAACCATTAGTTCCAAAATTTGCATTTAAACATACTTATATAGAGAAAGGCGGACAAGCACAAAGATAATATAATCACTACGTTTGACAAACAGGTACAATGCTGTTAAAGAAAATAAATAAATGATAGTGCTTTGCACGTTGGTAGGCGTTGACAGTGGTGAGGAGTGAGGTGCGAAATTAGGGCAAGTGGCGCGTCCTGTCTGCACAGAGCACACACATTGAAATGCATTCGCTAAATATGCGCACAATATGCGTCATTCAGTCTTTACACTCTAAAGACTTTAATGGTGATGTGATTCTCAGAGGCAAACCGATAGACGTCCACTGCTGGACTCTTGTCGGGACTTCCACACGCCATGATTTTGCGCAGCCCGAACGCTGCTCTTTCCGGTGTGTCATGTTCCAAGTCACCGTTGGAACCCAAACGTCTATCAGTTTTTCGAACTATGAGCCCTGCCCATTGCCATTTCATTTTCGCAACCCGCTGAGCTCTCGTTCTCTTACGGATCCCCATTTCTGATTTGACCACGTAGAGAAACTCCAGGCATAGCTCTCGCCATCGAGGGTGGGCTATAATCCTGAAAAATTTACTGATCTCATTTCTTATCTGTGGGACTGACGGGCCACAATGTTGAACGAGATCGTATGTGGGGAAGAGGGACCGGTTTTCTACACGGCCCTCGTCTTATCGGGCGGAGAGAACTGCGACTAAGCGGCTGTGAGAATTTGTGTACAATCACAATTGTAACTGGCATAAGAGACGAAGCGGCTCGAAGCAAACACATGCCAGGCATGGAATCATAGAGAGGAATGATCCAGCCTTTGAGTTGGAGAGTGAACATGAAGGACAAATATGATATGTAGGGCCCCTGGAACACGCCAAGAGCAAGTAAGGAACGGGTGCCCTTCTTAGATTCTGTCCTACTAACCGCGAGATTGGTGGAGCCATAAACGATGGGAGGTGATGGGTTGATCTAAGTTTACAGTAATCCACAGAATGCCGATAGACAATTATTCTAGGCCTACTAGACTTATGTACTTTTTAATCTGCTACCTCACAAATTCATTCAAACCAAACGTTGTCATTCTTATTCGGTTTTTCTAATAATTAAGTATATTTCTATTTTCACAAGTCTTAAGGCTTCGACAGGTAGGTAGAACGACGCGTGTATGAGCTCACTGTAGGTAATACTTATGTAAGCTAAATCCAATTTCGAAGGACTTCCTAAAGACATGTATTTCTACCGCGGGAAATACAACACCATGCGATCGCATTACCTAGTTACTTACCTAGACTGAAACTGAAGTGAGTCAACGCGATCTAACTAACGAATGTGGTGTGGTAAATAATTATATATATGTATAATGTACCTACTGACTGATTGCGAACACGTGCATTAAAGTAAAAAGGTAATGGTTGCCACAATTATACTTACCTACGTACAAGGTCTGGAGACCCGGCCATCATCAATCGGCCAATCATCGGCCTTTAGGATGATATTTCGGCTTTGTAGAGCGTTGTCTCTGTCACTCATACCTATATGACGTTTTGTCGGTTTCAACGACAGAGACAGTGCTCGACAAATTTGCTATCTCCTTCTAAAGGTAGATGAATATTACTTTCGGCCGCGTACTGTACAAAACTAAATTACTAAATGACTGATAGGTAGATAGACAATACGAATTTGGTGGCCAACCCAATGCAACGGTGCAAGAAGATTGAAGAATTTTTTACAAAAAATACACAAATACCCTTGAAGTAAGGGTGCAATCATAGATTGCTGAAATATGGTGCAATGAATGGGTTACATCAATTATTATGTACAAATCAATTTACTTAAAATAAAAATGTATCGCCGAAATGTATGTAGGTACGCGCATAACTTCCAAACGACTGCACCAAATTGGCTAATTCTTTTTTTCTATAGTAATATTTTTTGGAGTCGGTGCCAATGTGGAGTCACAAAATAATAATATGAAGAGTAGATAGACGGCTCGTGCGGCTAATTGGCACCGGCTCCAAAAATATTACTATAGAACTACAATAACTTTTGTATACATAATATATTGGGTAATAAATTAAATTATATTCTACTTTTTAGTGTTTGTGGTTATTGAAGTCGGTTTTTTTGCTTGGAGGAAGTGCCTAGGCCTACTTATAATAATACTTATGCCACTACAAAGAGTGTAACAACCTCAAAGGTAACACAAGGACAAAATGGTAACAGGAGTCCTCGCGAAGAATGTTAAATATTTCCTGAGATAAATAAATTGGATAATCGCACGAATGTTTCTAATACGACGACGTCTGTATGAAGAGTAAGGAGTGATTCATAAAATGGGGTTTATGAATAGAATGGGCATGTTACGAGAGTGTAGGCGGCAACCTGAGATGAACATTTGAGATACGAAATGGCACAATGAAAAGTCACCGATGGAAAATAATATAAACGTATTTCTAAGTAGGTATATGCTTTGAGTTGCCCTACCTACCAATCTACTTTGAGTTTGTGATTCTGTTAATTGATGTGATTTGAAATATAGAGAGCGTATCAAAACGTTGGAGATTTTCGCTATCGTGTTATACCATTATGAACAAAAATAGTGATAGGGGATTGCCCCATTCCACCCTATCTGAACGTTAGGTGAATGTAGGTGATATGATAATATGACCCTCTGTTTGAAAATTATACCTATAAGGATTTCATATAAAGATTTCCAGGATCTAATAAGACCGTCCTATAAAAAAATAACGGCCATAAAAGTTTATGATTGACAATGTCGAAAGCTTTGCTATAGTCCAAAAGCAGATAGAAAATATATTCTTACTTAATAACTTATATCTACTTACATCCTTAGCCATATTATAAATGCGAAAGTGTATTTGTTTGTTGGTTTGTCCTTCAATCACGTCGCAACGGAGCAACGGATCGACGTGATTTTTTTGCAAGGGTACAGACCTGGAGAGTGACATAGGCTACTTTTAATACCTACCGGGAAATCAAAAAGTTCACACGGAATTTTTAAAAACCTAAATCCAAGCATACAAAGTTGCGGGCATCATCTAGTAGGTAGATAAAGTATAAACTGCGATGAAAAAATGGCCAAACTTAAAACACGAGTGAATCATGTTTATAAACGGAAAATTGTCCATCCAGTGGTGTCCGACCTTGGTTTTTAATGACAGCTCAATGACAATACCTATATACTTACTAATGAATGAGTCGGCATCCCGAGTCGCACTCTACTAGATGGGAAAACAAATGAATTTTTACATTTAAATGGAGAACTGGCGCAATGTGATAACACCTACGCCATATTCTATGTATTTATCTACTAATAGGAATTAGTCGATAAATACATAGAACTTTCAGAAGTTAATTTATCAGCCAGTGCTGAAAAAACGCAACAAAAAAGCAACTTCCTGAACGTAACTACAGGTAGCTACGTTCAGGAAGTTAATTTTTTGTTTGTTTATAAAGCGAATACCGACTTAACTCACGTGGTTTCAATCTTTATTCTTATTTTGATTCACCTGAGTTCAATAACCGGTGAAACGAAAATAAAGTTAATGACAGGCACCGGAAGCCGCCGCCATTTGAATGTTGCCATACCGTTGCTACCATAATAATTTAACTTATTGTGTAATTCAAAACAAGAAGGCACATACTTATTTGTAATTTTTTATAATAGTGTTTTTACCTACACTTCAAGAAACTTTCTTCAAACACAGTAGCTTCAGTACTGAGTGAACATTACAATGACACTGGCAGCAATCGAACCATGGCTTGACGGTCAGAGCACGTCTGGGCGTCGGTCGCGATCCCAGAAGACGCAGGTTCGAATCCTGCCGGATCCGTAATTTTCACATAGGTATTATTATTGATTTATTATTGTCATGTTTTGTGCTATGATATTATATCTAACCGAAATTAAATCGATGAAATTATAGTCCGTAAAAAATTACTCCTCATGCGCCATTTTAACTCTATGGGTCAACTGTCATGTCAAAAGTACGGTTCGCCTTTAAAATAGGGACTAAAATCGTACTTTTGACATGAAATTTGACACAAAAAGTTAAAATGGCGCGTGAGGAGTTAAATTTTGCGCGTTATTATATTAACTTTAAACATCGAAGCTCCTTGTATGAAGGTAGTTCAATGATGATTGATGAATGAACGAAATCCGTTAACTGCTCAATTTAGATTTTAAATTCAAATTTAATAAAATTACTTATTAGTCATACATTAGGCTAGATCGTAATATAATTGAGTAGCTAATTGGCACTCAATAATAAGGAAAAAAAAAATTAATCTATGTTCAAATTATTCTGTTCTAGCCAATGTCCGGCTTGCGTTGCAATGACTTTGTTGTATTTTGATGGTACTATGGCAAAAACCTTCAAGCAAGCCCCAACAACAACTGCGCTAAGTTTTGGTCGTAATCGGATTAACTTTATAAGGAACAAATTTATGTAGATTTAGCCGTACTGTGGTAGAAGTACTTTCTAAAGAATTTAATACTCACATATCAGAAGAAGAATATCTTAATCTTCCGCGAACCATTTTGAATCATCCAAATATCGTACAGCAGAAATGTTTTTAGGCTTTATCACTTCATCTCACAGCAACATGTAGGTAAACACTATTTAGATAAAGACCGTGTGTTTACTCGACATTGTAACATAATTATATGATCTATACAGAGGCCTAATCGTACTGTAGATCTCTTAAATATGCAAACTTGGCGTTGGCAGTAGGCAGATACACAGTAAAATACACGGTAAAACCTAGTAAGTACTCTTACGTTCCATTTCACTTCATAACATCTTTATTTATAGAATTTTCCTACACACTTATTATTACACAAACGGTATTTTATTTGGAAAACACTTCCCACAAAGTAATTTAGTATTGAGAGCTGAAATATTCGATTCAGATAAGTAATATGTACTTGTTTTTATTTTTCCCGGGTCAGTGATCTGTTTCAGAAACTTTTTTTGCACATTTCTACACTATCACTGATCACAGTATTTGCAATGTTTGCAAGCAATTAGATTTTAAAAATTTAAACTTGATTTCAAAGGAAAATTCAAATATTTAAGTAATTTTTTTCGCGAATCACAAACTTTTAGATATTCGAAATACACTTTTAGGTAAAACCTAGAATTTCCCTTACACTCTCACACACTTTCCAAAGAGTTAGTTATAAATTATTATTATTTTCGGAGGTTATTTTATAGTTTTGTTTTTCGCGGGTCAATTTCGTTCGCCTGTATTCGTGGTTTCGTTTGTTTAGGTCGCGTTCGTTGGTGACTCGGCAAAGCGCGAGCGTCTGCCGCGGGGTGAAGTACGACGCATGCGCACTGTCGTGATGTCACGCGGGCCTCGGGCGGTGTCGACGCGTGCTCGTCACCGCGACCGAGAACAAAGTGATAACACACTGTAGTCTGTGGTGATAACAAAGTAAGACCGCGAACTCATGATTGATACGGTATGATCCTCTCGCGCCGCTGCCGCGCCGATTACCTTTGCAAGAACATGATTTATCAAATCTTTGAAAAGAGCAACCGCCGAGTTTCTTGCTGGTTCTTCTTGGTAGAAAAGGCATTCTGAACCAGTGGTAGATGCATTTGACCATAGATAACGGATACAAGCACTTGACGATTCAAAATTTTTTTCAAAAAACAATAAAAACCGACTTCAATAACTACAAACACTAAAAAGTAAAAAATAATTTAATTTGTTACCCAATATATTATGTAATAAATAAATAAATAAATAAATAAATAAGCCTTTATTATTCTGAGGGTTCACTATTTACAATTTGTTGATTTAAACAATTACATTATTAAACTAGTAAGTATATATAGCAAGTTGCGTCTTCGGTAGCCGTTTTAGCTCCTCAGTGTCTTCCGACATAGGCCTCCTCCATTCCCTTCCAAATTGTTCTGTCTCTGGCTTTTCTCTGCCATGTAGCCCCTGCTACAGACTTAATGTCATCTGCCCATCTGAGATGTTGCCGTCCCCTTTTACGCTTACCATCCCTTGGGTACCAATCTGTTATATCATCAGTCCACTTTTGTGTTTTGCTTCTTACCATGTGACCGGCCCATCTCCATTTTTGTTCTCTTATTTTCCTTTTTACATCATAAATTTTTGTTTTGGCTCTAATGGTGACTAGTCTCTGCCTATCACTCCTCCTAGTATGCAAAATACTTCTTTCTATTCCGTGTTGGCATGTTTCCAGTTTTTCCATGTTTCTTTTTGTCAGAGCCCACGTTTGGCATCCGTAGATCATGCACGGCAAGATACAAGTATCGTGTAATTTGCTCTTGGCTGCCATTGGTATACCTCTGTTTTTCATTATGTCCCTAAGAGACCAAAATCTTTTCCATGTGTTACAGACTCGTCTGTCTACTTCTTTGTTTGTTTGATCATATGGTGATATAATTTGACCTAGATACACGTATTCATCAACGTATTCTATTTCTAAATCGTTGACGTATATTTTGTCCTTCTTTGAGTTACTCATAATCTTTGTTTTAGATGTATTCATGGTAAGCCCTACTTTTCCACTTTCGACAGCTAATTGTTGTAACATTATTTCTAGAGTCTTAAAATCCTCTGCAAAAATGACTAGGTCATCAGCGAATCTTAAATGATTGAGCTTGACGCCATTTATATTGATGCCAAAAGATTCCCAGTGTAAGTTTTTGAAGACGTTCTCTAGTGTGGCTGCAAATAGTTTAGGTGAGAGCGGGTCACCTTGTCTAACACCTTTATTTATTTTAAACCATTCTCCTGTACTCTCTAAGCGTACTCTCGACATACTGTTCTTGTATATGTTTTTTATTAAGTTGATGTATTTGTTGTGTACACCTTGATTCATTAGAGTTTCCCAGATGGCTTTGTGTTTTAAGGAATCAAATGCTTTGTTGTAATCGACGAAACCTATGTAGTAAATTTTATTGTATTCTTTACATTTCTCAAGTAACTGCTTGACAACGTGTATGTGGTCTATAGTCGAAAAGTTGCTGCGAAAACCAGCCTGTTCTCTTGGCTGGTGTTCATCCAGGACAAATGAAATTCTATTTAAAATAATTTTTGCAAATACCTTATAAAAATTGGACAGTAGACTAATAGGTCTATAATTTTCGATTTGTGTCTTGTCCCCTTTTTTATGTAAGAGTATGATGGTTGATTGTGTCCATTGTAATGGTATCGTTTCTCTGACAAGAATCAGGTTGAAGAGGTCTCTTAATACATCAATGATAGCTTCCAATGTACCTTTCAATAGTTCGTTTCTGATTCCGTCTTCGCCGGGAGCTTTGTCATTTTTTTGAGTTTTTATTGCGTATCTTATTTCGCTTTCTAATATTTCTGGCACAGTTTCGGCATTGACTTCTTGTTCATCAGAAGATTGATTAGTATTATCTTCCTCTGTATATAAGTCACGGTAAAATTTAGTTGCTACTTTCATTATTTTGGGTCTCTCTGCAATTATTTTTAGTTTCTTATCTATAACATTTGGTATCCAAGTCATTTTTTCTCTTAGCTCTTTTAGGCCTTTTTTAATACCACCTGTTTTTTCTATATAATATTTGAATGTTCTTGTCATGTTACTGTTTCTGTGTTCTTTTATCTCCTTTTTTATCTTTTTGCTTATATCTGCTATTTCTTTCTGCTTATTTTTTCTATCTAGTAACATATTCCTACGTTCATCTATCAAGGATCTGGCTTTTATTCCTAATTTATCTTTATCTTTACTGGAGATCGCTGCTTCTTTGTTTATATTCTGTAATTCATGCACGAGTTTATCATATTTATCTTGCACGGACTTCTGGTTATGGATTTCAGCTAAAGCGGCTTTTAATTCATCTAGTTTATTCTCTGGTATGGGTAAGTCTATTGCATGTATTGGTTGTTTTATATGTTTCCGTCCTTGCTTTGGCTTTTTGCCATATATGGTAGCTCTAACCATGCGGTGGTTTGTGTTATAGTTAACACTTAATATATCTGTATTTGTAAAATATTTGGGTTTGTTTGTCAAAACATAATCTATCTCGTTCCTGTATTTTCCGCATGGGGAGATCCAGGTCCATCTGTTTTTTATTTTTTTCTTATATACGGTATTCATTATTGTAAAGTTATTTTCTAGAGCAAAATTAATCAGACGATGACCATTTTTGTTTCTCTTTCCTTTGCTATAGTTTCCTATGATATTTTCTTCTCCTTTTCTTCGTTTTCCTATTTGACTATTAAAGTCCCCCATGACAATTATATTTTTATGAGTGTGTTGTAATGCTAAATTAAGATCTCCATAGAATTGATCCTTCAAATTTTCGTCAGATACTTCAGTAGGAGCGTATACCTGTATTATGGTCCAAGTCTCTTCATAGCCTGGTAGCTTTATATTCAATATCGCAACACGATCTGATATGCCATGAAAGCTTTCTATTTTTTCTTTAAGTTGTTTTCTGACTATAAATCCGACACCGTACAGTCCTTGTTTCTCACCTTTGTAATACAGTATATAGTCATCATATTCTTCAATTTCGTCCCCTATTCTTCTTACTTCACAAATTCCAATAACATCCCATTTAATCTTATCTAGTGCTTTGTCAAACTCTACTAAGTGATCATTAGTTCTAAGCGTAAGTACATTCAATGTTGCAATGTGTATATCCATTCTCATAGTACTTTTCAATGATTTATTTGAAGGGTTTGGGGGGTGGTGGTCTATTTCCCCACGGGGACCAGCCGGCTTGGGGAATTGTGTTAATTTATCTCTTGTTTTGTTTTCTGATACAATCGTAGTTAGGGTGTTCTTCCGGTTACCGACAATTAGTTGCTAACAAGTGTTCTTACTTGAACTAGGCGTAGCTCTTTTCCTCATGAGAGAAAAGGCATCAACTTTATTAAATTTCGACTGAGGAGTAGTTTTTATGTCATTTGATTCATTTGGATGTGATGGTGACCCTGTTTCGTCTCTTTTTCGCTTTTCTATATTTTTATTACTTTTTACAACTAATGTGTCACCTTTTATAAAAGCGTAATTACCGTTCTTCCTCTCCTTAATCATATCCTCTTTTAACGCCTTCCTTTTCTCTAAAGTGTCTTTTGAAAAATCTTCCGAAATAGATAAAGTCTTAAATTTTTTCTTATTTTTCAAGATTTCTAGTCGTTTCCAATAGTTTCCGAATGATATTAGTAATGGTCTGGGCGATTTCCCCTTTACACGTCCCAATCGATGTATTTTTGTTATTTCTTGGTCGAGTAGTTCGAGATTTAGTTCATCTTGAATTATATTTTTTATCATGGAAAGTAGTTCCACTAAAGATTTTTCCTCTTCTTTTAGACCGTATACTATTAAATTATTTTTCCTCCTTTGGTTTTCAAAAAAATCCACCTTTTTTTGAAGCTTTTCTATTTCAGATTTCATTTTGGCATTTTCTTCTAATATGGGTTTCAATTTACTCTCTAAAGTTGCCATTAGATTATTTGTTATAGTGGTAGTTTGTTTTTCCATTTCGAGTTTAATTTTTTCGAAGAATTTTTCCAACTGATTTTCCATTTTAGTTCTCAAGATAGGTCCGTGTAACGAAACGTAATTTTAAGTTCAATGTCTGTGATGTTAATAGTCTATGTTTCGTAAGTCATCCGTCAAACGTCAACTTGAAGTTATGGATTCGAATTTAAGAATGACATTTACTGGCCTTTTTGCTTTCTTCTTACTTTGCAGTTTTTGTGTCGTCAAAAAACCTGTGTTTTCGCTCCTATTTCAGCAAACTTTTGTTTCTTCCGGTGCGTAACGTCTTTGTGCTTCGACGGAATACACTTTTATCACTAGTGGTGCAATTTTTATAATTATTTCGTAATTTCTTTTCGACAACAATACACAACGAATGTTTACTGTTTGACAACCGGAACCGGACCTAGCCGGAACCGGAATTAGCCGCACGAACCATCTATCTACTCTTCATATTGTTTTGTGACTCCACATTGGCACCGACTCCAAAAATATTACTATACAACTACAATAACTCTTGTGTACATAATATATTGGGTAATAAATAAAATTATTTTTTCCTTTTTAGTGTTTGTAGTTATTGAAGTCAGTTTTTATTGTTTTTTGAAATTTTTTATTTCACAATTTTTAGTGGCCCCATTGTACTAAAATATGATATGCCTAGTTAAAAACCTACTGTTTACTAAGTTATTACACTGATCGCGAGCAATTTACTCTTATCTTCTGAGGAGTTCTGTACTCCATCTTCGAAGATATTCATCAGATCTTTACCAAATTAAAATGGGACTACCTCTGAAGTATGTCCTACAAAACGAAAGAATCATCAAAATCGGTTCATAATTGACGGAGTAATCGCGTAACAAACATACAAAAAATAAATTAAAAAAAACATATGACATATAGTGACATTTTACTGTCTCGTTTCACTACTCGGTAGGTGTAATCTGCCCATATGGTTTACGTATTATTAGTAGTACGTGTAATACGTATAAGAGGTAGGTAGTTAAGTATGCACCGGCTTGAGCATGAACGGATATCGCGTAAACTATCCCGAAGGTTTCTAGTTCAAATACGCTGGACGCGTGCCAAAGACGTCGATTATCGTGATTCCACTCGATCCGGCCATATTTTTATTCAACTACGCAGTAGACTCGCGAATCCATTTAATAATATTCTGAAAGCTTCGCTTCATTGGGCAGCATTTCCGCTCGACTTCACAGCGAACAAAGGAATGATGTCTTCAGTGGCAGTTTATACCAACTTTAGCAAATCGGCAGTGACGAATCCTTTCATTTGATTTTGCAATTGATGCATAACTAAGTATTACTAATTTTGATAAAATAGCTGGGCACCCGTTTGCCGATATCGCCTGAGCCATCGCTTCTTTTAAGCAGTAGCACAGCAGTAGTCTGATTTTTAGCAGCTTATTTTTATGCTTTCTAACGAGACGCTCGCGAGCGGCTCGAGCGTTCGAACTATGAACTGAAGCATTTGAGCATTTCATAGATCCTTTAGAGAAACTCGAGCTTCTTCTTTTTGTATATATGGAGATGCACAAGGAAGGAGCACATGTTACCCACTTCGGTGACCGCAGCATCACTTATCTTTGGAGGAAATAGACACTAGCTTTAACCTAGCTCACCGTTTAGCCACAGAATATAAATAGCTACGTCGTACCTCTCTGGTAGAAAGGCACCTAGCATTTATATCAAAGAAACTTATTGTCAAAAGTTCAAGTTTTGACCACAGTGGTTGAGGCTGTAGCAGAGTGCAAAATTTGAAGTTTTTAACTGTAGCGGTTTATGCTGTACTGTAGATACGTTGATAGATCAGTCAAAAAGGATGAGTCTTCATGGCTGCTGGAAAGGCTCAGGCGACAAGGTTCTCATGGCACATGAATGTCATTGACAGGGAGGCGCTGTTGGAGAAAAAAGGTTTAGACTATTCAAACAAGAACAAAAAACGACGACGACAGGGTCTTCTCTTGTACATCCGTTTACTCTCTGCGCTGCGGGCGACGATCGCACCGCCCGCCGCCGCGCGCAGAGATATAGTCGGTCCGAGGTTACCAATCAAAGATTGGTTTCTGCTTGACGGTGTTGAGTTTACCGTCGAGCGCGGAGACGACGCGGTCAGATCAGGTGGGTCTCGCGTCGTCGTAGTCGTCGTCGCTGGGGTAGTCTCCGTCTGCCGCGCCAGTGAAGGCGATCTCAGGAGCTCTCGAGGTACTTGACGCCCGGTCAGCGGTCGAGGAATGAGATGAGTGGAGCGATGCCGTGGAGGTGCGCGTACGGTCCGTTGTCTGCGCACGCAAACATGCGCCGCGCGAGTGTGTGGACATACTCCTCCACGGAGGTCTTGAGATCGCGATGGATGATGATGAACAAGAACAAACTTCACAACAACGTCAGTTCCGATTGTCGTCACGCCCCAAAAGAGTCTTGTCGCATTGTAGTTAATAGTACCACATTGCACAGCCTCATGAGTATCAGTTCGAAGAAGAATGGCCGTAAGAGGAGTTCACTAAACAAGTCACCAAGATTGTTTTGAAATTTGACTTCACAAATTAAAATATTATTCTATTAAATTTGAAATGATCTAGAAGTAAAAGGAACTCGTCAATAGAGTTCTATTGTAAAGCTAGTCTATTATTGACTCGTACTAATGTCAAGGGCACCATTTCCTATTTACGGCGAATCGGTCGAACATTAACTAATAGTTTACCTAATTATGGAACTCTCGACCAAACTTATTGCGTCACTAGCAAATAGCAATTGAATACGGTGCGAATTCAGCGTTGAAATTCTTTTCACCTCAAAAAGTTTATGATAGTACCTACCTACTTAAAAAAACATAACTAATACTTACTACTAATATAATAAATCTATTAAATTTTAAGGGCACAGGGCCTAAGGAGAATGTTTCGGCTTCGATGTACAATTATACATTTTCTTTTAAGAAGGCTACGATTATTGAGAGGTTAGTCACAATAAAACATTGATCTTCTGGACACCTCTCCCCTCTGCTTCGCTTACGCACCCTAAATTGTGCACAACAGAAAACTAAATTGACAAGCCTAACGGTCGAAATTATCCTATCTTTAATCTGTCGATAGGTTCCTTAGCTAGCAAAGTTGTTATATTAGATGAGTCAAAAATTGTATGGTTTTTTTGACAAAAAAACAACGTCGCTAAAGTAACTAATAGACAGACTACGGATAGACTGATCATTATAGTTTCGGCCTTATGCTACCCTTTATTTCCATTATGAATGGGATAGAAATACACTTATCATTTTATAATTTCAGTTTAGGTACGGTCAAAATTAATATTATAATCAATCCTATCTGCAATCTATTGATAAGGTTAGCAACGGAGTTACTTGCTAAAAATTGTAGACTTTTTGACTTAACACCGTTGTTAAGTAACTTATCGACAGATTACAGATAGATAGATTACTAAGCCGTTAGAGAATTATCCACATTAATAACTCACCTATTATGCAGGTCAGCGGGCCTGGCCATGGTGAACTCCTTCGCGTGGACATTCAGCTTGTTGGCAGACCCCTGCGCGGAGACTCCGCCCCCGCCGGCTCCGGCCGCCACGCCGTCTGTGCGGACACCTGGCGGTCAACGTTGGCGTCAAGAGAAGAGATGATAGGAAAGGTTAGAATGGAAGTGAGACTCTACGACAGGGAGGTGTGATTGTGATCAAAATGAATGAGAACAAGGTGTGATTGTCATTAAAACGAAATGAAGTATCAAGAAAATCAAAACGAAAAAATGTAAAGGTGAATGGAAACATGGTGTGATTGTCATCAAAACGATGAGAATGCGTGATAAAAACCAAGCGAAGTAATGTGATTGTTTTTGATAGTTATAGAAAAATGGAAATATGATGATTGTGGTCAAAACGAAATGAAGTTTATTAAGAGTGTGTGATAAAAACGAGACGAAGTGGTTGTTTGTGATAAAGATGATGAATGGAAAAAGAATGCGATTGTGATCAGAACCAAATGAAGTCATATGAAATTGTGATAAAAACGAAACGAAGTTATATGATAGTTTGTGATAGAAAACGAAACAGATTGCATTATGCAATGCAATCGTGATCAAAATGAAACGAAGAGAGATTGTTGTCAAAATGAAACGGAGTAATGTGATTGTTATCAAAATGAAAATTAAAGATAAAAGGTCGGGATTCATGAAATGTGAGCAGTTTAGAATGGCGATGCGTTTGGAGAAGGATTGTTGAATGTTTAAGTACAAAATAAATAATGTAAGAGTTATAAGAATATAGTTTTATTGACAAAGGAAAATCTAGGTCTAATAAATCAACGATTTCAGAATAGTATGACGAAACAGGTCCTAAATATAGGTAAACATATATTTTTAACCGAATCCAAACCAGGAGGAGGTTCTCAATATTCGTCGGAATCTCTTTTTTTATAACATAAAACTTGCGTTTCTGTGTATTTAATAAATGTTGTTAATTGCTTGGAATTTGGATGGCTTCCTAAAAATCGGATTAACCAACTATTTATGAGAGTAGATACGCACCCGCGTGAGGAAATAAGGATGCCTGTCAACTGAAGCTGAATGGAGCGGAGAGGTGTTTAGCGGACCAATTATTTATTCCTAGATGATGCCCGCGACTTCATCCGCGAGAACTCAGGTTTTTAAAAATCTCATGGGGACTCTTTGATTTTCCGAGATAAAAAGTAGCCTGTCATTCCTGGGGATGCAAGTTATCTCTGTACCAATTTTCGTCAAAATCGGATTGATTGATTTGATTGAACGGATGGGCCGTGAAAGCCTAGCAGATAGACACACTTTCGCATTTATTAATATTAGTATGGAAGTATGGATTGATGGGGCACGTGATAATTTTATCATGTTAATTGATCTATTAAACGCATCTTCGCTTGGCTTTAGTGGACAGGCACCCTAACATTTTGTCGAGTCGCGATGCAAAGTGAATCAAACAATTGTAATGACGTTATACTAAACTATTCAAATAAACTGTCACAAATAAGTAGTTTGAATCGTCAAATTCATCTACCACTGGTTCGGAATATTATATTTCCTACCTTTAATACTAACTTTTTCCCTTTTCAGGCTAGGTACCTACTTCTATTTTTCTTGTACATGTATTCCGTATTGTAATTATGAACAGCACAAACCGCTGACTTCTGCAATGAATCACGTAATACTACACCTACTTATAATTCTTTATAATAAATTGTATATAATTAGCAAGATTTCATCGCGCAGTCGCTCGGCTCTAAATTGACGTGCGTGATGCGGCGCGGCCGTCGTGCTCAAATGAACAAACTTTCATCCAAGATTTACAGCTATACAACTATATGGTACAGGTAAGGGTTGCCAGTTCATATTGTATGTACTCTGTCAGAGTCAGACGTAAAGCGGCGACGACGGAGAAGAGGATTCGAAGAAGAGGATGCGGAGAAGAGGGCGTGGAGAAGATACGGAGTCTTAGGACGCGGGGAAGAGGACGCGTAGAGGAGGAAGACGAGGAGGAAGGAAGTGAGAAGGAAGATGTGACGAGTGCGGAGGAGAGGAGCGAGAGCAGGAACGAAGACAGTGAGAAGGAAACAGAGGAAGTAAATAACAGGAGACACCACGACCGGTAAAGGGAATCTCCTATAACTGTAACGTCTGCCCCAGAAAGGGGAGAGTGACACATAAGGGCAAAGAAGTAGTGAGATTATAATTTGTAGGGCGTCAAGAAGGTGCCTCGGGAAACACTCCAAGAGCAAGTAAATTGATAGCATTTGAGCAATTATCTTATATCACAACTGCCCAAGCTCCAAACAAAGGAGTGTAGGTAATGTTTCAGGTTTCATGTATGCAATATGCACGTATGCGAGTTTCTTGGTGGCACCATATAAATACCTGAACAGATTTGTATGTATAAGGTACATTAGAATCCTTAAATTATCCCGAGTGACACATTGGCTATAAATTATAAAACCTCAATAATATGGCACCTATTATAGGCGCCATTTTCAAACACGATTTTTGTACTTTTAGTTAGTTTTTTGGCAGGACTGCCTAGTGTTCAGGTTTGATTACTTGTTTTACCCAATACCTGGCGGCATCTCCACGGATGAGAGAAGAGAGAATCGCGGCGATATCAATAGTTTTGCCGTGCCACCAAAATATTCGATACGACCCATATAAGCCAATCTCCACAGAGCGATACTATCGCCGCCGATAGTTGGTCGGACTCGTTGCGGTTCCCTCGCCCGTGGAGATGGTTCCCTCCCATCATGACTGGCAGCCCTAACTTACACTGTTCTTCGTTAGCCACACCGCAGCGTCCGAAATGAGTGGATTAGATTCGTCTGTCTGCCTAAAGTTTAGACAGTTCCGCAGGCACAGCTACTTTCATTATATTACTTAAATTATTTACAAGTTTATTAGTGCGGTTAAAACTGATCGATGTTTTACCGGAACAGTCCTATTATATGTTTATACATCGATGTGTTATACTTACCAGTTATGAAAGATTTTTATATTTCGCACTTTTAGAATTGTACCTACTTATTGGATCCTATCAGATGTAGGCACGCGACTGACATCAGTGTGGGAAATTCTGTACTTACAAATTACTTACTTTGTCTATCGATGTTACGATGTCTATCGATATTAAAAAGCTCGTAGGAAGTCTGATTTTCTGGGGCAATAACTAGCCTATGTCCGTCCCGGAGATGCAAGCTATATCTGTACCAAACGTCAAACTTAGTTACCTACCTAAGCGGATAGCCGTGAAAACTGAAAAGTGTAGGTAACAGACAAATTATTGTATATCGATCTGTAAGTAAACTATAAGTATGCTATCGCTAAAGGAGTGTTTTCCTTGGAAAGCAAACCTGATGTTTCCGCATTAGCTTCAGTGGTGGTAACTTCAGGCACCGAACCAGAAGTAACAGGAACCGGCGACACCGCCACCTGAACGACTGGCGACACCGCCGGTTGCGCAACTGATTGCTTCACTATACACCGAGACATCACTACCCTACACTATTCACGCTAAAAACTAACTAATAAACACTAAACTATAATGTTTCTTATGTTTATTCCGCATTGGTAAAAGAAAACATTCGCTTGACACACGTTGCATCGAACATGCGACTGTCGACTTGTTCCAAATGTGATGTTTTGTTTATTTTTAATTTTGGCGCCAAATGCCCATAGTGACGGCTGCCAGCATTTCCCGAGATGCTACGATTGAGGTTTGCAATATACATTTTCCGCGAGGGAAAACATCAGAGCTACTAGGCCAAGTTTGGTATCATTTTCGAATAAATCGGGGATGCAGAATTCATTTATGGATTTATTGGCACCGTTCTGAAGAAAAAAATTGTAAAACGATGGTTTAGTTTTTTTGACATGCTTAAGTATGTTATTAATAGAAAAAAATTCACAGTTCATACACTGCTTGGAATTTTTGAAAAAACCTAAATATGGAGGATAACCCTACATTCAGTTTATATATAAAAAAAAATGTTACAAAACATTGGCGTGTATGTTTGAATTTAAAAAATTAAAAACACGTTATCACGAAGGTATAAGATATCAGTACTGAATAATAAAAATTGAATAAAATAAGAATTGAACACTTAAGAGCTTTCGAGACGGTCAAGCGGCTTGACGCCAAGCACGTAGATTCGTTTTGACTTTTGCTTGATTAAGCTGCTTGATGCGAGCTTGATGCGCCCGCCCGAATCCCGATGCTTGATCAAGCAAACGGCACTTTTCTTATTGTGTATCTCGAATACTGTCCGAGCGTCGCGTCAAGCAAAAATACGAAATCGCATCAATCACGCGTCAAGCACATAAATACTTGAATGAAGCATCAAGCAAACTTTGTAAACGGCAAAATGCTTGACTCAAGCACAAATCTACGTGCTTGACACCAAGCCGCTTTACCATGTCGATAGACCTTTACATGTCTATTTATTTTGCATTGACAATGGCACGCAATGTAGGTAGATAAGTACATAAATAAAAGATGTAGATTCACCTGGAGGTCTATAGATTTCAAGCGTCGGTTTCCCTTTGGCATTAGTCAGGATCATACTCCGCCGTTTCCCATTGTTTGGAAACTGTGAAAATGAGAACATTATTTTATTAATAAACAAAAAAATTCTGCTAAGTACCTCTCAGAGTCTCATCTCGTTTGAACTTCATAAGTAGGAAATCTTTGATCAAATTAATATATTTTTACAGATTTTAAATAGATTCAGACAGGAACTAGATACGAGTAGGTACGAATTACGGTTATAATAACTCTGAAAGTAAAAAAAAAACTGAAAAAAAAGTAGACTAAAAATCTGTAAAAAAGTCCTTCCTTAATATATTATTACTAGAGGATGCGCACGAATTCGTCCGCGTGGATTTAGATTTTTTTAAAACCTATGGGAACTCTTTGATTTTCCGGGATAAAAAGTTGCCTTTGTCAATTTCCGAGACGCAAGCTACCTTTGTACCAAGTTTCATATAAATCGGTTATACGGATGCGGGATGAGCCTCTAAGAATCCCGTGGGAATTCTCCGATTTTCCGGGAAACAAGGAGCCTATGTCCTTCCCCGGGATATAAGCTAACTCAGTACTAATGTTCATCAAAATTGGTTAAACTGTTGGGCGTTAAAAGCTAGCAGACAGACAGACACACTTTTGCATGTATAATAATATTAGTATGGAATATGGATAGTATGGATGTATCTGCATGTTATACCTGCATGATCTTTTTATTACCACCAGCTGCCTTAAGTAGCTTTTATTTTGGCTTTCCCGGCTTTCCTTTCAACGATTAAAGCTAGGATTGACGATAATGGCTCTACTCTACTGTGCTGACTCTGCTCTACCGACTCAGTAGGACAGTTCCACTGTCTATGGCTCTACCTTTAGACGAAAACAGGTTATCCTGGCTGTAGGCTAAACGTTGAAAATGGTGGGAACTGATGGGATCACGATTTATTTTCAGTCCATTGCAAAAGATGACCGATCTAATAAGTACCCGCTAGGTAGCAAGCTGGTTGATCATCGACTAATTTAAAACCAGAGACTAGTGTTTAAAACTGAAAGGGTGAGTAACCCTGATAAATAACATGAATATTGCTTGTATGATAATTTGGATCATTAGTAGGTTTATTATAATCGGTGTATAGGTACTTAGGTGTTTTTTGTAAAATACATTAATTTTATCTAAATATACTTATAAAAGGAAAAGGTGACTGACTGACTAACTGACTGACTGATTTGTCAACGCACAGCTTAAACTACTGGACGGATCGGGCTGAAATTTGGGTATGCAGATAGCTATTATAACGTAGGCATCCGCTAAGAAAGGATGCTTGAAAATTCAACCCCTAAGGGGGTGTAATAGGGGTTTGAAATTTGTGTAATCCACGCGGACGAAGTCGCGAGCATAAGCTAGTTATTTTATAAAATAAAAAATATCTGCAGTCAATTTTCTAATTTCTATTTATTTTCATTTACCTACGTTGAAAAAATATCTACAGTAGGCTCAGAACAAGGACTATACAGTAGGCTATCAGGGTGCAGTAGGGGTATCTTATGTTAAAGATTTGTGTTAAAATCATACTGGCGACTGTCGATAATGTACATCAAGATACTAATTTAGTCCTATTATATGAATTTACATTTATTGTTCGTTGATTGTGTTATTTCACAATAAATCTAAAACGTAAAGGTCGTCAGGTTTTGCAAAGTGCGTGTGTAGGTGGATTTGTCCCACGCGTTGGTTATTCGACTTGTAGAATGGCATTACCTTTATTTAATAAAATACAGTCACTGATATTTATTAAGTAATTAATTTGAAATTAGATGAAAGTAAAATGTCAGGTTTCCATCATACATATTTTATAATAGTAGGTACGAATTCTTGATTAGGGCGGTACCCTCGTCTGCTAACCGAATGAAAAACTTATTTTTATCAATCACGATATACATAAAATTATAAACAAATGCTTAAATGGTTGCTTAAAATGTAACGAATTTCGGATCAAAATTAAAGGATTTTTTATATCACCAATCATTGGTAACCAATTGAA
The DNA here is from genome assembly GCF_902806685.2 of Maniola hyperantus. Lineage (NCBI taxonomy): Eukaryota > Metazoa > Arthropoda > Insecta > Lepidoptera > Nymphalidae > Maniola > Maniola hyperantus. The sequence goes on from NC_048550.1 coordinate 2,161,440, forward strand.
TTCAATACAAATGACTAATCGAGAGCATAAGGAACAAGTAAAATTAATGTTGCCTAAAGAAAATCGGGAAAATGAGTCAGGGCTTTGTTTTGGGCAAAAGTTTGTAAATTTGAGAGCACAAAGTCGAATAGGTACCTACTAAATAAATAAATTACTTGACTTATAAAATTGTTAAAAGGAAATACCTGGTTATGATGCATATTGTGATGAGACTGTGGCCGTATGAAGCTCCGTTCCCGCATGATGACGCCTGGGGTGGCAAAGTCCTGCACCCTGTAGCTCCTCTGAAGTTCCCCTACCCCCATCTGAGTCTGCATTTTGCCGATTTTTATAACACCACTATTTACAATCGATACTTTTATTCTCGACTCGACTGGACGGTTTACGATTTCTTTACTCTTTGGCAATCCCTACGTAAGCTTTTTTATTAATTATTTATTTAAATAATTAAAAAACTTTATAAGTTTTTTTATAATTTTTTCACTCCTATAAATATTATAATAATTAAATAAATACACTAGATGAATGACTAGTTTAATAGTTACAATAATATGTCGATATTATTTTGGTTAAAAAAATATTTACACTATAATTAATTCAAAAAGAATAGATTAATGAAAAAAACCAACAATTTTCCTATTATACACAGGCAATGTACAAAATGCGAAATACACAAAAAAAATAACTTAATACAGTTAGTAAATATATCACAATTTGTAATTGTGACGTCACGTTAGAGATCTGTACTGCAGATTTATTAATATATGCATATATTTTTTAATCCTAAGCCCCCAGTCGTGGCCACGGAAAGGGGGTCTGTTTTCGAGGTTTTTCGACTTTTTCAAGAGTGGTGCAGGAGCTATAGCCTGACAGACAGAGCGATTACTATTAATATGTCGAGGGGCCGAAAAGTGAGAACTTATTCAGCGCCTATCTCGATTCGTTTCGTTGAAGGGGTCTCCTGAACCCCTTTATCTGTAACAAAGATAAAATTGTCATGTTAGGTAGGTACAATTGCTAAAGAGACATCATCATCATCATCATCATGATCAACCCATCGCTGGCTCACTACAGAGCACGGGTCTCCTCTCAGAGTGAGAGGGGTTTTGGCCATAGTCTGACCATGTGCCGATTCTTAGACACACCTTTGAGAACATTATGGAGAACTCTCCGGCATGCAGGTTTCCTCACGATGTTTTCCTTCACCGTTAAAGCAAGTGATATTTAATTACTTAAAACGCACATAACTCCGAAAATTTAGAGGTGCGTGCCCGGGATCGAACCCCCGGCCTCCGATTAGAAGGCGGACGTCCTCACCGCATCACAGCTTTTAAAAGAGACGTAATTCTATGTAAATAGTAAATACCTACTAGATGCCCCACGACTTTCGTCCACATTGTAATCCCGTGGTAACTCTTTGTTTATTCCGGGACAAATATTAGCCTACGTCCGTCTCCGGGAAGCAAGCTATCTAGATGATGCTCGCGACTTCATCTACATCGATTGAGGTTTTTAATTAATTAATTATCACCACTATATCTTAGAAATCCAACATCTGACCATCAAAAAGCGTATTTTTTACCTATTTTGAATAAATCATTTGACTTTGACTTTGACTAAAAAATTTACGGGAGCTCTTTGATTTTACTGGACAAAAGTAGCCTATATCGTCTAGAACCTTTGGTCGAAGTCGGTTAGGCGGATGGGCCGTGAAAAGGTAGAACACAGACACACGTTCCCATTTATAATAATTAGCACATTGGTATGGAATAATAATTATGGATTAAATATTTTCGAGTAGTTAAGTAATTTTCAGTGGTAATTAGTATTCGATACGCAATTCTCATTTGAATTATCAAACCAGTTTTCTTATTTTTTGCGTTGAAAAAAGGTAAAATTACGTTTTATTTGATGCCAAAAGTAAGCATGAATAACACTTAAATATCATAAAGTTATAAGTTTAGTACTTAACTAGCTTATGCTCGAGACTTAGTCCGCGTGGACTACACAAATTTCAAAACCCTATTTCACCCCCTTAGGTGTTGAATTTTCAAAAATCCTTTTGCCATTAAAGTAGGGCCGTCTAAGTTACAAAAATTATAATTTAAGTTTTTTTGGATCTTTTATTTTGAAGTTTAGACCCTGGAATTGATTTTTTCCTTGATTTGACACCGGTTGACGATGATGATGATGATAATTAATAAAATCGATATTTAAATGATTAATGTAATCAATCGATATATTTTATTGGAATGGTTGGATGAGCTAGTTTTTTTCTTCTATTGTTTTGTATTTGATATTCAATGCGCTGTCGGCATACCATAAATTCATTAGCAGTACTTATCGACTTATGAATATAAATTGGAATAAGTACGCGCTAGAGTGGCTAGAGGTAGAGCATACCTACTGCAGATTGTAGAGTCACCTCTGGGTACAGTTAGGCCGATTCGTGCCGGTATCCGTATAGCTGATTCATCAGTACGGTTACCATAATCTGTGCCAGAATGTAGAAAAATTCGAGACAGATTTCACGTAAGAAACCTGATAGGTATCATAATGATTTTAAAATACAGATGACGCCGAATTTGGCCTCGGGATTCGGTAAACCTTATCAGTCTAGCTAACGATGGCATGACTCCTAATTTTAATTATTTTCATTTGGTGAAATTACCATTTCTCTTCACAGCGATTTTTTGCGGAAAATAATTTTTCAATTTTCGCACTTACAATCGTTTGCAGATTATATAAGGTTGGTTTTCATGGAAATGAATTTTCGCAATTATGGTTGTTAGTGCGAATATTCGCCTTTCGTGAAATGTAGCAAACGACAGCTAAGATGGTTTTCACTTTCTAACAAGCAGAGATGCGAGTGCTCTCGGTTGCGCGCTCTTTAGCTTGGGTCGATAACCTGGCTTGAACAAGGTTCAAAATTGGTACAACAAAGCTAGATCAAATGTAGGTAATAGTTTTCAAACTTTGTGAGATTTTGCAAGAGTTACATAACGTAAAAAGGCTCTTCACGTAATTTTTCACGTGCTATCTGAAATGGTCCATCTCTAGTCCACTCCTTGGTCCCGGGTCCAAACAGGACTTGTCCGTGTGACACGGTTGTTTGTGCAACCTACTTACCGCTCTCTCGTTGTGCGTCGGCCGTCGTTCTCTGCACTCGAGACTCGTTTACTCGTATTGGATTCACTGCAACAACAGAATTATTTGACACATTAAAAAACCGGCCAAGTGCGAGTCAGGCTCGCGCACAGAGGGTTCCGTACTACAGTCGTATTTTTTCGACATTTCGCACGATAATTCAAAACTATGATGAATAAAAATAAATAAAAATCTGTTTTAGAATGCACAGGTAAAGACCTTTTATATGATTCCCCACTTGATATAGTATCTTACTTCGAAAATGGAAAATACTAATTATTAGTTCACGACCACAATTTTTTTTTTGTGATGTAACCACAAATTCACGGTTTTCAGATTTTTCCCCTTATGACTGCCATAGGACCTACCTACCTGCCAAATTTCATGATTCTAAGTCAACGGGAAGTACCCTGTAGGTTTCTTGACAGACCGACAGACAGACAGGCAGAAAAACAGACAGACAGACAACAAAGGGTTCCGTTTTTCTTTTTGAGGTACGGAACCCTAAAAACTGCCCTGATGCAATCGATTGTGGTGGTGATCGGTGGAGGTTGAGCCTCGATAGCTCAACGGTTAAAGGAGTGGACTGAAACCCGAAAGGTCGCCGGTTCAAGCCCCACCCGTTGCACTATTGTGGTACCTACTCCTAGAACAAACTTAGCCTCAATCTATGTAAATACGAGTACGTCTCTTAAGGCCTACGCAGACTGTTCTCCGCGGAGGACAAAAAATCGCCTCTTTTACTACTAGTCGCCGTACTATTAGTCCATCGTGTGCGTTATGCAATGCAGTTCTATTTTGTCCTCCAGGGACAAGACTCCGTAGTCTGTGCAGGCCTTTATAGATATTTCCACAAAAAAAACCATCTTTGTCACGATTGACGTCGCCATCGTTCGTATCCATCTATCTAATGGTGTGGTGGAGACTTGGTGGGGAGGTCTAGTCTCTACTGACGCTGTAGATTTGGGGTTGCCATTTCAGCACCTTTGGAGTGGGATCCCACGTCCATCCATCCACGGAACTATGAGCGCAATTTGGTTTTAGTGCTCTCTATGAAAATGCTTAAAGCTGTCTATATATTTTTTCAAATACAAATAGCGAGCAAACGAGCAGGCGGTTCACCTGATGTTATGGCGTTCCTCCCAGTGTTGGGGACAATACGCAGAGAAACTTTCAGCTTTTATAAAATAATAAAGTTCTGGCACACGCTGGCTCTCTCTCTATTAAGTGATTACCACCTGTGACCATGATGATTTTTGAATTCATAGGTCATTGGTTCAAATCCGGTTCGAAGGACCAAAAAATGTGGGGAATGTTGATAATGATAGAATTGATAAATTGATTATTTCCTTCGATAGCTGATTGATCATTGATATTGATATGATAATATTTTTTTTTTTTTTTTTTTCTTGTCATTATCTGCAATCAGTCGGGGGACTATAAGCAGATTTATTGTGCTGAATTTGTTATTGAGAAACGAGGGAGCCATTGGCCACTGCTCCCACGTCCATCAGATATCGAGCACATCAGCTCGTTTCAGTCTTTTTACTCTAGGGGCAGCTAGAAGTGAGTTGGCGAGTGGGTTTGGATGCTTGGCAAGGCGAACTTTGTGTTTTTTGGAGTACTTGTTTATTTCCTCGGAAACAGTTGGCATATCCAGCTACTATATGATAATATGATATTGATATGATAATGAATGTGGCTCGCGTCGCGACCCGTGGTGCACTCACTGTCTTAGTTAACTGTTAGGCGCCAGCACAAGCTCTGCGAAAAGTGCTGACGCCGGATAGGTCAGTGTTCGGTAGGTACACTTGTGTCCCGAACACCACCGCCCATGAATATTTGTAGCACCAGAGGAACTGCCGATGCGTTGCCGGCCTTTCAGGAATTTGTTGGAAGTTATTTTGGACAAGTACTAAGTAGTGATGAATGCTAAGTGTCATTTTGTTGCAGCTCTCTACTCGTACCTAGATAGGTAGGTATTTCATATTTGCAAGGAATGTAAATGACGCAGGCAGATGAATAATGATGCATATTTAGTACATAAAGATAGATATCTCAGACTTTGTTCATCGCTCAGTTGATACCTAGTACATTGAATTATAAATGCTTAGTAGGTATTCATGTAGCGCGAATTTACCGAGATTGTGTGAGATTTCCGAAACAAAAGTTTGGTAGAGACTTGATTTTTTGGTCCAAAACGTGGTTTGTCGTAGCCAATTTATTTTTAGAGAATGACTTGCAACTAGCAGGCATACAAGATTTTAAACCCAGTTTCGATAAACTACTTTTTTTGTCAAAATCCAATTTAGATCTTGTAAGACCATCTCGAATACTTAGTTTTTTTAATGTAGGTATGCTTTTTTAAAAGTTTAATGGAAACTGCTCTTGAAGATGGAAAATTTCGTGTAGGTACTCATAGGTGTCTAACTATCTAACTAGGTGTCTCGCAAATTGCTAATGCGCGTGGCCGCCATTTTAGTGACGTCAGCACTAGACTGAAGTTTCGAGCTGATGGTATATTTTTATTTCAGCTGATGTCAAAATGACGTCATTTCGATGTTAATGAGATATGGTTCCAGCGCAAAAGCATTTTGCGGGACTTATACCTAACTAAATTAAAAGATTTTTTAGCATCCCATTCCTCTTCCCTTCTTTGGTAGGTGACAAAACAAAATCATCGCTGCCACCAACATTTTGTTGAGTAGGTAAGTACTAAGTACCTACTTAGTCTAATATCAATTAGTAAAATTTTCATTGGTAAATCTTCTTGATGGCTACTTGCTGGCAATAAAGCTAACTTTATGAAGTACTAATTTCACCACAATTAATTCAAAAAAAATATTAATCACTCGTTAGAAAATCTTTTTTCAGTATAGCTTATGCTAGGACTAGTTTTTTAAAAACTGGAAACTTGATAAAGATGTTAGAATCCTGGCCTGACCTCGAAGTCATGGCAGTTATTTGGCCTAGGATTGACCTTAGGCAAACATATCGCTATTGCAAATATCCAGTGGATGCAAGACATTTGGGTCGGCTTTTGTGAAAATTTCAAAACTGCGCATTGTAGGCGGTGTCATGACATCACCGGTGTTTACCGTCTGACACATACATACTATGTGTATAAAAATAGTATTCCTATGTAAATATAACACGGCAATTAACACCTTATTACCTCAAACTTAAAGTTTAATTTCCCTCAGTTGAAGCTGGATTTTAAGACGTTTGTTTGTGCATCTGTGTACACATTGAGATGGCTGGGTTCTAGGTCACTGGGCACGTTCCTCGACTACCGCTGTCTTTGTTTTGTTGTTAATCGATAATTGATCGATTTATCTTTGAAATCGATTCAATAATCTGTGACATCCTTATTTGAATCCTTGAGCATCCTCGCCCCACGAACCCATGGTCTCCACCCCAAAAGGCTAGACAAGAAACTACTGTCAAGAAACCTACAGGGTACTTCCCGTTGACCTAGAATCATGAAATATGGCAGGTAGGTAGGTCTTATAGCAGACATTAAGGGAAAAATGAAAACCGTGAATTTGTGGTTATATCACACAAAAAAAAATTAAAATGTGTTCATGAAGAAATAATTAGGTAGTGTTTTCATTTTTCAAAGTAAGATAACTATATCAAGTGGGGTATCATATGAAAGCGCTTCGCTTGTGCATTCTAAAACACATTTTTATTCTATCATAATTTTTGATTTATCGTGCAAAATGTCGAAAAAAATAGGACTGTAGTACGGAACTCTCGGTGCGCGAGCCAGTTTCGCACTTGACTGGTTTTTTTATCTTTATCATTTGTATCGGATTACGTAACAGAAATACCCCCCCATATTACCTACCTAATAACTAATAACTTGTGGACAGGACAGAGTATAGGTTATCACCTATAACTCTGTCCACAAGTTATTAGTTATTAGGTTACCAGTTGCTAGTTACCAGATATTACAAGTAATTACAGTAATTTGTTGTGCCGCGTCGGTTTCAGGGGTGAGTGAACTCGTTCAATGGCCTGTATCTTGCATTGCAGCCTCGCATCGCAGGTATCTTTTGTTGCCTAAGCTAAAACTAACACTAATGTTTCCCAACTTCTGGCATGGTTTTAAAATGCGCAATGCTTAGGCATTTATTCGCACAAAAATCAATATTTGGTAGCTGGATCCATTTTATGGTTTCATGTCAGTTTTAGCGTCTGACCATTTAGAAATTGCATGCAAACAACACAAACATTTCGTGATTCATATTATTATGTAAATTTAAGATGACATACTTACCTACCTACTTATTTCGTCTAACAAAACGCTATATTTATTACTCGACTGCCCAAATTTTTTCAGTAGGTAGGTATAATTTATTTTTTCTTTTTTAAATGAAAATATTACAATAAAACTTAAAGCTAGCCTTATCTTATTACTATAAAAATCATGCCCGCATGGAAATCTGCCAAGAATACTGGTTGCATCACGCGCTGGACAGCCAGGCTGATCCGTTGCGAAAAAAATGAGCCAGCCCTTCTGTCGCCAGATGAGGCGGTGAAATGTCTCGTAAAAGTCTCTACGGCAAACGGACCATTTTCGCTTATTATGAAAATATTAACTTCGATCGGCGCGCGAGGAAGTTATGAAATGCATGAAAAGCGAATTAAATAGTCCATGAAATCAGTTGAAGCGCAGTCGTGAGCAAGGCTAGTACTCGTGGCTAATATAATTCAACACCCACCACTGACTGGTGACTGGTTCCATTCATTAGTGACTATAGATAATAGAAACTCTTTCAATTTCATTTATAGTACTCCCCCAAAAAGGACTTTTCAGGGTTCATGTATATTACATGAAGAGATAATATATGATAGAAATATGAGAATTTTATTCCTCCATAATTTCTAAATACCTGAAACAGATGTGAATGTACTTATCTATCGCATCTATCGTTAGAACTTAGAATCCATCATACCGAGTGACACTGGCAATCAATCAATCAAATAATGAAAAAAAAAACAATCAATATGGTGCACTGAAAAATCCAACAACTTTTGAACCGACCCAGGACTCGGACTCAGGACACGGCTGGCTTGTAAAAAGCGAACTAGGCCTAGGCAAGACCCAGGAGCTTGAATTTGGGTGGCCGCATGCGCCGAATTTCATCAAGACTGGTGGAGCGGCTGAGCCGTTTGACCACCGAGATGTATTTACCCTTCTTTTTCTAAGGGTTGATGATGATGACGATAATATTCTCGCATGTTCACCCGTTTTTTTTCCGAGGGAAATCTTCTGAAGATACCCGATGTCCTGGGAAAGACATCGGGTTATGTAGGATTTCTACCCACTAAAACCCCCACGGTGGCCACCCTCAGCGCTTATTGGGATGCTCGGAGATTTCTCAAAAATTATCGTGATCAATCAATAAACGCCTATGTAGTGCATAGTACGTAGAGGTCGTTGGCTCTCGATATTTCACCCCGTGTAGAAGTATTTAGGCCAACGTTACGGAAGACAAGATAACTATTCTATTTTATAATCTTAAACCAATTAGCCGGTAGAGACGGGCCGCGAGGCATTATGAGGATTTAGTTCGACGGACTGCAGTCTAGAACTCTATAGAGTCAGTCACTTTCGTTTCTAAGTGAAATTGATTTGCACTTTCCAGTTGTGGAAACACTTCCCCGCGGTTAGTTAGCTAGGTTATAGGTACCTATATTACGCGACAGGTTGACATGGCAATTGGGGTATGAGGCGCACGCCCCGCACGTCACCCGCGCTCGCCCGCACCGGGTTAGCGCGGGGGCTGTGCGGATGTGGGGTGCGTTCCCTCCCCGATTGACATCTTGACCTGTCGCGTACCTACTATTATTTAGATTGGTTTACATTTTATTAGGTGGCATGTGGTTTCAGCCACGGTGGTTAGTAAAATACCAACCAAGCAAAATTTTTTTTGTATTCCGATTAGACCTAAGGTAGGTTTAATCGATTTATAGTTGGAAGCGTACTTACCTGGAAGAATTAGTCCAGGTAAACAAACGCATTTTCAAAATACATAATAAAATAAATAATAAATAATCCAAAATACATAGAGTGCATCAAATATTGAAAACATCGTTAGGATGCCTACATGCCTGAGAATGCTTCAAAATGTTCTCATAGGTGTGTGAAGTCTGCCAATCTGCTTTGGGCAGCGTGGTGGATTATGGCCCTTATCTGAGAGGAAACCTGTGCTCAGTAGTGAGCCGGCGATGGTTGTTCTTGATGAAGGTTAACGTAATTTTGTTTGTTGTTTGGTTGTATCTCCGCCATATTGGAATCATCATGACGTCATAGTCTATGAAACGCTACAGTAACACCCCATTAATCCAAAATATCTCATGGGTAGTTTGGCAGTTATGACACAGAATATATAATAGTACTAACGTAGTTATGACGGAATCAACGCACTGACAAACACACATACTAATAAATTAGGAAGGAAAATAAATTAGGCACATTGATAAAATGTCTACTGAACGAGTTTCAGCCACGGCGGCCGAACTAGTCAGCGGAGGCTGTCTGTTAGTTACGACGCAGGAGATATTAGGTACAGTGCAACGCAATAATTGGACTCTCTATTCCCTCATTTTCATAGTCGAATGGGACGAAGGGACGAATAAACGAATATGGGTCAGAGCGGAATCGGCGCGTCAATTTAATTCTACTAGTTGGGAAACTCGCAAAGCGCATAACCTCTCCCTCGCTGCTGCAGCCAAAAATATACACCACTATATTTAGAATAGGAAATAGTAACAGTTGCTTCAGTGGGTAAATATTTGCCGGTTGACTTACCAGAATCTTGCGCGTGCGTGGTGCAGTGTTCGTTGGCGGATCCGCGTTTTTATTTCACTGAAATGTTTAGTGCCGCGTCGCCTGTCGCTTGCGCAGACTCCGGTCGTGTGGCGCCCGCCCGGGCGGTGTGCCGACTGCCGCCGCGCGCGCACTCCACACCACACTCCACGCTCCGACGGCTTTCCCGACCGACACGCGTTCTGTGCTGCACTAGGTAGGTATGTTTCACTTTTAACTCGTCCGCGTGGATGCAGCTTTTTTTTGTAAATTTTATGATTTTCCGGAGTAACTTTTTACTAGCCCATGTCACTCTCGATGTCTTTAACTATCTGAGTTTGTTGTGGGCTCTTCTCAGACCTGGGCGCGTTTGGAACCCTCGTAGCTTTAGTTTTAAGTTTGCGTAATAATTATCACCACTATATCTTACAAATCTAACACCATACCAGACAATCAATACGAGTAATTTATTACCTATTTTGAATAAATCATTTGGCTTTTATCATTATCATCATGATCAACCCATCGCCGGCTCGCTACAGAGCACGGGTCTCGTCTCAGAGTGAGAAGGGCTTTAGCCATAGTCTACCACGCTGGTCAAGTGGGAATTGGCAGACTTCAAACACACAACATTATGGAGAACTCTCAGACGTGCAAAATTCTTCTACGCTAAAGCAAGTGATATTTTATTGTTTTAAACGCACATAACTTCGTAATGTATAGAGCCTAGAGGTGCAGCGTGCCCGGGATCGAACCCCGGACCTCTCGAATAGAAGGCCGACGAAGACCGCACTAGGCTATCAGTCATAATAATAGTAAGAACTAAGAAGTCTTATAGACAGCGTGGTGGACTATGGCCAAACCTCTCTTATTCCGAGAGGAGACCAGTAGTGAGTCTGAGAATTGAATGTGTGCAGGACGTTTGCTAACGTTTGCGTTTTATTATTCAGACTACTTTGAAGTAAACTATTTTTGAAGTCTTCACTAAAAAAGGCTAGACATCATCTCCACGGACGAGAGAATCGCGACGATAGTATCTCCATGTGACAAAATTCGATACAAACTTACGCCGTGATAGCATCACCCTCTGGAGTTCGCCCCATAGTTTTTATCGAGTTTTGTGACACGGCTAGACTATTGCTGCGATTTTCTCGTCCGTGCAGATGGCGCCTTGGGCCTTTGTGCACTTATCCGTGATTTTACGGATTCGTAAAAAAAATACGAATCAGATGTAGGCACGTGTGTATTTGTATGACGATAACTTCGAAAAATCCGTGAATTTTCTAATTCATAATTCATAATTTTTTAACCGTCATACAAATAGGTACGTATACTCATTCGATTCGTATTTTTACGGAATCACAGAATGAGTGCACAAACGCCCTTAGGGTAGATAAAATAAAAAGACGACTTTTTTATAAATTATCTATTAATTAATACATTTTATAATGATCAGCATGATCATAGACTATATGCTTCGAAGTGGTTCTTTAAAAATAATATTATAATGCACAAAAATTAAGTAATATAGCGCGCTTTTCCAATGTTCAGTTTTACATGAGTACCTATCCCTAGTATGAGTTTATACATTTTCAAATACGAAAATTGATATCGTGTTCTTATACTTCCTGCATACCTACTTATAGCTAGCAACCCTAGCTAAAATTTTGTGAAATATAAAAATTTTGGTACCCACGTGAAACTCACGAAAACCGTAAGTTTTCGACATATTATTCAAACTCTTACCAAACCACTTTATTGTAGTTTTCTAAGGCAGTAGCATATGAAAAAAAAAATTTTTTTGACCAAAACATTATTTTCGCCACGCAAAGACAATTTTGCAGTAGTAACTATGCGCAAGTTTCACGCAAATCATATTAATTTATTATACAAAAATGATAAAACAATTAACCCTAATTATAAGTATTAGAACTTAATAGCGCTATATTATCGAGAATATTCATGAAAAAATATTGTTTCTGTTATTTACATATATATATATATATTAACACTATTATTTTATGTAGGTAAATTATAAAAGTAAAGGTCGATTTGTGCCGCACGGAATTAGTATAGTTTGATGTTTGGCGTATTATGCGTTTTTGACTGCAGTGGGCTTAGTATGATTTTTCATATCACCAATTTTGCTAGAATTCGAGTCGTCAGAGTGAAATGGACTTCAATGTTCTCGATTTAAACCAAAAAAAAAAATCTGTGCCACTTATTTTAATTTCGCAAGGTTTTACTTTGAGAGCTGGCTTGGACGAACTTGAGTTTTCAAACAAGCCAGTTAAGGTGTATTTTACTTTATTGAAGTGTTTCAATGCTCGAAATCTATCGATGTCGGTGAGTGAAATGTAACTAAAGGCCCTTCTACAATACTTGCCTACAGGCCCAAAAACTTGAATTCTTATGTTGAATGTAAATTCCCACGATGCGTGTTACGTTGTCGTAGAATTTTACGATGCGACGTTGCACCGCAAGTATTGTGTAAGGACCCTAAGTAGGTCTTAGGGCCCTTTCACAATACTTGTCAAATTGTTACATACGGTCAAATTCGACTATGCGAATTAACCGCGCGGCCAAAATCCACACAAATGTATTGTAAAAGGTCCAAATTAGGACTTGGGTTTACAATTTTTTTAAAATAAGGAATGGATAAAGCAAAGAATGAAAATTTAATTAGCTACTTACTATTAAACTAAGGCTAAATAAATAAACTTATTAAACGTTAAGACTAATTACAATTACTATTCACAGCAGCGCGCATCCCATACAGGCACAAAGGCACTGTACACCCTTAAAGTTAACATTATTATATTCATTCAAATACATACTACACGTTTCAAATATGAAGACAGTCGTAACTCTTGTTAGATATCAAATCAAACTTACCACTTTTCGCTTGGTTTCATCATCATAATATCAACCCAACGCTGGATCTAGTCCATTACTGCGCACGGCTCTTCTCTCAAATTAAGAAAGGTTTAGGTCATTAGCCCACCACGCTGGCCTTGTGCGGATTGCCCGATTTCACACAACATTGAGAACATTAAGGGGAACTATTCAGCATGCAGGTTTGCTCAAGATGTTTTCCATCACATTAAAGCAAGTGATATTTGATTGCTTACAACGCATATAACTCCGAAAAGTTAAAAGTGATTAAATTTAACCCCGGGATTAAACTCCGGACCCCCCGCGTAGAAGGTCGAAGTTGTACCCACTATCTAAGTCATATTACTGTTTTTATTTTTTTAGGAAAATCTAGAAAAATATAACCACTACGTAAAAAGTAAGCAGAACACCTTAAAAAAATCAGTAGTTATGTTTGACATTTTAAATATGGCGATTGATGGCTTCATATGTGAAACGCATAGTATGTTGCATGTTGCATAGATTCTTTCATATTAATTTACATAATCATTCTTAGTAAATTGTGGTAGGTAATGAAATAAGAATACATAAAAACTAGTTATTAATTTATTTGTTTTATGTAAATATCAGAATTTCTAGGAAAATATTAAAGTAATTTATTACCACTAGTTTAAACCATAAAACTAACTTAAAAATTAAAATTTTTGTCCATACTCATAACACATTGCACGCCACAAGTTTTTTTAGCCTTCGAATAACAATATGTACCTTGTTCACATTAAAAACGAATCTGCCAAATAACAAACTAATAAGTAAAAAAACTCACATTTGAAAATAGCGCCGTTATGAATTTTTAAAAAAAATATAGCCAGTCTAAAAATATCAGCCACTCAGGATAATGGGATTCTAACGATAGTCGATACTTAATACATCCAAATCTGTTCAAATATTTAGACGTTATGGTGCAATAAAGAAACTCACATACATACATAGTATTATTATACGGCGTGTAACCAGAACGCTAGCAAAAACTTAGCGTTATTGTTACCTATACTACCTGAATACAATCCAATACCAACAACCATTTGCCTCATTTTGTAGTTTTAGTGATTTAGAATTTTTCAAACCCACAATCTATATCGCGCAAAACTCGGGTCAATGCCTCGCCTACGACGCGGCATTGACTCCGAGTCAGATGTTTTATTTGCAATATATCGTAAACATTTACAAAATTATAGGATTTTTATATATATTTTTTTCGCGTTTTTTTGTGGTATCATATCAGTCTATCATCAGTACTATCACCTGTCTTCATTTTTGCCAGCGTTCTGGTTACACCCTTTATGAACCCCGAAAACATTATATGATTTTTTTTTTGTGGGCCGTACAAGTAATTTGTTGTTGTAAGTTTAGATAATTTTTATTGAACAATTGAATACTGTGTAATACACTGTTAAATACATTTTTGCAAGCAATTTTAGTTACTCTACCTATATTTATATAAATTACAAACAGCTGATCACCCATTTGCATATTGTGACCATTATATGATTAATGGAAGGGGTCATAAACTCACGACCCTTAGCAATGAGTAGCACGACGTAAATAGTTTTATACACAATTTTGCTCAATATGTTATTCCCACTCTAAAGCATTATATTATTACAAGTCTTTTTATTTATTCTTTATCTAAATATAATATACAACGTTAGTATACACAAAACCTGAAAGTAGTTTGTTCAGAATCAGTAACAGAATCGATGCAATCATTATTACTACAAGTTATACTTTGACCAAAAAATACTTTAAAATCCTGCAAGTTTGAATAGAATAGAATAGAATATGTTTTTATTCAAGTAGACTTTTTACAAGCGCTTTTGAATAGTCGGGTAGTTTTAATTTACCACTGGTTCGACACATCTAGTTGAATGATCGCATGCATCAGCTGATTCGAGCCGCGAGAGCGGGAGCGCGCACGATCGACGCCTGCCATCCCGTTCACTCACAGCCGCTCGCTTGGGGTGACCATGTTTTTCGAGGACAACGGTTCAACACAACAAGCTTATAACTTCGTAAATTGTCATTAAATATTTTTGAAATTTTGTATTCTTAATGTATATTCTTAACTAGCCGATGCCCGCGACTTCGTAGGCGTCGATTTCAGTTTTTAAAAATTCCGTGGGAACTTATCAATTTTCCTTCCCCGGGATATAAGCTAACTCTGTACCAAATTTCATCAAAATCGGTTGAACGGTTGGACCGTGAAAAGCTAGCAGACAGACACACTTTCGCATTTATAATATTAGTATGGATGTAAAAATATTCGACGTGTTTCGGTTTTTGCGTTAACTAAAACTAACGTTGTATAGTACGGGACAGCGCGAGATAGCAATTGGGGAGGTAACGCCCCGTACACCGGCTCAGCACCCGAGTTAACCCGTTGCGGGCGAGCGCGCGGGTGTGCTGGGCGTCCCCCCTCCTCACACCCCGATTGCCATGTCAACCTGTCGCGAACTATAGGTATATTTTAGCTTTCCTTAGCTGACTTATGAGATAAACAAATCGCAGAACCATTCTCGTAGAAACGCGTAAGCGACGCGATTTGCCTGGCGCTTTTGATCTTCTAGAGTTAGGTTTTTCACTCGTATCATGCTTTCATTGTCAGTTCTCGGTAACAAGATCTTACTTACTTATGCATTTCAGCGAGAAGTTGCATTTAAGTCAGTTAAGGAAAATAGATTATATTATTCAGGGTGTAACCAGAACGCTAATAAAAAATAAAAATAAAATCCTATATTTTGTAAAGTTTACGATATATTGCAAAAAAAACATCTGGGTGACGCTAGAGGTCAACGAACGCTGCGTAAGTAAGCCGTTCGGAGTCAATACCACGTCGTAGGTGGGGCATTGACCCCAGTTTTGAACGCTATACGTTGCGGGTTTGAAAAATACGGAATCACTAAAACTACAAATGAGGCAAATGGTTATTGGTATTGGATTGTGTTTAGATAGTATAACAATAACGCTAAGTTTTTGCTAGCGTTCTGGTTACGTTACACCCTGTATATATACAAAATTACTGACTCAGACGGCAGACGTAAGTTTTAAGTTGTCATGTTCCAACATCCTAACAATAAATATAGTTTGCACAAAACACGTAGCTCAATCTGAAGTTGCAACATGGCGGTTTGCGCAGGTCTAATACGCCTCGTGTTCGGATTGTACTACGTGTCGCGCGCAATGTATTTAATGTCAGAAAATCATATCTTATACATTTAATAATCTCAACAATGTAATAGTAATTTTTAAGGACAGAAAATATTTTATTTCTTTCAAGAAAATGCTAATGCGAAAGTGTCAGTCAAACAGAAGTGATTATGATCCTGTGACTGTCTAACTGTGGTACTTATATCTACTCTATAGGTTTTCTGACGTCATTTTCCTTCACCAAAATGCTATATCATGCGTACAAAATGAGATCTCACTCGCCATTTCAACTTTATGTGTCAACTGTCATGTCAAAAGTACGATTTTAGTCCTTATTTGAAAGGTGAACCGTACTTTTGACATGACAGTTGACATATAGTTAAAAGTTCTCATTTTGTACAGATTATATTTTATTAGATGATGCCATGCCCTTTGTCCGCGTGGATTTAAGTTTTTTGGTCACCATTTAATGTCGATGACATCTTCGGTCACACTTCAGATCAGCGTGCTCAGATCAAGAGATCGAGAGAGGCAGAGGGAGGTGCAATGCATTCTTAGTCACTACTTTAAAATTAGTCACGACAGTTTTGGGTCATGACCTGCGTGTTAGGCTGCACTCACTCTGTATCAGTTTTCGTACAAAATTCAGTTGTGTGAAAACATATGGAAAGGCACGAACAATCTCAATCCCTCAATTTTATTTATTTATATAAGCCTGTGATTAGTTTTCTTTAGTTTGGTGTATGTTTTTATTTTTATATAGAACTAGCTGATGCCCGCGACTTCGTCTGCGTGGAATTAGGTTTTTTAAAAATCCCGTGGGAACTCTTTTATTTTCCGGGATAAAAAGTAGCCTATGTCACTCTGCAGGTCTTTATCTATACCCATGCAAAATCACGTCAATCCGTTGCACCGTTGCGACGTGATTGAAGGACAAACCAACAAACAAACACACTTTCGCATTTATAATAAGGGTATTGATCCCACTGCTGGGCAAAGGTCTCCCTCTTCTTCCAATTCTTTTTATTCTTGGCTGTGCAAAACCATAGTTTTCCCTAATGTGCTTCAATCTCATCTCACCACTGTTACTGGCCTTCATAGGCCCTTACTTCCTTTTTAAATATCTAGGTAGTTATTGTGGCTAATTCCATTGTACACAATCTCTAAACTAAACTAAAATGTCACGCCTAAATCTATTGCTATCCCTTTCATAATGTTGCTTGCGGAAAAGGATGGCACTAGATTTAGACCTGCTAATTTAGTTTAGTTTAGAGATTGTGTACATGAGAATCGGCCCCATTGTGTGGTGTGGTGTAAGTTATAGTGTAGTATAAGTCCATAAAAAATGACTCCTCACACACTATTTTTACTCTACGGGTCAACTGTCATGTCAAAAGTACGGTTCACCTATAATTTAACTAGGACTAAAATCGTATTTTTGACATGAAATTTGACATAAAAAGTTAAAATGGCGTGTGAGGAGTTAAGTTTTACGCATTACAATCAAGTATTGTCTTACTGGTTGCGAATCAGTCGTACGTACGATTAACTCGTATCTAGTGTGAGCACTCCCATAGTACTTGAAAAATCGGAATAGTTCGTAATTTTTCGTACAGTTGAATTTCGTACGAAAACGCATGCAAAGTGAGGGCGGCCTTATTAATTTATTGAGTTGCATTGATTTCTTAGTTTACGTGCACTGTTTAAGTCACTATTTAAACATTGGTCATGACAATTTTGGTCATCAGCGAGTCATCATATGGTGTCATCATTATAGCATAGTAATTCTATAACGATGATGCCATAGATGGCTATCTATCTGGAAACTTAAACAAAGCACATTATAGGTGGCGCACTGCATTATTAATTTACCGTAAGTATACTAAATTTTATTTACTGTTTCAGTCACTATTTATAAGTCATGACAACTTAGGTCACGACAAGTATAATATCACCGGTCACTATTCGATGACAATCACATATATAGAGGCGCACTGCGTTCATAGTTTACATGCACTGTTTTGGTCACTATTTAAATGTTGGTCATGACAACTGTGGTCATGACAAGCATGTCACTGGTCACTATTCGATGACAATAACACCTTCTGAGGCTCCCTGTCATTTGTTGGGCGTGCATAAACCAAGGGCAGCCGAAAGGAGGCGCACTACATTCTTCTGTTCCGTTGGCTCGTTTTCTGTAAGCAAAATAACATTTTGAATTCTATTTATTACTAGCTTATGCTCGCGACTTCGTCCGCGTGGACTACACAAATTTTAACCCCCTATTTCACCCTCTTAGGGGTTGAATGAAATCCTTTCTTAGCGGATGACTACTTCATATTAGCTAACTGCATGCAAAATTTCAGTCCGATCCATCCAGTAGTTTGAGCTGTGCGTTGATAGATCAGTCAGTCAGTCAGTCAGTCAGTCAGTCACCTTTTCCTTCTATATATTTATAGATTCAGGTACAAGTTAGCCCTTGTCTGCAATCTCACCTTGCGTACATGTATGTGGCACAATTTGAACCATCTCCTTTGCCTTCATGCAATAAATCCTAATCCTAATCCATATCCATACTTACTATACTATATTACTATATTTACTATATATACTATATAATATTATAAATGCGAAAGTGTGTCTGTCTGCTAGCTTTTCACGGCCCAACCGTTCAACCGATTTTGATGAAATTTGGTACAGAGTTAGCTTATATCCCGGGGAAGGACATAGGCTACTTTTTATCCCGAAAAATTGAGGAGTTCCCACGGGATTTCAAAAACCTAAATCCTCGCGGACGAAGTCGCGTGCATCATCTAGTATAGTAATATTATAAATGTGAAAGTTTGGATGTTTGTTACTCAATCACGCAAAAACGGCTGAACGGATTTGGATGAAATTTGGAATAGAGATAGATTATCCTCTGGATTAACACATAGGCTACTTTTTATCCCGAAAATAAATATCAGCTAGTAAATAATAAATGCTTTTTACAACGTACCATCGACCCCAGTGACGTGTTTCTCCAGGTTGAGCTTGTCCTGTGCCACTTCGTATATGCCCTCCTCTATAGTGCCCGCACTCAGCAGTCTGTAGATTGTGACGGGTTTGATTTGACCCATTCTATGACATCTGAAACATAAATTTAAATATATAAAAGGAAAAGGTGACTGACTGACTGACTGATCTATAAACGCACAGCTCAAACTACTGGATGGATCGGGCTGAAATTTTGCATGCAGATAGCTATTTTTTTTTTTTTTTTTAAAGAATATTAGCCATGTTAAATGACTAATATTCCCCTTTCCTCTCCAACTAAGCGTCAGGCTTGTGCTAGGAGTAGGTACGACAATAGTGCAACGGGCGGGGTTTGAACCGTCGACCTTTCGGTTTTCAGTCCACTCCTCTACCCGTTGAGCTATTGAGGCTTATAGTATTATGTATATATTATGACGTAGGCATCCGCTAAGAAAGGATTTTTGAAAATTCAACCCCTAAGGGGGTGAAATAGGGGTTTGAAATTTGTGTAGTCCACGCGGACGAAGTCACGAGCATAAGCTTGTTCTATAATAAAACAAGGAACCCTTATAGTTTAATCCAGTCAGTCTGTCGGTCTCTCTGTGTCACAGCCATTTTAAAAGTCCATAATTTTTCATAATTAACGCGAAAGTGTGTCTGTTCGTTATTTCTGTTAGCTTTTCACGGCCCATCCCTTTAACCGATTTTAATGCATAAAGAGTTAGCTTACTTCCCAGGGATGCATAGATTGCATAGGCAACTTTTTATCCCGAAAAAGCAGAGTTTCACCAGGGGTTTCGGATCAAATTTGGTACAGAGATAGCTTGCACACTGGTTTCTTGCTGGTTCTTCTCAGTAGGAAAGGCATTCCGAACCAGTGGTAGATGCTGTTGACGATTCGAAAATACTTGTAAAAGTTTAATTGAATAAAAAATATTTTTATTTTATTGACGTTTTTTATCGCGAAAAATCAAAGAGTTCAAACGAGATTTTTAAAAACTTAATTCTACACGGACCAAGTCGCGGACATCAGCTGGAAAAAAAATTGACATCTTACCTATCTTCAGCCTGTTTGTCGTTGTAAGGGTTGAAATCAATGTCATGTATGATGACAGTGTCCGCGGCCGTGAGGTTGATGCCCAGACCACCCGCTCTGGTCGACAGCAGGAACGCGAAGATGTCCTGAGTGTTGTACTGGTCTATTAGCTCTTGTCTGGAAGAGAAGGAAAGAAAATTAATACAGGTTTCAAATGAACTGTGTGTTTATTTTATTTTATTTTTTATTTTATTTTATTAGATATGCCAACGATAAATTGTAACAACATTCACAAATATTAAAAACATGTCACAAACAATTCCAGTCCTACTACAATCATCAATCACTACTTTTGACGTTGAATTGTAACTGAAATAATGACTTACTATTTGATAATTTAATTACTACTCTTTACAATAATTACTTAAGTAGGTACCTTAAATTTGTAAACTGATTTATTCTATTTTTATTTTATTATTGTAAACTGATTTATACTATTTTATTTTATTTTTGTGATTTTACTTTTGTAATGACATTCAAAAAGTGTACTCCGTATGTACTTACTTTGAATAAAATATTTGATTTTGATTTTGATTTTGAATTATAGGCATATACAGCATTACATAAGTCTCCGATTGTGTTAACAATAAGCTACCTACATTACAAACTTTTAACATTAACCACTAATTAATAAATATAATCTACAGCGAAATTAATAGATACAGTTGCTTAATTCATAAAATTAGTTGCTCATTACATAAAAATTAATTAAATTAGATAAGAGTCAGATAAGAATAACAATTTAAAGATTAAAGATTACGATAATGTCAGCTCATTCATGGAATACAATTTTTTCTTAAATTTAATTAGAGAATCGTGTAGTTATAGGACATACATTTTGAGAAAGGACTGGCCATATTTGCACTGTGTCAACTGTCGTTTGGCAGCAATTTTCAGCAAAAACCACACTCTGAGGACTTGTGTCTAAATTTCTCGATATAAGATGGTGTATACAAAACAGCTGTTCTGTTTGGCGACCATTTTCGGCGAAAGTCACATTTGCACGTTACTTCCATCGGAAAAAGGTCCGGTTTATTCTTATGGGCGCCTAAATAGGGTCTATTAAAAAAAATACGATAAACACTCAGACTAAGAATAAGGGGACTTGTCAAACGCGTATACCCGGAAGGGACATAACAACAAAAGAAATAATACTTACGTATGAAAGGTTATGTTTCATAATTTGCGTTCGCTACAACTTTTACACAGCAATGCAACATAAATGGCTTCTACACACCTTCCAATACTAAATTTAAAACAGAAAACTAAATAAAAACTCGTAATATTCGCAATAAATTACTATCACAGAGCTAAACTATGACAAAGACAAAAAACTGTGTTTACGTCTCTATCACTCTTACGAGCTTTTCTATACACCTAGCTTGCTCCAACAAGGTATTATTATTTTAATGCCAATTCTACCTTGATACTTAATCTGAGAATAAACAATGTTATAAAGTTACCTCTCGTTAACCGCAGTGGTGCCGTCGAGCCTCAGGTAGCTATGGTCACGCAACTGCAGGTAGGGCTCCAGGATGTCCAGCATCATCGTGAACTGACTGAAGATCAGCACTCTGTGTCCCTCGGCCTTCAGTCGGGGCAGCATCTCATCCAGCTTGAGGAACTTCCCCGAGTCTTCTATTAGCGGATCTGGTACTGCGAATGGACTTATACACTGGAACAAAACAGAATTTTATAAGAAACAGTGCTAATTTAGCTCATGAAATCATTATGTCGCTGCACATGCAAAATCCCTACTAATATAATAAATGCGAAAGTGTGTATGTCTGTCTGTCTGTCGGCTATTTTGACGAAGTTTGGTACAGAGATAGCTTGCATCCCGGGGAAGGACATAGGCTACTTTTAATCCCGGAAAGTCAAAAAGTACCAACGAGATTTTCAAAAACCTAAATCCATTCAGCAAAAGTAGAAGAGGCTGTGTGTTGATTTTCACAGTAAACTACTGAATTAATTTGGATTATTTTTGAACCGAAGTAATTTCTACATACCGGATATTGCTGAGTGAGCTGATGCATCTGGAAGTCAGACTTGCACATGAGGTCTTCGAACGCATACTGTTCGTTCTTCTCCTTATAGCCAGGGTCTTTTACCAGTCGACTGGCTATCTTCCTTGTAGTGTTCTGGTCATAGAAGTAGCGTAGAAGAAGCGGGTGGTTGGCCAGTTTACGCATGTCCATCATCATAGACATGCCGTTTTGTTCAGTTGTTGAGTGTATCTGTACAAAAATGAAATCAATTTTAATTTTTTTTGTAGTGTCTAGATGGTCACAAGCGGTCATTCTATAGTGAAAAACCGGCCCAGTGCGAATCGGACTCGCACACGAAGGGTTCCATGACATCACTTGTGGGTGTACAATTTTTAATGGAATAATTTCACTTGTGGCTGTATGATTTTAATGAAATAACTTCACTTGTGGCTATACGATTTTTAATGGAAAACTTTAATTGTTGCTGTATGATTTTTTATGGTATAACGTCACTTGTAGCTGTACGATTTTAAACGGAATAACTTCAATTGTGGCTGTACTATTTTTAATGGTATAACGTCACTTGTGGCTGTACGATTTTAAACGGAATAACTTCAATTCTGGCTGTACTATTTTTAATGGAATAACTTCACTTGTGGCTGTACGATTTTAAACGGAATAACTTCAATTGTGGCTGTACTATTTTTAATGGAATAACTTTATTTGTGGCTATATAATTTTTAATAGAACAACTTTGCTTGTGGCTTTATAATTTTTAGTGGAACAACTTCAATTATGGCTGTATAATTTTTAAATCAAGTAACCGTTTGTGGTTATCTAGACACTTTCTAATTTTTTTTATTTGACTTTATCAGGGAAGCACAGATTTGGCATTGCTCAAAGCTGAAAACCAACAACAAAGAAAAAATAAATATGTTCTTACCGTGCCATCCTTAGCGGAGAAGCCTGCTATGAGATCTTTGTATTGTCTCTGCTGTTTCTCCGACATTGGACACAGCACAGTTTGGTTGGTTTTCTTTGGCAAGTCCTGCAGCACATCAGTCTTTAGTCTTCTCAGTACGAATGGCTTCATGATCCTCTTGGCTTGTGTGATTTGACTCTGTTCAAACGCTGGTATATCTTCGTCGGTGCTGGATTCAGCTTTTTTAGTTGTTTTCGCTTTCTGTAATTGCATTGAATTGTTATTTACATAGTGAATACATAGAGAGCTGTGATAGCCTAGTGGTTAGGACGTCCGCCTTCTAATCGGAGGTCGAGGGATCGATCCCGGGCACGCACATCTAACTTTTCAAAGTTATGTGCGTTTTAAGTAATTGAATATCACTTGCTTTAACGGTGAAGGAAAACATCGTAAGGAAACCTGCATGCCTGAGAATTCTCCATAATGTTCTCAAAGGTGTGGGAAGTCTGTCAATCCGCACATGGCTAGCGTGGTAGACTATGGCCAATCCCCTTCTCTCTGAGAGTAGACCCGTGCTCTGTAGTGAGCCGGCGATGGGTTTATCATCAATAAATGAAATAACTACACCTACTGTACTATTATAGTAAAATGAATTGACTCACAGCATTTTTTTGAAACAAGTTCTTGAGGTCTTCTGTCTTTCCAGAGAACATGTGAGGCATCACAAAGCAGAGCAGCGACATCAGTTCTATGAGATTATTTTGTAGAGGTGTACCAGTTAAAAGCAACCGGTGTTTGGACTGAAAAAAAATAAGCAATAGGTTTTTAGTATACTTGTATCAATGTGTTAAGTAAAAAATAGATATAGCAATACTTTAACAAGTAATCCGCTCTGAACACGAGGCATATGACTGTGTAGTGTACAAAAACTGTCTCCAGATCTCAGGGGCTTAAGCCCTTGGCTCTACCTGTGCAGAGACCATGTGAAACTTCAGATTGAATTGTTTTATAATCACACTATTTCGATAAAAAATTGCGGCCTTAAAAAGCTATGTTTTGGGGGCCATTTTTGCCGGACGTGACCTTTGAGGATGACTTCCATCCGAAAAATCTGAGTTATCCTCAAGTCAATATCTCTCACCCGGCTATACTCACGTGTTTAGTCGACGTTAGCCAGACTAGTTTCTATCAGTCACTTATATAGTCACTCACGATAGTTTAAACGCAAAAATATTCTCGTCTTTTCTTTTTCTTTTATTCAGATACAAGTTAGCCCTTGACTGCAATCTCACCTGGCGGTAAGTGACGATGCAGTCTAAGATGGAAGCGGGCTAACCTGGAAGGGGTATGACAATTTTTAATAAACCCATGCGCCTTTGGTTTCTACACGGCATCGAACCGGAACGATAAATCACTTGGCGGCACGGCATTGCCGGTAGTGTGGTAACTAGCCACGGACGAAGCCACCCACCAGACCTTACCTCCTTCTTCCTTTAAAGAAGTCTTACTTCCAAAAACTTTCTGAAAACACTTTTACTACATAAAATGTTTATTAGTAACCTTAATTTTGAGCAGATTGTCGTATCTTTGTGTGGACATGTTCTTCAGCATATGCGCCTCGTCGTACACCACATAGTGCATGGGCGTTATGCGGAACATCTTACGTTCCTCTGGACAACTGCTCACCATTGTGTACCTGCCAAGAGGGTTTCAACTTTTATTGGGCTCTTCTCAGACCTGAGCACGTCTTTTTTTTTAAAAAAAAAAAAGAGTATTAGCCATATTCCCCTTTCCTCTCTAACTAAGCGTAGAGCTTGTGCTAGGAGTAGGTACGACAATAGTGCAACGGGCGGGGTTTGAACCGTCAACCTTTCGGTTTTCAGTCCACTCCTTTACCCGTTGAGCTATTGAGGCTCGAATTGGAATCCTCGTAGCTTTAGTTTTAAGTTTGCCTAGTAATTATCACCACTATATCTTACAAATCCAACAACTGACAATCTAAAAAACCGACTTCGATACACAAACACTAAAAATTGAAAAATAATTTAATTTATTACCGAATATCTTATGTATACAAGAGTTAATATAGTTCCATAATAATACTTTTTGGTGCCGGTGCCAATTAGCTTTAGCTGCGCGAATCGTCTAGACTTCATATTTTTATGAGACTCCACAAATCTCACCTGGTGGTAAGTGATGATGCAGTCTAAGATGGAAGCGGGCTAACCTCGAAGGGGTATGACAGTTTTTATTAAACTCACACACCCCTTTGGTTTGGTACACGGCATCGTACCGGAACGCTAAATCTAACCGGAACGGCTTTGCCGGTAGGGTGGTAACTAGCCACGGCCGAAGCTTCCCACCAGACAAAAATGCAGATGCTGTATACTTACGTCGTCAGTACGATATCGATCTTGTCCAGACCTCTGGAGTATTCTATCCTGAGCTGTCGTCTCTCTTCAGGGTTGCCGTAGTACTTGCTCACGCGTAAAGCGGGACACCAACGGGCCAGCTCGCTGCTCCAATTGTCTGAAATCATTTTCAAAAGTTTTGATATTTGCCTTTCGTGCAGAGTAACTCAGTTTCTTGACAGCTTTTCTTGGTAGATTCTTGCAATTTTTTTTGTGTCAAAACTTTAACGCGCCGGCGATTTTGGACGGTAAAAATTTCATGATCGTTTCACTGATAGTGCACGAAGATAGAAAAGAATTAATGTTAATGGTTTAAATTTACAATTATGAAATCTACTTTTTGATACTAAAATTAATCTGAAAATTCAAAAAAAAATCTGTTATTCCACAGTTTCAAGTTTTCACTTCGGTCGGCAAATATTTTTTCTCGAAAAAAATTTGTGCCTATGTGAGTTGAAGAACTTTATTGTCTGCTAGCTGATGCCCTCGACTTTGTCCGCGTGGAATTAGGTTTCTAAAAATCCCGTTGGATCTCTCTGATTTTCCGGGATTAAAAGTAGCCTATGTCACTCTCCAGGTCAACACACTTTCGCGGGTACTGATAGAAACGTGTCACGAGTCACAACCCTCAAAAATGAGAATAATGATGCAAAGAGACTTTACTTACCAAGTGTAGAAGCTGGTACAACAATCAAATGCGTTCCCCTCGCCTGCGCGGTCTCCTTCAAATGCGCGAGGAAAGCTATGACTTGGATGGTCTTGCCCAGACCCATCTCGTCGGCCAAGATGCCAGATACTCCTTGCTTATGTAGCACTGCTAGCCAGTTCAGGCCAATCAGCTGGTATGGGGCTAGTTTTAAGCTGAAATAAAACGTTTGAGTATACAAATATACATAACAATATTGGTAACATAATTAATTAACTATATATTGTGTGATGTGTGGCTTAATTGGGGGATGTGTGGCCTAGTTGAGAAATGTGTGGCCTAGTGAGGGACGTGTGGCATGGTGAGGGTTGTGTAACCTAGGTGAGGGATGAGTGGCTTAGTTGAGAAATGTGTGGCCTAGTGAGGGAGGTGTGACCTAGTTGATGCACGTGTGGTCTAGTTGAGGGAGGTGTGGCCTAGTTAATGCACGTGTGGTCTAGTTGAGGGAGGTGTGACCTAGTTGATGCACGTGTGGTCTAGTTGAGGGAGGTGTGGCCTAGTTAATGCACGTGTGGTCTAGTTGAGGGAGGTGTGGCCTAGTTGATGCACGTGTGGTCTAGTTGAGGGAGGTGTGGCCTAGTTAATGCACGTGTGGTCTAGTTGATGCACGTGTGGTCTAGTTGACGGAGGTGTAGCCTATTTGAGGGATGTGTGGCCTAGTTAAAGGGTTGCATTCTAACTGTAAGCTAACTGGGAAGTCAGTCTTATTACTTTTTTTATACACATAAGATAGCGACTGGAAACATGCACTTACCTAGGCTCCAATATGGCAGGTTGCTTTAACCTGCCCGCACCCGCTGCGACGGCCGCTTCTAACTGTTGTGCCAGCCCTACGCACTTCTTCATCAAGCGCTGTATGTTGTTTCTAGTGCATAGTAGTTCTTGAGTGGAGTTTAGGAGTTCAGTGTTTAGCATTTTATTGGAGTTGAATTTTTCGACCTACAAAATAAAGGCCATATTTTGTACCACAGCGTGAATACATATAAGTCCCGCAAATTGCTAATGCGCGTGGCCGCCATGTTAGTGACGTCAGCTCTAGTTTCGAGCTGATAGTAAATTTTGACTTAAATATATGTCAAATGACGTCATTTCGATGTTAATGAGACATGGTTCCAGCGCAATAGCAATTTGCTGGACTTATTTTTTATTATTATTCAGATACAAGTTAGCCCTTGACTGCAATCTCACCTGAAAGTAAGTGATGATGCAGTTTAAGATGATAGCGGGCTAACCTGGAAGGGTTATGGCAGTTTTTATTAAACCCATACCCCTTTGGTTTCTACACGGCATCGTACCGGAACGCTAAATCGCTTGGCGGCACGGCTTTGCCGGTAGGGTGGTAACTAGCCACGGCCGAAGCCTCCCAATAGACCTACAGTGAGTGTATACAGTGACAGATACGACGTCTGCGAACAAGTCACCTTTACGATCGTAGCACTTAGGGTTGTCACATTAAGGCTTTGAATGGGAACCCCAATTTTCCGGGATAAAAAGTAGCCCATGTCCGTGTCACGGATGCAAGCTATCTCAATACCTATCATATGTCGTCAAATTTTTTTTTCTTTAAATTTTTAGACTCGCGCTTGGCTGCAATCAGCCCTGCTGGCAAATTCATTTAAAAGACTGGAGCATGACAAGGTTTTGCAGACCAACAATTCCCATATAATATAATATTAGTATCGATAATATGGATTATAATCGGAAATGTCGTCCATTTTGAAATCCAGTGTGGGACGACCTCCAGCCCGCTGGATCGATGACCGTGTTTGGTGCCGCGCTCTTGGAAAGGCCAATGGCCAACAGTGGACGCAAACAGGCTGATGGATTGGATTGGATTGTATTTGAAATCCAAGATCTATTTTGTATATCGTATTTTTTATTACTATTTTCAAGTAGGTACTTATTTTGCACAGTTTTCATACCACAACCTTAAATCCATACTTCCATACTAATATTATAAATGCGAAAGTGTTTCTGTCTGTCTGCTAGCCTTTCTTCACGGCCCAACCGTTCAACCGATTTTGACGAAATTTGGTACAGGGATAGCTTGCATCGCGGGGAAGGACATAGGCTACTTTTTATCCTGGAAAATCAAATAGTTCTTCATGGGATTTTTAAAAACCTAAATCCACGCAGACGAAGTCGCGGGCATCAGCTAATTGAAAAATAAAGAATTTGGATAAATTGAATGTTATACCATATCCAGCCATCCGTTGAAAGGTCTCTGTGCGATGATCGCTTCGGCCTTCTTCTGTGAGCAGCCACTGAGAAGGGACAGCTCGTTCATACTGCTGGTGTTCAGGAACTCAAACACTTTCTTTTTGTCTCCGATCAAATCATCTGTTGTTTCGTTGTCAGAGTCATCACTGGAACAGAAGTAAATAATATTGATCAACACATTACACATAGAACAAAAGAGAAAAAAGTAAGTTAAACAATTATTCAGCCATGTAACTAGCATAAAAAACTGGCCACGTGCGAGTCAGGCCCGCGCATCGAGAGTTCCGTACTACAGTCGTATTTTTCGTCATTTTTCATGATAATTCAAAAACTATGATGCATGAAAATAAATGAAAATCTGTCTTAGAATGCACAGGTGAAGACCTTTCTTATGATACCCCACTTGATATAGTTTTCTTATTAATTATTAATTCATGACCACAATTTAATTTTTTTTTGTGTGATGTAACCACAAATTCACGGTTTTCAGATTTTCCCCCGAATGTCTGCTATAAGACCTACCTACCTACCAAATTTCATGATTCTAGGTCAACGGGAAGTACCCTGTAGGTTTCTTGACAGACAGATGGACAAACAGACAGACAACAAAGTGATCCTATAAGGGTTCCGTTTTTCCTTTTGAGGTACGGAACCCTAAAAACGTTGGCACACATGTCAGGACAACTATTTGACCTGGTTCCTTATTTTACTATTCGTCTGACGTGACCTTTATGATACTGCCTGTGTGGTGATTCCCTTCGTCAGGATCACTTGTGGGCTAGGCGCAAAGAGTGGTTAGCCGGGCTCGAGCTCGGGCAGACCTTCTGCGTGGACTGTATCTCACCTGTCGTACACCCTGTCGTCTTTCCCCTTCCTGACTCCGTAGTCGTCGTCTTCACTGCCGCTGCTACCGCGCCGTGCTCGCCCCCCCTTGCCAGCCAGCGTCCTCCTAACCACCAAGCCCTGTCCACCAGCCGTGCCACTGGTCACCCGCAACACACTCATTCCATTAGACCGCGACAGCTGACCGGAGAAACCTGGTCGCGATACTGGATTGTTGATTTCACTCTCTGGGTCATATTTTAGTAGTTCGTCTCTCGATCTCTCTTCATTCCAACCATGTCTTACAAGTGTGGTTTTTACAAGCTGTAATAAAAAATATTCACAATACGAAACTACAGAAGTAACCAAATCAAACTAAAGCGAAAAACGCGACGTGACACATCAAATCAATTTGTATTATTTTTATGAACGTGTTATCACCCAAAGTATCTTGATTATTCAATTTCAGGTCGCGCTTACAGTGTGTATATTTACTTTAGTATATTTAATAAAACATAAATATAAAATATATATAAAATAAAAATTATGTTTATTCAATATTCAATTCAATTACAAGCCTCGATAGCTCAATGGTTAAAGGAGCGGAAGCTTTACGCTTAATTGGAATATTTGTCAGTAATTAAATTGGCTAATATTCTTTAAAAAAAAGTATATGACACTTACTAGTGGTGATATATCGGGGAACATTTCCATCATATTCCTGAATCTTCTCTCCTTAACTGCAGTGGTCAGCTCCACCACAGCAACTTGTTTCTTAGCAGGAGTCGACTCATCCGAGTCCGAGTCTTGGACCCTTATGCGCTTGTATACTATTGGAGCATTCCTGTTGGTTGTTGGGGCTGGCATCCTTATTATGTGTTCTGATAATATAATACAAACAATTAGTTGTCAAGTTAGTTAGTTGCCCAAGAAACAGTGGTCTCAAGACATTGTAAAAGTGGTCTGAGTATTGTTGTGTTTTGAATTTAAGTAGGTATTTTTAAGTTTAAGCAACTTGTTTCTTAGCAGGGGACGCCTCATCCGAGTCCGAGTCTTGGACCCTTATGCGCTTGTATACTATTGGAGCATTCCTATTGGATGTCGGGGCTGGCATCCTTATTATGTGTTCTGATGATATAATACAAATGCAAACGCAAAGTCAGAGTGCGCTCTATAGATCTCACCCTGAGTACCTATTAGAATCAACTAAGAATAATTATTGGACATTAAATTACTTGGTTATAGAAAGTAATCGCAAGTAGTGGTTTAAGCTTACATAATATTATTACTTATTAGGCTAGATGGTAATAATAATATAGCTGACATTGTGAAATGGTAAGCACCATTTCACAATGTCAGGTATTGTATGTAGGTATCAGGTTATGGTAAAAAAATAAATATAAATAAGCAAAACAGATACAGGCCAAAATTGTTATAACTATTATATTAACTAGAAGATCATAAAAAAAATAAAAAAAATAAAAAAAAAATTAGCCTGCTCAAACAGACATACACTTCAATTTTATGTATTAGTATAGATTCATATAAAAACTTCAAATCCCAAAGAGCACTATGAAAGCTGTTCTCTAATGTTTCAGTTATGTGGATATTAATTTTGAATCAGCTATGATATATTGTGGCTAATTCTGTTGTACATAATCACTAAAATAACTCCAGTTGTGATATTGTTTTCTGCAGGGCGCATTAAAAAAGCGATAGCAATACATTTAGACCTGTCATCGTAATATATAAAATAAAAAACTACTGGACCGATCGGGCTTAAATTTGATATGGAGATAGCTATTGTGACGTAGACATCCGTTAAGGCTACGCAGGATGCACGTCCGAACTAGTCGGCCCACGTGGGTAGCCTGTATGCTATTTCACCTAACATTGTGATAGAAAGAGATAGACTCAGTGATGAGCAGTCCAGAGAGTCAGAGCGTCCGGATATACTGATGATGGCACACAGATAGCAGTTGGACAGGTGTCACCGATGAATTTTAGTAAATATATGATTTATGAAGGAACTACTTATTTCAATTATTATTGTATAAGATTTTATGGAAGAGCGGGGTCGCCTGCCACGAATACTCGTAGCAATACTAAAACAGTTACTGGGATGGTCCCAATTACTACGCACTATGTGAAATTGTTTTACCTACTGAAATAATTTTTTTTTATTTTTATTTGAATGATAATGATTACCTACTTATCTTTTGATGAATACTATAAAATCTCACTTACATACATACCTATTAGGTAACTACTACCTCTACCTAGCGTGTATAAACAACTCGTATATATTATAGAAATCCATACTTCTATGAAGTGTCTGTCTGTAATTTCGAAATAACTACCGCAAGCTCATAATATTGTTATTTGAACTATACCATAACAGCTGAATCAAACGTTTTTAAAAACTGTCTGTCTGTCTGTCTGTTTGAACGGGCTAATCTTCGGAACGGCAGAACCTATTTTGACGGGACTTTTACAGACAAGTAGAGGATTAACATAGGATACTTTTTTAACCGACTTTAAAAAAAGGAGTTGTGTTTTTCTACCTATGTACACAGAAATCTCCGAGATTTGCGTACCGATTTGCGTATTTTTTTTAATTGATAAAGAAACTTTGCAACATTGTCCTATATAAAATTTGGATTTCAACTCCTCAATCCTGATGCTGCAGGGGACATGACCACTAAAACTTATGAATCATCGCCCACGCACGTTCGGTACCCTCATTCCGCACATTGTTTTGATTAGTCAGTCCACCAATCACAAGCATTCTCCCCTGTCCCCCGCCAACATTTTACGATTTTGTTTTCATGTAAAACCTTGTATATGCGTACTCTAGGAGTCTACGAATGTGTAATCATCTGTTCCTAATAGGTAATCCGCCAGCACAGAGAAGGAGAAATCTCTGTGCTGGCGGATTACCTATTAGGAACAGATGATTACACATTCGTTTGTCTGTGAAAATAACTTTTGTTGCCTACACTTATTTATCTATTAGTAGCGACTAAAAACTATATATACTTGTGTATAAAAAAGTCAAAATAAATTCCACTTTGATCTCAAAAATGAAAATTTTATTTTTATAAGTAGTAGGTACAATTCAATTTCTCTCTAAAAGCCCACTACACACATAAACACAATATGTATCATTTTCTGTTTCAACAGCCACATTAGATGATTGATTGATGATGATTAGAGAAAGATTCGACGCAGAACTATTGAAGCTCTCCATTTCATTTCTGGAATTAATAAACATACAATCAACATAAATATATTGTGAGTATTATCTATATAGAATGTATGCAAAAAACATAGCATAACAACTTACAAGTATGGTATGGTAGACCTTTCAATATTTAGTACGGAATTGAATGTTGCAGCATAATGTTGGATTTCAGTGGTACGTATATTGGGCACATTCATGTTATTTTCCTTGTTTTCTTCTAAAAGGAATGTCTTGAGTCACTAAAATACAACATAATTCAGCATTGATAAATGTGACAAGAAATAGTAAATCTCTATCTCTATCAATACTTATAATAAAACTGTAACAGGTCAAATTCTGTACATTGAAGATATTTTGAAATTTTTTTTCGAGGGCACTCTATAATCGATACTGAACCCAAAACTGTAATTTTTTTCATTTTTGTCTGTCTGTCTATCTGTCTGTCTGTCTGTCTGTCTGTCTGTCTGTCTGTATCACGGCCGCGCATCACGCTGAAACTACTGAATGGATTCCAATGAAACTTGGTACGATTTGAGGTCATACTATGAGGAAGAATATAGGATTCTTTTTATCCCGAAATTCAGCATGGTTCCCGTAGGAGAGGGGATGAAAGTTAAAATGTATACTGAGTTGTAATTCATTAACGCGTAGTCCGATTTCATTCATTCTTTTTTTGTTAGAAAGGGGACATTTTAAAGATTGTTCCGTAAATATTTCAAGGTCATCGGTTTTTAACCGACTGTCAAAAAGGAGGTGGTTCTTTTTTCTACATCGATTTTTTCGATGTTTCTGGACCGACAAAAAACCGACCGGACAAAAAAAGTTTTCGTGGTGGTCACATACAAAATTTTAGATTCAACTCCTTAATCCTGATGCTGCAGGGTTACTGCCCGCCTGAGTTATCAAGATTCAGGAAGTGTTCATAATGAATTCATATTGTAGGTACCAAGCAACGACTTTATTCTCAGACTTCAAGTCCCAACTCCTCAATCCTGATGATGTAGGGTACAGCACTTCTAAACCATAAAGATTCAGGAACTGTTCCTGGTGAAATAATATTGTAAATGCCAAGCATAGACTATGTTATTGAATTCCAAGTCTCAACTCTTCAATCCTGATGCTGTTGGTGAATTGATATTTTAGGTACCAAGCAATTACTACTTACACTAACAAGCTTAAAATAAAATAAAAATGTTAAAAAACCGACTTCCAAAGACTAAGTAAAAAATAACTTTTGTTTCTACAGTCTACACGTGTATGAATGTATGAAGTCGGGCAAGCATAATAAAAGAAACTAGAAATCAAAGCGTGAAGCTCGCCCGTCTTCGACATATTATATACACGTGTAGAAACAAAAGTTATTTTTTACTTTGTAGTGTTTTTGGAAGTCGGTTTTTTTAATATTTTTATTTTTGTAGTTTAGGAATTATAGACATTACAATATTAGGTACATCAACTTGAAACCCGGAATGTACAGGAATCTTTGAACGTACAGCTCAGCTCAAGCTGGTGTGTGCGATTTATCGAACTTATCTAGGTATAGACGAATAGACATACGGTCTATGATCACGGCATCGTACCAGAACGCTAAATCGCATAGCGGTACGACTTCGCCAGTGGAGTGGTAATTAGCCACGGCCGAAGCCAGACCAGACCAGACCAGAGACCAGAATTTAGAAATTATAAAATTCGTAACTGACACTGCCGGGAATCGAACCTGGACCTCCCATTGATAAGACTACAATATTACCGTGATACAGCGCTTACCACTGTGCCAGGGAGGAAGTCAAAATTAGAATTAATAGGTAGGTACACTACCAAGCAACGACTAGAAATAGTACGCGACAGGTCGAGATGGCAATTGGGTTATGAGGCTTGGGGACGCGAACGCCACGCACACCCCCACACCGGCTTAGCGCATACCCACCCCGATTGCCATCTCGACCTATCGCGTTCTATACATGATCAAACTTCAAGTGCCAACTTCTCAACCATCATCATCATGATTTTTATTTTTATTTATTTATTTATTTATTTATTCACAACTTAAAACTATCATTACAGGCTAACCGGGTAAATGACGGGTAGCTGCTGTAATTCTAGATTTGAATCAGCTATTTTAGGAATAAAAATAAAATAAAATAAAAATCTTTTTTATTTGAATAAACTTTTACAGGGACTTACGAATAGTCAGATGCATCTACCACTGGTTCGGAATGCCTTTCCTACCGAGGAGAGCCAGCAAGAAACTCGGCGGTTGCTCTTTTCAAAGAATAGTCGATGTTGAATTGGTATAAAAGTTACGCTTAGAATAAACTATCTCTGGCTTACGTACCTACCAAGCAACGACTTCATGATTCAACTCCAGATCCCAACTCTTCAACCCTGATGATGCAGGGTATTGCATTCCTAAGCCACTGTTGATTGTGAAATAATATTGTAGATGCCAAACATATATACCATTATTGAACTTCAAGTTCCAATTCTTCAATACTGATGCTGCAGGGTACTGCACTCCTAATCTATGGGTTTTTAGGAACTGTTGATGGTGAATTAATATTGTACCATTTACTATTGTACCAAACCACGACTACATGATTGAACTCCGTTCACAAAAATCCACGCACTCCATCGAAACCCTATTCTATTCCAAACTTATTCGCCAGCGAGACAGGAGTGGAGAAAGCGGATAGGGACGTGTGGGGGGTGCAACGGATCAACGTGATTTTTTCCATCATCATCAGCCTGCGGAAGTCCACTGTTGGACATGGGCCTTCCTAAAGAGCGCCACCACACCCGGAACTCAGCCTTCCTCACCCAGCCACTTCCCGCCAGCCTCTTTATATCGTCGGTCCATCGTGCTGGAGGGCGTCCCACACTATGCTTGCCTACCTACGCGGTCTCCACTCAAGGACTTTCCGGCTCCAACGGCCATCACCTCTACGACAGGCATGACCTGCCTTCTTTTATCCCGGAAAATAAAAGAGTTCCCATGGGCTTTTGAAAACCTACATCCACGCGGACGAAGTCGCGGGCATCAGCTAGTATTATATAAAAATGAATCGCTGAATGTGTTGCTGATCGCAAATCTCGAGAACAGCTGCACCGATTTCGCTAATTCTTTTTGATAATATTCCTTGATGTACGGGGATGGTTCTTATGGAGAGAAAAATTTAAAAAAATTCCTGAAAAAGAATCGACTGTAGGCGGTACGAAGTTCGTCGGGGCAGCTAGTAACATAATAATTATATTATCCTAATCTAAATATATAAAAGAAAAAGGTGATTGACTGACTGACTGACTGACTGACTGATCTATCAACGCACAGCTCAAACTACTGGACGGATCGTGCTGAAATTTGGCATGCAGATAGCTATTATGACGTAGGCATCCGCTAAGAAAGGATTTTTGAAAATTCAACTCTGGAGGGGGTGAAATAGGGGTTCGAAATTTTGTGTAGCCCACGCGGACGAAGTCGTGAGCATAAGCTAGTCTATAATATAAAAATGAATCACTAAATGTCATCGCAAATCTCGAGAACAGCTGAACCGATTTCGCTAATTCTTTTTTTATAATAGGTATTCCTTGAAGTACGAGGATGGTTCTTACGGAGAGAAAAATTTAAAAAATTTGAATCGACTGTTAGGCGGAACGAAGTTCGCCAGGGCAGTTAGTGAAATTATAAATGTGAAAGTGTAGATGTTTGGATGTTTGTTACTCAAAAACGGCTGAACGGATTTGAATGAAATTTAGAATGGAGATAGATTCTTAACTGGATTAACACATAGGCTACTTTTTATCCCGGAAAATCAAAGAGTTCCCGCAGGATTTTGAAAAATGTGAAATCCATGCGGACGAAGTCGCGGGCCTTTAGCTAGTATCTAAATAATATCAACTTACAAACACAGTGTCAAACTTTCAGAAGCTGGCTCTAAATGGTACGGTGTGATAGTATCATAATCTAATTCAATTCGATTTTTTGCTTTGTCGTTTCCTTGCCAAAGAAAATCCCGTGATCCACTAAAATAGAAGTATAATATATAAGTATTTATTAAAAATAAATAAATGTCATCATCAAATTCACCATCCTGGAGAACCTTGAAAACGACACTAACGTCTATTTTTTGTAAAAAGTGCTGGCCCGCCATCTTAGATTAAAAATTAATGTCATTATCAAAACCAGCATCCTGGAAACCCTGAAAACGACACCCATTTATATTTTTTGTGAAAAGTGCATGTCTGCTATTTTGGATTTGAAAATAAATGTCATTATCAAATTCAGCATCCCGGAAAAGTGCATATTCAGTCAAATAAAATTCCCGTCGAGTCACATTGTTACTCTAAACGGAGGTCGGGGGTTCGATCCCGGGCACGCACCTCTAACTTTTCGGAGTTATACGCGTTTTAATTAATTAAATATCACTTGCTTTAACGGTAAAGGAATACATCGTGAGGAAACCTGCATGCCTGAGAGTTCTCCATAATGTTCTCAAAGGTGTGTGAATTCTACCAATCCGCACATGGCCAGCGTGGTAGACTATGGCCAAAACCCTTCTCACTCTGAGAGGAGACCCGTGCTCAGTAGTGAGCCGGCGATGGGTTGATCATGATGATGATGAGGTGATGCCCGCAACTTCGTCCGCGTGGATTTAAGTTTTTTAAAAATTCTTTGATTTTCCGGGATCAAAAGTCAAAGTCAAATGATTTGTTCAAAATAGGTAATAAATTACTCTTTTCGATTGTCAGGTGTTGGATTTGTAAAATATAGTGGTGATAATTATTTCGCAAACGCTACGAGGGTTCCAAACGCGCCCAAGACTGACAACAGCCCACAGCTAACTCAGCCGGGTATTCTTTTTATTATCACCACTTTACAAAATCATAATTTAAACTTATTAGAACTATCACAAAGCCGAGCAACTCATTCCTAAGCTTGCTTATCATTTAAATAATCCTTTACAATGTAATAGGATTTTTCAATTAGTTTACGTGTGGTACGTAGTTACTATGTGTGGTACAGCTTTAAAAAATAAAAGTTTTTTCTTTTCTTTCTTTTTCTTTTCTAATAATATGCCATATGACATAATGCTGTGAAAGTAACTAAAATATACTAGTCTCGCCGTTTCTTTGTCTGTCAACTGGCGAATCTTTTTTACCGCATATGCGGCAGAACTGTCTGTTCGATAAGTTATTTATATGAGAGCCCCATTGAAGTTTCGCATCTAACGTTATTTCCAGAAAAATAGCGGTATCCACTAAATCTAATTCCTCATAAAAGTAGCCTATGTCCTTCCCCGGGATGCAAGCTATTTTTGTACCAAATTTCATCAAAATTGGTTAAATGGATGAGCTGTGAAAAGCTAGCAGACAGACAGACGGACAGATAGACAGATACACTTTCGCATTTATAATATTAGTAGGTATGGATAAAAATAAATAAAATCTGTTTTTGATGTACAAGTAAGGTCCTTTTATATGATACCCCACTTGGTTTACTAATCTTACTTGAAAATTGAAAATACTAACTATTTGTTAATGAACACATTTTTATTTATTTTTTGTGATGTAACCACCAATTCATTCTTTTCAGATTTTTCCCCTTACGTGTGTTATAAGATCTACCTACCTGCCAAATTTTATCATTCTAGGTCAATGGGAAGTACCGTACAGGTATCTTGACAGACACACTGACAGACTGACAGATAGACAGACAGACAGACAACAAACTGATCCTATAAGGGTTCCTTTTTCCTTTTGAGGCACGGAATCCTAATGATAATAATTTGACATAATATATAAGCCTTTGGCTCTTTTTGCACTGCATTTAATCTGAATCCAAGAATTCCCGATCCGAAATAGCCGTAAGCAAGACTGTATCGTCACTTACCACCAGGTGAGATTGCAGTCAAGAGCTAACTTGTATCTGAATAAAATAAAATAAAAAGTACTATTTGTACGAAACGTTGCGTACTTTATTTGTAAGACGGACAGACAGATAGACGGACAGACAGACAGACGGACAGACGGACAGACGGATGGACAGACGGGCCGACAGACGCACGGACGGACGGACGGACGGACGGACGGACGGACGGACAGACGGACCGACAGACGCACCGATGGACGGACGGATGGACGGACAGGCAGACAGACAGACATAGGGTTCCGTTTTTTCCTTCTGAGGTACGGAACCCTAAAAATACAAAGAAAAACCACCAGGTAGGTACCTACCTACCTACCGACAGACAGACAGACGGACAGATGGACAGATGGACAGGAGGACAGACGAACAGACGGACAGACGGACTGACAGACGGAGCGACGGACGGACGGACGGGCGGACGGACGAACGGACGGACAGACAGACAGACAGACAGAGGGTTCCGTTTTTCCTGCTGAGGTACGGAACCCTAAAAATACAAAGAAATACCACCACAGGTAGGTACCTACCTACCTATATTATTATACATAATATACAGGTACCTTTTTAGGGTTCCGTACTGTAAAAGGAAAAAAAGGGACCCTTAGAATCACTTCGGTGTCTGTCTGTCTGTCCGTCTCTCCGTCTGTCTGTCGTATCTGTCACACAAACCTATAGGGTACTTCCCGTTGACCCAGAATCATGAAATTTAGTAGGTACGTAGGTCTTAGAGCACAAGTAAAGGAATAAATCCGAAAACCGTAGATTTATGATTACAACATACAAAAAAAATTAAAGTGTGTTAATGAAAAAATAATTAGTATTTTCAAATTTCAATGTATGATAAGTATACCAAGTGGGGTATTATATGAAAGGGCTTTACTTGTGTATTCTAAAACACATTTTTATTTATTTTTATGCAAAATAGTTTTTGATTTATGGAGCAAAATTTCAAAAAATACCTGAGTACGGAACCCTTGGTGCGCGAGTCTGACTCGCACTTGGCCGGTTTTTTTAAATTAGATAAAATAAATAACTCAACAAAGTTACTTACCTATTGTACTAGGACCACACGAGTAGGTATCCCTACTAGAACCTCAACAATAAAGTCAGGTCAATAAACCAATGAATAAAATTGGTGTCCAAAGTTCAAATTCCAGAGGTCAATGTACAAAATGCAATAAGTATTTGAAGGACTTATTGACTCTACTCAATCTTCTACACATTTGCATAGCCACTGAATTATAAGAGGAATAAACGAATTAACTTATTAATAAATATAAAGTAATTTTATAAAATAATTACGACTTTTATTTTTGAAAACATATCAATAACAACATTCGTCGTCATAGAAACCACAATATTACACGCGCAGCCGCGCGCCGCTGGGCTGGCCCTTCCCTCCGCCACCCGCGCGGTGTCTAATGTTTTGGGGTGAGAGGCATGATTATTTTAACAGAAATCAAGCGCTTGAAAAGGGTTGAACAGTAGTTTGGGAAAAGTATTTTTGAGAAAAAACTACTGAATTTAGGTTTGCAAAGTAAAGTTATTTCAACTAATGAATAAATAAACTACGTGTAATGATAAATTGTTTTAGAATTTTCATATCCCTAATCTTATTTATTTACACCCAAAGTTGTCATAAATTTAGTGTTAAAATAGGAATCTTTTGAGGCTCCTAACTTTTAAATCAATATTTTTTTCAATGTTTTAGATATCATTGAACCTAGATAAAGACGAGATAAATCGATATAATTCTTAGTTTTGTGCGTACAATATCGAATATTGTTGTATTTTCCCTCCTACGTTTGTATGAAGAAAGCACCGAACTGAGCTGCCTTAAGAGAGGATTTTTGAAAATCCAACCCTTAAGGGGGTAAAACAGGGGTTTGAAATTTGTGTAGTCCACGCAGACAAATTCACAGGCATAAGTCAGTCTAAGCTATAATGATGCTATCAGGAAGCATGTAAAGAGTTAGCAAGACCTGCCATTTGAGTTTAGAGATTGTTTACAACAGAATTAGCCACAAAACTCAGATATAAATCATAGAATTGCCAAGCCCAGTTAATTACTATTGATCTAATAAGATAGATTGTCTTCTTCCTGAAAATGTCAGAGAGAACTGCCACTCAGTACACTCATTCAAATACAGAGTGAAGCAGTATTACCTATCATTAATATAGAGTATTCTATATATTATATGTATTTATATTTTTCATATATTATATATATAATTATTTATGATAAGTATTATTATTGTATATAAGTTGATTTGGGTATTTATTATAAGATATTTATGTAGTTTATTAGATTCTAGTACCGTAGACCTATTCCACTTCTTGATACGCCTTACTCACAACCTTGAATGGGAAGCTGGAAGAAATCTCTGTTTAGAGATAAGCATTTCCAATGTAACTTAATTTATTATTACTTTGTAACTACAATTTTTGGTACATGAATAATAAAAATAAAAAAATTGTACATTGCATCATTATAATGTATTATTATTAACCAGTGCTCTTTTTGCTCTAGGGAGCTTAAATATAGATTAAAATATTTTGTTCAAATACAGTATTTTATTTTACAATTAGTAAAACATCATTCAGTGAAGGTTATGGGTCAAATTACATAAGATTTTATCTGGTGCAGATCGGAAACTTTAGCTGTTGTAAATAGTTATTTAATAAGTTATTACTTAATTAGGGGCACAATATTTAAGAGTATTTCAAAAATATTTTTATCTCCTTTTGTTTTAAAAGACACATCAAAAATTGTAAGTACATGCATAACTTTAGTTTTCGTGGGAGAAAATGGAATGATCTATGGGGTTGCAATTAACAATTTTTGAATTATTTGAAAAGTTTGTTGATGCATTTGATTAGTATAAAATCACAGGAGACTGAACTCTTAAAATGACTATAATTCCAATATTAAAAAATGAGTGTAAATTGAACAAGCAGATGCATGAGTAACAGCTACACATTGT
Source organism: Maniola hyperantus (assembly GCF_902806685.2). Classification (NCBI taxonomy): domain Eukaryota; kingdom Metazoa; phylum Arthropoda; class Insecta; order Lepidoptera; family Nymphalidae; genus Maniola; species Maniola hyperantus. Next base: position 2,202,816 of record NC_048550.1, read on the forward strand.
TGCATACAAGAAAATCAATTCCCATGGCAAGGGAAACAAATCTCAAGCAAAAACCGGCAAGGTAAAAAACAAGGAACCTTGAAACGTGACGAGATTGCATTCGGTAAACGTGGTCGTAACTTTTAATCAACTGTGTCTCAGACACGCATTATCACAATTCTGTTTTATACAAACTTTGGAACTAAACACTTACGAGAGCCAGATGGAGATGAGGTCACTGTCAAGGGACCACTGGATCCAGGTGTAGGTTTCCTTTGGAACCTATACTGTCTTAGATAACTTAATACACTAGGGCTAGTACTTTCAGACATCGTGTCAAACGATCCTGACTTAATCTACACGAAACTGTTGTTACAAAAATTAGAAATTATGTTTATTAATTACGTGAAACTCTTTGTAAAAACTGTAAAATCCTTACACCATACTCCTCAAGCACGAAGACAACACTGCGGCCATTTTTGTCCGCGAGACTAAAAAGAATATTTTTTACCAATAGCAGTGATCTATTATTGACAGAAAACTCATTTAACCAATGAGATTCGACGTTTATATGATTTGAAGAAAATAAAATTAGGTTGTTATTTAAATTAACCAATCAAAAAGTTTGAAAATTATAGAATTTAGCTTTGATAGTGATGTGCTTACTTTCAAGCTTTCAATGGACTATTGGTAGCACAAATGTATAATTATTTTTAAAATCTCAATTTTCACCTTAATTTTTTTTCACAGTGGTAATCACTTTTAATTATTTAATAATTACTTGAAGATGGAAACAAATGAACTATTAATAAACTTAAATCTAAAAAAAAAGAAAACAATATTAAATTAAAACTAAAATAAATTAAATTAAATCTAAAACCTCATCGAGACCACCGCAGCGAGGCATTGTACCCAAGATGCTGGCAGCATTACCCCTTTGGATGGCCAAACTAATTCTTTGGCCAAGGTAGCTGCCAGCTCTCGGGTCCCCGGTTGACTCGATAACTCTTTTCGCAATTTCTTCAAAAAGAGCTCGAGCCCCCGGGCCCCACGGCCCCAAGGTCTCCACACCAAAAGGCACGAATACGAAGCTCCCATCGAGGTTTTCATATTTGCGCCTTTTGGCCTGTTCGGCGCTGATGGCCGCTGCACCCGCCATAGAGGAGGTCGCCTGAATGTGGGATGCAGCTAAAGTGTCTACACAAGTTGCATCCCAAACAAGCGAGCTGCCCATCTTCCACGGTACGAGCGTCATACCATCAGGTCTCTTGCCATCGCCACGTGCCAAACCAATAGGTTCTAGTACAGCTGGCACATGGGCGGTGGCAAGGGACCTCCGGATGATGTCGTTAAGGGTACTATGGCGGGAGAAGCGACCAGCGCTTCTCGAACAGGAGAGCCCATGGTGGCCGAAGGCGTCAACGCAGTCACCGCAGTGGCAACGGTGAGGCTGGTTTATTGTGGCGCCAAGCCTAAGACCAATCAAAACAGAAAGTGTCGTATGGTCTAACAGAGTGCCCAGGTTGGCAGAGGGAAGAGCATGTAGCCAGTAGCCGGACTCTTTTGCAGAGACAGCGAGAAGACGAGCACGGTCTTTTTTAGAATTTGCGTTTGCTAGTAAAGTGTCAAATGTCGTTTTGCAAATAATGTCGTCCCACTGTCTCTGGGAAGAAAGAGAAACCGGCACTTGGCTGGGACTATGCATGGACCATTCATTTCTTGCCTCTGTTAAGCCAGACACCTCTATGGAACCCAAAGAATTGGATATAATCTTGCCATAGAGAGTGTGTGTACTGTAAACAGAGGAAAGAAATGCTGGCAGCGAAACACTAGAAATTTTGCGAATTCCCAGACCTCCATACCTGATTGGAAGAGAAGCCTGGGACCATGCTTGATTACTTATTGGACAATTTAGAATACTAGTGAGAATATTTTTAACAAAAGCATCTAAATTGTCCAATAAAGTATTAAATTTCCAAAGTGGAGAACATCTTAGATAGTAAGTAAATTTTGGAACAAATAAACAAAACCGCAATATTGTGAGAGCCATATGTGGATTAATTTCAAACAGACGGTGGGAGTTACTACTAAATTTTGAAATAGTATTTTCAACAAATTGAGGAACTGATGCATCTAGTACGGGAGCCCCTAGGAGACGAAGTGACTCATCATTTAAAATTTTAATACCAGGAGCCAACATATTGAATTTCTCTAAAATATCTAATTTAGAATCAGCCGAAAACGAATTTGGAACATATATTTCGCATTTATCAAAGTTTAGTTCTAGGCCAATAGATTCAAATTTTGATATAACACTGCTTAGATCGTCCAAAACTGTGTTCACTTCGCCACCTAAGGTCCCATCATCTAAATACCAAACATTGAATTTTGAATTTAGCGTCGAAATGATAGGATGGATAGCCAAACTAAAAACAGCTGGTCCAAGTGGATCCCCCTGCTGACAGCCCACAGCGGAGATCAGTAAATTTTTTTTATATACAAGTTTAGACGGATTCCGGTAGCATTGCGCTAAATATGGAAACAGCTGTGGAAATTTAATTTTTTGGTTTCAGCATCTTTGTTTTATAGGTAGAACAAGATTTTTAATGGTAACAATTCATGCTTGTAGCCAAACGGCAAACGTGTGGATGGGTGTTTGCAAAGACATACCAATATTTTTGAGCGCTTGTCGTTCGATCCGATTGGCTGCAAATCAATACAATACAATAACATTATTTATTTGTATAATGTGTGTAGGTACATAAGCTATTAAATCTAAGAAATAGTCCAGCACATTAGCCATGTTGGAGTACAAATATAATATGATTCAAAAGTTATAAGGCTGTGATAGACGAACAGACGGACAAGTGCAATTTCACTCAAGTAGGAGACCTCGCTTTGGACAAAAAGTACTGTGTGGTGTTTGCCGATGCTTGTTGTTTGCCACAGGCATGAAGTGGAACCATAAGATTTTTCATACGTTGCTATCTACACAGCTCGTATTCAATACCACAGACCAATAACTTATATTCAATACATCCATAGAATACATCCTAAATAGCTGTCAAAGTGACTGCCTGCCAGTGCCACACAACTTTGTCTGTCTGTCAAATTAATAGGCGCGGCCATGTTTGTCTGTAGTGAATAAAATCGAGTTAATTCGCTTTTAGGGAAATAAAATTAACACAATATGCCCAAATGCGACCTAAAAACGAGATACATCCCCGCGACATTCGCCTGGACATTACTTTTGGGCACCACGTCTCTGTTTTTTTATTTTCCGTAAGTATACATTATGTCGATCGGCTGCGATCAGTTTGATATGACAACTTTCACATAAGATTGTAGAATTACTTCTATTTTTATCCCGGGTCTACCTTTGCCCTATTTGACTTCTTGTGTACAATATTTGCTTTCCATGAAATCATGATAAAACACGCTTGTATGATAGTGGCTAATTGTCAGTCTGAGGCAGTCATTATTTACACCACAAAGCAAATATTCCCATTGGAATAAGTCACGATGCATCATTTATCCCTGTCCTTAAATGTAGCCTTTGCCTTTGTATTTAGTGTGAACAAAAGACTGAATCAATAAGAATGAATCACTTAACTTTAGCTCTATAGATTCCATATTAAAAAATATTATCACTTGTCACTCATGGTTTGCTTGTAGTGTGTAAAATAATGGTTCATAAAATTGTAGGTATAATTTTCTATAATCATGTTCTATTAAGTATCTAGTTTGAAAATAGTTTATCATGTTTTTGTTACATGTGATGTTAAACTCCATATTACAAATATATACTTACATACAAAGTTCTTAGTCATTAAAAATTTAAAAACTTGTTACTGTAAAATTTAAATTACAAAATTAAAAATACATTTTTCTATGTATCAGTGTTTAGTTTGTATTAATGCTCACAAACTGACTGCAAACTCTGTGTCAGTTGGAAGTCCACAAAACTATCCTTTCTCTTTATTACTTTATTTTTGAATAGTAAATGAGATTATATTTGCATATATGTAGTTATGATGATAAAAAGCAGTCTATCATGTAAACTATCACCAGAGCTCTAAATTTCCTTACATCTGAAGTTAAATTACTGATTTCTAAGAAGCTTCAACAATTTATAAGAAGTAAGGAAAGGAAGAGATTTCTTTGGCAATGTTACTTAATAACTCTCAAATGGGAACCACTTTTAATATTGTTTTTCGTTGAAGAAATTCTTTTTTCTTAACATTGACTTAATTTTAATGAAAGAAAAAACATGAGATGATGCCTGGGACTTTGGATGCCCATAACTTCATCCGTATGGACATAGATCTTTAAAAATCCCACGGGGACTTTTCCATTTTCAAGCTGGAAAATAGCTGTGCTAATTGAGGGTATAAGCTATCTCCATTCCCAGCCATCAGTTCTGTCATAGGGGACTGAGTAACAAACATCCAAATTTGTTTCAGCTGCCAGTATTACTTGTACAAGCACCCATGGGTTCCTGCATACCAAGGTGTCATAACATTTTTTGTTTTGGCCAATTTTACACTGGCCACTTTCATGGACCCGGGAGTGATACCAAAAGGTAAGGGTACATTAAGGCCAGGGGTATAATGGATATCCATTATCTATATCCATATCTACAAATGCATATCTATTTTAAAAAATCCATAGTCCAGACATATGCAACCTCACAAACCTGAAAACTTATTTTTATTTTCAAAATCTAAATTGCCATTGTGGTACCTAACAGTAATGTTTTCTTAACTAGTACTTTTTAACCGTACAGCTTTTATATGTTATATTTAAAATGGTAGTGACACACAGATGGACAGAGGGCAGTTTTATCCAAAAACTATGAAGCTCTTTAGGTCCTTTGCGCCATGATCGCAAATCGTTTATTCAAATTGGGTACCATATTACACTATTTAATTGACAATTGTTGACTTTGTAAGATCTTACAAAGTCAACAATTGACAATGTAATGGTGATAATTATTATTTACGTAAACTCTAAAAAGGAGGCGTACATAAACATATTTTGATTTTGAACTGGTCATGATTTGCCTTCAAGGCATGTGACTGGAATCACTCCAGACAGTAGGTCTTATTAATGTGAATACATAACATCGTAAGATATCGCTAGGTAACGCTAAACAGACCCAGGCCAGTCAAGGAGTTCTTACTTCGTGCTAATCCATACTTCCATACTATAATATTATAAATACGAAAGTGTGTCTGTCTGTCTGTCTGTCTGTGTGCTAGCTTTTCACAGCTCAACCGTTCAACCGATTTTGATGAAATTTGGTACAGAGTTAGCTTATATCCCGGGGAAGGACATAGGCTACTTTACATTCCGGAAAATTGAGGAGTTCCCACGGGATTTTTAAAAACCTAAATCCACGCGTACGAAGTCGCGGGCATCAGCTAGTAATAATATAATCGTATGAATGGAGACCACCAAGCAATAAGCATTACATATAAATGAAGTAATCGATAAATAAAATACTACTTTTTACTAGCGCTTTCGTTGAATCAAATTGAAAGGATGTTAAAGGCACCTTTTAAAGGGTGTATTTGAAAATTTCCTTCTAGGTGTATTTTCGAAACATCTTTAAAGGATGAATATTCCAAGGGCCGATGCATACCTATCGAGAGGGGTGGCGCCGAGGCGCGGTTCGGTTTATTTTTTATCAACTTACCTCAGCTTATCTATTTTGACATACGTTTGAAACAGAGAATTCAACATCAAGAGTACACATATACAAGGTTTTGTACATGGAGTCAAAAGTCACGTAATAAAGACAATGTGCGGATGAGGGTACCGAACGGGCAATCACGTCGCAACGGAGCTACGGATTGACGTGATTTTTAGCATGGATATAGTTGAAGACCAGGATAGTGACATAGGCTACTTTTTACCCCGGGAAAACAAAAGAGTTCCTACGGGATTTTAAAAAAATCCACGCGAACGAAGTCGCGGGCATCAGCTAGTAGGTAACTAAACAGTTCCCTTGTCTGGAGTGTCAAGGAAATGCTGTAGGAGGTGTACATTGCGCCTAAGAAGTTGTACCTAGTTAGCTGCGTATAGTGCATTCTACACGCATTTAGCGCCTCACTTTAATAATTCAACAACCATGGGAGTTCGTTAGGTGTGAATATATATTGTGTGGATTAGGTAAGATAACGTTTTGATGAGTTTACGTTATGATAGTCTGTTTATACAGATCCTTATTTATGTAGTTCACATTTCGTAGGGTTTCCTAGTGATTATAACTTCGGTCTCCTAGTCGAGCGTCCATGGTTCGATCTCGGGCACGCACCTCTACTTTGTCGGAGTTATGCGCGTCCTAATCAATATCACTTGCGTTGACGGTGAAGGAAAACATCGAGAGGAAACCTGCATGCTTGAGAGTTCTCCATAATGTTCTCAAAGGTGTAAAAAGTGTGACAATCCGCATTTGGTCAGCGAGACTATGGCCAAACTCTTCTCAGTCTGAGAAGAGACTCATGCTCAGTAGTGAGCCGGCGATGGGTCGATCATCGTGACGAAAAATCTATATATATAAAAGTAAAAGCTGACTGACTGACTGATCTATCAACGAACAATTCAAACTGCCGGACGGATCGCGCTGAAATTTGGCATGCACATAGCCATTATGATGTAGACGTCCGCTAAGGAATTTTGAAAATTCAACCCCTAAGGGGGTAAAACAGGGGTTGAAATTTGTGTAGTCCATGTGGACGAAATCGCGTAAAAATTCTCGCCTATACGAAGGCGTGAGGCTCATTTGACATTTCTGATTTGAATCGCTAAATGAGGAATGTCTCTCTAGATTCTAATTTTCCGTCCTCTTTGTTATGTACCTCGAAATCAAAAGTGAATCTTCTAGGCAAGCGCTGGTCTCAGGTCTAGGTGAGTTTTCGTAACATTTTGTCATAATATTCAAACAACTCTGATATAGTTCTAAGACTTTCAGATCCCCTATGTCAATACTAAAATGTAGGTTACTCTAGTCTACATTTACCGCTATCCGAGAAAAAATCGAACCCAATTAATCTGAAAGAGGAGTCTACAGAAAACCTGCACAAAGGGGCAGTGCAAATAAATCAATTTGTCGCATCGACTTATTTTTGCAGCCATTTGAAATTGAAAGCTTTGAATGCGGTGTCTCGGAGTCTACACACATTTCATTGTTATTTTTTAAAATACAAAAAACCGGTCATGTGAGAATCGGACTCGCACAGGAAAGGTTCCGTAACATTGTACAAGAAATAACGCTTTTTCTTTATTTTTGTTAAATGTAACCACAAATAAAAAGCTGTGAAAGTGGTCCGAAAAAATGATTTTTGAAAACTCAACCCCTAAGGGTGTAAAATAGGAGTTTGAAATTTGTGTAGTCCACGCGAACGAAGTCGCGAGCATAACCTAGTAGTACGTATATAATTATTATCTTTACATTGGCTAAAGCATACTCGAAAAGTAATATTTATTTAAACTTAACTTGAAGTTTGTAACTAAATTATTGCGCGAGATGTACATTGTACGTGCTCAAACTTTGTGGGAGTCAATTTTCTACGAGCATGACATAAGTTTTTATTATATCTATTAACCTACCGTTTTTCTTGTAATTAAACTGTTTTAGATTTTTAATTAAAAAGGAAATACGATACGCGCTGAGTTAGATACTTGATCTCTTCATCAGAGACATACGGACAAAGTTGTTCACTTTCTTGTTAGGGTTCCGTACCTCAAAAGGAAAAAGGAACGTTGTCTGTCTGTCTTGCTGTCGTGTCTGTCAAGAAACCTACAGGGTACTTCCCATTGACCTAGAATCATGAAATTTGGCAGGTAGGTAGGTAGGTCTTATAGCAGGCATAAGAGGAAAAATCTGAAAACTGTGAATTTGTGGTTACATCAAATATTAGTGTTTTCAACTTTTAAAGTAAGATTACTAAGTAATAAGTATACCAAGTGGGGTATCATATGAAAGGGCTTTACCTGTACATTCTAAAACAGATTTTTATTTATTATTATGCACAATAGTTTTTATTTATCGTGCAAAATGTCGAAAAAATACGAATTTAGTACAGAACTATCAGTGCGCGAGTCTGACTCGCACTTGACCGGGGTTTTTTAATGATTACGAACTGCTATGGGCCAGATGATGTCTTCGCTGCCTGACAGTCAGTATGGATCTTCTAGACAAAGAAATTCCATCCGTCGATATTAGTTGCGATTGCAGTCAAGCGCAGAATCTTTGTACTACATACGTACCTTCTTCCGCATATGTTGAATCCGGAAGGAGCGTGCAATCCATGCCGCACCATTTCCCTTGATACGCGAACTGGCTCTAAAACATAAGAGCTGAACTACTGAAATCGGCCCAAGCATGATAATATATGTATAGCATTTAAAAGTCTTGAATAAATCTCTACTTCCTTTGATCAAAGTAAAAGAGGTAAAATATATGCACGTGTGAATACAGCGACAAGAAATAAAAAATCGGTCAAGTGTGAGTCGGTTTCGCACCCGAAGGGATCCGTACCGTCGTAGAAGAAATAACACTTTTTAACAAAGCTATTTTTTGTGATGTAACCACAAATTCCCGGTTTTCGGATTTTCCCCTTTACGGCGGTTCGCACTCATCCGATCAGAGTCCGAGAAAATACGTTCCTTTTTGTTTTGTATGGTAGCTTATGACATGTCGTAGATAATCGCTGGTATTCTCACGGATGACGGAAGTGTAGAGCTTAATCGCTCTTACTTATGTTATAAGACGTTGCTACAAGCCTTTCATGATTCTAGGTCAACGGGAAGTACCCTATAGGTTATGATTCCCTTGACAGGTCTTGATAGACACGACAGACGACGAAGTGATCACAAGGGGTCCTTTTTTCCACTTTTTAATTTTTATGGCCATTTTGAAATTTTTATTATTTGTTGTTCATAGCGGCAATAGAATACACATTCTGTGAAAATTTCAAGGGTCGCTCTATTACGGTTCATAAGATACAGCCCGCTGACAGAAAGACGGACGGACGAATAGCGGAGGCTTAATAATAGGGTCCCGTTGGCACCGAGAGGTACGGAACCCTAAAAATGAAGTTGAAGTCACGCTCGAGTAAGACTCACAGCGGTCGAACGCAGTCATTAAAACTGTAGGTAGCTGTTGATTGTTTGACATAGTTATTGATTTAGCAAATTGCACCCGCGAATCTCATTTGCATCTTGATTTCATTATTGCAAGCCGCAGTGCAAACACTTGGCGTAACCAGCGATATTTAAATGTTCCACTAGATGCGGCACTTCAATAGTAACGACTAACGACTAACATATCCAACGAACATTTGGGTCCGCACTCCTGGCAATCGTGCGCTGCGCGACGAGACGTGTCGCGGCAGCACCTTGCGTTGTGCTATATTCCATAGAAACTTATATAAATTAAATTTGCCGCGCCGCGTCGCTCAAGTGCGCTTTGCTTTATATAAACTCGTATAAATTACCTATTTTTACTGCGCAGCTTCGACACCAGACTATTCGACACAGAGAACAGAAGACTATTGGTATGTTCTATTTGACGATGACCGCTCAGTTTTAGTTGTAGTAGTGATAATACCGATAAGTGTTAATGCATTTGTGTGCGTAACGTAAGCGTATCTGTCTAAACTGAGCGCCACTCACACTATGACAATGTGTACGTGTACACTCACACAAACATAGCCAATCGATCTTCGTGAAATGGAACATCAGCTGTACTGAAGCTACTTCATCATCAATAACATCATCATCATCAACCGATAGACGTCCACTGCTGGACATAGGTCTCTTGAAGGGACTTCCACACGCCACGGTCTTACGCCGCCTGAATCCAGCGGCTCCCTGCGACTCGTCTGATGTCCGTCCACCTAATGGGGGGGTCTTCCAACGCTGCGTCTTCCGGTGCGAGGTTGCAATTCCAGCACCTTGGGACCTCAACGTCTATCGGTTTTCCGAACTATGTGCCCTGCCCATTGCCACTTCAGTTTCGCAACCCGTTGAGCTATGTCGGTTACTCTAGTTCTCCTACAGTTCTCCTCATTTCTGATTTGATCACGTAGAGAAACTCCAAGCATAGCTCTCTCCATCGCCCGCTGAGTGACTCTGAGCTTTCTTATGAGGCCCATAGTTAGCGACTATGTCTCAGATTCATATGTCATCACTGACAAAACACACTGTTCGAAGACTTTGGTCTTCAAGCTATTCAAATATGATAACTTGAAAAAATAATTTAGCTTAATTTTTACAAACGGAGTGCGTCTAAAGCAGCAGATTCAGATTGCAAGGAGTGCGGACACCGATGTTCATTGTAACATGTTACTATGAAGCGCCCCATCCAGTAGAACATTTATATCGTTGGCCTCAACAAAATTGTATACACAAGACGATTACACAGTACACACCAATATAAACTTTGTGAGGAAGTCATAAGATTTGTTTTGGGTTGTTAGAGACGTGCCCTTGGTCTGTATGGTGGATTAATTCCTAACTAATGCAGTGAGTTTATTAAATCGGTCATGCTATTACCACCATTAGTCGATACGCGTTTAATTTTTTATCAGGAACTGAATAGAAACTGGGGCACGAGCCATCGACTACAAACCTTTTAACTCGTTTATTGATACCCGATAGTTTATTAATTATATTCTGTCGGGCTTCTTTCAGGACGTATCACTGTCTATTACTCTAATATGGGGTTATTCAAGGGGCGGACCAACGAATTCCTGAAAGGCCGGCAATGCTTTGGCGGTTCCTCTGGTGCTGCAAATGTTCATGGGCGGCGGTAAACACTTAACATCAGGTGACCCGCCTGCTCGCTCGCTATCTCTATTTAAATAATCTGTAATGTAAAGCTAAGCCAAATCCTAGGAGTACCTAAACAAATGCCGTCATAGCACTTTACATTACTCTGTCAAGTTGTATGTTTATCCAGATCTAGATTATGCTCGCGACTCTGTCCGTGTGGACTACACAAATTTCAAACCCCTATTTCACCCCATTAGGGGTTGAATTTTCAAAAATCCTTTCTTAGTGGATGCCTACGTCATTTGCATGCCAAATTTCAACCCAATCCGTCTAGAAGTTTGAGCTGTGCGTTGATAAATCAGTCAGTCAATCACTCACCTTTTCCTTTTATATATTTAGAAGATTTTTCAAACGGCGGTGGCTGACGGCACCCTGTGACTTGTTTGATGCCGTCTGTCAACCTAGTGGGGGGCTTTCCTACGCTGCGCTTTCCGGTGCAAGGTCGCCATTCTAGCCTTGGAACCCCACTTTTCGAATTATGTATGTGGCCTGCCCATCGCCATTTCAGCTTCCCAACCCGTTGAGCTACGTGAGTTACCCTGGTTCTTCTACGGATCTTTTCATTTCTGATTTGATCACGTAGAGAAACTGCAAGTATAGCTGGAGGATAGTTGTACCTTTAACAACAATTTTTGTTATCAGCTCCACCTGACGAGGATCGCGAGGACGACTTCCGAGCGCCGCTGTACCGTAGCGTAGAAATCAACGGCATAACCGTGCGGATGAAATGGTGCGTCACGTGCAAGTTCTACCGCCCGCCGCGCTGCAGCCACTGTTCCGTGTGCAACCATTGTATAGAGGTGAGTTGACCGTACGAGACGACTTCCGAGCGCCGCTGTACCGTAGCGTAGAAATCAACGGCATAACCGTGCGGATGAAATGGTGCGTCACGTGCAAGTTCTACCGCCCTCCGCGCTGCAGCCACTGTTCCGTGTGCAACCATTGTATAGAGGTGAGTTGACCGTATGAGACGACTTCCGAGCGCCGCTGTACCGTAGCGTAGAAATCAACGGCATAACCGTGCGGATGAAATGGTGCGTCACGTGCAAGTTCTACCGCCCTCCGCGCTGCAGCCACTGTTCCGTGTGCAACCATTGTATAGAGGTGAGTTGACCGTACGAGACGACTTCCGAGCGCCGCTGTACCGTAGCGTAGAAATCAACGGCATAACCGTGCGGATGAAATGGTGCGTCACGTGCAAGTTCTACCGCCCGCCGCGCTGCAGCCACTGTTCCGTGTGCAACCATTGTATAGAGGTGAGTTGACCGTATGAGACGACTTCCGAGCGCCGCTGTACCGTAGCATAGAAATCAACGGCATAACCGTGCGGATGAAATGGTGCGTCACGTGCAAGTTCTACCGCCCTCCATTGTATAGAGGTGAGTTCTTCTCTTGATGTTCTATGAAATTATTCGTTCTATCAAGCACTTGGTCGCTTAGTCAGGTTGGAGTTTCATAAGAACACGTGGTCTAATACGGCCAGTAGATTTGGACTTGAACTACTAGTGCGCAAGATTCCTAATTATACTTGTAATCTCAGAAACCGGACACACATCTGTATCTATATATTATATCTAAATATATAAAAGGATAAGATGACTGACTGGCTGATTGACTGATTTGTCAACGCACAGCTCAAACTACTGGACGGATCGGGCTAAAATCTGGCATGTAGGTAGCTATTTATGACTAAGGCATCCGCTAAGAAAGTATTCCTGAAAATTCAACCCATAAAGGGGTAAAATAGAGGTTTTAAATTTGTGTGTCCACGCGGACTAAGTCGTGGGGATAAGCTACACAGGGTTACAGGAAAATAGGACACGATCCCGTTAAAGGGTTATAGTACAAGACATTAGCTATCAAACAACCCCTAAAGTGCTTATGCGAAAGTGTATCGTTTTCGAGTTATTCATTTTTTTATTTTTTTCTTGATTTTATGATTTTTTTGTGATTTTTTTGTACCAATGGATAGCTACCGAAACGTAGATGTTTTTAAAATAATCCGCAGGATAAGTGCCATAGTAATTTTTACAGAAAATTTGCAAGTTATTCAAAGAATTAAATTTAAAAATCGAAAACTTGTACAGTTTTTGGGCTGTAATTTTAACATGCTTGAAGATTTTTCTTGTTTTGTAACTGTTTATTATTAACAAGGATATGTACTAGCAAGATATAAAAAAAAATCTGATGAAATACATTGTTCCTTTTTTTTATTAATTTTCAAAGTGGCAAACACCCCTTTATCAAGAAAAAAATAAAAAAATGAATAACTCGAAAACGATACACTTTCGCATAAGCACTTTAAGGGTTGTTTGATAGCTAATGTCCTGTACAACCCCCTAACAGGATCGTGTCCTCTTTTCCTGTAACCCTGTATACTTTATACTATACTTTGTGTTTGCAGACATTTGATCACCACTGTCCGTGGGTGAACAACTGCATCGGGCGGCGGAACTACCGGTTCTTCTTCTTCTTCCTCATATCGCTGTCCATCCACATGCTGAGCATATTCGGCCTCAGCCTCTACTACATCATGAACAACAACAAGACGCTCACGCAGGTCGAGCCTATTGTGTCGTATCCTTTACAAACAACAACATATTCCGAAAAATTTCAGGCACATTTAGATTCACATAGTTATTATATTTATTTCATCATAAAGTGACGTTTATATCCTGTTATATCAGCATGACTAGGTCTATTATTTATTTATTATTAATGCATAATCAATATTAAAGCATGGCCAGTATTCTCAGTCACGTATCCGGTTAGAAGGACTATAATATCTTATATAATATTAGTGGGACTATAATATCAGATTTTTTATTAATTTACTTCAATGCACAACCAATAAATATATATGCTATACATTAACACTGGTATTCATAGACAAGATAGGGGCGACATGTGTTATATTCAACCTTTACGCAATGCATTAAGGTCGAATATGACACATCCTCATACGTCAAAAATGGTCATATCTTGGAATGGTCCTCAAAAAAAGTCATATCTTGACTATGAATTCCTGAGTAAGGACTTGATGCTCGAGACCATTATCTACCCGTTAATCTAAGGAATTTGAGAGAGACATGAGATTATGCCACTAGTTAGTACGATATTTTTCTGTATATACGGCAAATGTCATGATCAGAACACTACACCATGCTCCAAAGCGTGCCGATGCCATCATCCACATTATTTTGGCGCGTTCCTTAAGTTCTGGTGATGTCATTAGCATTTTTGACTGAAATCATAATAACGTAAAGATGCTAAAATCTTGGCTTGATGTCCAAATCTCTTGGTTTAATGACAAAATGTTGAGGATCTATATATCCAATGAGTTTTGAGTATAAATTCTGTACCATTGTTTCATTATGTACAATCCTGAACTGGAATCACACAGAATGGTAATAATGGGCATTATCGCACTCCTAGCGATACCGATATTCGGTTTGACGGGCTTCCACATGGTGTTAGTGTCGCGGGGGCGCACCACCAACGAGCAGGTGACGGGCAAGTTCACCGGCGGATACAACCCATTCTCCAAGGGCTGCTGGTCCAACTGCTGCTACACGCAGTTCGGCCCGCAGTATCCTAGGTAAGGATACATTCTATCCTACTTCCACATGGTGTTAGTGTCGCGGGGGCGCACCACCAACGAGCAGGTGACGGGCAAGTTCACCGGCGGATACAACCCATTCTCCAAGGGCTGCTGGTCCAACTGCTGCTACACGCAGTTCGGCCCGCAGTATCCTAGGTAAGGATACATTCTATCCTACTTCCACATGGTGTTAGTGTCGCGGGGGCGCACCACCAACGAGCAGGTGACGGGCAAGTTCACCGGCGGATACAACCCATTCTCCAAGGGCTGCTGGTCCAACTGCTGCTACACGCAGTTCGGCCCGCAGTATCCTAGGTAAGGATACATTCTATCCTACTTCCACATGGTGTTAGTGTCGCGGGGGCGCACCACCAACGAGCAGGTGACGGGCAAGTTCACCGGCGGATACAACCCATTCTCCAAGGGCTGCTGGTCCAACTGCTGCTACACGCAGTTCGGCCCGCAGTATCCTAGGTAAGGATACATTCTATCCTACTTCCACATGGTGTTAGTGTCGCGGGGGCGCACCACCAACGAGCAGGTGACGGGCAAGTTCACCGGCGGATACAACCCATTCTCCAAGGGCTGCTGGTCCAACTGCTGCTACACGCAGTTCGGCCCGCAGTATCCTAGGTAAGGATACATTCTATCCTACTTCCACATGGTGTTAGTGTCGCGGGGGCGCACCACCAACGAGCAGGTGACGGGCAAGTTCACCGGCGGATACAACCCATTCTCCAAGGGCTGCTGGTCCAACTGCTGCTACACGCAGTTCGGCCCGCAGTATCCTAGGTAAGGATACATTCTATCCTACTTCCACATGGTGTTAATGTCGCGGGGGCGCACCACCAACGAGCAGGTGACGGGCAAGTTCACCGGCGGATACAACCCATTCTCCAAGGGCTGCTGGTCCAACTGCTGCTACACGCAGTTCGGCCCGCAGTATCCTAGGTAAGGATACATTCTATCCTACTTCCACATGGTGTTAGTGTCGCGGGGGCGCACCACCAACGAGCAGGTGACGGGCAAGTTCACCGGCGGATACAACCCATTCTCCAAGGGCTGCTGGTCCAACTGCTGCTACACGCAGTTCGGCCCGCAGTATCCTAGGTAAGGATACATTCTATCCTACTTCCACATGGTGTTAGTGTCGCGGGGGCGCACCACCAACGAGCAGGTGACGGGCAAGTTCACCGGCGGATACAACCCATTCTCCAAGGGCTGCTGGTCCAACCGCTGCTACACGCAGTTCGGCCCGCAGTATCCTAGGTAAGGATACATTCTATCCTACTTCCACATGGTGTTAGTGTCGCGGGGGCGCACCACCAACGAGCAGGTGACGGGCAAGTTCACCGGCGGATACAACCCATTCTCCAAGGGCTGCTGGTCCAACTGCTGCTACACGCAGTTCGGCCCGCAGTATCCTAGGTAAGGATACATTCTATCCTACTTCCACATGGTGTTAGTGTCGCGGGGGCGCACCACCAACGAGCAGGTGACGGGCAAGTTCACCGGCGGATACAACCCATTCTCCAAGGGCTGCTGGTCCAACTGCTGCTACACGCAGTTCGGCCCGCAGTATCCTAGGTAAGGATACATTCTATCCTACTTCCACATGGTGTTAGTGTCGCGGGGGCGCACCACCAACGAGCAGGTGACGGGCAAGTTCACCGGCGGATACAACCCATTCTCCAAGGGCTGCTGGTCCAACTGCTGCTACACGCAGTTCGGCCCGCAGTATCCTAGGTAAGGATACATTCTATCCTACTTCCACATGGTGTTAGTGTCGCGGGGGCGCACCACCAACGAGCAGGTGACGGGCAAGTTCACCGGCGGATACAACCCATTCTCCAAGGGCTGCTGGTCCAACTGCTGCTACACGCAGTTCGGCCCGCAGTATCCTAGGTAAGGATACATTCTATCCTACTTCCACATGGTGTTAGTGTCGCGGGGGCGCACCACCAACGAGCAGGTGACGGGCAAGTTCACCGGCGGATACAACCCATTCTCCAAGGGCTGCTGGTCCAACTGCTGCTACACGCAGTTCGGCCCGCAGTATCCTAGGTAAGGATACATTCTATCCTACTTCCACATAGTGTTAGTGTCGCGGGGGCGCACCACCAACGAGCAGGTGACGGGCAAGTTCACCGGCGGATGCAACCCATTCTCCAAGGGCTGCTGGTCCAACTGCTGCTACACGCAGTTCGGCCC
This sequence comes from Maniola hyperantus, assembly GCF_902806685.2. Lineage (NCBI taxonomy): Eukaryota > Metazoa > Arthropoda > Insecta > Lepidoptera > Nymphalidae > Maniola > Maniola hyperantus. Next base: position 2,219,449 of record NC_048550.1, read on the forward strand.
GCAGTATCCTAGGTAAGGATACATTCTATCCTACTTCCACATGGTGTTAGTGTCGCGGGGGCGCACCACCAACGAGCAGGTGACGGGCAAGTTCACCGGCGGATACAACCCATTCTCCAAGGGCTGCTGGTCCAACTGCTGCTACACGCAGTTCGGCCCGCAGTATCCTAGGTAAGGATACATTTTATCCTAGATTTCTTCCAGCACTGGACCTTTGAGCCCAGAAATTACAATCAAACATTTTTGTTGCTATTGGCAATGTGGCATAGGCCAATATTTTTTCTTCTTCCAATAATCTATTTCGAGTAATTTAATAGACTAGGGTCGGAGATCATAATATATTAACATTAATTTGTCTGTACCTTACTTAACATTTAAATAATATGATAAGGAAAAAAAACTCTTAACAGTATACAAATGGTTGGAAAATGTAGTTAATGGTGTAAGTAATTAAGGAAAAATCGACCCGACTAAGTAAAAGTCCTGACGCATTCCAAACAAACTTATCGTCAGTGGCTAGAGCTAGATCTAAGAGGCTATGTGATTTTTCCAGCCTGGTCCGACCATCCAAGTACATATAAAAGGGCGGTAAGAATTATTCTTAGATCTAAGACGCTATCTGATTTTTCCAGCCTGGTCCGACCGTCCAAGTACATATAAAAGGGCGGTAAGAATTATTCTTGGATCTAAGACGCTATGCGATTTTTCCAGCCTGGTCCGACCATCCAAGTACATATAAAAGGGCGGTAAGAATTATTATTCTTAGATCTAAGACAGCCTGGTCCGACCATCCAAGTACCTACATATAAAAAGGCAGTAAGAATTATTCTTAGATCTAAGACATTATGTGATTTTTCCAGCCTGGTCCCCGACCGTCCAAGTACATATATTATTTTATTCTTAGATCTAAGACGCTATGTGATTTTTCCAGCCTGGTCCGACCGTCCAAGTACATATAAAAGAGCGGTAAGAATTATTCTTAGATCTAAGACGCTTTGTGATTTTTCCAGCCTGGTCCGACCGTCCAAGTACATATACAAGGGCGGCAAGAAGCGGCGCGACGGCGGCGCGGGCGGCGCGGCGATATCCACGATCGCGGCCGACCACCACGCGCAGGTAAAGACGTACACCGCGGACAACGGCACCGCGCACCGCCCGCTCGGCGCGCACGCGCACTACAACAAGGTGAGAGCCAGACCAGCACCGCCAGTGTGTTTTCTGTCTAGTATGATAGTGTGTTTTAGTGTTTAAACTATCGTGAGTGATTTCCATTATACATATCTCACACTCACTCACGTGTTTAGTCGAACGTTAGCCCGACTAGTTTCGAACCCATCCGGGATCCTTTTTCAAAGGAAGTCAGTTCGCGCACGCGTCGCGGTTGAGACTTGAAAAAGTTGTAAAAGTTGTTTAGGTTTGAAAAAGGACCACGGATGAGTTTGATACTAGTCGGGCTAACGTTTAACTAAACACGTGAATAAAGCCGGGTGTGAGATATGTATGATAGTGTGTTTTTGTCTAATTATGTTATAGGTTGTTTTTTTAGAGCGTGAAATTTTAATGGTTGTTTTCTCTCAGCGAAATAATTTTGTTTTGGTAGTACAATCGATTTAACAAAAAAAAAATATTACAAAAAATTATGATGATGAAGATCCTCCTCAACCCGGTTGCCTGGTAGAGCGCTTCAAAGCGATGAAGCTGCCAACTGTACCTTTTTTATTTTATTTTTAAGCTTAGAGAATTATTTAAGAATATTTGCATCTTTATTTTGTTGTACAATAAAACATATTTGATTCATTCATTCATTCATTCATTCAATATGATGTCATTTATTCATGATTTACAATTATGAAAAACTTGATAGCGACCTTGAACGGATGCGTCTGGAGCAAGGCTAATTTGTTGGCAGCGCGAGCGATTTAAGTAGTCCGTTCATTATGTCTAGTGAATTACTATTGTTTCTCACGATTTTGAGTTTTGAGTTGAATTTTTTTTTTATTATTTCAAACCTAAGACATTTTTATTTTTAAAAACTGCTCTATAGTACTACTGAGGGCAAATCGTTCTGCCGCGGGGAAATAACCATTACAATTTCACACTGTAGATGTTATTATGTTATGTTATGTTATATGTTATTATTGTTAGGTGAGTGGTCAGCTAGTGAGTGTGTGTAATTAGTTTAATTGAACGATTTCATAGAGTGGTATTTATTCTATGACAAGTATGCGCTTGAGTACTATTTCGGTGGACATGTAGAACAGAATAAAATGTAAGTTTTTATTCAAGTAAATTTTTACAAGTGCTTTTGAATCGACAAGTAAATTTAATGCTTTGCAATGCCCTTCCTACCGAGAAGAACCAGCAAAAAACTCGGCGATTGCGCTTTTTAGAAACTAACTTCCTGTACTGTAAACTGTACCGTCGGGCGTGATCCCAGGAGACGCGGTTTTGAATCCTGCTGGTCCGCAAATTTTGATATGTATTTAAAATTATTTAGAAATTTCCTTGAAGTGTAGGTAAAACTATTTTTAAAAAAAAACGCTAAATTATATAATTTTAATACCATGCTTTTATAGACCATAAGAACGTAAAAAGGCTCGAAACCATTTAGACCTTCATTTCAAAGTAGTTATCACGCTTGTAGAGCAATCACATACCTTCAATTCACAAATCCCAGAATGCTTTTATATTGGCCTGGTTATAACTATTTAAAAATGTGAATTGAAGACATGGTATGTCTGGCTCTCTAATAAATTATAATTATTAATAATTTCTGTTATCAAAGTAAATTAAGGATAAGCAAGAAAAATATGAGATTGAAAACTATTGGTATAAAGAAATGAGGTATTTATTTTGCAAAATGACTAGCAATAAAATTTATATTTTAAACTATTAACTATTAATTTACAATCACACATAATTATTATGATTGTTCAATTTCACATTTTTAGTAATATTCGTGTTTTAATCAAAAAGACCAATCTATCTATAGTATTTTCTCTGTTTTTTTTTTTTTTGTTGGTAAAAGCAAGAATGAAAAGGCAATCAATACCTTGCATACCAGAAACGAATATGTGCCGGTAACTAAAAATGTTTAGTTTATACAGCCAATCAGGCTGTTCAAATCTATTTCTATCTACAAAGAATTCCAACGTAAAGTAAAATTTCTCTGCATCGTATTTCTCATTGCTGAGGGTCGTTAAAATGGTAGAAACTTTCTTGGAATAATAATGCGGTGGATTCCCAAATCCTTCCACATACAACTCGATCAAGAGAACGAAATTTTGACTCCATTTTACGGTTATTATCAGATATTAGTGATGGTCTGACGGCTTAGCTCTCCGAGGCACCGAGATAGCGAAAAGGTCAAAGTCGGGCCTGTAAAGTCGGCTACGGGCTACCCATTCAATTACCGACTTGAGTCAATGGGGGTAACTTAAGGTAGTATAAGTGTCTGTTATTGTGAGCCAAATTCATCTGTTCGCAACGGCAACTAACGCATGTTCACAGTTATCCCCCGGTCGGGAAGAACACGAGGGTGAGCTGGAAGGGCCGGGTGCATCTCAATCTGCGGATTGTGAGCCCACGCCGCCGCCCCTGCAGCGCCGAGGGTCCTCCGCAAACCTCTTCCCTCCGGCTGAGCCGCACCATCACTTGCCGCCACGACCACACCATTACCCGAGGCTCAGTCCGCTTTCTAGGAACACTAGGTAAGGAATAGCTAACATGCACAGGTATCTTCAGGTATTAAGCAGAGCTATATTGCTGTTAAAGTCAGCAGAAATTCAAAAAATCTTTGGATCATATTCGGATCTCGAGGTAAGTCAAAAAGGTCTATGTGCAATTTTTCCAATTAGCTTCGGGTATTGTGCTTGCCATGTTTTCAACGGCAGAAACCCAGAAAAAACTTTGGGCCATATTCGGATCTTGAAGTAAGTCAAATAAGTCTATGAGCAATTTTTACAGCTATCTTCGGGTATGAGGCAGAGTTATCCTGCTTGTGCCACTCTTTCAGTAGCAGAAAACTAAAAAAGCTTTCGACCACATTCGGATCTTGAAGTAAGTCAAATAGGTCTGTGAGCCATTTTAAAGTGGTATTATAAAGTTTTAGTTAGCACGTTATAGAAATGAGTTCTCAGGCATCTCTCGCCTCTTTGAGTGGCGACGCACACTGTTTTTTAAATCGGCAAGGTTGCTTTCAGACACATCGGTAGCTTTCAGAAAATAGAAAGGAACATACCTCAGATATCCACTTATCTTCTTTCAGTCATGGCGGTACAACTACCTCAGGGTACCGGGTGGTGATGGAGCCATTACGGTACGAGACAGGGTCAAATGGAGGAGCGCGGCCCTCCCCTACGATGCAGCAACGCATCAAGGCTCTTGGTGTGCCCACGCCTTTAGCTGTTACCAGTCCTGTGCGGAGGTATGTATACCCCTAAATACGAGTAATTGAGAAAGCGGGAATTCAAAGGAGTTTCTAACAGAAACATTGTATACCTTTCAATAAAAGTGAAACACACAAACTTTATCTAAATCTACCCTCATTTTTCACAAAGAAAATTAATCACGTATTTTGTAGTTTTTTTAACTAGGTACATTAGCTTTCAAGATTTCTTATAGATCTTGTAGTAGCGTATTAGTAATATAGTCCGGTGTTATTAAAAATAGATATGGAATGGATAGCATTAGTAATAGAATTAATTATATTCGTTCTTTTTACCTTTGAATTCCCGCTTGTAAAATGCAATAATGAATTGGTAATATAATATTTCTAGCTTATAACGATCAATGTTGGGTGTCCACACATCTCAACTTGCTTAGTTGTTGGTAGATCAAAATTTTCTAATGGTACAATTGGTGATTATCAAAATGGAGACTGTTCCCATAGATTAGGTATTTATTTTTCCCAAATTCATGGCCTCTTCCCATCGTATTCACACCACTAAAATGTTTTTACGAAACTAAACTTCCTATCCGATCTGCATTGCTTATATGTTTTGGTTCTATGAGTGTTAGAGTATTTTTATTTGCATGTAAAATGTTTTGCTTCACATGATGCCATGTACATTCTTTTGGGAACACAACTGTTATGTTTTTTTTTTTCGTTTTCTCACCAATTTATATATATATTGGCTTTGTCATATCTTTCCGTTGTGAAATATACCAATTTAAAAAATCTAATTTATTATTTTGTAACGGAAAGTATGCTGCAGGTTTGCTTTCATGTTATATCACAAAAAACATATTATAATAAATTCTTTTTTAAACTTTCAAACAAAAATCGGGCTAGAAGGACCACAATGGTACTGATTCTGAGTGGAACTTAATTTTGGAGTATTAGCTTTTTCTTGCCAATGTAATAAGAAAAGGAAAGACAAACCTAATTTAATGAAGAACTGTCGAACCTCGTGATTTTAGGTGTCAGTCGTCAGCCGTGAGTTTGAGAGTGCACTAGAATTTAGTCTTTAAATTAATTCAAGTTCAGTCCTTTTTTAGCATTATTAAAAAGAAAAAGATACAGATACTCTAAATTAAGTTTAGAGAAAACATCAGAATCGACGCCAATGTGTGAGCAAACTTGTTACAATAATAACATTCATGTCATTTTACTAATACACGTTCAAACTGGGCACATCTTTTGGTTACAGTAAAAGAAACTTTCAAGATTAATTTTAAAGTTGTGCTCAGTTGAATGTCTTCTTTTCGTCGTTTTATGTTGTATGTAAAATAAAAAATTATCACTCACATTTGTCTAAAAAAAGTATATTATATCCTAACCTATACTACTTATTGAGGTGGCCAAAGAATCAAGTAAGCGCCAATAGGTCAACAATTCGTATAGACTATAATAACAGAAATTACTCGTGATTTCGTCTTAGAATGGAGTTTATATTTTAAGACCAGTCAACTTGAAAAAACTTTCACCTTTTAATTTTACCAGTAGAACATTCAATCCATAATTTCTGTTTCATATTATTGCAATGTCCATGTGACGCCACGTTTGCTTAGTTCCTCTCAACTATTCCTGACACCTATTTTCAAACTACCCTCCTTATTACAAAAAAAAACCACATTTTTTTAAAACCTTTCACTACCAAGATGAACAGAGATTTTCTACATGAAGGAAGGTGACTATGTGATTAATTTTGTTGTACACATTCTCTAAAATAAAATGACTGGTCTAAATGTAATGCTATCCTTTTCATAATACTCCTTCCGAAAAAGGATAGCTGTAGATTTAGAACTATCACTTTAGTTTAGAGATGGCGTCCGACAGAATATGCCACATTATTACCCGACTGCCCAAAAAAGGAGTGTAATCTTTTCAGGGCTCATATTGTGTATGCATGTGAGTTTCTTAGTTCGACCATAGCTTCTAAATTCTTAAACAGATTTGGATATCCTATGGGGTGTCGTTAGAATCCTGACATCATCCCGAAAGACACTGGGTATAAATTTTTAAAGAAATTTCAGTACGGCAGAGCAGTCGTGTTTTTAAATACTACTTGTATGATGAAAAATCGGATCAAAAATATATATACTTATATCGGATCGAATGTTATATCTCTGTTCATTTTATTATACAGTGACTGGTCTAAAAATAATACGTGCAAAATTGATAGGTGTATAATTGACAGTGGACTAAGAGCTAGCCCGTGCCAGACCTTCGTTATTTTATAAAAATTGAAAGTTTCCCTGTGTATTGTCCTCAACACAGAGAGGAACGATCAGCGACTATGAAGTTTGGATGGCGTTGCCACGACACTAAGTGTCTGCCATTGCATGACGTGATTTCTAATGCTATTCTGAAGGAAATATAATAAAATTAGACTTTATACTTTAATTTAATTTAATTTATTTTGTAGAGACAAACAGTTACAATGAGAAATATAGATAGTATATATATATAAAAACACTTAAACCAAAGCAGTCTCCAATGAGAGATTAATACTTATAATAATAATTATGTCCACAACACACGGGCATAGTGCATATGAAAAATTAGGCACAGAGTATAAAATCACTAACTAGGTAGGTAACAAACTAAAATCGACTAAAGTATAAACTATAACTAGGACTAACTTGACGTAAGATTTTTTACACCTTGTTATCCCCCAAAGCCACCATGATACAAACTTCATAGTCGCTGATAGTAATCGCCAGAAAAACGCAGAGAAACTTCAACTTTTATAAAATAACGAAGATCTGGCACGCGCTGGCTCTTTCTCTATAGGTCCTTTTCTTTGATTGATATCTATGAACGCTTATATTTTTTGTGGTCGTAAAAAATTGTAATCATTGAATTTACCGCTTACCGCGGCAGATGGACCTAACGCATAGAGCCGACGACGTGTCGACGGTAACTCGTTTGTGTTTGCTTTTGTTTGTGTGTGTGTGCAGTTTGATTTTCCATTTTTCTTCTTCTTGTGTGTGTGTTGGTGGATTGTGCTAACTTGTGTTATTGATTAAACGTTTTTTAAGGAATATATTGAAGGATATTTTGACCATTCGATGTGGCTAATTCCGTTCTACAGAATCTCTAAACTAAATTGACAGGTCTAAATTTTTCCGCAGAGAGCATTATGAAAGAGATAACAATATATTTAGACCCTTTATGGATATTTAGTTTGGAGGTTGTGTACAGAAAAATTTGTCCTATCTCGAAATGGTCATACCTACATAATCTTTCAAAGAAAAACTAAACCAGAAATGTAATGTATTCAACGTTTCCTAATTTTAATAAACATGTTTTTGAATCTAAATAATGAGGGTAGTTGTAATAAATTAAAAAGTTTGATATTACAATGTAAATAGATTTTCCACCAACTCATGCTGCGTTGAATAGATTTTCTCAGAATAGTTGCCACGTACGCTTATAGGATAGAGGGTGCATTTTTTTTGTAGTATACTTCAATCGTTAAAAAGCAAGCAAATAATTTATTATTATTTTTATTTCAGTGTATGTTCTTTATTTCTTATAGTAATATATTCTGTAAGGCATGGTTTTTGCATACTAGTGGTGCCATCTGTTAATAGAGTCAAGGTATTTTACGCCATCCTTTTTAGTAGAAAATTTTAAATTGGTACGATTTTAGCATTTAAACTACCGTGAGTGATTTCCATTCTAAATTATATCTGTCCCGTCTAACTACACACGTGTGGCTAACGTCGACTACACACGTGAGTACAGCCGGGACAGATATTATTTAGAATGGTACGATTTTATCTATAAAAAACCGCCTGTTTTTTCAAAAATTCGAATCATTAGTTTATTGTTTCAACAATAGTTCATTTTAGCGTTTAAACTATCGTGAGTGATTTCCAAATTATACATAATATCTTACACCCGGCTGTACTCACGTGTTTAGTCAACGTTAGCCTGACTAGTTCCTAACCCATCCGGCGTCCTTTTTCAAGGAGTCAGTTCACGCACACGTCGCGGTTGAGACTGCTGAATAGTTCATTGTTTTTTAATTAATCAAAAGTTTTGTTAAATTTGATATTATCGAGATGTATTTTCAAAGATGCTAAGATTTGATTGAAATCAATAATCATTATTAAGTAATTATATTAACAGATGGTTATCAGTGTAAATTCTGCCTAGGCTATTTCTTGCTAGCATTTTTCTAAAAAAAAGTTCCAATCCACAATCAAGTTGAAATTGCGATATTATGAACAAACTAATAAACCGGGCGATTACGGTAAAATCATCACACATAACACATCGCAACTCAAAATAGTGTCCAGGATAATAATTTTACAGTAATTCTTTTGCGGTGCGAAATTCATCTTATCGTAATCGCCCAGCTGGTAATCAATTTGTTCATAATATTGAGATATTTTGACTTGATAGTGGGTTGTGAAACGTTTTTCAGAAAATACGTCCAAATTATATTTTCAATGTTTTAAAAGGTATTACCCCATATTATTATACAAATTCAATTTTAATTTTGAACCTATCCCAAAACAAAAACAAATAATACGGTATTTTACACCAAGCGAGAAAAAATCTATAATTAAACAAGATGGTATTAGCAACAATCAATCGAAAAATGTTAATTTCAGTTTCAAATTGTATAATGAATTTTATAATTAATTTTAAAGATTTAACTTTTTTATCTGTTCCACAAATACCGTAGCCGCCATGTTAATTCCAACTGTGACGTCACATGGATTGAAATTGTAATGTATTTCACTGAGAAAACACCGTTGCATACCAATCCGTTTGACGTCATTGCAGCTCATGAAACTAAAAAGATGGCAGGCAGCGTTTTCGCGGCGAAATTTGAAATGCAAAATTCAAATGAATTTTTATTGCACTCACATCGAATAACATTTTTTTGGTAGTTTATTATCATTTTAGGATCTAATTAAGACACTTCAAAAAAGGGTAAAATACCCTATTGTGTGCTGTGGTATCCAAGTATATAAATGCCTACTGGCGTTGATTCTGATGTCTTTCTCTAAACTGAATTTAGAGTATCTGCATCTTTTTCTTTTTATTAGTAATTGGGTTAAAAGCATGGAAAACGAATTTTAAATAAAATACTCTAAATAGTGTTACTCTACAAACATTATGTTTAAAAGTGGCGCCTAAAGTCACGATGTTTGGCAGTTTTAAAAGTTGTCTCTCCTTTTCTTATTACATTGGTAAGAAAAAGATGTGAATACTTTATTTAGTTGCCATCAGAATCAGTACCAATGTCAACCTATGGAGTCTTTGAGTGATTAAAGGTGTCTAGAGTTGCTTTAGGTGATCAAAAGTTTCTTGTTATAGGCAGAATTTCCACGGCTAGAAATGGTACTAAACATGTAAATTTCTATTTTATTTGCAAGCTGTTGTTCCAAAATGGAGCGAGGGCGTTGTACGACGCACTATACTATGGCTGGTATCGACTACCATCGTATGTCTATGGTCAGGTTGTGATCAGAGACAAGAGACTTGGGGTAATAGGCACAGACAATATTGATATTTTGTATACTTTTTTAACTTAGCTGAATTTTCCCGTATTTCTATACTCGTTGTAACTCGTAAGGCATGATTTTTTTGCCTATAATTTTGATTGTGACTTTCTGATGGGGTTATTTTATTCCGATTATGCTTTAAATGGTATACTGTTTTTTTGGTTAATTATTAATTGTATTTGTATGATCAAACTCTTCAAAGTAAACTCTTGTTTTAGAGTTTGAAAAAGTAACCTCTTTCATAATGCAAGAGATCTTCAGTCTTCTAGTCAGGAGGGAAAAAAGAGATATTTTCGCTTATACTTCAAGTCGGACTATGTTTGTTGTGTCTCAAATATTAGCTATGTAAAAAAACTTTTTATACCAATATTTCTAGTTTTTTTTCTAATAAGAACTGTGCTAGGAAATCCCTTCTTCAGCAATGTGTTTAGTTTTTTACTCTACCGTCTTTTTATTTGATTTTATTGTACCAGCCATCCTATAATTTCGTCACTCTAGTGCCTATGCTTTATCACTTTATATCCTGACTATATTTTTTAACAAAAAATTTACCAATTTTTTTTTAGTTAAAAAAATTAAAATACTTATTAAATTTTTATTTTATTTTTTTAACTCGAAATATATTATTTTTAAATCGTATCTATCGATGAAAATATTGATTGTTCGTTACCAGGATATAAAGCGATAAGGCTTGCAGTAGTTTGTTAGTAGTATAGTGTACAGTTGGCATGGCGTTGGCATGCTCCCCGCAACCGCTGGCCGCTTGGACTCGAACACGTTCAGAACTAGTTGGCTACCGTCGATTCTATACTCCGTCCACGGAAAGAAGTTACTATAGGGCTCTCTCTGTTACGTTATCCCATACAACACAAAACACTCAAACAGACAAAATACTCAGTGCGCGTTGACAATTTTGAGTCGCCATGTTTTCGAATTGAATTTTGTCGAATGTTTTTTGATAACATAGGTTCTCTAATAAAGTTATGGTCTTAATCTTATTTCGTGGATCCACAGCATATTTCATTGTGTAAAACGGGTACATACCACGATTAATTAGGCGATTTTTAACTGCCGATATTTCGACTCAGTCCCGTCGTGACCACGACTCGTGCAACTGAGTTGAAATATCGGTAGTTAATAATCCTCTAATAGAGTAAAACAGAAAACGTAGTTTCGTTTGTGATTCGGTGACTCAAAATGGTTAACGCTCACTGAGTTTTTGTCTTGGTCATTTCATGGGATTACGTAACAGAGAGAGCCCCATACTAACTTCTGTCCGTGGATAGAGTATAGCTACTGGTTTAACAATGTTGGGAATATTAGACACACGCTTTTGTACATATTGTATCGCGGGTAGGCTTAGATAAATTTTTATTACTTCATATCTCGTCACGCCCTAACAACAATGTCGGATCTACAAATCCACAACTTTACAGGACAGTTCAAAATCAATAAGTACCATACAAATGTTATCTTAACGGTCTTTGAATATCGTGTTTATTGTGAAATCTGAATTGGTATACTAATTTTTAATTGTAACCCGGATACCATTTGTATGGTACTTTTTAACTTTTTAAACTACTCTTTTGTAAAATTGCGAATTTTTAGATCCTACATTGTTGATTAGGCGAGGCGATCTAACGTTCGAAAACCCGGCAACACTTCGTTATGACCGGTAGACATTTTTAAGAGTAAACGATATTGCACACGCGTGAACATTGTTCAACCGACGTCCCGGCCGGCCGGCGGCGGGCGACACAGAGAAGTTCTGAACGCGAGTCGAGGGGCGGCGGCGCCGGACGCTTCCCCCCGCAGCTCCCGTCTCCTTCTGTCCGTAGGCCGTACGATAACGATAGCGAGCGCTCGGACGAGCTCGCGCGATTAAACCCCTGACGTGAGCGCCGCGCACAGGTCCAACCCCGGCACGCCGACGCAGCCGCGCCGCCCCGACTTCATCGGCGTGCGCGCGTCGCCGCAGCGCCGCTTCCTGTCCGAGGGCGAGCTGCTGCGCGACGCGGCCGCGCCGCACGACGTGCGCGAGCTGGCCGCTTCGCCGCAGCGTGGCACGTACTTGTGGGCGGAGCGGCCCGCGCCCGCCGCGCCGCCCGCGCCCTCCCCGCACGCGCGGCGCCGTGCCCCGCCGCCCGCGCCGCGCCCCGCCCGCCCGCTGTCCTTCGTGCGCGCGCTCGAGGTGCAGGACCAGCTGGAGCGCGCGCCGCCGCCCGCGCCGCCCGACCGTGCCTCGGTCTACGACTGCAACTACGAGATCTCCGTGTGAGCCCGGCCGGGGCCCGACGCCCGCCCGACCCGCATTTTGACTCCCTATTTTCGTGATAGGCCAGTTTAAAACCGACCGAGGCTCGCCGCGGCCGGTGATTCCAAAGATTGTTCTCTTCCTTCGCGAGTCACGCACAACGGAGCGACGCCGCGCCGAGTGACTGTCACTGTGAGTGTTTACACGATTTATTTAAGATACGTAACGTGTGATTAGTGTTTTATATTTATGTATATTTGGTGAGCGATTTGTAACATTAAATAACTCATTCGTAGCCCGGGTTCGCTGTGTACATAGTCCCCTCAGTGTTGTGATGCAGTGATCGCGAATATGAAGTTATCGTGACACGAATCGAAGACTGGAAATCGTAGTTTTTTTTAAAGCATCAGTATACAGGAATTGACTGAGTCGCAAGTTTGCTTCGTCTGCTTTAGGTGATTCGATTGTGCAGCGAAATTATAAAAATAATAAAAAATTCTATTGTTTGCTCGCTTCTTCCTTATGACGTAAATATAATAAGCAGCGAGCAAAAACTTAACTTTGATGGAAAAATTTGTGCCAAATATTCTGTAGAAGATTATGTAAGGCAGATTTTAATCTTTTTTTAACCTGACTTAATAAAACATAAAAACATAAAATTGCACGATCGCATTTAAATAACAGAGTATATACAGTACATAAAATAGTATTGTAATTTATAGAGCTGCATATTTTGTTATGATATTTTTGTATGAATACAAACTTCTTACAATATTTTATTGCTTTTTAAACAATAAGTTGGAAGCATACAAAATTGATTGACATATCAACATGCAGCTCCAACCGCTGGGTCTAGGCTAGAAACTTGAGATTTTGCATGTAGGTTTTTTGACCCCCCACTGAAAAGATTTTCACAAAGACCTGAGCGAAGACGGGGCGGGTCTGTTACTAATATATACATATGTACAAGAACGTTTTTCCAATATGTATATAAACAAAATTACTGCCACAAAATTTTCAAAAAACGGTTTCCACTGATCCTTAAAATGATTTATGAAGTACCATATTAATTTCATGAAATATAATAATACTTGAAGATCTTTTACTCTATTCCCATTTCTTTTAGAATCTCTAAATTTTTTTCGCGTGTTTTTTTTTACTTGCACTTCATACAACTAGAATTTGACAAAGTTAATCAGATTACTGACTAAATATAATCAATAAAGTAATGATGTAGCTAGGAAATGTGTAAAAAAATGTAGTTTTTGTAAGGAACATGTATTTTTATTAGCCCAGAGTGAATAATATAGGTTGTTATTGAAGGGTCATTGTATAATAGAGAAGCAAAATATTAAAAACATGATAAAAACAAAAAAAAATGTGAAATCAAAACCTAACAAAATTTGAGTGCAGTGCTCTCTACCATTCTATTTTGATAAGAAAAAGACAAAAGATTTAATTTAACCTTTGTAAGGTTAGTTATTTATCTATTGCAAAACTGCAAAACATTGCAACTAAATATTGACAGAACAAAATTAAAATAATAAAATTATGGACTCTTGAATACAGGGTGCAACCAGAGCTCTGGCAAAAACGAAGACAGGTGATAGTACTGATGATCAGTGATATGATACCACAAAAAAAAACCGCAAAAAACGCGAAAAAAAAATCATACATATTGTAAAATTTCACGATATATTGCAAACAATACATCTGACTGACGCTAGAGGAAAACGAACGTTCCGTAAATAGGTCACTCGGAGTCAATGTCGCGTCGTAGGCGGGGCATTGACCCGAGTTTTGCACGCTATACATTGCGGGTTTGAAAAATACTAAGTCACTAAAACTACAAAATGAGGCAAATGGACCTATTGGTATTGGGTAGTATAACAATAACACTAAGTTTTTGCTAGCGTTCTGGTTACACCTTGTATAAAAAAGGGGTACTAAACTTTGATTTAGTTTTTGATATGTCTGAATCGACGACACATTTTTATTGGTTTGAGTGTGATATGACCCAAGATCTCATCACTTTCCGAATTTTACAGTCCATAAAGATACGTACTTAGAGATTTTGTCATGGGATTAAAATTATCAGAGATTCCCGATTATTATTTTAAAAAAAAGTTTCCGATAAAAGAACGGATTGCGCAATTTCGATTAATTATAAAGTTTAAATAAATTAATGATTAAGACTGGCAACGAAAGATTGTTTTTTGTACTGTATTGCCGCTTACAACTCGTTTATGACTCACTTAGGGTGAGATTTATAGAGCGCACTCTGACTTTGCTTTAGACTTAAGACAGAGTTAAGACGAGACAGATGTATATTTCTCACATAAATCAATTAAGTATGAGCAAAGTCAAAGTGCGCTCTGTAGATCTCAGCCTTAGTATTAAAAACTATTAAATTGTAACATTGTGGTAAATTGTGTGAGTTACATTGAACTAAAAATTCGCATTTTTTCTGAACGTTATTTAATTATATCAATAATTATTATAATTTATGTACATAGGATATTTATTGTGTTTGTCTTACCAATAAAATGTACCAAGTCATTAGACGGATAAATATTTTTATTGAATTATTATACCATAACATAGTGCTATGTTGCCTCCGAACATAGAAGTGACATAATCCAAAATCAACAGTTTACAAAACGAGGAGTGTAGTGACACCACAGGACAAATTTTTGTAAAATATATTTATTTGGTAGCTTATCATTTTTTTGTACCATATTTTTGGCAACTTTCTAGAGAAATTTCTCTGTTTCGACGTGTATTTATTTAAGGTGGTGGATTTATATGGAAGGATACTGTATTAAGTGCAGAAGTTTCAGTTAACCTGTGCATTTTTTTATTGACTGGATTCAGGTGAAGAAAAACATCAAGGGACCATTGTGGAACTTGTAATTATCACATTGCGACATAATGATAATCGCAAAGCTCTTGAGTTGTATTCATTACAATATTTTGGGTTAGGTCACTTTCGTTCTGGAGATGTGACACCATGTGGTTGACATTTTGTTATTTTTTTTTAAGTACTATAGGTGTAACAGTCCGTTGTAAATATATTATATTTATATCGTTAAATGTTAGGGTTTTGTACAATATAGATATATTAATGTTTTCTAGATTTAGTATGGAACACAAAATATAACTCTTCGTATATATATTATATGATATGAAAAATATTCATCTTTAAATGTACAGCTAAACGGTAATATTTCTGTATACCTAGGAAGGATAAGTTTGTATATAGTTCGTATATAAACACTAAATACATAAGATTTACTATGTATAGTTACTGTTGTTAGATGTTACTATTATGTATCTTTAATTCTGTTTGTATTTATTTACGGTGCCAGTAACTAGTATCGTTTTTTTTTTTCTTCTTATTGACATATCAGTAGTTCTTTTCCTTTTTGACAAAACTATGGATGAGTGGGTACACATTATTTCCTATGTTGTTTTCCGTAATAAATCCTGACCAGAAAAATAAAACACTTCGCCATATTGCGGAAAACCCGTGGAACTAATTTATACAAGACCATATACTTGTGACCATAGACAATATACTAGTGGCACCCCCGAAGCAAGTTTTTTATATTTCTGGTCAGGCTTTACATTGTATTCCGAAGTTGGAATAAAATTTAAAAAAAAGTGTTCGATTAAATTTAAGAATAGAGTAAATTTAAAATTTGCGGGTAGCTTGTTGCTCGCGGCAGTATTATTTTGGTCTAATTTTTGTATATACTTTGGACATGTCACAACTACGTGAAGTGACGTGAAGTTTGTTGTGTACCCTGGTAAATTGTGTACCTGCCTGCATGTTACTTCAATGTTAGAACTTCGTAGGGAAAGAGTTTTTTTCTGTCTTTTTTAAATACGAATCAATTATACTCAAAATGTACATTTTTGCAATTAATATTGACTTGATGTCAACTAAAAATTATGAATTTCCAATACCCGGCAGGAAATATCATCGAACATAAGAACACTTCAAAATGAGGTAACGTTGTCATAGAGCGTTGTCGTTGAGACCGACGCGACGAAACGTTACATATAGTACGCGACAGGTCGAGATGGCAATCGGTGAGAGAACGTCCCCTCGCCTGATGGCAATCGGGGAGAGAACGTCCCCTCGCCTTCTCAACCCGTCGCGGACTATAGATATGAGAGACAGAGACAACGCTTTACGAAGCAGTTAATCTCTGTAAAGTTTGATGTGGAAAATTTCCTGCTTCTTTTTAAAATTTGATATAATTGTTTCGTATAATATATCTAAAAAAAAATCTTTTATTTCCACATTCCGTTTCTCAAGACTTCTAGTATCGACATAAAAACGCCACTGCATACTTAATTTTATACGCATTTGTTTTTGGAGTAATTCACCAAAACAATTGTATTAATTTATATAAAAATAACTTACATAAGGGTATGTACTGACCAGGAGTATTTACATGTAATATAACAAAGGGCATTGCAACTAATTGGCATACCTACAAGTCCGCCATTTTGAAAAGTATATCGATACTTATACTTTTCAGATATTTGAGTTAAAATTACTAATGCTTTATTTTTTACGGTTTTAATCTCAAATATCTCAGAAAGTATATCACTTAGGACATTTTCTCACTGAATGCTTTTTGATGGTAATCACTTATAGTCTATCGATTAACAAAAATGTATTATGACTGGCCGCCGTTTTTCAAAACAGCGGACTTGTAGTAGGCCCGGTTCCATACAAAAATGGTAAAACCCTTTTGGAATTCGATTTTGAGAATTACATTACAAAGATGCAGCACCTAATTATCGAAGGAACATTCGGTTTTGTAACACTCTCACTACCGCAATGTTTGGCGTTGACTCACTATTTATCTACACCAATCCATACTAACATTATAAAGAGGAAAGATTTGTATGTTTGTAACGAATAAACTCAAAAAATACTGGACTGATTTCAAAAATGCACCATTAGAAAGCTACTTTATTGCCCAGTGACATAGGCTACATTTTTTTAAAAGTAGAGTTCCATACAAAAATTATAACAAGCTAGGTACCCATGCAAAGCTGGGGCGGGTCGCTAGTTCAACATAAAAGTTACAATATTACCCTGGTCAGTATGTACCTTAGGGTAAGATCTATAGAGCGCACTCTGACATTGCTTAGACTTAAGACAGAGTTAAAACGAAACAACGGTATATCTGTCATATAAATCTGTCTCGTTTTAACTCAATCTTAAGTCTGAGCAAAGTCAAAAGTGCGCTCTATAGATCTCAGCCTTAGAGTAAATCATCAGACATGTTGCCATTACTTAAAATTATTTTTTCTAGACCAGAAGTTAACTTCATCATTGACTTTTGAGAATATACATAATCTTAGTTTAATGTGCTTTTTACTTCAACATTTCGTTTTCCGCGTTGTAGGAAAGCCTGACGCCCAGCGCCCTATTCCATTAAACGCTACTATAACGTTATAAAAAAACGATTCTTTGATCGCATTAATCTGGTTCGAAGGACCAATATCATGAATTGCGTGTCAACTATTTAAAATGACACTTTTCCGTTAGAACTGGGTGCAATATATTAATTGATTCATGTATATTACAAACTATTTGGTCTAAACTTAACTTTTGAAAAAAAGTTGATTATTTTAAGTATGGCTTCATGTTGGTTTTCGTACAGTCAGCATCAGAACAATGTAAGGTGCTAAGATACCCACTTAAATGCCTACCATACGTTATCATTAATGTATATTCCATTAATTATTATTAATTATTAATGTGTATTCAACACCAAAAAAAGTAAAATAAAATAAAAGTTAAATCACGAAATCTTAAAATCATTTAAATTATTACCTAAAAAAGTGTTTGTTGGAACACAGTTTTTGTATTTACAGACTAGGTACATAATAGCTAGTACGTTCCAGATGTAGAAGGATCATGCAAAGACGTCTAAATAAATTATGACTCTAGTTACGACGCAACAAAGTGCAATTCAGCTTACACAGTGCTGCATCCTAACATTTAATAAACACCTCTTTTCCTATCACGTAATTCTTATTCCTGTTTATCTGGCTTGGTTTTGTGTATATGCTTTTGCATTTTTGCTGCTGACTGTACATGTTCTCTTCTTCATTGTAAAATAAGTTTTTACTTAAGAGTTACGAATGGTAGTTTAGTGTTTTGACATTATAGCTCAAAGTGTGTCTGGAGGAACATCAGCTGCGATAAAGACTAACATGTATGATAGAACCTCCTCAGAATCGTTATGACCTACGTGTATGTGACAGTGTTTTATTTTTGTATTTTGATAAAATTTGTGTAAATAATTTTCTTATTTTATTGATATTAAACTCAATTAATCAAGCAGCGTTTGATTTTTTATGCATTTTTTTTATTTTGTACACCCATATACCAGTCCATTCTTCCTATGTGTATAGGCTTACTATGACGGACGTCATGTTAAGAATAGGACCTTGTCCAGAAGGGGCGAATTTGCCGCGAACATTTTGCTTCCAATTAAGATCTAGGTCCAGAAACAACCCATGAGCATTCATGCAGATTCTTTTTCTTTGATATCTATGCGTACCTTGGTTCACGCATTATAACTCACACGAGGCGGGAAGTGACTTATTTTGTACTAGCAGCCGCACTAATCGTTACTTAGGATTGAGTTAAAACGAGAAATTTATGTGAGAGACATAGCTCTGTCTCGTTTTAACTAAACTTAAGTAACGATTAAGCTACTCTGAGTGCGGCAGTTAAAGTATTATAAACGGGCTCTCAAAAAGGATCTCTTTTTTCAAACTTGCATGGGCTTACCGCTAAATAAAAGTCAAATAACGACAAAATTAGTCTATGGTACAACGTAGCTTGTGCACTGTCCTCCAATAATATTTGGACTACAAGGGAAGACTATGTTTAAATTTATTTTTCTTGCTGGCAGCATTAAATTCCTAACGTCAATGTCATTCCACTTCCAGTAGTCTATGACATTTCTTTTGTCTGTGGTCTTTTCTTGTCAACGGGTTTAGAGTGTGAGTTTCGAAAATTTCTTGAAAATTATATCTAAATAAATCGGTGAAAACGAGTGAATTTAAAAGTTGAAATGAGGACCAGAGATGGATTTGTTATCATTACTATGATATGCAATAAATATTTTTTTCTGTACACCTGAATCTTTACTCACAAGTATAACCAAAGTTCGATGTATTCATTGGAAAAACAATAAGTTTTGACACGAAACCAAGTGTTTGGATTCATAAAATAAGACTAGGACATGTTATACTTAAATATCTTGGCAATAAATAAAGTGCATACTCAGTGCAATAATACGGAAGTTTAGAAGTTAAAGTGATATTTGAAGGTTAGTTTTGTATTTTCAGATACACCCAACATGGGTAAGATTATGAAGCCTGGGAAGGTGGTGCTGGTCCTAAGCGGCCGGTACGCAGGGCGCAAAGCCATCGTAGTGAAGAACTACGACGAAGGGACGTCAGACAAGCCCTATGGTCACGCATTCGTCGCTGGTATCGATAGGTATCCACGCAAAGTCCACAAGAGGATGGGCAAAAATAAAATCCACAAGAGATCCAAGATAAAGCCTTTTGTCAAGGTGAGTACAGTTTGGAGGTTATGTTTTGATTCCTGAGCAAGTTGTTTTATTTGTGATAAAGTTAGGATTTAGATCAACATGTTTACTAATCTACATACATTACCTACCTACAAGGAGAACCAAACAATAAGCATGCAAGTCCTGGGAATGCAGTATCACTAACCCTATTATAAATGCGAAAGTGTGTTTGTTTGTTGGTTTGTCCTTCAATCACGCCGCAATGGAGCAACGGATTGACGTGATATTTTGCATGGGTATAGTTTAGGACCTGGAGAGTGATATAGGCTACTTATTCCGGAAAATCAAAGAGTTCCACTGAATTTTTAAAAATCTAAATCTACGCGGGCATCAGCTAGTTTTGAATAACAAATGTCATTAAAATTATAATTTTTTAAATGTGGTTAAAATCTTAAAAAATGTCGTTAAAAATAAAAAAAATTAAAATGTTTGATGTATCATAGGTATGATTTTGGAATTATCAATAACGGAAATGAATAAAGCCCTGAACAAATTTGGATAAAGCTTCAAGTGTCCCCAAAGACTCATAAACCCAATGTGCTCAATGAAAAGTTAATTTACACAATGAAATCAGTAGTTTTGTACATTGATTAAATATTATAAAAATTAAACATATCTACCTAATTTAGTACTTTTTTTAAAATTCAACCCCTAAGAGGGTCAAATAGGGGTTTCAAATTTGTGCAGTCCATGTGGACAAAGTCGCGAGCATAAGCTAGTAATAGTTATAACTTAATACTTATGTTACTCTATATAATAATCTTATCAATGTGAAAGTGTGTCTGTCTGTCTGCTAGCTTGTCACAGTCATCGGCTTAATCAATTATGATGAAATTTGCTAAAGAGATAGCTTGAATCCTGAGGAAAGGGCATAGGCGTCTTTTTGTCCTGAAATTGAAAGATTTCTTACAGGTTTATTTTAAAACCATGCTGACGAAATCACAGGCATCATCTATTTGGTACAGAGAGAGCTTATTAGCTTGCATCTCAGAGAAATATATGATAAAATCTACATATCCTAGAAAATAAACGAGTTCCTGTGGTTGTAAAGTCGCAAGGTTCATCTCAGTCTCAATATTTTTGAAAGGAATCATGCAGCAAAAATATGAAGAACTCTGACTTTTGCACAGTAGGTGATTTATGAACCTGATTAGTGATAACAAAGAGAGGCATGATGGTGAAAGGTATCTGTGTCGCCATCTATTGGTCAATAATTGTTCATTCAGTGCACTGGTAGGATAGAAGCAAGCCATATATTATATACCCATGTACAGAGATATCCTCCACTGATATCAAGCGCTATTATTTGACCCAATCTGTGTCATATGATTATGTAGCTATTAATGTAATCTAAACTTCTCTTCTTTCCCTTCCAGGTAGTAAACTACAACCACCTCATGCCCACACGCTACTCAGTTGACTTTAGCTTTGAGAAATTCAGTGCAAAAGACCTTAAGGACCCCTCCAAACGCAAGAAGTTGCGCTTCAACACAAGAGTGCGCTTCGAGGAGAGATACAAGAGCGGAAAGAACAAGTGGTTCTTCCAGAAGCTTAGGTTCTAAGATAAATAAACTGTAAAATTACTTATTTTTGTTTTATTTTAGGTTATTTCCATAAAACTATCTTGCTAATGACATAACACATCTGAGTACAGTACGCAGCCAAAAGTGATGAACATCGATCTTTAGAAGGAGATAGCATATTTGTAGAGCACTGTCTCAGTTGTTGAGACCGACAAAACGTCATGTGGGTATGAGTGACAGAGACATTGCTCTACAAACCTGAAATGTCATTCTAAAGGCTGATGTTCATCACTTTCGGCCGTGTACTGTAGGTTCCTGCCATAGTGGAGTGGAGGTGTGTGACAGCAACTAGCTGATGCCAGCGACTTCGCGTGGATTTAGGCTGCTTCAGATTGGACTACTTTTGTATGCACTGTAACCTTAAATAAAACAAAATTTGCTATATAATTGCTTTATTTTTTAAATAATTTAATCAAGCAGTCTATGTACCTAAACCTAGCTATCGAATATATAATGGTCATTTTATTCGATAGGAAAATTAATTTGTATTTAATATTATGAGAATTTGTAGTTAGTCACTTGGTAATGTGCGATTGAGATACAAATCAATTGTGTTTTAATATACAAATAAAATATTTAATAGAATAATTATAATTTAATATTTATACTGTTTATGAGCAAACATATGTGAATTAAAGATAAACGAAATCATTGCAGATTAATGCAGTACAAGTAGACTGCAACAAAATTGCGAATAACTTTCATTATATTATACATACGATAATTTCATTTTATATCTAGCAAGTGTATAATCTGTGCTTATAATTTTTTTACATAGCAACCCTGAGACTACAGAATAATTTGAAGCGCGCCTAATATAATCTGTATCATCACGCTGAAGCAAGTTTCGCGATCCTTTCGTCTAACTTTTTAATTTCTTTCTGTAGGCTGTCTATGTTGTGCGCGAAGACTTCTTGAACGCCTTGAAGTAATTCCTTGTTGTTTTGAACACCACTTGATATGGTGCTCTGTAGGGTTTCTAGTTCTGTTAGGGACTTGCCAAAGTTGCTAGCTGTAAAAAAAAGAAAAACAATCAGAAATCACATATTGAAGTGTCTAAAATTGAAATGTCTAGATATTGTAGTGACTAAAATCTGCAAGGTCATAACTATATACAAATCCTACCAAAATTTTACTATCGTACTTTTAGGCTGAGATCTATAGAGCGCACTTTGACTCTGACAGACTTAAATTTGAGTTAAAGCTAGACAGATTTATGTGAGAGATTAGCTCTGTCCCATTTTAACTCTGTCTAAGCTAAGTCACTCTATAAACCCCAGCCTTACACTACTACTAAGTAATAATTTTCCGATCTTTTAGGCCAGAGGGCCACAAACATACAATAAAAAAATCTCATCTTATGTAGGTTAATTTAAAAAGTCACATATTTACCTTGATTATGAAGGGCTTCGAGCGCCTCCATTCGCTCTAAAATTTCGGAATGTGATACACCATCTATTTGTATTAATAGTTTGTACAACTCCTTCACCTGTAAAGGCAAGAAAAAAAACTTTTAACTTATAAATCTATTTGAGGTTTCAGGCAAAAATGAAGAAGAACATGTCTCAGGATTTTTGGAAATTCCACTGATTTGCAAAAATTGCACTTGAGCAAAGCTGAAATGGGTCAGCTAGTCATACTACTACACTACATATTATTACAAATTAAAGTCCCCTTCCCCCACTGCGCTTAGTTTGTGTTAGTTCTGGCTTATCTATTCTAAGCTATAGATAGTTCAATCCATGATGACACGTCCCACTCTTTGTCCCAAACAGTTACAATGCAGATGTGCTATGTACTGTTAGAGTGCGAGTTCTATCGTTAGTCGTAACGCTCTGTACCCGTAGTACAAGATTTTACGTCTCACCAAACCAAACCAAATTCGAGAGTCGAAATACTTCCGCGTTACAGTAAACTGGATCTTAAAGGCCTTGTTTTAAAGCTCAAGTTTGTCTACACTTCTACAGCCAGCGCTCAAAGCGGAAACATTGCGAAATTAAAATCAGTGGCATTGAACATTTGACTTCAATTCAAGGCTGTTTAGGTCCATTTTACTGTAATGCGGAAGTATTTCGACTCTCGAATTTGGTTTCGTTTGGTGAGACGTAAAATCTTGTACTAAGGGTACTGATCAGCGATGTGGGCACACGCACAAGATAAATTAGGCAAATATCACTCTCCGCAACCGTGGTTTTCCCGCAAGAAAAATGCTCGACTTGGCCGGCCAAGATAGTGTGGCGCGTCTTCGTGGATTGAACTATCTATAATCCAATCTGACAGAATCTACTGTACAGATTTTCATCAAGAGAAAGAGGAATTATGGGATCTAGTCACAAGTGCTCAATAATAATCAAGTTACCTTTGCTTCAACTTCAGGGTCGGCAGGTTGGACAGCGGCCTTCAGAGCCTCAACATTAGTGAGGAGGGAGGTGACCCTCGCTTCGGCGGCCGCTAAATCTGCCGGTCGCAACAATGTCGCTTGGTTGGCGAGAGATGCCGCCGCGCCGCATAGGGTTGCCTTACAAAAATAAACATTTTATTTATTAAATTTAATCTAAATATATAAAAAGAAAATGTGACTGACTGACTGACTGATCTATCAACGCACAGCTAAACCTACTGGACGGATCGGGCTGAAATTTGGCATGCAGATAGCTATTATGACGTAGGCATCCGCTAAGAAAGCGAGTTTTAAAAATTCAACCCCTAAGGGGGTCAAATAGAGGTTTTAAATTAGAGATGAGATGAAAAAGTAGCCTATGTCCCTCTCCAGGTCTTTATCTATACCCATGCAAAAATCACGTCGATCCGTTGGGACGTGATTGAAGGACAAACCAAAAAACAAACACACTTTCACATTTATAATAGGGGTAATGATTAAAACGGTATCTATATAATGGCCGCTTTGAACTTACAATCCAGTTGACTGTTAGCCGCACCCGTTTTACCAACAAAACAATAGGCTACTTGACTCATATCTAATTTCGTCCAATAAATGATTATTTATTATAGTATTTTGCTTAAGACAACGAAATATATCAATAACAATTATTAAAAACGCAGATATATAAATCCAATTTAAAAAAATACAGTTTTTATTTTTATTTGAAACGCAGAAAACGCTGTCAGCCATAATGTGACGTCATTAAATATGTAAACAAAGAAATGTCATCCCTATGTCACGTGGGGACTAACGTAGTATCCATATAATATATAAAATTTAAAGTCCTGACTAACTTATATATCAACGCACAGCCTAAATGTCTAAACAGCTGGTCCTAGATACATGAAATTTGGTGGGTGTGTTCTTTGTAGGTAAAGAGAAGGTATCCACTAGGAAAGGATTTTTTGAAATTCCACCCCTGAGTGGGTTAAATGGGGGTTTGAAATTTATGAAGTCCACGCGGGCGAAGTCACGAGCATAAGCTAGTTTTTATATGTTTTTAAAAACTCATAGTAAACGTAAAAAAATATCGTTTTCTCTTTATAAATTGAATAAGTTATTAAGTACCTAAGACTTACAACAAAGTGATCTTTGCAAAAATAAATTTGGGTTGAAGTCGTTAGTGATATAGGATCCCTTTAAGCAAGTCTTCACGTGTTACGTATATTTATTTCACTGGGCACTCTAATCCACAACTTTCCTGTAGTCTTTATCGATGCGTTTTTACATTCTCGGATGATACAATAACGATAATTACTATATTTTCATGTAAACTAGTATAGAAGTCATGTTTGTTAAACTTTGGGAGTTGTTTACAAATGCATGACGTCAGAGCACAGATAATCTATCGGCCAAACATGGCCGACAGTGTTTTCACCTGTCTAAGAAAAATATATTTTTAAATTAAAGTTTTACGGTTTTTAGGGCGCAAAAAAATATAGTGTTAATTTTTTTGATCTAATTGGACAAATATTAACCATTTAAGACCTACTTAAAAAAAGTGTCAACTAGCCCATTATAATTGAATACCTCTCCAGTGGCAGCTTGGAGTCTTCGAAACGCCTCTTCATCTCTGACACCAGCCGCATGTTCCAGTTTATGTAACCTAAAAAGATTATAAATTATTATAAACCATAGTACGCTTTACTCACAACCTTGAATGGGAAGCTGGAAGAAATATCTGTTCAGAGATAAGCATTTCCAATGTAAGTTTATTACTACTATGTAACTACAATTTCGGTCCATGAAAAATAAAAATAAAGATGTTCAATCAAATCAAATCAGAAAGTGTCTGTTCTTCTGTTATTGTTACAAAGTCACAGGTACAGGTATTGAAGCAAGTCAAATGTCTTTTTACCCTTATATTTTCATTCAGTTTGTTTGTCTGTATGTCAGAGCCATTTTTAAAATTAACTATAAGTGGAAGTTTAAGAGTTATAGAAACCTGTTACATAAAGGCATATTAAAATATTGTAAAAAAATCGGCCAAGTGCGAGTCAGACTCGCGCACCGTAATACAGTCATATTTTTCCGACATTTTGCACGATAAATCAAAAACTATTATGCATAAAAATAAATGAAAATCTGTTTTAGAATATACAGGTAAAGCCCTTTCATATAATACCCCACTTGCTCTTAATTTAATTTTGTGATGTAACCACAAATTTACGGTTTATTCCTTTACTTATTCTATAAGACCTGCCTACCTACCAAGTTTTCTTGACAGACACGACGGACAGACGGACAGACAGACAACGAAGTGATCTGAACACGAGGAGTGAGACTTGAATAATATTATAATATCAAAATGAAATAATTTATTCAAAATGGGTAATAAATTACACTTTTTGATTGTCAGTTGTTGGATTTGTAAGATTAGTTTGAAAGTTAGTGGTGATAATCTTTACGCAAACTTAAAGCTACGAGGGTTCTAAACGCGCCCAGGTCTGAGAAGAGCCCACAACAAACTCAGCCGGGTGTTCATATATCAGAAACTCGCCTATGTTCAAGCTGTGCTATTCTCGCAGTCTGTGCCAAGTTAACTTCTGGTTTTAGCTTGAGGCGCGCGGTGACCAGCTCGCCTTGTTTCTTTTTACCATTCGCACTCAGGTACTCTCTGTAAATAATTATTATTGTAAGCGTCACACAGAAATGCAGGTATTATTGAAAATTAAAAAAAAAATTAACATGTCCTCCCAATACATGAGCGTGGGCGCAGGTCACAACGTGTAGAGGTTTTTGAGTGAATTTAATCTAAAAAACCGGCCAAGTGCGATTCCAGACTCGGGCACTGAGGGTTCCGTACTACAATCGTATTTTATCGACATTTTGCACGATAAATCAAAAACTATTATGCCTAAAAATAAATAAAAATCTGTTTTAGAATATACAAGTTAAGCCCTTTCATGTGATACCTCATTTAACCACAAATTCATGGATTTCAGATTTATCCCCCCATGTCTGCTATAAGATCTACCTTCCTGCCAAATTTCATGATTCTAGGTCAACGGGAAGTACCCTATAGGTTTCTTGACAGACAGACAGACAGATGGACAGACAGACAACAAAATGATCCTATAAAGGTTCCGTTTTTCCTTTTGAGGTACGGAACACTAAAAAACTCAATTTACGATCTAAGCACTGATGGTATTCAATAATTTAATATTACATTTACCAACACTATCAAGGTCCCTGAAATATAAATATCAGGGGGTTTGCTGGAAAATAATAATAATAATAATAATAACAATCATTCTGAGTCTCGAGGGACACTGCCCTATAAAACTGTCATAACACCCATTTTATACAAATTCTTTTGAGATAGCAACAGATTGTATGGCGTCGAAAGAGTCAGACTATCTTCAATAAATAAATCTTATATTAAAATCTTATAATAAATCATTTCTAACAATTCAAATCATTTTTAAAAATAACCTAACAATGGGGCCGATTCTCTAGTACACAATCTCTAAACTAAACTAAATTAACAGGTCTAAATCTAGTGCTTTCCTTTTCCGCAAGCAGCATTATGAAAGGGATAGCAATAGATTTAGACGTGATATTTTAGTTTAGTTTAGAGATTGTGTACAAAGGAATTAGCCACAATGGCCCCGATTCTCTAGTCTCTCTCTAAACTAAATTTAGAGTATCTGCATCCTTTTCTTTTTACTAATGCTAAAAAAGGAACGGAACATGACTTTCACATTTAAAGACTCTAAATTTTAGTGCACAATACAAATTTAAACAGTAGGTTCGCGAGTGCGTGCTAAAATCACGGGTTTTACCATCTAAAAATTTAATTTAAAACTGTCAAACTGTGTCTGTCCTTTTCATATTACATTAGTAAGAAGAGCATGCGAATACTCTAAAATTAGGTTGTGCTCAGAATTAGCCCCATTGGCACCAATTACGTTGTCTTTCTCTAAACCTAATTTAGAGTATCTGCATCCTTTTCTTTTTAACAATGCTAAAAAGGGACAGAACATGAACTTTACATTTAAAGACACAAAATTTTAGTGCACGCTACAAATTTAATCAGTAGGCTCGCGACTGTGCGATAAAATCATGCCATCTAAAAATAAAATTTAAAACTGTCAAACTGCATCTGTCCTTTTCATATTACATTAGTAAGAAGAGCATGTGAATAAGTACTCCTAAATTTAGTTATCATTGGTACTGATTCTGAGCACAACTAAATTTTAGAGTATTTACATGCTCTTCTTACTAATGTTATATGATAAGGATAGACACAGTTTGACAGTTTTAAGTTTAGTTTAGAGCTGTCGTAACTCATGACTTTAGTTGCCAGTCCCGTCCCTTTTTAGCAATATTAAAAAGAAAAGATGCAGATGCTCTAAATTTTGTTTAGAGAAAAACAACAGAATCAGCACCATTATTAATTACTAGACGATGCTCGCAACGATTTAGGTTATTTTAGGATCAGCCAAATCAGTTCAGTCATTATGGCGTGAAGGGGTGACAAACATCCAAACTTTAACATTTACTATAATATTAGTAAGATAAAATAAGAAATGCTGCATACTTTAATTTCTCAGCTTTTGGATCAATTAGCTCCCCTTCTTCAAGTTTTAATTCTTCCAGAAGTTTCTTGGTTGTGTTGATCTGTACCACCAGCTTAGAGTGTTCATCCTATGGAAATAAAATAGTAATTTTGAGGTTTTATTTATATTTCAAGCTTATTAAGTAGCCAGTCATTTTGAAATTCTTATTATATTTTGTTACTAGCTGATGCCCGCGACTTCGTCCGCGTGGATTAACGTTTTTCAAAATCCCGTGGGAACTCTTTGATTTTCCAGGATAAAAAGTAGCCTGTGTTAATCCAGCGTATAATCTATCTTCATTCCAATTTTCAGCCAAATCCGTCCAGTAGTTTTTGCGTGAAGGAGTAACAAACATACACACACACACACACACACACACACATACAAACTTTCGCCTTTATAATATTAGTCGGGATAGCGGCAATAAAAATACATATCCTGTGAAAATTTCAACTCTCATTTCAACAGCCCACTGACAGACAGATAGACGGACAGTCATAGTAATAGTAATTGGTTATGATATGATAAAACTAATGTACCTTTTCACTTTCAGTGGCCTTGTTCTGCTGCTCAGTAACCTGTTCCAGCAGTTCAGAGAACTCACACCGCAGCCTGTTGTATCGTTCTATAGTAGACTCTGGTTCACCCGCCGCCGCCAGCTCCCATTCACCAGCCCTGCTCAAGTATACATCATCAACCCATCACTGGCTCACTACTGAGCACAGGTCTCCTCTCAGAATGATTTGGCCAGAGTCCACCACGTGGTATGTGGTAAAATTCACTTTATATTAGAAACTAACCACTAGATGAAGCCCACAACTTTCTCTGTATGGATTTTGGTTTTTATAAATCCTGTGTGACCTCTTCACGAATGAAGTAGCCTATACCTGTGTCAAACTATCTCTGTACAAAATAGATATGCCCCTAACTACGTGAACTAAGATTTTGAAAATTCTGCGGGATCTCTTTGGGTTTCTGGGACAAAAGATAGCCTGTGTGCATCTCTGGAATGCAAGCTGTCTCCGTTCCAAATTTCGTTTAAATCGGTTAAACAGATGAGCCATGTAAAGCTCGCAGACAGACAGGAAGACACTTTCGTAGGTATTTATAATATTAGTATGTATTTGACCATTCTTACCTGTAACCTATGCGAGTTTTCCTGCTTAATCGATCCGAAAAATCAACGTTTCCTGTGAGAAATTTGCCTTTGAACTTGTTAAATGAATCCTTCACAGAAAGATGTAGTTGCTCGATGTATTCGTTTTCTTCTTCTTCGTAGGGCTCCGGTTGATCCGCCTCGGGTAAATCACCCGTTTCATAAACATCGGGTTGATCATACGCCTAAAAATATTACTTTTTTACACAAAATCGACCAAGTATAAAAAAATCAATAACATTCCCTCTGCCTTCGCAAAAAACACATACTATGCCTGGGAGATTCTCGTATTTTGGATCTGCCATGATAAATTAATAATATTAAGGAATTATTTAATTCGTTTCAA
Organism: Maniola hyperantus; assembly: GCF_902806685.2. Classification (NCBI taxonomy): domain Eukaryota; kingdom Metazoa; phylum Arthropoda; class Insecta; order Lepidoptera; family Nymphalidae; genus Maniola; species Maniola hyperantus. The sequence continues at coordinate 2,249,399 of NC_048550.1, forward strand.
TTAAAGTTCTTTAGGTTTTTAAATAATAATTTGTTCACTTTATTTGGAAAAAGATGACGTCATTTGCCGAGTGACGAGTGTATTACTTTACTCTATGCCGAAAAACAAAACGTCAAACGTCAAAAAAGGTTGTGTGTCAAGCGCTTAGAGTGCGCTTAGGCCTTAGATTCAGCTTAGATTATTATCTATATTATCTATGGTCAAGCGATCACCGACACGCGCAGATCACGACACGACTCATATCGTAGAGTAAAGTAATACACTTTAAATATTTTCCCGCAATCGCGCAGCTTGGCACATCCGTAATTTCTAGCGTGTTTCAAGCATGGTTTCAAGCTTCTTGGGAAATTCCATAGACAAAATACACGTCATGTCAAATGACAATGACAACTTTGACTTTGCAGTTTGCACCCCGGCTGAGTCACCGACACCGATATTCTCGAAGCTATAAGTTGTTGTTTTTCATCAGAAAAGATTCAGAAAGTCAAAGCAATAAGCATTCTTCTTGGTGGATTAGTTAACGCACAAGTAGGACTAAATCAACAAAAATGAGTCTCCAGTGGACCATTATTGCGACATTTTTGTATGCGGAAATTGCGTTCGTGCTATTGTTAGCTTTGCCGATCGCAAGCCCTACGAGATGGAATAAGTTCTTCAAATCCAAGTTTCTCGCTTATGTAAGTGCTCAAGCGTCGATTTACTTCGTGGTGCTGATCGCCGTGCTGGTATTATGTCTTCTCGACGCTATTCGGGAGATGCAGAAGTATTCAAACATAGAATCGTCGGACCACCAGCATTTGGACGCCGAGATGCAAGGTAGCATGCGTTTATTCCGCGCTCAAAGGAATTTTTACATCTCTGGCATTGCATTGTTCCTTCTCGTTGTCATTCGTCGTCTGATTCAGATGATTTGCGAGCTAGCCAACCTCTACGCTCAATCAGAAGCTAATTTCCGCCAAGCGCAAAGTGCAACGGTTGCCGCGAGATCTTTACTCGAAAAACAAGGTGCAGGCGACGAGTTTGCAAAGAAGGACCGCAAAGAATTAGAAAGCAAAATAGAACTTCTAGAAAAAGAGTTGGCTAGGGAAAAGAAGGATAAAGAGGCTGTAAAATCTCAAGCAGAGAGTTTGAACAAAGAATATGATAGACTTGCAGAAGAGCACAGCAAGTTACAGAAGAAGATTACAGTTGCAGCTGGAGATAAGAAGGATGAATAAATGTAGAGATTAAGTACAATTTTTTTTTGCTTTTTTATATTAAAAAAAACTATAACCAGAGGTGTGCACCGGTTATAGCATTGATACTTATTTTAAATAAATTAAAGAAGCTAATTAATCATAATTAAAATTTCTTTTTCTGCCTGAATTATAGGGTCAAAAAATGGCCTGTATTTATTATATCTATTTTTGTAACCTTGTTCATCAATTTGTAAACATGTCAAATCACATTGTTGATTAAATTTAATTCATACACTGATGTAATGCTGTGATTCATTGTTGAATTTCACAATAATGTCTTGCTATTGCATTGTTAAATTTCACCATAACTTCTTGTTGATCTAATTAACGTATCATTATTTAACACATTAGTAACCAGATTATCTGGAATTTTTGTTGTTGTCGGTCATTCGGATACACAGACATACCTATGTAAATTATTTAAATTTTATGTAAATTAGTTTTTTATTTTTCTGTTTACTTTGTAGGCACTTCCGAGCTATTTTTAATGCTAATATAAAAATAATTTATTTATTTATTTATTTTGAATTGCTTTTGTAATTTTAATTTCTTCTAAATGAATATATTAATATGCTAAAAATACAGCTTTCTTTTCAGAATGATGTTTTCCTTGTTTGTTAGAAAAAAAAAATACAAAAATTTAAACAGTTGCCTTTATTATTCTAAACTACTACTACTATAGTTATTATAAGGGAAGTGTACGTAATTATGGATAGGTTTTTCATGGAATGAAATGGTATAAAATAAAAATATGTACTAAAACTTATCAATTGATTTTTATTTCACTAATAATAATTACATGACACAAATAAGTAAAAAAAAATTATTAAAATTCTGATAGGTAGTTAGGTATTAAAAAAAACCTAACATCTAAACATTTTTAATAGAATAAATGGATATTTCTTAGAAACCAAATAACTAGATTTCAATTACTAACCCCTTGGAAAAGATTCTGGTTTGTTATAAGTCCGCGTGGTTGCCATTTTAGTGACGTCAGCACTAGACTGAAGTTTCGAGCCGATGGTATATTTTTATTTCGGCTGACGTCAAAATGACGTCATTTAGATGTTATTGAGACATGGTTCCAGCGCAATAGTAATTTGCGGGACTTATAATAACTTTATTTTTAACGTGTTTTTTTGTAAAATATTAAAATTAGGCTTTATCAAGCCTTGAAATAGATTACATAATAAACATCTTCAAATAGATTTACATAAGTAGGTACCTAGGTCCTTAATAACAATTATTCACTGAAGTTTTGCATACATAATTAGGTAAAGTTTCAGGATAACATAACACAAGTTAATATGTACTTTGTGCTATCTTAGCTAACTAAATCCTAAAGGGGTACAAAATAAACATTCATGTAGATTCAAATTTCCAAACTTAATGATATCATCTAAAAAAATAGGCAGGATCAAAGTCAATTCATTGTTGGTTTATTGGCATTGCTAAGTATAGGCCTAATGCCTATAACCTATAGTACGCGACAGGTCGAGAGGCAATCGGGGAGGGAACACCCGCGCCGGGTTAGCGTGCAGGGCAATATCTAACCCCAATCTGTCCAGTAGTTTGGGCTGTGCGTTGATACTGATAGATCAGTCCGTCAGTCAAGATTTTACTGGATTGGAACGTCGTCGCGTAGGTACGCATCTGATGTTCGTAGATAGAGAGTGCGACAGATTTTTTTTCTGATACACTACGGGCTACCTGATACTCTACCCAACAATGAACTAACCTTGATCCTGCCCATTTACTGAGTGGCCAGGATCCAGGGCACAAAATGGCGATAGTTGAACCACATGAGTAGATATCCGTTTATCTATTCGTTTGGGTAGAACCATTAGTGTAATCATACTCAGTGTAATATTTAACTTTTTGACAAATTAAGAGAAACATCTGGATTTTATTTTCCTTGTTAATTCCATGATTTTTTTTATAGAGATAGCGAGCAAACGAGCAGGCGGGTCACCTGATGTTAAGTGATTACCGTCGCCCATGAACATTTGCAGCACCAGAGGCCGATGCGTTGCTGGCCTTTTAGGAATTTGTTGGTCCGCCCCTTGAATAACCCCATGATGTAATCTAGTGGGAACACCACCGATGGGAGTTGGTTCCACAGTTTGCATGTGCGTGGAAAGAAGGATCTGGCACAGCGGACGGTCGAAGTGCACCAGACACCCAGGTGGTGAGGGTGAAATTCCTTACGGTGGCGCGCGGTGCGGTTGTATAAAAATGAGGGTGGAATGAGGTCAAAAAGCTCTTCAGAGCACTCCCCATATGCATTATGTTGGAATTTTTCAAGAAAAATGGTACCTTCCTACTGTTAGCACTTGGAATAGAACAGTGTGGAATTTTTTGCGGATGAAGTCGCGAGCATAAGCTAGTAAGTAATAAGGTACTAAAGTCTGTGCCAGAATGTTTATTTTTTTTTACTTCACATCGACATCAGAGATTAGAGACGACTGGACACAGGTCCAATAAATTAGTTACCCATATCGAAACACGTCGTAATGCCTAACTAAACCCTTCAGCATTTAAAATACTGGCTGATTGTAGACATGTTAAGGCGGTTTTACATATACTGCAAGCTTGACAAGCCTGCATGACTGATCTGAAACATGATCAGAAGTCTATAAAAGAGGCTCAATGTTCCAGTTCCAGAACCATTCCATAATTTTATGTCATTAAATTAAACCACGAAATAAGCTTAAAGTTATTAGTTGTCAAATTACTCTATTAGTACAGTACAGTCCTTGGAGCAATCAAAAATGTTGTGAACAGGCCCTCCACATCGGTCTCCACCGGCGGTTTACATACAGTGTACCTAAGCGCTTGTTTACAACAAAAATTCTTTGTACCTAAGTACTTAGGTAAACACTGTTGTAAACCGGCGCGGCGCGGCGGGGTGATTACGTATCTCGCGAGGCGTAAATCTCGCGATCATTGCTGTCAAACGTCCGGCTAGAGAGAGACAGCAATAGCCACAAAGCAAAATGAGAAGAAGAAGAGAGACAGCAAACGTACTATCGCATTGCTACTGCTGTTCGTTGCTGTCGCTACTACAACGTTTTACGTAATCACCCCGCCGGGGTGGAGAGTGGAGACCGATGTGGATGGTTTCTTTACAAACAGTATGGCTGGGGTTTTAGTAGTATGTAGTTGATGGCCTTGATCTTGATCACAAGATTATGAAGCTTGGACAGGACACGTGTCCGACGTGTGTCCGACGGATCCAGCGTCGTGCGTCACACAGTTCCTTGTTCAATCTGTCGTTCAGTTACCGTCGCGCGTCGCTGCGGTCACCGTTGTGTGTCTAAGCCTTAATAGAAATGGGTGCGATAAGTATCAGAGAGGTGATAGCCTAGTTGTTAAGATGTCCTATTCGGAGAGAATGGTTTGATCCATCCACGCACTTCTAACTTTTCTACTGAGCACGGGGCTCCTCGCAGTATGAGAAGGGTTCTAGCCATAGTCCACCAGGCTCGCCAAGTGTGTATTGGCAGACTTCACACACCATTTAGAACAATATGACGAACTCTTTAGCAAGTAGGTTTCTTCACGATGTTTCAAGTGCTATTTAATTGCTTAAAAACGCACGTAACTCGGAAAAGTTAGAGATGCGGTATCGAACTCCCGACCCCCGTGTGAGCGCCGATGACGCGACGTCTTAAACACTAGGCTATCATCGCTTTTTGAGTGTAGGTCCATATTTTTATAAAAAATAATGTTTGTGTGTTCATTCGATCGTTACCTATGAGTCAGCACCGGTTGTTATCGACACTTGGGTGTTTTTTTAAAACTAGTTTTACGGCTCTTGGTCGTGAATGTTGCTGACAATCTACTATTGACCTACCTACTTAATAATACAATACAATACAATAATACAATACAATACATTACGTAATATACCTAATGTACAGTCAAAGGCCAAAACTCGTTTAGCATCTTAATGATCAAATTCACTTGCACTGCACGGCACGGTTGTGCGCACATCTTTTGTGTGGCGTGTTTATAGAAAAAGGTCATAAGTGCGACTGGTTTTCGTTGCAATAGTTTGGCGAAATTGCTACTCGAATTCTGAGGCCGACCGTACCTAGTAAGCCCCGTATACCTAGTAAGACGCGAGTCACATTGCAAGATGACACGCAAAATTGTGAGGCGTTCCACATTTTAACCTCCAGGATGAGCCCATAGGGTCTGGAAAAGCCCTGCACAGCCACCACCACCAAGAAGAAGAAGACCTAGTTACCTATAGGTACACTGTTGAATAATTTTGGTACCAACAAAACTACAATTCATCTCTTATATTCACACGATAGTTTTCATTCTCGATGAAGCCGAGGCTGTCCCAGAAAGCCCTGTTCCCGAAGTCTGCGCTAGTTTTCATCTCCATGCTCTTGGGTCCGGTTATCTCAAGGTAGTCCAGCTCAGCTTGCCCCGGCTTGACTGGTGACCACTCGGGGCCGTTTATGATTCTTGGAACGCTGCAAAAAGGTGGGTAGTTAAACTGAAATTCAGTCTTTGGATAAAGCTAGAGACAAAATCAATCGTCTTGTTTCTAAAAAGCGGTTAACTGTAAATAGTACCTACCTAGTTTTTGAGAAACGCCAAAATTTATCGCCGCAAATTTAGAAAAACTTGTGTTTCCAAAAAAAAATGCTATGTACTCACAAATAATACAATAGACGTAAGTATTGGTCAAATTAGGTACAAATATTAAGTACCCTCATCTGTTATTTAATGATGATAGAGAAATCAGTACTCTTATTATAAATGCGAAAGTGTATTTGTTTGTTGGTTTGTCCTTCAATCACGCCGCAACAGTGCAACAGATTGACGTGATTTTTTGCATGGGTACCTATAGATAAAGACCTGGAGAGTGACAATGGCTACTTTTTACCCCGGAAAATTAAAGAGTTCGCACGGAATTTTTAGTTTAAAAACCTAATTCCACTCGGACGAAGTCGCAGGCATCAGCTAGTGGTAGATAATGTGTATTGATAGATACACCGCAAATTCAACAATATGAGGTAATAAGGTACCCAGTTAATTATACATGGACAACGTAAAATATTATTTAGGTACGCCGTACGTTAGATTACGTAGGTAGAAATGGAAAGGTAAGTAAATTATTTATTTTACTATACTATACAAATATATACTACAACTATACAAATTTCGAACCCCTATTTTAGCCCGTTAGGGGTCGAATTTTCAAAAATCCTTTCTTAGCGGATGCCTACGTCATAATAGCTATCTGCATGCCAAATTTCAGCTCAATCCGTCCAATTATAGTTTGAGCTGTGCGTAGATAGATCAGTCATTCAGTCAGTCAGTCAGTCAGTCAGTCAGTCACCTTTCATTTTATATCCTACATATTTAGATTTAGATTACCTACGTTTCATGTTTGTCAATTTGTGCAACAAACATCGTGCAAATTAAACACTGCGGCGAGTAGGATAGCTCTGTAAATGTTGAGTGAGGTCGAGCATAATATTATTTCAGTGTTATTATTCATCACTCGTAATGTAAAATGACCGCAGTTTTGCCCGCAGGTCGGAAAATTAAACAATAGAACGCTCTAACCCTATGACAATGACAATAATATGTCGTATTATTATATCCCTACCTAGGTAGGTACTATGAATTTTTAAAAAGGAGTTTTTTTGTATGGTTAGCAAATGGAACAAAATACATAGTTCTTCGTAATTTATAATGAGCGGATTTTGGATAGATATTCATTCGAATTACATACATAAATAATTGATGAAAAAAATATATTTATGAATTTACTAGCTGGTGCCCGCGACTTCGTCCGCGTGGATTTACATTTTGCAAAATCCCGCGGGAGCTCTTTGATTTTCCGGGATAAAAAGTAGCCTATGTGTTAATCCAAGGTATAATCTATCTCCATTTCAAATTTCATCCAAATCCGTTCAGCCGTTTTTGCTTGATTGAGTCACAAACATCCAAACATCCAAACATCCACACTTTCACATCTATAAGATAAAAATTAATCACTAATTGTGTTGCTCATCGCAAATCTCGAGAACAGCTGAACCGATTTCGCTAATTCTTTTTTTATAATATTCCTTGAAGTACCTACGAGGATGGTTCTTACGGAGAGAAAAATTTAAAAAACTTGAATCGACTGTTAGGCGGAACGAAGTTTGCCAGGGCAGCTAGTTTTTTTTTTTTTTTTTTTTTTTAAAGAATATTAGCCATATTAAATGACTAATATTCCCCTTTCCTCTTCAATTAAGCGTCAGGCTTGTGCTAGGAGTAGGTACGACAATAGTGCAACGGGCGGGATTTGAACCGTCGACCTTTCGGTTTTCAGTCCACTCCTATACCGGTTGAGCTATTGAGGCTCTAAAGTTTATAATATTAGTAGGATTAATTAATTGCATGTTATTGTTACCCTGTATTGGAATAGCTGGAGATCATATCGATAAGAGCCTCTCTCACTTGCAGGTCTGCTGGACGGGTCTGGTGACTCTGGTCTGATGGGGTGAACAGGGCCGTAAGCAGAATAACATCATCCCCATGGCTCACCCCTGTAAAAAATCTAATAGGATTAGCATGCCAAAAAAACTGAAGTAGGTCTAGTACGCGACAGGTCGAGATGGCAATCGGGGTGGGAATGCCCGGCACACCTGCACAGCCATGCTAACCCAGTACGAGCGAGCGGGGTTAACGTGCGGGTGTGCGGCGCGTTCTCCGCCTACATACCCCGATTGCCATCTCGACCTGTCGCGCACTATAGGTAGCTTGTGTCTTCATCACTAACATTTAGTTCCGAGTACGCTCACATGACACTCATCATCATTATCATCATCAACAACCGATAGACGTCCACAGCTGGGCATAGGTCTCTTGTAGGGACTTCCACACGCCACGGTCTTGCGCCCCCTGATTCCAGCGGCTCCCTGCGACTCGCCTGATGTCGTCCGTCTACCTAGTGTGGGGTCTTCCAACGCTGCGCTTTCCGGTGCGAGGTTGCCATTCCAGCACCTTGCGACCCCAACGTCTATCGGTTTTTCGAACGATGTGCCCTGCCCATTGCCACTTCAGTTTCGCCACCCGCTGACATGACACTGTTGCTATACCAGCGTGAAAATAAAGTTGCATCAAAAATAGGCCGGCAATCGCAAGTCCAGCGAACTTGTGTGGGTCCTTTGTTGTTTCAGTTTGTCCCCAAATTTTCAGCCGTAATCGCTAATCGTTACTTAAGATTGAGTTAAAACGAGACAGATTTACGTGAGAGAAATAGCTGTCTCGTTTTAACTAAACTTAAGTAACGATTAAGGGACTCTGAGTGCAGCAGATAGTCTGTTTATAGAATGTTTTATAAGATGTACGTAACATGCGTAGGGTCGCGTGGCCTCCGGCTTAGCCGGAAATGTTTGTTGTTTGGCTTTGTTTGAAAATAAACATGTATAACGCTTAAAATTTAACTCCTCATGCGCCATTTTAACTTTTTGTGTCAAATTTCATGTCAAAAGTACGATTTTAGTGCTTATATTTTTAAAGGTGAACCGTGAACCGTACTTTTTACGTGACAGTTGATTCATATGACACATAGATTAAAAATAGAGCGTGATGAGTCATTTTGTAAAGGCTATATATTTTTATGAATTGATATTGTTTCGAATACGATAAATTTATGATCAAAAATGATGTTAAAATAAATAAATTATTGTAATAGGAGATATCATTGGAATTAACGTATTAGACAATAAAGGCTTTTTATTTTATTTTATTTTATTTATATACCCCAGCAGTCCTGTAGACGTTCGCCAAGCATTGGTCAAACGCATAGTCACTTTTTCCTTTTATAATATACTAGATGATGCCCGCGACTTCGTCCGCGTGGATTTAGGTTTTTAAAAATCCCGTGGGAACTCTTTGATTTTCCGGGATAAAAAGCCTATGTCTTTCCCCGGGATGCAAGCTATCGCTGTACCAAATTTCGTCAAAATCGGTTGAACGGATGGGCCGTGAAAGGCTAGCAGACAGACAGACAGACAGACAGACAGACAGACGGACAGACAGACAGACAGACACACTTTCGCATTTATAATATTAGTGTCGATTTAGACTAGCTGTCCGCGACTTCGTCCGCATGGAATTAGGTTTTTTAAAAATCCCGTAAGAACTCTTTGATTTTCCGGAATAAAAGGTAGCCTATGTCACTCTCCAGGTCTTTATCTATACCCATGCAAAAAATCAGGTCAATCCCTTGTACCGTTGCGACGTGATTGAAGGACAAACCAACAAACAGACACACTTTCGCATTTATACTAAGGGTATCCTACTTATATAATAAGGGTACTGATGTATTCTTAGTTCTTACCATAGTCTTTACGGCTTTGGCTCATGACGTCGGACAAGCTGTGTTCCGCGCGGTAGGAGTAGCGGTAGAGGTAGGTCGGTTTGCCGGATCTTTGAGCATGTATCTGAGCTAGTTTGCCGACACCTACCGCGAAATGGCGGTCTCCGAGGGCCTGGGAAACAGAAAATTGTCAGTTGATATCCGAACAGAGAACTTTTCAAGTCCCTTGTGATTTAGTATGGTACAAAATGGTACCGATTCCGTTGTTTTTCTCTAAACTAAATTTAACGTATCTGCATCTTTTCTTTTCAACAATGCTAAAATGGGACAGAACATGAACTTTACATTTAAAGACTCTAAATTTTAGTGCACGCTAATTTAAACAGTAGGCTCGCGACTGTGCGCTAAAATCACGGGTTTTACCATCTAAAAATAAAATTTAAAACTGTCAAACTGTGTCTGACCTTCATATTACATTAGTAAGAAGAGTATGCGAATACTCTAAAATTAGGTTGTGCTCAGAATCAGTACCACTGGGAAAACATTATGATTTCATAAATCTCCATACTCTAAGTCTCGTTTGTCATCGTTTTTACATGTATACTTACACTCAGGGGTAAATAATATTGACTATCTGATGCTCGCAGGCAGCCCACACTAGGGACGGCAGGGCAGGAGATTTTGCCACCGGCCGCGGCCAGCGCACGCTGATGACGTCAGCGGCTATTAGATACCCAGCAGCTACTAAGACCACGAGATATCCCGCGACATGCCAAGGGTCGGCCGGCGACTTTGTTATGGTATGCCGTGGGCATGCCCCGGCATCCGAGCTACCACCAACGCATCGCAGTTGGAAAGTTGCCGTCGCATGCCTTGGCATCCATAAGCATGGCGTCGCAACGTGCCGTTCACATCACATCCCGTCGCATGCCATCGCATCCCGCCGCGGCATCCTCTAGCACGCTTCAATGCCGCGAAGGGAAATCCCCTTTGATGCCTTGGGGTCGATCTCTAAACATTGGAATCCGTATCTTGTTACCAATACTTACGTCTGAATTTACGTTGGTAAAGATAAAATGCTCTGCCATGCCATCGTCCTAAATGTGCGCTGGCTTTTAGTCTTACTAAAATCTCTCGAGAACTCTTTGATTTTCCGGAATAAAAGTTACTTACTATGTCCGTCTCCAGAAAGCATGAGTTATCTCTGGCACAAAATATTTTCTCAAGATCGATTCAGCTATTGAGTCGTGAAAAAGTAACAGACAGAAAGACAAACAGATAAATACCTATACACTTTTGCAATGTAATACGGATGGATTTTGATTAGAAGAAGCAATAACCAGTAAAAAACTGCGAAATTTAATGATGAAGACTTCATTAGATTAGTCTTCCTCCTTATTCTAAACTAAAACTAAAGAAGAACCTTTCAGCTCTAAAAACCTGGATCTTTGAGCGTATCTATGGATAAATGATCAGCATCTATAGTGAACCATTTAAATCCTTTGGTTTTCTGCACAAAAAGAAGTAGGTAGGTATATTAATGTCAACTTCAGTAGCAAGGTTTTTCTTTCGAAAGCGGTTTCAAATGTAAGTTACATTCAATGTGTATTTCTTACTTGAACGAGTCCCGAAAACGTGTCCTGCCCCACAGGTTTACCCCCCAAGTATTTTTCCTTTATCTTTTGGGCAACAGTAGCGCGCAAGTTAAGTGGCAAAGTGTCGTTGTACTCGAAAATATTGCTAGCCAGGTGTTCCCATCTTGACTCTAGTTCTGGTAGAATGGTTGGGTCCGTTTGGTATGCTGTAAAAAATAATGCAACATAGTTAATTAGGTGTTTGTCCACGACACCACTAGACAACACCACTTGGTTGTCATTTAAAATTATATTTTGGTAACAACACCACAGAAGGTTTCTCCCAATGTTGTTGTATATTTTAACCGAGAGAAATATATTTCGGAGAGTGTGCTCAGGAGCTGTTCGATCTTGTTCCTCCCTCACCTTTCTACCACCGTACCGCAAGACACCGGGCGAGTTTCCACCCCTATGTCGTCAACATTCCATCTACGCGTACGAAACGCTTTGCGTCATCATTCCTTATACGCATGGCTAGGGTCTGGAATACTCTTCCTAGATCAGTGTTTCCTGTCAATTATAATCCGGGTATCTTTAAAACAAGAGAGAATAGGCACCTTCTAGGCATACGTGGACATCTTAGGCCACATCATCACTTCCCATCAGGTGTGATCGTGGAAGAGCGGGCGCCTATAACGAATAAAAAAAAAAAAGAAAATGCATAAAGACGTCACAATCAAACCTATTTCTTAATTTAACTGAGAGAAATTACCTAATGTTCTGTTTGATATTTTCCTCCCAAAAGCGTTTCCTTTCGAAAAGCAGTAAGTACTTATCATTTTCCGATTTTTTCGCAGTTTTCGATTCGAAAATATAAATATGATGCTCGTAGGTAAAGGAAAATCTGTAAAGAAACGCTTTTGGAAGGAGAAAATCAGAAGGAAATTCTTCTCCATTTTGTTGTAGTGTATCAATAAAACCGGCAGTAGGAAAAATGCGTCAAAGACGTCTATATATTGGTACACATGTTAGCTAAGCCTCTAAGCTGTTTGTATATTGCTTAGCAGAGATCGCTACCAAAGAGATAATCGTCCTTTGAGCCGTTATTTTTCTGCCCTTAGCTGGTTGTGATGTATAAATAAAAATAAACATCCTCTATCCCTATATTTTTGGGTAGGAAAGGGGAAAAAGTTCGTCAACGAAAATGTTCCAGTAATTTAGCTAGCTGATGCCCGCGACTTCGTCCGCGTGGACTACACAAATTTTAAACCCCCTATTTCACCCACTTAGGGGTTGAATTTTCAAAAAGCCTTTCTTAGCGGATGCTTACGTCAGAATAGCTTTCTGCATGCCAAATATCAGCCTGATCCCTCCATAGTTTGAGCTGTGCGTTGATAGATCAGTCAGTCAGTCAGTCAGTCAGTCAGTCAGTCACCTTTTCCTTTTATATATTTAGATATATATTTAGATTGACTTACACGCTGCAGGATATAGTCCTTCTCCCGAAGTCACAGTAGTTATAAGTGGGATAGAATGCATGACGCCAGCTTGGCTTGAGATGTAAGGATACTGAGAGAGGAAGGGCTCTCTTGTTCCCGGAGCCTCCACTGTAGGCGTGAACGGAGTGAACCAATGGAGTTTCCAATCCTAAAATGCAAGATTTTTTTAAGGCCGCTTGAAATTTGGTTACTTTATCATATTCAGTCCGAACCGAACTCAAGCTGAAGCATAATCATAATCATCTATTTATTTTGCTCAGATATGGTAGGTACCTACATGTATATTATTTACATGGGGTCTTAAAAATTTGGTAATCCTAGCACCTTGGGACCCCAAAGTCTATCGGTTTTACGAACTATATATTATGTGCTCTGCCCATTGCCACTTCAGCTTCGCAACCGTCTGCAAAGGATTCATTTGCAGACGGTTATTAGCGTAAAATAAGTTTAATTCCGTTCACTTACAAACATCTCAATTTGTGCGTTGACTATGACTTCTCCGGGCCGAAATTTGAGGCACTCAGCCATTTCGCGAGTAGTGGTGGTAGGACAGCCAACAATGGCGGCCAGTGCTTTGGCCTTCTGCGCAGGTTTAATAGCGTGCGTCCACGATGAAAACGCTGAACCACTGAATGCTATTCCTCGGTGGAATGTACCTGGAAAGAAGACGCTATATGGAAATCCTTTCTATGGAAGTCTGCGTTATAGAGAAAGCCTACATGTAAAATCGGAAGTTTGTAGATACTATACTCGTGGATATAGAAAGAATTAATAATTCTTATTACATCGAATTACTTAGTTCTTAAAATTTCTTTGACTATAATCTATTCATGGAAAGAAGTTATTAGAGGGCTCTCTCTGTTACGTAATCCTATACAAATGGCAGAGACAATTTCTCAGTGGGTGTTAACCATTTTGATACACCAACCAATCGCAACGAAACTATGTTTTCAAATTGAATTCCGAACGTTTTTTGAAAACATTTTCGAATTGAATTTTGCATGTTTTTTGAAAACGTGTTTGTGATTGGTTGGGGACATAACTTGGGCGTTCACTATTTTGATTCACCAACCTATTGAGTCACCAAGCAATCACAAACGAAACTATGTTTTCGAATCGAATTTCAAATGTCTTTTGAAAACATTTTCGAATTAATTTCGAATGTAAGTATCAGTGATGTGATCATAACTCTATGGTAAGTATACTTATTTATGAGATTTTCGTCTCTGTCATCTGTAATTGTATGGGATTACGAAACAGAGAGATCCCAATACTAACTTCTTTCCGTAGGTAGGGTTACTTATAGTACACGTTAGCCGAATGCATTTGGTCGAGTACGTTGGATCCGGTGGCGTGCACAGGGTTTGAAGCTAGGGTAGGCATTAGTTAGGTAGGAACCTGTTTACTGGCAGGTCATAATGAAAAATATGCATTGAGCTTACAACTGGGGTAATTAATTAAGGATCTGTGAGCAAGAATTAGCACTTTTCACTTATGTAGATGTAAAATAAACCTCTTTACTAAGAGCTAAGTAAACTAAGTGATAAGTAAGTTAGGTACAGGGCCTACACTTGATATATAAATAGGTATCCGCAGATCTATATAGGTACTTAAATACTTATGCTCGCAACTTCATCCACGTGGACTGCACAAATTTCAAACTCCTAAATCACCCCCTTAGGGGTTGAATTTTTATGAATGCTTTCTTAGCGAATGCCTACCTCATAATAGCTATCTGCATTCTGCATGCCTTTCAGCCCGATCCGTCCAGTAGTTTGAGCTGTGCGTTGATAGATCAGTCAGTCAGTCAGTCACCTTTCCCTTTTATATATTATTTTATATATTACTAGCTTATGCTCGCGACTTCGTCCGCGTGGACTACACAAATTTCAAACCCCTAAATCACCCCCTTAGGGGTCGAATTTTCAAAAAATGCTTTCTTGGCGGACGCCTACGTCATAATAGCTGTCTGCATGCCAAATTTCAGCCCGATCCGTCCAGTAGTTTGAGCTGTGCGTTGATAGATCAGTCGATCAATCACCTTTTCCTTTTATATAATAAGATGATTAAAGCTTTTATTAGCATAGGGAAACTGTATGTAATCTCCATATTATATTTGTCTAGAGGTGATGAGACTAGTCCCGCCATGTTAATTACTTAAGAAATAGATACCTAGATAAGAAACATTCAGCGAGCGTCGCTCCCTATTTTCCTGTTTACAGGCTGACACTCTTTCCACAAAGCTACGGTCTGTACCTACGTGAGAGTAAAGTCTTGGGCACACAGAACACGGGACGATAGTGTCTAATCCCGAGATAGAGCATAGGTACTTTAACTTTGCTCAGACTTAAGTTTCAGTTAAAACGAGACACATCTATGCCAGCGACATAGTGCTGTCTCGTTTTAACAGTGTCTTAAGTCTGAGCAAAATCAAAGTGCGCTCTTTAGATCTTCTCTAGACTTAAGTTTCAGTTAAAACGAGATATATTTATGCCAGCGATATAACACTGTCTCGTTTTACCAGTGTCTTAGGTTTGAGCAAAGTCAAAGTGCGCTCTATAGATCTCAGTCTTAGAGATAAAACGAGATAGAGTTATATGACACACTAGCTGACTTCGCCCGCGTAGATCCCGTATAGCCCATGTCACTCAGGAATAATGTAGCTTTCTACTGGTGAAAGAATTTTTAAAATCGGTTCAGTAGTTCCAAAGATTACCCCCTACAAACAAACTTAACGACATTACCTCTTTATATAATAAGTATAGATATAGATATCTACATTGTGACGTTGTAAATTTTGAACTACTAACTAGCGTTTCGCTTTTAATAAAAATCAATTTTGTTCAAAGTATGTTGGTGCCACCTAGCATCAAGGTGCAGAACTACGCGTGGGTCGATGTTCAGAGTTCATTCGAGCCACAATAGATGGCGTTTGCTTCGTTGTCAATTGTCGTAAAAATAAAACAAAATAATTAAATAAAACCATAATATCATTTGTTTATTGTTAAGTCATTAACAAAACGGTTCTTATAATATATCCTTAGGTTCCGCAAATATTCAAAAATGAATTGGCTTCATGATCAAACTAAATGAGAGCGGCCACACTCGGGTTGCGTCTGGCAACACCGATTGGTGAGATTTAGAATTTTTCTGGAGTCAACATGTGAAGACGAATTTTTTCGTTCCAGGAAAATCTCACTCTTTTTCGCCCATGGCTTCGCCTGGGAAAATACAATAGTTATAAATTTAGTCATCCTAACGTATTTCAATGTTTCATCAATTATGGTGAGTGAAAAATCAAGTAATGTGGATTCGACAAAATGGCGGTTTGGTTAGAGAAAATCCTAATTTCATGATTTTCCCTTTCAGTTCCAGTTATTTTACCTTCCCAAATAAATGAGGATAATGGGTTGTGGGTGGACTCCTGAAAACCATTGGTGGCCAGGAGTTCAATAGGTGAGTTGTGTTTGATCGGGAAAATTCCACGTGTCGAAATTTTCACACAGCACAAATTATAATCTTGTTTTTTTCTTTGTTGCAGGGTTTCCGTTTGCGTTTCCGTTTGCGTTTCCGTTTGCGTTTCCGTTTGCGTTTCCGTTTTTAGTTTTCGGTTTTCCGTTTTTTTTGCTTTCGTTTTCCGTATTTATTTCTTTTGCACATTCACGTTGGCAACTTAATTTCTATGGATAAGACTTGGTGAAAATCTTTGTAAGGTGGTAGATTATTCCGTATCCGGGTATATTTCTATTCCGCCCAATTTACCACCCTTACAACATCTACACTAATATTATAAAGAGGAAAACTTTGTTTGTTTGTTTGTTTGTTTGTTTGTTTGTTTGTACTGAATAGGCTCAAAAACTACTGGACCGATTTTAAAAATTCTTTTACCATTCGAAAGCTACATTATCCACGAGTAACATAGGCTATATTTTATTTTGGAAAAAAATAGGGTTCCGTAAGATATTTGGGTTTTTCGGACACAAGGTGTAAAAAATCAACCAGAAAAGTTACTTATTTTGCGTACGCTGCCTAAACTATAAAAGATAGAACCATAAAATGTTCTAATTAATTGTAGATCTTATAAATATCTACAAAAAAGTCCGCGACACACTATACCCATCTATGTCGAGTGAGGCACAGCAACCATTTTTTTATTTAAAAATCTTGAATTCTTTTTGGACTACACTTAAACGCGTTTATTTTACTCATGCTATTAATCCTTATCAAAATAAATGATTTCATCACTAAGAACAGTTTATGGAGATAATATTTGGTCTTTGAATGATTAAAATTGGACGTTTGGTTTTGAAGTTATGGCGAAATTAAAATATTACGATTTCTGCTGCACGGCCCGTTGTCTACACTAATATTATAAAGAGGAAAACTTTGTTTGTTTGTTTGTTTGTTTGTTTGTTTGTTTGTTTGTTTGTTTGTTTGTACTGAATAGGCTCAAAAACTACTGGACCGATTTTAAAAATTCTTTTACCATTCGAAAGCTACATTATCCACGAGTAACATAGGCTATATTTTATTTTGGAAAAAAATAGGGTTCCGTAAGATATTTGGGTTTTTCGGACACAAGGTGTAAAAAATCAACCAGAAAAGTTACTTATTTTGCGTACGCTGCCTAAACTATAAAAGATAGAACCATAAAATGTTCTAATTAATTGTAGATCTTATAAATATCTACAAAAAAGTCCGCGACACACTATACCCATCTATGTCGAGTGAGGCACAGCAACCATTTTTTTATTTAAAAATCTTGAATTCTTTTTGGACTACATTTAAACGCGTTTATTTTACTCATGCTATTAATCCTTATCAAAATAAATGATTTCATCACTAAGAACAGTTTATGGAGATAATATTTGGTCTTTGAATGATTAAAATTGGACGTTTGGTTTTGAAGTTATGGCGAAATTAAAATATTACGATTTCTGCTGCACGGCCCGTTGTCTACACTAATATTATAAAGAGGAAAACTTTGTTTGTTTGTTTGTTTGTTTGTTTGTTTGTTTGTACTGAATAGGCTCAAAAACTACTGGACCGATTTTAATATTATATAAAGAGGTAATGTCGTTAAGTTTGTTTGTAGGGGGTAATCTTTAGAACTACTGAACCGATTTTAAAAATTCTTTCACCAGTAGAAAGCTACATTATTCCTGAGTGACATAGGCTATACGGGATCTTTAAAAACCTAAATCTACGCGGGCGAAGCCGCGGGGATCAGCTAGTTACATATATAAAAATGAATCGCTGAATGTGTTGCTGCAATCGCAAATCTCGAGAATAGCTGAACCGATTTCGCTAATTCTTTTTTTTATAATATTCCTTGAAGTACGAGGATGGCTCTTACGGAGAGAAAAAATTTAAAAATTGCCTGCATAAGAATCGACTGTTAGGCGGTACGAAGTTCGCCGGGGCAGCTAGTAGATAGATATAGATGATCTCGAATGACACAGGTAAGAAAAAATATAATAAGTAGGGGGCAAAACTAGTAGGTATAGGTATAAGTTACTACGCTAATAAGAAAGCTACGGAATACTAATAAGAAAAGGCTAGGACGAATGACATAATCTATGTGACAAATAGGTTTCGACTCGGCAACCAAGGATAAAAACAGCCTTTAAGCTGTTTTAAGGCTGTGTTCAGAAGGTCGTGCGAAGGCGCAATTTCGACAAGACGAGATATGAGTGATAGATATTAAGTACCTGTACCCGTAGTACAAGATTTTACGTCTCACCAAACCAAACCAAATTCGAGAGTCGAGATACTTAGTATCCAAAAAATCTTTTGTTTTTGTAGGTATATTTTGTAGTAAAACAGGGTAATTTATAGATTTATCCAGTCCATCTATGTGTCACAGCCCATCAACCTTTCCCAGAACTAAATTCCTGCAGGGTGATTCGCTAACTCAGTTTCTAACACTGAAAGCCACCGAGTTCACTTTTTAATCCTTAAAATTTAAAATGCTTTTAATTCAGTTAAAGGTTTTACTACAAAAAATATTTTAATAGCACCCAGTGAACCAGCACTGTAGAACCAACCAACCTCGGTGGCTATCATTTAGTGTTAGACACTGAGTTAGAGAATCACCTAGCTAGTACAGTACGCAGCTAAAAGTGATGAACATCGATCTTTAGAAGGAGATAACATTTGTGACTGTCTCGGTCATTGAGACCGACAAAACATCATGTAGGCATGAGTGACAGAGTCAACGCTCTACAAACCTGAAATGTCATTCTAAGGGCCGATGTTCATCACTTTTGGCCGCGTACTGTACGTAGAGGCACGATTTTTGGCACGTGCGAGATCTCACGCCTATCTGAACCTAACCTTAGACAGTAACAAGTCTGGATTTTATTCATGTTATGAAACGAATCACGTGGAGTGCTGTTTTCTATCTCGTTAATTTATTTTTATTGTTTAGAAAGTTCCAAAAGTCGTTTGGTTTATTGATCGATTACTTAACTATCTAGTACCTACCTATCATTCATGTAAGTTGTAACTATTGTGCTGGTATTTTCATATAAATATATGAAAGGAAAAGGTGACTGACTGAGTGACTGATCTATCAACGCACAGCTCAAACTACTGGACGGATCGGACTGAAATTTGGCATGCAGATAGCTAATAATATTACGTAGGCATCCGCTAAGAAGGGATTTTTGAAAATTCAACCCCTAAGGGGGTGAAATAGGGGTTTGAAATTTGTGTAGTCCACGCGGACGAAGTCGCGGGCGTAATCCAGTTATATTATATTAAATAGGAATATTTTATGAAAATGTTATCTTCAATGAAAATGTAGGTAACCTGCGATGAAAATGTAACCATCGATGAAAATGTAACCTTCGATGAAAATGTAACCTCGATGAAAGTGAAACCACTCCATGAAGCCCTCGGCAACCTGGGCGGTCTATTTGGCATCTGGAGCGAGCTTAGATGGCTGAAGTGAAGACTTCGGCGGGGAGGGCCGATGCACGCACAACAGACGAAAACGTTTAAGTGCGGAAACCAGCCCCAGAGCGAAGAAGAAGAAAAAGTGAAACCTTTGTTGAAAATGTAACCTTAGACGAAAATGTAACCTTCGATAAAAATGTAACCTCGATGAAAGTGAATGAAACCTTTGTTGAAAATGTAATATTTCGATTCGAAATAATGTTTCGATTACCTATTTCGCCTAGTAATTATTGATCATGTTTACTGTACCTTTAGAAAGTGGTGACAGATATTGGTAGTGCACACTAGCTCCACCAGCTGAGCAGCCGGTGAGAGTGACACTGTCAGGGTTTCCACCGAACATCATGATGTTATCGCGAATCCACTTCAAGGCGAAGGCCTGATCTTTCAGACCAACGTTGCCGGGTATCACCTCATCTCCCGTGCTTAGGAATCCTGGCGAAGTAGATGTTATTAGGTATTTTAACTGCGTCATTGGTCTAGTAGCTAGTTTCTTTAGTTAAGGTACGCTTATACGGGCAATAATTGTGCAATTCCAGGCGATTTACTGCAATACCCAGCAATACCTAGGTACCTGAAAATTTCACCAATGTTATGCAAAATAATTGCTCCAGATGGATCCATACGTGTTGCCGAGCAACAATTAAGTATTGCTTAGAAATTTCCCATTAAGCGCACCATTACGGGTCTTGAGTCGAGTCCCGGATAGTATTGGGTTGTAGACTGTAGTATGATAATAATAATAATGTTTTAGGTATCTTTAAAACAAGAGCACAGAGATGAATAGGCATCTTCCAGGTAAATGCGTCTCATCTTAGGCCTCATCATCCCATCAGGTGTGATTGATTGTGGTCAAGCGTTTGCCTATGTGAATAAAAAAAAAGTCCTCCCGACCCAATTTCGGCCACGGCGTCTAAACTCCATAGAGGTTATCCAACTGCGTGGGAGATATTATAGTATTAGTTAGTCCCTTGATAAAATCTTACCTAAGGGTCCCAAGCGATAATTGAACGTCACAAAGACCATATCTCTATCCATCAAATGCACAGCACTGTAACCTCCTCCACCTCCATACATGAAGGCGCCACCATGGATGAAGACAACTACAGGCATCAAGGCACCAGCATTTGGGTTCGGAGTGTGGACGTTTATGAAGAGACAGTCTTCGCTGCCTAGAAAGAGAAACATAAATGTAAGACTGGGGGCACACGATGCGTTGCGGCGCCGCACCGCAAAGATCACACCGTATCAGCGGGCACACGAGCGGTGCGGCGCGGCGCCGCAACGTTTTTATGTCGCAGTGCTGCCGTAGCAGCGTTGGACAGTACCTATGTCAATGATATTAGAAGAATCTCATTGACCTATGTTAATAAAAAAAACTGAGATGTTTACTTGTAAAAAGTTTACATGAATAAAAAACATTCTATTCTATTCTATTCTATTCTAGAAGATAAAATCACTTTGATCAAAATATATGACTAAGAGAGTCGATTATACGCGTAATAAGACGATCATATTAACGAAATTGTGATAAAAATAATGCGTAACGTAAAAATCGTTTCTAAGAACGCGTGTCGTTTTTTAGTATCTACTTAAACCTTACGTAGCGACAATAAAATTAATACAGGCTTTTTATGGTTACCTTTGAAAAAATTGTATCACTTTCGTAACCGACGCCTTATCTAAGTAAGTACCTACTTACCAAAAAAATAATAGGTAAGTCCAAAACTCCAAAGGCAATTGAAGGTTGATTGATATTGAGTAATATAGCTACCTATCTACAACTTGAGGATGCCCGCGACTTCGTCTGCGTGGATTTAAGTTTTTAAAAATCTTGTGGGAACTCTTTGATTTTCCGGGATAAAAAGTAGCCTATGTCCTTCCCCTTCCTGTCTGTCTATCTGTTAGCCTTTCACGGCTCATCCATCCAACCGATTTAACGAAATTTGGTACAGAGATAGCTTTATTTTTAGCTAGCAGACAGGCAGATTTTAGCATTTTATAATATTAGTATATTAGTATATTACCTGCAATTTTCTTGTCGAAGGGGTCATATTGCAGGCAAACAGATAGACTTCGCGTGGCATCCCACACTCCTGCCCATGTCTTCACAGGTTGCGGCTCCTAAAACAATATCATTAAGTTTTTACAATGTTCTTCTGAACCGTGAACGAAGTTTGATTACTGCTGCCCATTTCAAGATCCAAGATTCCAAGATTTCAAGAAATGAGGAGATCCGTAGGAGAACTAGAACGGGTTGCGACTTGCGAATGGCAATAGGCAGGGCACATAGTTCGTACAACCGATAGACGTTGGGGTCCCAAGGCGCTGGAATGGCGACCTCGCACCGGAAGACGCAGCGTTGGAAGACCCCCCACTAGGTGGACGGACGACATCAGACGAGTCGCAGGGAGCCGCTGGATCCAGGCGGCGCAAGACCGTGGCGTGTGGAGGTCCCTACAAGAGACCTATGTCCAGCAGTGGACGTCTATTGGTTGATGATGATGATGATGATTTCAAGTTCTTCAACTGGGAATAGCCATCAGCACACTACGTAATACGTATCCCCCTGTATATAAAATATATAGGTACCTATAGTCCGCACAAAGTAACTCCTCACGCGCCATTTTAATTATATGGGTCAACTATCATGTCAAAAGTACGCGCTCACCTTCAGAAAAAGGACTAAAATCGCACTTTTGACATGAAATATGACACAAAGTTAAAATGGCGCATGAGGAGTTAAATTTTACTCGTTAAATATAACTAGATGATGCCCGCGACTTCATCCGCGTTGATTTAGGTTTTTTAAAACTCCCGTGGAAACTCAGAGTTAGCTTACATCCTTCCCCGGGATGTAAGCTAACTCTGTACCAAATTTAATCAAAATCGGTTGAACTGTTGGGCAGTGATAAGCTAGCAAACAGAAAGACACACTTTCGCATTTATAATATTAGTACCACACGTCGACTACACAAATTTCAAATCCCTATTTCACCCCCTTAGGGGTTGAGTTTTCAAAAATCCTTTCTTAGCGTATAAGCCTACGTCATAATAGCTATCTGCATGCCAAATTTCAGCCCGATCCGTCCAGTAGTTTGAGCTGTGCGTTGATCGATCAGTCAGTCACCTTTTCCGTTTATATATTTAGATATCTAGCTGTCAATGTTACTAAAGTTCATTCACTCTGCAAACAAAGAAATATTGCGTAGAGTGCGTAGATTAATAAATAATTGTTCATTAGGCTGTAGTGTGGTACTGTGTATTTCGGTATCTGTTATCTTTAACAGTTATGAAATATGAGTTATGACTGATAAGTTGTATCTCAGTTACGAGTCAGTCCCTACATGGTCCCTGCACTCCATACCTAATAGGCTTACTTAGGCTGATAAATAAGATTTAACCGTGTTACCATTTACCTACCTAAAACCTACTAATAATACGGTTGGTACCTACCTACATAAAATAATTTGACTCTATCTCATGAATTCTGTGGGGGTACTTAATATAATATTAAAATTGCGTATCTACCCAATTTGTGAGTTTTCGAGCTTTTATCGAGCTTCTGTTTGCGAGAAGTTAGACTTTTAAAAATCCCGTAAGTAGGATCTCTTTGCTTTGAAGTCTATCCTGGAATAAAAGTAGCCTAGATAATCCCTTTCATAAGCCTGCAAAGTACGAAAGCCCCGTCAAAATGGAATTAACCTTTCCGAAGATTAATTAGCGCGGACAAATATACTGAAAAACAATTGAAAATGAATATTTGGGCACAGAATATATTATATAAACCTTACTATATGAGTTTTGATAACGTGTTTTTATTTATTTATTCAGATACAAGTTAGCCCTTGACTGCAATCTAACCTGGTGATAAGTGATGATGCAGTCTCAGATGGATGCGGGCTAACCTGGAAGGAGTATGGTAGTTTTTATTAAACCCATAGGTACCCTTTTGGTTTCTACACGGCACGTACCGGAACACTAAATCGCTTGGCGGCACGGCTTTGCCGGTAGGGTGGTTACTTGCCACGGCCGAAGCCTCCCACCAGACCAGACCAGAAATTTAGAAATTATATAATTCCAAACCCCTGCCGGGATTCGCGCCCGGGACCTCCCACTAACAAGACCACAGCGCTTACCACTGCGACAGGGAGGTCGCCGAAATGTGTGGACTGTGGCGAGTGGATCGAACCTTTAAAATGATTGAATAAGCTTTGACGTTCACCACAGATGTTCCTTGAATAATTTTAAACATATCTAGTCCGAAAAACATAAATATAAATATACCTCTGGCAGGGGTTGGGGGAGGACTAAAATGTCCGCCACCTAACTCTTTTTAAGAAATCTATAATTGAGTGTCATTTTCCTATAATTCAAGAACGTAGAATTCAATGCTGGTTTTAACTTTTCCTATCATTTTCATAGGAATTTTCCGAAGAAATCATGAAAATGTGAAAATTTCGATTAGAGTTTTTTTGTTAGGAAGCTTAAAACTTTTGATAAAGAAAACCACTACCCCTATTATAAATGCGAAAGTGTGTTTGTTTGTTGGTTTGTCCTTCAATCACGTCGCAACGGAGCAACGGATTGACGTGATTTTTTGCATGGGTATAATTTAGGTAAGACCTGGAGAGTGACATAGGCTTATCCTGTAAAATCAAAGAGTTCCCACGGGATTTTTATAACCTAAATCCACGCGTACGAAGTCGCGGGCATTAGCTAGTAGATAATAACTATAAAACAAAAAATACTCAGACTGGCTAAGTGCGGACTTCTATGACAATAGCCCTAGGATTTGAACATAAGACCTTTTGGATTTCACTAGGTACTTTTAACCGTTGAGCTATTGAGGCTTATAGAGTTGAAACTACATATATATACAATATTAGAGCACATTACATTAATATTATACAATATATTTAGAGCCTCAATAGCTCAACGGGTAAAGGAGTGGACTGAAAACCGAAAGATTCAAACTCCGCCCGTTGCACTAATAATTGTCGTACCTACTCCTAGCACAAGCCTGACGCTTAGTTGGAGAGGAAAGGGGAATATTAGTCATTTAACATGGCTAATGGCTATAATATTCTTTTTAAAATAAATAAATATTATTCCTATAGAGGTACACTCAAAATGATCCAATTTACTGCATAAAAAAGCAACATAGCACTAATTAAACGTAACTAATTAGCCGTAAAGTGTCAGTTCCAACCAAACTGCACTTTATAGCCTAATTAACATTTCAACAATATAAGGCCATAATATACTATAGGTACTTTTAGCCTAGGCTACTGTTTCCCAAACATTGAATTGGATTTTAAATAAACACCTAGGTTTACAGTAGACCCTTGTTAAACTACGCAAACATGTTAGGAAGAATCTGTAGCAAAAATTTCTACTTTATGTATTCTGAAAACAATTCGAATTACAAAAAAACATTCATGCCTACAACTGTTTCTTACATTAAAAACACGTATACCTACCTCGATACAAAACACACCTACTTAAAGTAAAGTTATGTACATATTAAATGGTTAGTTAGTCCTTAGTGAGACAAAACAAGGACCTCGTCGTCCTTGCTATTATGATGTCTTTGAAGATGGAATTCACGTTAATTAGCTACGTTACCTATCTAGGCACGTATGTCTTTGTTACGACATTACCTACTGTGGGCAACATGTATCTATTATATCGTCACTATTATAATAATCTAGGTATACCTATCTAATACTAGATGATGCATGCGGTTTCATCCATATGGATTTAGGTAATAAAATTGGATAAAACTTTCTTTAGTTTGGTTATCCATGAAAAGTTGAAAAGGCAAAGTATATTCTGCCTGTATTTTTACATTTATTTTATAACTAGCTGAAGCCCGCGACTTCGTACGCGTGGATTTTGGTTTTAAAAAATCTCGTGGGAACTCTTTGATTTTCCGGGATAAAAAGTAGCCTATGTCACTTTCCAGGTCTTTAACTATACCCATGCAAAAAATCACGTCGATCCGTTGCTCCGTTGCGACGTGATTGAAGGACAAACCAACAAACCAATAAACCAACAAACAACACTTTCGCACTTATAATAGGGGTAGTGATAATATTTGTGCAGATTTAGTAAAAGAGCCATAATCTACGTAATCCATACTAATATTATAAATGCGAAAGTGTGTCTGTCAATCTGTTTGTAACTTTTTTACGGCTCAACCGCGCGCTGACCCAATTGTGGCGTTTGGCATAGACATAGCTATCCTAGGGACGGATATAGAGTACCTACTTTTTATTCTGGAAAACCAATAAGTCACGGGATTTAAAAAAAATACAATCCACGCGGTCGATGTTGCGTTAATTAGGGTTCCGTACCTCAAAAGAACAAACGGAACTCTTATAGGATCACTTTGTTGTCTGTCTATCTGTCAAGAAACCTACAGGGTACTTCCCGTTGACTTAGAATCATTAAATTTGGCATTTAGGTAGGTCTTATAGCAGACATTAGGAAAAAATTTGAAAACCGTGAATTTGTGGTCACATCACAAAAAAACAATTAAAAAGTGTTTTGAACAAATAATTATAGTATTTTCAACTTATAAAGTTAGATTACAATACCAAGTGGGGTATCATATGAAAGGGCTTTACCTGTATATTCTAAAACAATTTTTATTTATTTTTATGCATAATAGTTTTTGATTTATCGTGCAAAATGACGATAAAATACGACTGTAGTACGGAAAACCATAGGTGCGCGAGCCTGACTCGCACTTGGGCGGTTGTTTACTTCACTTACCCTAAACCTATATTTTCCAACCGGAGGTCTGGCGTAGGGTATGCCAAAGAAGCTCGCATAATTCCTGCCGTTTGTGGATACTTTCCATGTGCCCTGCAAAATACCACTGGACACACGCACTAAGGGATTCGGCCCTTGACTTCTCGCAATGACAATGAGAGATAAAAACAAAAATAGCCTAAAATACGCCATCTTTATTATATTGTCTGCGCGTGCGCCGGTCATCGGCATCTGACTGTCACTGAGTTGATTGTGAACATGTTCTGATGCGAGGTTATATTTAACAAGTTGTGTTAGTAGGTAGTAAATAGTTTAAAGGGTTCCGTAATAAAATAAAGAGCCCTTAGACTTAGAGTGAAGCCACATCATGCGTTGCGTTGGATGGCAGTGCAATGCCTGTGCGATGCCGCTGCGCATATTCACTACCCATACTATAAATGCGAAAGTGTGTTTGTTTGTTGGTTTGTTGGATTGTCCCTCAACTACTCGAATGGATCGAATTGATTTTTTTACATGGGTAGGTATATTCAAAGACCTGCTAGGCGATTCGCAAGTGTGTTTGTTTGTTCTTCAATCACGTCGCAACGGTGCAACGGATTGACGTGATTTTTTGCATGGGTAGTAGCACGTTGTAACGTTGTACAAGAACGTTGCATGTTATTTAATAAAAAATTCGGCGCCTAACCGAATATTAGCGGAAATATCGCGCGCATACGACTGCAATCGTGTTTCAACCAATGAGTTCCGCGTGCAGCAGCGAGAAGCGAGAGGGCAAAACTGCCGCGCGGCGCCCGCGCATATTTACTAAGATCAGTCTGGAATCTTTTCGAAAAGTAACAGGAAGCGAATTGTTCCTCGGAAGTGTTCCTTCTAATAGTTTCCGTGTTCCTGGAACTATTAATAACAGTTTAGTGACCTACGTGGATTCGTAACCCGTGTATAAACGGGTTCTGGATTCCGCTTGGACCTTCTGGTTTCGCCTTTCACCTTCTTCGTGCACCTTGGTTCTCGCTGCCGCTGCCTACGCCAGGCGCATCACGTGGCACCCTCTTCCGGCGCTACGAAACTCCCCGCACCTGGCCAGCGGTCTGCCGCCGTGCACCTCGTCGAGCGCGCATTCCACTTCCCGGAAGACCATCTCGCCGGACTCCCGCTACCTCTGGGACGTTACCGCACGGCGAAACAGGGAAGTACGGCCTACTACAAGTTTAGTTATTGTAGTGACGCCAGCACGATAACTCACGACCCTACTTACCTAAATAAAATCTCGTGTTGACTTGTGGGTTTTATTCTTCACCACTAAAAAACCCCAACGTCACAACGTAGTAGTAGGGAAGATCAGCAAGAACTGGAACAAGATCAGGAAGAGGCTCCTTCCCACCTCTCATAAAAATATGAAGTCTAGACACTGACTGATTATTTCAATGAGTCTAGACGATTCGCGAAGCTAAAGCTAATTGGCACCAGCACCTAAAAGTATTATCATGGAACTACATGTATTAACTCTTGTATCTTGTATATCGGTTTTTATTTTTTTTGTATTTTTCTTTCTTGAGCATTTTATTTCAATGTGGTTTTGCCATGTTATATGATTTCTCAAACACGAACTGCTGATCGCTTTAAGGTTTCTGTGTGGTGCGGCGGAGGGAGGTTAAGTATTTCAGCATATTAGTAGTTGAGCTATTTAGAGTCTTAATAGCTGCCTCCCTGCCTGCCTAACCCTGCAGCATCAGGATTGAGGAGTTGGATCCAGAATTTTCTATGGGACCACCACGGAAACATCCTTCTGTTGATAAAAAAATATATTTTGCTAATCGGTCCCCAAATAACTGATGTGCATACATAAAAGAAACGGGCCAAAATGAGAACCACCTCCTTTTTGGAAGTCAGTTAATACTAATTGTTCACGGTTCGTAAAACAGATAACTAATTGATAGTAACAATTAAACAAACATCATCATTATCATCATCATTAGTATAAAACCGGTTTTATTACCACCCTATAAATTTTGAACTATGGATAAAATATATAATATATAATATAACATGTACCTATCACTAATCCTCATTCAATCTAGCGCCTGGGGCTGGCGCAGACACAGATATTTTAGTTTCAATATGGCGTTTCTTAAACCATTATCGATCATTCTCTTAATTGCCATAGTAAGAAGTCAAGCACAAGGTCCCAAAGTACGGACGGCCAACGGTATTTTGCAGGGAATCTGGAGAAATTCGACAAAAGGCAGAACATTTGCAAGCTTTTTCGGAGTACCCTACGCCCAACCGCCGATAGGAAAATATAGATTTCGAGTAAGTATCGCATTTTTTTTTTTTTTTTTTGTAATCTCTAGCAAATAGTTATATTTACACTTTAATCAATTATGTGTTAAGTTTCATTGCTCCAGGGATGGGCGATAGAATTGCGACGCAGTGTTTCGACGCGACTAATGCAGTTCTATCTATTGTGTTGTTTTTGTTTACACATATTATTTTACTGATTATTAATTACTATCTTATGCCCGCGACTTCGTCCGCGTGGACTACACAAATTTTAAACCCCTATTTTACACCCTTAGGTTTGATTTTTAACATAAGCTTAATAAAATATGTCATACCTACTGCTAATTGCAAAAATATTAACTACAAAAGTTTTTTATCGACACTTCAAAACTGACAGACTTTCATACAAACTTCAAACCCCTATTTTACCCCTTTAGGGGTTGAATATTGAAAAATGCTTTCTTAGCGGACGCCTACGTTATAATAGCTATCTGCATGCCGAATTTCAGCGTGATCCGTCCAGTAGTTTGAGCTGTGCGTTGATAGATCAGTCAGTCAGTCAGTCAGTCACCTTTTCCTTTTATATATAGATTATAGTGGTTTTGTAAATTAATTGATTGTGTCTAATTCTAATTCTAATCATGATCACCCTTCTCTTCTAAGAGGAAACTTGTGCTCAGTACCGAGTAGTGATCGAGAACAGGTCTCCTCTTAGAAGAGAAGGGATTAGGTCGTAGTCCGCCATGCTGACCAAGTGAGGATTGGCAGACTTCACATATCTTGAGAACATTAAGGAGACTTCTCAGACATGCAGTTGTTTGCATCTTATCTTCACTGTTAAAACCAGTGATATTTAATTGCTTAAAGCGCACATATACGAGCAACTCCGAAAAGTTAGAGGTGCGTGCCCGGTATCGACTTCGCCAACCCGAAAAGACGGCTGAAGTCCTAACCACTAGGCTATCAACAACGTTGATCAGTGTATACGATGGTTGAAAAAGTTGAACTGCGTTTCAACTGTCACGCCATTGATTGATTGATTTTTGAATGTCATTTATTTTTATAATAATAACAAAAAAGTTATGCAACAGTTTTTCAAGATAACTTATTGCTAACAACAGTATTAAATATTTGTTTGTACAGGCTAAACACCTTTATAAACATATACCTACATCTACATACGTAGTGTACAGACAATTAGATCCTGTTTTATATTAATTTACCTATGGCTAAATCATAATATTATCATAATGTGCATTATATTTGAGCTATAACACACAGATACTTAATGTCACGCCATTATTTTTTTCGCGTCCCGCCCGCCTTCAAAACTGGTAAGCGTAACTTTGTACCCGAGACTTCCTAAAATTTTATCCCTTCCCAATCTCGAGATACAAAGTTGTCACTGACAAAGTGCACTTTTAAGCGTTAACCTTATCTGGTGACGGAAGGGTTGGCTCATTCTTTGCGGATCAGCCTGGCTGTCTAGCACAGAAATGCAGCCAGTATACTTGGTACCATTCCACGCGGACATGATTTGAGTAGTAATTAGATAAGGCTAGCTTTAAGTTTTTTTTGTAATACTTTAAATAAAAAAAATGTTTAACAAAAAATAAATAAAGATAAATAAAAAAGTAGTTAAGTAACCTTTCATTTCTAGGAGCCGCAAGCTAAGAAACCTTGGTCAGGAGTATGGGATGCCTCAAGGATACTTTCCCCTTGTCTTCAATACAATCCCGTTCCAGATGCAATCATAGGTAAGTTTCATCTGCTCAGGATCTGTTTGTTTTAAATATTTAACTATTTGACAAGCGAGCAGTTAATAGAAGAGGATTACTTGCTCTTAGTTAGTTGAAGATAAACAGGCAACCTCAAGCAGAAAAAGTACCAGAATGAACTGAGTGTGTGTGTGTGTGCGTGTGTGTGTGTGTGTGAACACGACCCGATAAAAGTTCAGCATATTGCCACGGAACTATTACTAACAACTTTTAGTAACTATACTTACTATATTAGGGAAGAAAAACACCTAGCAATATAAAGTACTTGTTTAAGAGACGAATTGCTTTGGTCTAACCTTTACAACCATTGCAATCAATAATTGGCGTTTGCTGTTGTCTATTATGCCAAACCATTTATTCGTTTGCTTTCCAGGCAGTGAAGACTGTCTTTTCGTAAACATCCACACACCGCAACCAAAAGCCGATGCTCTGTTACCTGTGGTAATCTTCATCCACGGTGGAGCCTTCATGTACGGAGCTGGAGGACAGTACGATGGTATCTACATGGTGGACAGGGGCTTAGTCTTCGTCACTGTAAACTATCGTTTGGGACCACTAGGTAAGTTCATTTTACTGTTGTTAATTTGGTTCTACAAATAAAGATTAAAT
Source organism: Maniola hyperantus (assembly GCF_902806685.2). NCBI lineage: Eukaryota > Metazoa > Arthropoda > Insecta > Lepidoptera > Nymphalidae > Maniola > Maniola hyperantus. The sequence goes on from NC_048550.1 coordinate 2,280,455, forward strand.
AAAACTTTGTAACAAAAAATTAAACCAACGAAAACAGTAACTGAGAAGCGAAAAATAATCATAAGATCTTAAATTAACTTTAAGTTGGCACCAAATAAACAAACAAGCATATAAATTTGAAGAGTACAATGAACACTTGAAGAATTGCAGCTCTTGAGAAAAAAGAGGCGTGAACCACTCTTTCTTTTTCAGGTTTCCTGAGCACAGGCGACGAACAGATACCAGGCAACGCTGGTCTAAAGGATCAGTCCGTCGCCTTGAAATGGGTTCGCGATAACATCATCAGCTTTGGCGGCAATCCTGACAGTGTCACACTCACCGGCAATTCTGCTGGTGCTGCTAGTGTGCACTATCATTATCTATCGCCACTTTCCAGAGGTGCCAAACTTCAGTCATAGTTCACTATGCCTCCGTTGTCTATTTGCCTTCAATGTATATGTAGGACTTTAAATATACACCATATTTAAAGTCATAGGTACATATTATGTCAATATCATCATGATCAACCGATAGATGTCCATTGCTGGACGTAGATAGTAGACTGCGACTCGTTTGATGTCCTCTGTCCTAGTCCTGTCTAGGGGGGTCTTCCAACGCTGGGCTTTCCAGAGCGAGGTCGCTATTCTAGTGCCTTGAGAGGCCAACGCTTATTGGTTTTTTGAACTACGTACCCTGCCCATTGCCAGTTCAGCTTCGCAACCGGTTGAGCTATGTCAGTTACTCCGGTTCTCCTACGGATATCCTCATTTCTGATTTGATCACGCAGAGAAACTCTAGAAAATAGCTTTCTCTTTCGCCTTGAGTCCAGACTCCAGACTCTGCTTTCTTAAGGCCCATAGTTAGCTACCATGTCTCGGATACGTCATATTATTATGACATATAAAGATGATGATAAGTTCGTTTCAATGACAAGTGCTTGACTGCTTAATAGATCTAAGCTGACATGATAATCAGACCTACTCTACAACTCCAATTTTTATCCACATGGGCAAACCCGAGTGAAATTTTTAGTATGTTATCATATCTCCCGTCTATACTGACTGGTAAATACTATCTATAGTAGGGATATCTACTCGTGTACATATACGTACGCGAAAGGTCGAGACGGGGAAACGCCCACACCCGCACAGGCCCCGCGCTGACCCGGGCAAGATCGGGTGACGTGCGGGTGTGTGGGGCATCCCCCCGCCTCATAGCCCGATTGACATCTCAACCTATCGCGGACTATATCTACTTTTAAATGCATATTGTGTACTTCCCAGGTACATTCCAACGAGGAATAGCTTTCAGCGGTGCAGCGTTTTCATCGTGGACATATTCCATTAAGCCCGTGGAAAAGGCTAAAGAGCTTGCCTCAATTGTCGGTTGTTCCACCACCAATACTCGCGACATGGCCGAGTGCCTGAGGAGCAGACCTGGAGAAGTTATAGTTAACGCCCAAATTCAGATGTTTGTAAGTTGTATAAAAGATCTAATTCACTCACTGATTGAATCATCAACACCCACCCAAACCCTTAGGTAGGTAGACCTAGAAAGCGGAGATTTTGCACACAACTGATGTTTCCTTTATAATTTGGACAAGGAAAAGTGCCAAATTTTTTGGAAATTCTCATAGGGTCAAAGCCGTGGGTGGTCACTAATTTTTTATGTTTTGATTGAAATTGAAAAATTATGATCCGCACAATTTTTAAAGCAGTATTTATAGATTTGGAATTCTCGTGGAAACGGTTATCCGAGTCGGCCAATATTATGTAAGATTATCAGGATTAGCAGCAATATTATTCTCCCTTTATTTCACGACCAGAAATATAAATACCTAGCACAAAAAGACAAAATCTGGTCTGCTTATCAGTCTGTTCGTTAGGTACCCATGCGTTCGCACATTTCATTTCGTAGCTACAGTTATTGCCGGCATTTGCATGTAAGTTTCTGATACAGGACCATCATCATGATCTACCCATCACCGGCTCACTACAGAGCGCGGGTCTCCTCTCAGAGTGAGAAGGGTTTTTGGCCATAGTCTACCACGCTGGCCATGTGCGGAATGGTAGACTTCATACACCTTTGAGAACATTATGGACAACTCTCAGGCATGCAGGTTTCCTCACGATGTTTTCCTTCACCGTTAAAGCAAATGATATTTAATTAATTAAAACACACATAACTCCGAAAAGTTAGAGGTGCATGCCCGGGATCGAACCCCCGACCTCCGATTAGAAGGCGGACGTCCTAACCACTAGGCTATCACAGCTTATACAGGATACAGGAGCTAGATACAGGACCATCAACATACAATTATAGGTGGTTTGAGTATATTCACTTTAAAATTTCTAACGACTGTAAGTTCACAGTTTTTGTTCATTTTTAGGTTATTAAAGTTCAGCAAACATTTTAGGACTGGAGAATCAACTGGTTCACCATATTCATTCCAACAATGGAGTCACGAAACACTAGGAATCCGTTCCTCACTCGGTACCCTTACTTCGCTAGTCAAGCTGGCGAAATGCAGCGATTACCACTCATCGCCTCTGTGAATTCTGAAGAAGGATTATATCCTGCTGCAGGTACGAGGAAATTTGTATTTGTATAGTCTGCGACAGGTCGAGTAGTAATCAAGGTATGAGGCGGAGGGACGCCCCCGCACACCGCAAGTCACCTCACAACGGGCTGTGCGGGCAGCGGCGCACGCAGCGCGCAGTCTCAACGCGTGCGCGAACTGACTCCTTTGAAAAAGGACCCCGGATGGGTTCTAAACTATTCAGGCTAACGTTGACTAACCACGTGACAAGATACACCTACCTATATTTATATAAGTATATAATTATATAATAATAATTTTTTTTTTTTAAATCCCGTGCGAACTTCAATTTTCCGGGATCAAAAGTAGCCTATGTCCTTCCGTGGGATGTAATAGTTTATACATTTTCAGTTTTTTTAAACGATTTCCAAAAAGGAGGTGGTTCTCAATTCGGCCCGTTTTCTCGCTTGGAGTAAAATACCGTATTATGATTCATCACAACTGCTATATATTATTATCATTGTTGTACCTAATGTACATTCAATTGTAATATTTTCTACAGCCTACCAAGCAGAGCCGGATATCTTACCCGAAATAGAGGCAAGATGGGAAGAGCTGGCTAGCACCATCTTCGAGTATAACGACACTTTACCCATCAGCCGGCGTGCCATGGTCGCTGAACAGATTAAACTGGAGTACTTGGACGGCAGACCAGTCTCAAATGACACATTCGACGAACTTGTTCAAGTAAGCAAGGGGCTTAATTGTTCACTTTTACCTTTTTTATATCCATACTAATATTATAAATGCAAGAGTGTGTCTGTCTGTCTGTATGTATGTATGCTAGCTGTTCACGGCTTAACAGTTTAACCGATTTTGATGAAATTTGGTGTAGAGTAATGTAGCCTATGTCCTTCCGTGGGATGCAAGCTATTACATCCCACGGAAGGACATAGGCTCCTTTTGATTCCGGAAAATTGAAGTTCCCAAGGGATTAAAAAAATATATATAGGTAATTATTATTATACAATTATATACTTATATAAATATAGGTAGATGATCCCAGGTGTATCTTGTCACGTGGTTAGTCGACGTAGGCCCGACTAGTTTCAAACCCATCTGGAGTTCACAGGGCTCGCGACACGACGCGGTTGAGACTGCGTGCTGTTCTTTCGGACCACGGCCCACACGGACCGCTGTGAGGTCCGTGCTGAAGTTCGTGAGGGGGGCTGATATGAGGATTATTATTATAATTTTGTTTTATTTCTTTATAGGCCCAGGGAGACCGTTTATTCGTGGCGGATGTTGGAAAACTTGCCCAAATTCACGCCCTCAGGTCCCTTCAACCGACCTACGTGTACCGTTTCTCATACCGCTGGCAATACAGCCTCTCCAATATATTGGCCAGAAATTTTAACGACTATGGTAAGTGTAAAAATATGACCTGCTTATAATACAAGGCATGACAAAAGGCCAACGTAGTCGACCTGGCTGTAGACGTCCTGGCTCAAGAACCAGTGGTTCAACATGAGTACAAGGTCACTGTTTAAGGCAGCGGTGAACAAAATCCAGTTCGCCTTAATGATTAGCAACCTCCGGTAGGAGATGGCACTAGAAGGAGAAGAAGCAGAAGAATGGTAAGTGTAATTACTTATTACTTACTTTCGCCGTTTATGTGTTCCTCTTTCTAGACTATATTACGAGTATTAAATAAAATTGTAAGTGGACGATTGTTGTTCATGTAAATATATAAAATGTGACTGACTGCCTGATCTATTATTATCAACGCACAGCTCAAAGTACTGGACGGATCGGGCTGAAATTTGGCATGGAGATAGCTATTATGACGTGGACTTACGTGACGTGGCTTAGAAAGGATGTTTAAAAATCAATTCCAAAGGGGGTAAAACAGGAGTTTGAAATTTGTGTAGTCCGGGAATACGCTAGTGTGAATATGTAAAATGAAAAGGTGACTAACTGACTGATCTATTATTATCAACGCACAGCTCAAATAGCATGGACCTATTATGACGTAGACATCTGCTAAGTAAGGGTTTTTACAAATTCGACCCCTAAACAGGCGTTTGAAATTTGTCTTATAGTCCACAAGAATAAAGTCGCGGGCATAAGGTAGTAAAAATAAATATACTATTATTTCAGGTGTGAGCCATGCAGATGACATTAGGCTAGTCTTCCAACTCCTGCAAAACGAAACGTCAAGACCGAGAGACTTACAGATGAGGGAAGTACTTCTTGATATGATTCACAGCTATGCTATCAATGGGTGAGTTTGAGTCACAGATAATTCAATCTCAAGAGTACGCATATGTAATGTTTTGCATGAAAACAAAATTGTAAAATGTTGGGGGGGACGGGGGACCGACGGGACAGGAGAGTCACGTAATCATGTACGGAATGAGGGTATCGTGAGGGTATCGAACGGGCATGGGCCGACTTTTATGTTAAGCAACTGCCTACGCTTGGCGATTGGGGGTGTCTGGCTGTTAGGCGTCTATGGTGGTGGTCTGTAGTTTGAGTAGGTACGTGCTTACGTGATTCATACATTTATTTTCATTCCATTTCACTTAAGCCTATAACAATTAAATATTAAAATTATAAATCAAAAATTTCATCTAAACCACCGTAACAAGGCAGAGTGGCGGACGCTGGCTGCGTTACCTCGTTGAATGGCTATTTCATTTTAATTTTTAATTTTCATTGCTTGCTTTACTTTCGCTGCTCGCCGCGCCGCCCTCGCTTCATAGCGGAAAATTCGTGGGCAAGCCGTAAACGATTTTTAAATCCATAGTTCACCTATAACTGGTGACTCAAGTGCGTGTCGGACTTGCACACGGAGGGTTCCGTACCATAGTACAAGATACATATAAACACTATGTAGTTTCATGGCGGCCATCGTGAAATTCGCCATCTTGGTTTTTTATTGTTTGTTGTTATTAGCGGCAACAGAAATACACGCTCTGTGAAAACTTTAACGCTCTACCTATTACGGTTCATGAGCCATAGAGATACAGCCCGCTGATAGACAGACGGACAGACAGATGGACGGACAGCGGAGGCTTAGTAATAGGGTTCAATGGGCACCCTTCAGAAGTTCAGGTACGAAACCTTAAAGAAAACTAGGAAAGGCATTCCGAACCAGTATAGATGCATTTGAGGATTCAAAAGTAGGTAACTACCTACTTTGTAAAAGTTTCATTGAATATTTTTTATTTTATTTTTTACTAAATATTGTGTTTATTAATGCGTGAAAACTAATCTCTTTTGTTATCAGAGTCCCAGAACTTCCGGGCTGCCCCGAGTGGTCGACAGTCGTCCCGGGAAAACCTGGATTAGACTACCTCGAGATAGCTGGACCTATGAACTTGAAGATGAAATGCACAGCAAATTTCGGAAACAAAGATTTCTGGGACAGCCTCGGCTTCAATGAGAATGAAAACTACCGCGGGAACAGAAGAAATTGACTTGTGACTTGAACAAAATGTGTTCTAATAAGTGGAATAAAATATATTTATTTATCAATTAAAGTCTTCTTTAATGAAAAGTGTAATTTTCTATCATGCTTTCCTTTTGTTTCCTTTGTACAAAATCTTTAAGTAGGTACCACTACCTACTATGTTCAAAATGTGGTTTTCACCATAAGGATACGTGAGTCATACGCCAGGGCCCCCGGCCTCGGCCCTAGCCCCGAAATGCTGAAACCCAGTGTATTATTCCTCCAATAAATCAATTTAAAAAACCCGGTTAAGTGCGAATCAGGCTCGCGCACTGAGGGTTCCGTAGTACAATCGTATTTTATCGACATTTTGCACGATAAATCAAAAACTACTTACTAGATCTCTTTCAAACCAATTTTCGGTGGAAGTTTGCATGGTAATGTACCTACATCATATATTATTTTTAGTTTTATCATTCTCTTATTTTAGAAGTTACAGGGGGGGGGGGGGGGGTACACATTTTACCACTTTGGAAGTGTCTCTCGCTCGGCTCGGCTCGGCTACGGAACCCTTAAAACATTGGTTTCTTTTAACAATCAGTTTGCCTCTAGTAGATTGAGTTGAGTTGATTTTGACTTTATGTGTCAATCATGTCAAAAGTAATTTTAGTCCTTATTTTAAAGGTGAACGAACCTGAGTGAACCGTACTTTTGAGATGACAGTTGACCCATAGAGTTAAAATGGCGCGTGAGGAGTCATTTTGTACGAACTATATCAGCGAAAATCAGAAACAATGATACCAAAATTAGGTACCTACATAAAAATGCAGCGTGAGAAAGCGCCAGCATCACATTCAGGTACCTTTTTCTTACCTTTCTATAAATCTTTTTTTTGTGCCAAAACATTTACAATAAAGAGAAAAAGAGAGTAAAAGTGGACAGGGAATAGGGATGCACTTATCTCTATGAGAGATCTTTACCAGTGACCCTTGGCAGTGCCAGTGCGATATCTTCTCAAGATACCCGATCTCTTTGAGCAGAGATCGGGTTATGTGGGATTTCTACCCACTAAAAACCCCTCGGTGGCCATACGAACGTGCGTCGGAGCCTCTTTTGCGCGACGCCCACTGGGGTCATCCTGGAGGATGCACTCCCCTATTACAATTAGGTACCTACCTAGGCAATTTAAGCCTTAGCTCAGGACCTATTGCATGCGAAATAACCTGAATGCACGTTGATGATATTGTAGGCATCATCACTTTTTTACATAATATAACGATTAGGTACTGTAATTATTTCTATATTTGCCGACTGTTTGCGGTTCGTCAACCTAATGTAATGTGTGTAATGGGTAAATTGATAACAAGTAACAATTCTATATATATAAAATTCAAAGTCCTGACTGACTGACTGACTGACTGACTGACATATATATCAACGCACAGCCTAAACCGCTGGTCCTAAAGACATGAAATTTGGAGGGTCTATTCTTTGTAAAGAGTAGGTATCCACTAAGAAAGGATTTTTTGAGATTCCACCCTTAAGTGGGTTAAATGGGGGATGGAAGTTTGTATGAAAGTTCGTCATTTTTCAAGTTATTTGCATGAAAATTGGTATTTGGGTTTTCTGTCACAAATGAAGAAATACGTGTTTCAGGATTTTTGGAAAATTTGCCCATAAGGGTGGTAAAATAGGGGATGAAAGTTTGTATGGGACAGTTTTAATTATTGATATTAATTACTTGAAATTTGGCATTTGTTTCCTGTAGGCCACGCGGGCGAAGCCGCGGGCTGAAGCTAGTTAATTAATAAACATCATTTGCATAATACCTGTATATGTACTCATATTATTGTTATCTATTAACACCCTGAAATATGGAGCTTCGAGAAAAGGAACGTAGTGCCCCGTCCTTTAGCTTGGCTCGTCTTGGCGGGGGCACTGCCGTACCTTTTGATTAAGTGTAAGTTACAAGTGTCACAAACTATAGGTTTAGTATATAGTAGTAGATACTCTTTTTTATTTTAGTTATAAGTTAGCCCTTCTCACCTGGTGGTAAGTGGTGATGCAGTCTAAGATGGATCATCGTACCGGAACGCTAAATCGCTTGGCGGCAAGGCTTTACCGGTAGGGTGGTAACTAGCCACGGCCGAAGCCTCCCGAACCAGGCGATATATTTTAATAGACACAAACAAAGATAATTTATTATTCGCTTATGGTGACGTCATGTGGCGGGAAAAACGAGAAAATAGTGCAACCTAAGATTTCAAGCTAACATAATTATAAGCAAAAACTTGGTATTTCTAATAATTAAAATTACGGAGTTTTTGCTGTATATTAAAATTAATACTTTACTTAGTCTAAAAGCAAAAATTTTCTTGGTGTATTAGGTACGAATCCTCATGCTCGTAGGAATTGTCTATAAATATTTTTATTAGGATTTAGGAATAATGGAATGTAAAAAAAATAAAAAAAAATATTACCTACTTAATAATAGCACAGTGCTCACAGCTACCTACTCTACCTGGTACCTATAGTGCTCGATCTCTTGAAAAAAATACTAAAAAGCAAAAAAAAAAATACGCTACAGTAGGCTAGCTAATATAATCATTACTGTACAAATCGTTTTGTGGAATGTTGCCAAGAATACTGGTTGAATTTCCGCTGGCTGCTGTAGTTATTTTAGGGAAAGAATCAGTTTGGCTGCAGCCAAAATGATTCTTTCCATAAAATAATTATTATATCGATGCGCAACTTGACATCCCTAGTACAGTACTTGGTTTGTATACCTATAGGTAATTAATATTATAATTCTAATCTATTATATTATTACACTGCCTAATTTTGGCCTCATTTGAGTAGAATAGAGCATAGAATTTTATATTTGTCTCTTTTTTCTTTACAAGTAAAATCGGTATGAGTGAGTGTGTCAAAGTGATATGTACGTAACTTACATCTTGAAAATGTTCCTGCCGGTCACAAAAGTTATAAAAGACATCAGTGCAGTCGTTAATTTTAATCCTGCGCAAGGTTTGGTGCAAGCGCAAGCTTTTTAATTTCAAAATTATTATGTTTTTTAAACAACTAACGATTATTTTCATAGTTGCAATAGTTGCAATAGTAAGTAGTCAAAGTGCAACCCAAGGTCCTAAAGTACGGGTGGCCAGTGGTATTTTGCAGGGAATCAGGAGAGTTTCCACAAATGGCAGAAGCTTTGTAAGCTTTTTCGGTGTACCCTACGCACGGCCGCCGATCGGAAAATATAGACTTCGAGTAAGTAATGATTTGGAAATGAATTTATTTACTTTTTGATCAGTGTTAAGTACAATTATGAGAAGGGTTTGACCCTAGTCTACCACGCTGGCCAAATGCGGATTAGCAGACTTCACATACCTATACCTTTTTTGAATATTAGCCATGTTAATCATGACTAATATTCCCCTTTCCCCTCCATCTAAGCGTAAAGCGTGTGCTAGGAGTAGTTACGACAATAGTAGGTACAATAGAAGACTTTGAGAACATTATGGAGAACTCTCAGGAATGCAGGTTCCCTCACGATGTTGTCCTTCATCATTTTAAGAAATTAAATGATATTTAATTTCTTAAAATTAAAAAAAATTAGATAATATTAAGTACTAGATTGTGACACAATGTAAGTAATTAATTAATGTAAAAAGTTGTAATTCTCGATATATAAGTGAACTGTTGTTTTCTTTATTGAGAAATAAATGTCTTTAAACCGAAAACTAGGCTATCACCGGTTCAAGTACAAGTACAATTTTTTTATTATTAAATTCTGCGACAGGTTGAAATAGCAATCAGCGTATGAAGCGGGGGAACGGCCGGCTCACCCTCACGTCTGCCGCGTTCGCCTGCACTGGGATTAGCGCGGGGGCTGCGCGGATGCGCGGGGTGTTCCCGCCCCGATTGCCATCTCGACCTGTCGCGTACTATACTTATTTACTTCTCATTCCCAAACTTATATTCAATGGTATTTACAATGACAATGCCAAAAAGGAGATGGACAAAAATTGTATGGACGCGTGCACCAGAACGTGGTACAGAGATGGTAATATATGTGCCATTTAATAAATGTACAGAGAGGATATATGTGCCATTTAATAGTAAAAATCTTCTATTTTAAGAAAAAAAGTAGCATGTCGTTTTGCGTTTGTAATAGGGATAGTTCAGCCTCGGGCAAATTTTGTCCATCTCGTTTGACCTCTTAAAAACTCCAAGATACAAAGAACAAATAGGTTAGTTTTTATTTTTAGGAGCCGCAAGCCGCAAAGCCATGGCCTGGAGTATGGAATGCCTCAAGATTACTCTCCCCATGTCTTCAGTACAATTCCGTCTTTGACGATATCATTGGTAACTTTCCTTCTTCCTCCAGCTCAGGATCTGTTATTATTTGACAAACAATAAGTTAGCGGAGGAGGGTTACTGGCTTATTTTAGCACCCTGCAGTTAAAGATAAGCGGTTGCTTTTCGCTTATGAAACAATAATTACTACTTTAGATTAACTTATCTTCAAAATTTATTTTTATTTATTTATTTATTTAAAAACTAACAATTAAATACAATTAAATTACTGATAATTCCGGTGTATCACAAAAACCTGATCAGGTTTTTCCATACACCGGCATTCCTTGTGCTCGCTCGTTATAATTATTATAGGTACACTACATGAATTAATACTCAAATATATCCAACTAAATATATAAATTTAAATATAGAAAAGGTAAATGTGACTGACTGACTGGCTGATCTATCAACGCTCAGCTTCAACTACTAGACGGATCGGGCTGAAATTTGGGATGCAGATAGCTATTATGACGTAGGCATCCGCTGAGAAAGGGTTTTCGACAATTCAACTCCTAAGGGGGTGAAATAGGGGTTCAAAGTTTGTGAAGTTCACGCGGACGAAGTCGCTAGGATAAGCTAGTATGCTATTAAAGTTTGAGGTCGAAAGATCGATAAGAACTACCAAGAAACTTGGAATTTACTCACGCTGTTGTCACTTTGGCAAACCATTCCCTTTTTATCATTGCATATAATATCATTGCATTCATTTGTTTTTCCAGGTAGTGAAGACTGTCTTTTCGTAAACATCCACACACCAAAACCAAAAGCCGATGCTCTGTTACCTGTGGTAATCTTCATCCACGGTGGAGCCTTCATGTACGGAGCTGGAGGACAGTATGATGGTGTCCACATGATGGACAGAGATTTAGTCGTCGTCACAGTCAACTATCGTTTAGGACCACTAGGTAAATTGGTTGTACAAAAAATATTCATAAAAATACTAAACATCACAGCACTGCCATCCTTTTCAAGGGACAATCATGGGTAATCTCTTAAGATCAGATGACCTGTCTGCTCAGTTGCTCGCTTTTCAGATTAAAAACATGATATGATAGCATCGATATAAATGACAAAATATGGTCATTTTTTTTTTTTTTTTATATCTTTATTTTTTTTTGAGGGTTGAGTCATAGCTGACTATGTCACCCCCGTAAGATAAACATCACATCATCAAAAAACAAACAAAAAATAAAACATTATAGGTAAAACACAAAAAAAAAATATGGTCAAGCGAACATAATTTTTCACGGTTTTGGAAGCAAATAAATCAGCGCCACCACTTAGATACTAATGAACGACCAGTTTGAAATCCAGACGTCACTGAGGTTGCATTGGTGCTTAAAGCACCACTGAGTCGGTGCCATTTCGTTTGTTCAATAGCCCTATCCATTATGATAGACATACAATGTCACGTACACATGAAGTAGGTGCTAAGACTAGAACAACCCTTTATTTTTCAGGTTTCCTGAGCACAGGTGATGATGAGATACCAGGCAATGCTGGTCTAAAGGACCAGTCCTTTGCCTTGAAGTGGGTTCGAGATAACATCATCAATTTTGGCGGAAACCCTGATAGTATCACACTCACTGGCTGTTCAGCTGGTAGTGCTAGTGTACACTACCATTATCTGTCACCGCTTTCGAGAGGTACCAAATATTAGTTTTAGGTCTATTGCCTTCAAGCTTATTATATTTGACGTCATATGTAACTACTAAGGACTTTTAGTTAACTTTGATGACAAGACGTGCTCAACTTAACGTGACTAAAGCTGAATACTCCACTGCTCCAACTTTTATCACGAGAACCAGTTACGAGGACTCGTCATGCACACAGGGAAACCCAGGAGTAATACCTATCCACCTATCTTGAACCTCGTACCTCTTCTGATCCACGTTAAACACGTGTCAGGTTGTACTTCATCTAAATACTACCTACCCCCTTTATGTCATTTGCGTAATTCCCAGGTACATTCCATCGAGGAATTGCGTTCAGCGGTTCAGCGTTTTCATCGTGGGCACATGCCATTAAGCCTTTGGAAAAGGCCAAAGAGCTTGCCTCAATTGTCGGTTGTCCCACCGACAATACTCGCGATATGGCTGAGTGCCTGAAGACCAGACCTGGGGAAGTTTTAGTCAACGCTCAAGTTCAGATGTTTGTAAGTTTTATATTTCTAGGGTTCAGTACCCGAAGGGTGCCAACGGGGACCTATTACTAAGCATCCGCTGTCTGTCTGTCTGTCTGTCAGCAGGTTATATCTCATGAACCATAATAGGTAGAGAGTAGGAATATCTTGGACATTGCGCAAGTAGCATTGTAAAACATGCCGTGCATGAGCTAGGGTTCATTCGTAATTTATTTATTTTCTACCCCATTTAAGTGTACCGATAGTGAATTGTCCATATGACTCCCAACAACACAATTGCGTTTCCATTTACTTTTTTTACGTGTAACCAAAATAGTCTGCAATCACATTTTTTTCAAAATGCCTAAAATTCAGCAAATATTTTAGGACTGGACAGTCAACTGGTTCACTATATTCGTTCCAACAGTGGAGGCTCCAAATGTGAAGAATCCATTCCTCACACAATACCCTTACTTCGCGAGTCAAGCTGGTGCCATGCAGCGAGTACCACTTATAACCTCTGTGGTTTCTGAAGAAGGATTATATCCTGCTGCAGGTACGAGGAAGTTTGTATTTATTTTCTTTGTTCTAGCATGTTTCCAGAATCCAGTCTGGTCTGCAATAAACTCGCTGATTCTGACCTTTTTTGTGGGGCTCATAGTTAGCGATCTTGTTTCGGATTCATATGTGGTAACACGCACTGTTCGATGATTTTGGACTTTAGGTACTGAGGAGTTTTGAACGGGAAGCTTTTAGATCAACTGATATCATCATCATCATGATCAACCCATTACCGGCCCACTACTGAGCCAGGTCTCCTCATAGAGTGAGAAGGGTTTAGGCCATAGTCTGCCACCGCGCTGGTCCAATGCAGATTGGCAGACTTCACACACCTTTAAGAACATGGAAAACTCTCAGTCTCAGCAGATTTCCTCACGATGGTTTCCTTCACCGTTACAGTAAGTGATATTTAATTGTTTTTAAAAACGCACATAACTCCGAAAAGTTAGTGGCGTGTGCCCGGGATTGAACCCCAGACCTCCCGAAAAGAAGCCGGTTGTCTTAACCACTAGGCTATCACCGCATTAACAAAGGATCAACTGATATACCTTGTCCCAATTAGGGTTCACCACACTTGCTGTATATTTTAATTGTAGATGTAATGTACCTACTGTCCATTTAATTGTAATATTTTCTACAGCTTACCAGGAACGCCCAAACATCTTACCCGAACTGGAGGCAAGATGGGAAGAGCTGGCTAGCAACATTTTCGAGTACAACGACACTTTGCCTCTTAACCAGCGTGCCAGAGTCGCTAGAAACATCAAACAGGAGTACTTAAACGGCAGACCAGTTGGACAGGCCACATTTGACGAACTTGTTCAAGTAAAGGATTGCATATTTTTTTTGGAACAGTTTCGATTTCAATTTAAAAATGTTTAAAGGGTGGTATTGCAATAGTAAACATAAAAAAACGGGCCGAATTGAGAACCACCTCCTTTTTGGAAGTCGGTTAAAAACGGCATGTGCCATCGGCAACCTTCGAGTCTTATGACACATAATACCTAACAATATTCCTCGCTTCGCTTGTTTTTTCGCTTGTACTGCATATGTTTTCGCTACGACGCGCGACGGACAATTTTCTTTGCTAGAATGTTTTCCCGTGAATTTAGGTCACAACGGAGACTAGCCGACAACATTATCGTGCGCTCTCAGTTATTACTTCTTTTGGTTTTACTTAATTGTTACTAAGTATTTCGATCATCACTTTTGCTCGCGATGTTTTTATGCTTTGTAATTTTTTCAAATTAGTGTTTCCTACTTATTTGGTATATTCATTAATCATTACATATCAATATATTGGAATAAGATCAATTGATTGCACAATATGAAGTATTCATTCATTCAATCGTTGTCTGATTTGTTAGATGTTGTTATCGCATGACGGTCAACATTGGTTGGTACTTCGGTGGCCCTACCGCGGTTGTTTGACAGCTACAATGTCACGATCGCAATCATCTCGGATTGGTTAATGCTCGCTCACTATTGGCCACAATGCATTGTTGCTCATTGTTGCAACAAGAATCGCACAAATTCAGCCAATCAGAACAATTGAGATTGTAATAATGATTGATGCAGGTTTTAGACAATCGCCCCGCGGGTTTACCTTTATCTGGAGTCTCATCATAATATTGATTGAAATACTTATATAAGTATTCATTTCTGTAACTACTGTTAATAGTAGGTTTTTAAGGTTTTTGTTTTCAAATCTTACGATCTTTATTATAATTTCGTATGCAGCCAGTAGTCTTGGCACCGTTCCACGCGAGCATGATTTATAATAAGATAAGGCTAGCTTTAAGTTTTATTGTAATATTTTCATTTAAAAAAACCATTTTAATTCTTTAGGCCCTTGGAGACCGTTTGTTTGTGGTGGGTGTCGGCAAACTAGCTCAAATTCACGCCCTAAGGTCCCTTCAACCGACATATGTGTACCGTTTCTCATACAGCTGGCAATACAGCTTCTCTAATGTAATGGCCAAAAATTTAATCAACTATGGTAAGTATATTACAGTACACGGCAGAAAGTAATGTTGACATGTAGGTAGGTAGCTGGTACGTAAGAAATAACACAACCGTATAGCTCCGTAGCTAGTTTATTACTGACTGACTGTCGTTGAGTGCAAACTGTTATACATCAAATTTTAATGTACATCAACCTTTCGAATATCATTGTATCTGTCGTTGAGACCGACAAAACGTCATATAGGTATGAGTGGTAGAGACAACGCCATACAAAGCTGAAATGTCATTCTAAAGGCCGATATACAGTACTTTCTGCCGCGTACTGTACTAATAAATTTTCTTTCCCGTTTATTGTGTTCCGTACCAATACAGTAAAGCATAGATGCAATCAAACACAGGGGGTTCTGTCCGTCATTCACTCCATACACACGTATTTGGCTCTCATTTGAATAATAACCAATCAAAAACTATTTTAGCGTTTAAACTACCGTGAGTGATTTCCATTATAAATAATATCTATCCCGGCTGTAGGTACTCACGTGTCTAGTCGACGTTAGCCCGACTAGTTTAAAACCCATCCGGGGTCCTTTTTTCAAGGGAGTCAGTTCGCGCACGCGCCGCGGCTGTGACTGCGGGCCGCGCGCGCCGCCGCCCGTAGAGCCCGCTGCGAAGGTGGCAATCAAAAACTCAATAAAACTTAATACTTTATACATACATTACACTTTAATACATTAGTTTCTGTCGCGTACTGTATTCGACCAGCAAAGCAAAGAATTAATTAAGTAGATATAGCTACTTCAAACACATAAAAAAAAAAATTATTTCAGGTGTGGCACATTCAGACGACGTGAACCTTGTCCTGCGATATCTGCCAAACGAAACATACCGACCGAAAGATATACAGATGAGGGAAGCTCTTCTAGATATGATTTACAGCTACGCGAGCAAGGGGTAGGTTTGTTTTTTTATTCTGAAATTTTTTGTAAAATACACTTGAAAATAACAATATTCATGAAATTCAGTTCACACATTAGTGTTTATCTCAATGGGTAGGTTTGAGACCTACCTACTAAAGTCTATAGTTGTACGATTGGCCCACATCGGATTTGTTTTATTCCATTACAATTTAGCTCTTGACTGCAATCCCACTTGGTGGTAAGTGATAATGCAGTCTAAAATGGAAGCAGACTATCTTGGAACTGGAAGGGGTATGGGTGCCTGTAGTCTGTACCTCTTATCGATTGACGATTTCTACACGGTATCGTAACGGAACGCTAAATATCGCTTTGCCGGTGGTAATAGTGGTCATAACCAGACCAGACCAAAGACAATTTCTTCTTCTTTTCTCAAACTATAGCCGACTCACTACTGAACTCTGTTCTCCTCTCAGAATGAGAAGGTTTTGGCTTTAGTTCACCACGCTATCCAAGTGCGGATTTAGAAATTATCAATTCATCCTGCCGGGAATCGAAACTGTGACCTCCCACTTAGACAACAGCGCTTACCACTGCGCCAGAGAAAATTCGCGGGAAAGCCGTGAATTCTACCTATAGCTAAAAATTGTTGGTTTATTTATTCGTGCTAATCTCTTTTGTTACCAGAGTCCCAGAACTTCCAGGCTGCTCCGAATGGTCGAAAGTCGTCCCGGGACAAGCTGGATTAAACTACCTCGAGATAGCTGGACCTAGGAACACAGAGATGAATTGCACAGCAAACTTCGGAAACAAGGCGTTCTGGGACAGCCTCGGCTTCAACGAGAATGAAAACTACCGCGGGAACAGAAGAGATTGACTTTAATTATTTCCAAAAATCAGTGGTATTAATACTAAGTATTTATTAATTCAAGTATGCGCTTCTCCATACAGAATTATTTTTACTTTTTAGAAATATTGGTCGGGAAATTTAATAAAAAAATATTAATTTTGTTATTTATTACTTAATTACTTACATATTCTTATTATGTTAAAAATGAAAGGTTTCGAAATTTTATATACTGGTCAAGAACAGAGTCTTTACTTACCCAGAAAAGCCGACCTCTAGGGCATTTGTTTTTCATCCAATAAATCATTGAACTATTATGTACTATATGCAATAAATCAATTAGAAAATCACATTGTTTTCTTTTCAACAATCGCATCGGTCCACCCCAGGCCTCGTTCTGTTAAATACTAATTGATTAAGACACATTAGTACCTACTGCCGCACTCAGAGTCGCTTAATCATTACTTAACATAAATTTGTCTCGTTTTAACTCAATCTTAAGCTGTAAGAGGCTGTAAGAGTCAGTTCAGAATAGGTGGCTCCCGTAAAAAATATAATATACTTATAGTAAAGTTATGAAAACCATGAGATCGTTTCTGATCGCACCGAACTATTAAAAGTCCTGAGTTTAATTGAAATCGGTAGGTATACCTAGTCTTTTAGAAGTCGTTCTACGTAGCAGTACCTACATGCAAGTTCTTTGTTCCCACCAGAGCATAATACAGAAGTTTCTTAATTAATTTTATTAGTCTTTTTGAATCTGGATTCGGTATTGCGGTAGAATGATAACTACAATGTCACGTTTGAAATGCCTCTGATTGGTTGTTCCTCGCTCACTATAATTGGCTACAATGCATTGTTGCAAAAAGAGTAGCCTAAATTCAGCCAATCACAACAATTGCGTTTGTAACAAAGACTGATGTACTCGTAGGGTTTTTCGGAATCGACCTATTTTGGAGTGGTTCTCATAATGTAAGAAATAAAATATTCAAGTATTTGAAATACCATTAATTATATACTTTAATTATAGCTATAAACCAGATAACAAGAAATTAACAATAAGTAAATAACAGCAAAATAATATAATAAACAACAAAATTGCAGCCTTATCGCTAATAGGTACCTATCTAAGCGATCTCTTATAGGCAAACAAAAATACAAGTTTAATAATTATCTTCTATTAATTGTTATGAGGGTATAGGGTTAAGCATGAATGAGTTAAAAACAAAGTATTTGGTTGTTTCAAGGGAACCACAGTTGCCGTCACAAATACAAATCGGACATAACATCTGGGAGAGAGTTGACAAATACAAATATCTTGGGTCATGGTTAATAGACTCGTGGGAAAGTGACACTGACATCCGGGTTCACATTGAAATTGCTCGCACATCTTTTATGAAGATGAAGAAAGTTCTCTGTGGTCGCCAACTGTCTCTAAAACTCCGTATCAGACTCCTACAATGCTACATTTGGCCCGTAGTTCTATATGGTTGTGAGGCATGGACCCTAGTGGAGGACCTGCGGAACAAGATCGGAGCCTTCGAAATGTGGACGTATCGCAGGATGCTCCGCATAAGCTGGACAGCTAAGGTGTCCAACGCTGAGGTTCTTGCCCGGATGCAGAAGACCGAGTTAGATAAAAAACCATCAAGCAGCGTAAGATCTCGTACCTACCTGGGCCACGATAGGTACCGCTTGCTGCGGACAATATTATGATGGGTAAAATAGCTGAAAAAGGAAGAAGGGCTCCACTATAGAAAGCGTCACCACTATTTTGATAAAAGGGGGGATGGAGGGAGGTAGGGGAGGTGCTCCTGAAACTCTAGGCAAAATTTCAGACTTAGGAAACCATGTTTTTTTTTAGTTCACTTCTTTTTTTCTATGAATTTTTAAAAATCTCATTTTGAGGTTATGTTTTTGTATAAGTTTTTGATATCATGAACCTTATTTATGGAAGGGGAGAGGGAAAAGACAGCCACACCATAGTCGGTGGTCTCTTCTCGTTGATCGGGCCCCCGTCGATAGAGCACCGCTTCGTGGAGCTTCTTTGAGTGTTGTCGGCGGGTAGGGGGGCCCCCCCCCCCCCCCCCCTCGTGCTAAGGGATACTAAGTTTTAACCCCGACTTATACTAGAGTGTAAGAGAAGTGAACTAGGAAAAAAAAATGGTTTCCTAACCTTGAAATTTTAACTAGAGTTTCAGGAGCACCTCCCCTACCTCCCTCCATCCCCCCTTTTATCAAAATAGTGGTGACGCTTTCTATAGCAACCCCGGAAGAAGTCATGGAAACGTAACATAAGGGAGTGGACTGGCATAAAAACAGTCGGAGAACTATTCCGCCTAGCCAGAGATCCTAGACAAGAAGATTAAGCAACTGACTGGTGAGCTTCAGTACTGGAGCAACAATAGTCTTAAGAAGAAGAAGGATTGTTATTGCAGAAGTTTTCATTCTCGTTGAAGCCGAGGTTGTCCCAGAACGCTTTGTGTCCGAAGTCTGCTGTGGACTGCATCTTTATGTCATCAGGTCCAGCTATATTCAGGTAGTTCACTCCGGGTTCTGCCGGATTGACTTCCAACCATTTGGGTCCGTTCGTTAGTTCTGGCATTCTGGTAAGATAAGAGAATACGTTAGTAGAATTTCAATTTAAATAGATAAAAGGATAAAAGGACCGACTGACGATTTATTAACGCATAACTCAAACTACTAGATGAATCGGGCTGAAATTTGGCAAGCAGATAGCTATTATGACGTAGACATCCGCCTAGAAAGAATTTTGGAAAATTCAACCCTAATGGGGTAAAATAGTTGTTTGAAGTTTTTGTAATCCACACAGATAAAGGCGTGGGTAGTTTTTTAATACAATCCAAGCCTTCGACTGCAATCACTCGGTGGTAAATGCAGCTAAACAGTCAGTTGGATAAAATAGGTGGTTAAAGTTATGGTTATGGTTATGGTTAGCATTAACTTAGACCAATAATAAAAAAGCAAATATAGGTAGTTGCACAAGTTAGTAGGTATGCTGCATGTACATCCATTATTAATATTAAAGGCAAAATGTTGGTCCAAAGTGAACATTATGAAAATTTTCAGACATGCATGTTTCTTCACGATGTTTTCCTTTTAAACACCATTTAGAGCCTCCATAGCTCAACCGGTATAGGAGTGGACTGAAAACCGAAAGGTTGACGGTTCAAACCCCGCCCGTTGCACTATTGTCGTACCTACTCCTAGCACAAGCCTGACACTCAATTGGAGAGGAAAGGGGAATATTAGTCATTTAACATGGCTAATATTCTGTAAAAAAAAATTTAATTTCTTAAAACGCACATAACTTCGAAAAGTTAGAAAACTTTACTTGATCGGTAAATCACCCACTGCGCAGGTTTAATATCAGAGCTCTTGTTATATTTTGACGGCATGTGTACTCACCCCTTGTTAGAGTAACTGGTGATGGCGTCAATGAAAATTTCCCTCATCTGGACATCTTTCGGTCTGGTTGCGTCGGGTACGGCGTACCGGAAGAACAACATAATGTCGTCTCCGTGACTTGTACCTGTAATAATTATCTAATGTAGGTATTTCGGTATTTGCCTGTGTCAAAAATAAATTATTTCTCAGTGATTATTAAATAGAGGATCTTCCAAAATATGTAAAATCCACGCCCTTAGTTAATTTTAAGTGTAATGAAATAACCATTTAAAATTATCGATTAAACTAAAAAAAAGCACGTCAAATGATTGTGACGTCACATTTCAATATTTCATAGTACGAGTAGCTCGCATAGTGTCACAATACTACTTCTAACAGTCCCGTAGTAGTACATCCAAATTCTTTGAACCATAGAGATCTTTGAACAGTCCTTATTCTGAACTCGCATACCTACTACCTACTAAGCGCGCGTTTTGACGTTTGAAAAAAGATTATGTGAGGAGGGCGATGATCACTGCAACACAGTTCATTCTTCTGCAGGATCATCGTTCCCATTTGTCACTACGGAGCACGGATCTTCTCTCAGAATGAGAAGGCTATAGCCATAGTCTACCGCGCTAGTCCAATTTCAGATTGGCAGACTTCACACCCTTGAGAACACGTGGAAAACGCGTATGCAGTTTCCCTCGCGATGTTTTCCTTTGCCTAAGCAAAGTGATATTAAATTGCTAAAAACGCACAGAGCTCTGAGAAGGATGGGTGCTCAGAATCGAATACCTGACCTGCCGAATTATACCTATTTGGGTACCCGAAATCTGTCAACGTTATCGAGATGTAAATTGGTGACGGCAACTGCTTGACTTACCATAATTGTTGTCGTTCCCGGCCATTATATTGGTGAGGCTGTATTGCCACCGGTATGCGAAGCGGTACACAAAGGTTGGTGTAAGCGTTTTTTGAGCGTGAATATAAGCGAGTTTTCCGACTCCCTGCTTGAGCAAACGGTCTCCTAGGGCCTAGACAAAATAACAAAGGAATATACTTAATTACTTAGATAAGTAGATATAAGTTACGTAAGCGGCAGCCAGAAGGATTTTTGCAAGGAAACGAAGATGGAATTTTACTAAATTTATTCTATACCTAATCCTTCCATTTTAACCTAACCTAACGTCTGCACTCTGCAGCAAGATTAGGACTTAAATCTAATCTAATCTAACCTAACTAAGAGACTGCGTCGAGGTGTGACGACAGAATGCGCCTCTTCACATCTCTATCTTACTGTCCGATCTTGTCTCTCCCTCACCTTTCTACCACCGTACCGCAAGACACCGGGCGAGTTTCCACCCCTATGTCGTCAACATTCCATCTACGCGTACGAAACGCTCTGCGTCATCATTCCTTATACGCATGGCTAGGGTCTGGAATACTCTTCCTAGATCAGTGTTTCCTGCCAATTATAATCCCGGTATCATTAAAGCAAGAGTAAATAGGCACCTTCTAGGCTAACGCGTCCCATCTTAGGCCACATCATCACTTCCCATCAGGTGTGATCGTGGTCATGCGTGCGCCTATAATGAATAAAAAAAAAAACCTTAACTAGCAGCTAATATTAAAATGTAGATAAGTCCCAATAAGTTTGAGTCCCGTATGGCAAAGAGGTGATTTCTTGCTGACGGTGCGCTGGACTCATGACGAAGTGATCCTATAAGAGTTCCTTTTTAGGGTTCCGTACCTCAAAAGGAAAAACGGAACCCTTATAGGATCACTTTGTTGTCTGTCTGTCTGTCTGTCTGTCAGGAAACCTACAGGGTACTTCCCGTTGACCTAGAATCATGAAATTTGGCAGGTAGGTAAATCTTATAGCTGACATTTGGGGAAAAATCTGAAAACCGCGAATTTAGGGTTAGATCACACAAAAAAATTAAATTGTTGTCATGAACTAATAATCAGTATTTTCAACTTTCGAAGTGAGTGACTATATCAAGTGGGGTATCATATGAAAGGTCTTCACCTGTATATTCTAAAACCGATTTTTACTTTTGAGGTACGGAAGTCTAAAAAGTATTTAGTGAAAAAAAAATATCACTTGCTTACTTGAACAAGTCCTGTAAACGTGTCTTGTGAAACTGGTTTGCCGTCTAGGTATTCTTGTCTAATTTTTTCAGCAACACTGGCGCGAAGGTCGACAGGCAGAGTGTCGCTGTATTTGAAAATGTTGCTTGCCAGGTGTTCCCAATTTGCTTCCAGCTCTGAGAATAGCTCCGGCTTTGCTTGGAACGCTGTGATGTTTAAAATGTCGCCATTAATTTATTATTGTTAAAGGCAGTGGTCCTACCGCCGACGATGAACGAGAAACGAGTTATAAAACTGGAAACTATAAACGGTTGGCGATCAGCGGGAAGTGAGTGTGTAGTTTCGACAGTTTTGTCGCCGGGCTATAAGCGAGTGTGCAAGTGCGACAAGCGATTACTCGCGTCATTCGCCCGCGGTCACTCAGTCCTGTGCAAACCTGCGCGCGCTTACACGTGTTCAAGCGAGCGAGCATCACTGAACGAATATCGCTGAGCGAGTTTATTTTTGAAAGCTCGTCGCTAAGCAACAAAACTAGTAAAGCGAGTCGTCGCCAGCAGTGTGAACAATCAGAGAGCAACTTTTGATATAATGCATCTCTTTCGTTTACACGGAATGTACATTTATTGTGCGTTTCTTGAGAGAGAAAATCGCCGATAGTTAGTCGTTTTCTCGCCGGCGGCGGTCGGACCACTGCCTCATTTGTATTGGTTAGTTTTTCTATATGTGAGACGTTTTCTTAATGTGGATTAAGGTTTTTACAAATCCCGCAGGAATTATTTGGTTTTTCTGGGATAGAAAGTAGCCTATGTCGCTCTCCAGGGGTCTTTAACTATTCCCATGCGAAGAATCACGTCGATCCGTTGGTCCGTTGCTACGTGATTGAAGGACAAACCAACAAACCAACAAACAAACACACTTTCGCATTTATAATAAGGGTTCTGATAAGTATAGTGACTAGTGAGGTAGTGATCATCCCCTGACCAATTTTTTTAATTTTTTTTAATGTTTTTGGAAACATGAGGTCAGAATTAATTGTCTCCAGACCAATTTACGAATTTCTCGTTTTGATCCAGTTGATGGTTTGTGAGGTACAATTTATACCATCAGCTCGAAACTTCAGTCTAGTGCTGACGTCACTAAAATGGCGGCCACGCGCATTAGTAATTTGCGGTTTAATCGTATGGCAGTTGAATACGCCTCCTAGTTCGTCGATCGTTTAGCACCACCCGCGGGACACGTGGGGGGGGGGGATGTGTTTGTGTGTGAAAGGTAATTCCTGCGGGCGTGAGCGACGGGGCATCCCCCAAAGAGTTGCTGATTTGATTAGTTGGCAACATCCCACTATTATACCATACATTATGATGTAGAAGAAGAACTATTCTTACTTGCACCAGGATATAATCCTTCGTTGGCCATCTCGCATGTGATGAGTGGAAGAGGCAGCATGGCACCAGCTTCAGTTGCGACGTAAGGGTGCTGAGTGAGGAATGGTTTTTTCGTTCCTAGGGCTTCAGCGGTTGGCATGAACAAGCTGAACCAATGCTGTGACCACTCCTGAAATGTTATTTTTTGGATTTGAGACATCGAGAAACTATGAGCATTGATATCTAATCATACGAAACGTTTTTAATAATAAGCACGGTAGGTACATCTACATAGTTATAAAAAAGGATAGACGTTGCATGGGGTCCCAAGATGCTAGAATGGCGACCTCGTACCAGAAGACGCAGCGTTGGAAGACCTCCACTAGCGGGCATCAAAGTTTCGCAAGGAGCCGCTGGATTCAGGTGGAAGTCCTTACAAGAGACCTACGACGATGATATTATCATCATCATCATCATTATGATCAACCCATCACCGGCTCACTACAGAGCATGGGTCTCCTCCAGTGGCGTGCAGCTCATAGAGGCATACAAGCACTGCTTACCCTCATTGTAATAAGTCAATGCTTATTTTTCATTTTAACCTGCCGTAAAATAAGTTCGTACCTAAATGCATACCCTGGCTTGAACTCCTGTGCACGCCACTGGTCTCCTCTCAGGGTGAGAAGGGTTTTGGCGATAGTCTACCACGCTCACTAATTGCGGATTGGCAGACTTCACACACCTACGAAAACATTATGGGGAACTGTCAGGCATGGCAGGTTTCCTCACGATGTTTTCCTTCACTGTTAAAGCAAGTGATATTTAATTACTTAAAACGCATATAGCTTCGAAAAGTTAGAGGTGCATGCCCGGGATCGAGCCCCTGACCTCCGATTAGAAAGCGGACTTCCTAACCACTAGACTATCACAGCTTTTTTTACAAACACAGGTTTTATTGGAAGTCCATAAATATACTTAACTTGAAGATATCTTGTGTGATCATCTGAAGATGGCTACGTCTTATGGCAGACGTCCTAACTACCAGGCTTCACAGCTTATGATGATAATGATGATTAAACAGGTAAATGAAACTTACAAACATCTGAGTTTGGGCAGTGACGAGATCTTTTCCGGGTTTGTTTTTCAGGCATTTGACCATTTCGCGAGTGTCAGTGGTGGGGCAACCGACGATAGTAGCGAGAGCTTTAGCCTTCTCTGCCGGCTTAGTGTCATACGCCCACGGCGCAAACGCTGAACCACTGGACGCGAAACCTCGGTGGAATGTACCTAAAATGTAGACAAACTATTTTGATACGTTCAATGTCCATAAATCCCATAGGGATACAAGACATGAACTAGGATAGCTTGTTTGACGCTGTAGTGAATATTGTGGTCTTATGAGTTGGAGATTTGCAGTTCCCGAACGGGACAATTTAGAAATTCATAATTAGGGTTCCGTACCTCAAAAGGAAAAACGGAACCGTTATAGTCCCCCTTATAGTAAATTCGTAAATTGGTCTGGAGAGCATTAACGGAACCCTTATAGTAGTTATAATAGTACCCTTAACTTTGTTGTCTGTCTGTATGTCTGTCAAGAAACCTACAGGGTACTTCCCGTTGACCTAGAATCATGAAATTTGGCAGGTAGGTAGATCTTATAGCTGGCTTTAGGGGAAAAATCTGAAAACCGTGAATTTGTAGTCACATCACACAAAAATAAAAAATTGTGGTCATGAACTAATAATTAGTATTTTCAATTATCAAAGTAAGATAACTATAATATCAAGTGGGGTATCATATGAAAGGGCATCACCTGTGGATTCTAAAACAGATTTTTATTTATTTTTATGAATCATAGTTTTTGATTTATCGTGCAAAATGTCGAAAAAATAAGATTGTACTACGGAACCCTCGGTGCGCGAGCCTGACTCGCACTTGGCCGGTTTTTTTTAAACTGTCTCTGATCTGAACTAGTTAGCCGTAGCTAGTAACCAACAAATATATACAGACAAGGTTGGTGTTTCAGTATGATGCCGCTTAGAAACCAATAAGAGGGTATGGGCTTAGTTAATCTGCCATACCTTTTCCAAGTTAGCCCGCTTCTTTCCATGACTGCATCGTCACCAGGGGAAATCATAGTATAAAGCAAGCGCTAACTTGTCATGTTAATAGGCATCTTCTAGGCAAACGCGTCCCATCTCAGGTCACATCGTCACTTTCCAATCTAATCTAAATCTAAATCAGCCTGTGCTGTCCCACGTCTGGGCAAAGGCCTCCCTCCGATCCTTCCACAATTTTCTATTTCGTACCTCTTCAGGCCACGTAACTGTAAATTTATCTAATTCATCACGCCAACGTCGCCTCGGCCGACCACGCTGGCGTTGATGATTCTGGGGCGTCCAAAAGAAGCAGATTTTGCCCATAACTCATCTGGCATACGGCACACATGACCTGCCCAGTCCCATTTGAGTGAAGCGGCTGCAAGGCGTCAGCTACTCGCGTTTTGGAACGTATAGCAGAATTCCTTACGTCACTTTCCATCAGGTGTTAATTGGAGTGAAATGTTAGTGTACAAAAAGAAGGTAACAAAATGCAGTATACACTTGAGTAAGTAAAGGACCTTTTACCAAGCTTAAGTAAAGTACTATATTCCGCGAAATTCAAATTTAATTTGGTTTTTCGCAATTTGTAAACTAATACGACAAAGTAGGCGCCCCTAGCAGAATCATCTTCACAGGCTTATATAAAATCTTTACTTGAAAGTGGAAAGTGTCCAGTTTAAGAAATTAGTCAAAATAATTAGTTACGTGAGCTACTCACAAATTAGTCATTATTTTGACTAATTTCTTAAACTGGACACTTTCAAGTAAAGATTTTTATACAAACCTGTGCAGATTATATTGCTAGGAGCGAAATTTGAATGCCATAATTAGTCTATTTTGTCGCATTAGTTTACAAATTATAAAAAAACCGGCCAAGTGCGAGTCAGGCTCGCGCAATGAGGGTTCGACATTTTGCACGATAATTCAAAAACTATGATGCATAAAAATAAATAAAAATCTGTTTTAGAATGTACAAGTGAAGACCTTTCATATGATACCCCACTTGATTAATTATCTCAGTTCGAAAGTTGAAAATACTAATTATTAGTTCATGACCACAATTTAATTTTTTTGTGTGATCTAACCTTAAATTCACGGTTTTAAGATTTTTCCCCAAATGTCAGCTATAAGATCTACCTAACTGTCAAATTTCATGATTCTAGGTCAACGGGAAGTACCCTGTAGGTTTCTTGACAGACAGACAGAGAGACAACAAAGTGATCCTATAAGGGTTCCGTTTTTCCTTTTGACGTACGGAACCCTAAAAACCAAATTAAATTTGAATTTCGCGGACAGACCCGTGTCTTGGGCTTTAACAAGCTTGCGGGGAAAACTTGGAGGAGGCTCGCCCACCCCCGGGACAAATGGCGTGTATGGGAGGAGGCCTCTGTCCAAGAATTGATATAAATATGGGCTAACAAAGAAAGAAAAAAGTATACCTTTAGAAAGTGGTGATAAGTAGTGGTAGTGCACACTTGCAGCACCAGCTGAAGAGCCCATAAGGGTAATGCTGTCAGGGTTGCCGCCGAAGTTGCTGATGTTATCCCGAACCCATTTCAAGGCGAAGGACTGATCTTTTAGACCAGTGTTGCCTGGTATCTGATCATCTCCTGTGCTTAGGAAACCTGAAACAGAAAGATATATTTACGTTGCTTGTCTTACAACTCTTACAAGTTAGGTTTTATGCATCATCATCATGATCAACCCATCCCCGGCTCACTAGAGAGCACGGGTCTCCTCTCAGAGTGAGAAGGGTTTTGGCCACAGTCTACCACGCTGGCCATGTGCGGATCGGTAGACTTCACACACCTTTGGGAAAATTATGGAGAACTCTCAGGCATGTAGGTTTCCTCACGATGTTTTCCTTCACCGTCAAAGCAAGTGATATTTAATTAATAAAAACGATCGATAAAAACGGGATCAAACCCCCGACCTCCGATTGAAAGGCGGACGTCCTAACCACTAGGCTTTCACAGCTTTTTCGAGTACCCAAATAGGTATCATTCGGTTTTTTCATTTTGAGGTACGGAACCCTGAAAAATGCGTTAAAAGGGTTTGTGCACTTACCTAGTGGTCCCAAACGGTAGTTGAACGTGACAACGATTACATCTCTGTCCATAAAGTGTACAGCGTCATACTGTCCTCCAGCGCCGTACAGGAAGCCTCCACCGTGAATGAAGACTACCACAGGTAGCAGAGCACCTGCGCTTGGGTTTGGTGTGTGGACGTTTGCCCAGAGGCAGTCTTCGCTGCCTGAAATGAGAGTTGCAAACTGTGGAATCAACTCCCTTCGGCGGTGTTCCCTTTAGATTACAACATGGGGTTATTCAAGGGGCGCACCAACAAATTCCGGAAACGCTGGCAATGCATTGGTGGTTCCTCTGGTACTGCAAATGTTCATGGGCGGCGGTAATCACTTAACATCAGGTGACCCGCCTGCTCGTCTGCTCACCATCAGTACCTCAGTACCCTTATCAGTACCTCAGTACCCTTATTTAAATGCGAAAGTGTGTTTTTTTGTTGGTTTATTATCACACGTTGTAACGGAGCAACGGACTGACGTGATTGGCATGGGTATAGTCAAAGACCTGGAGAGTGACATAGGCTACTTTTTATCCCGGCAAACCAAAGAGTTCCCCCGGGATTGTTAAAAACCTGAATCCAAGCGGACGAAGTCGCGGGCGTCAGATAGTTAGATAATATTATAGGACCTACCTACGACTGCATTAGAGAAGGGATCATATTGCAGACAGTCAGATTGAACTGTTGTGGCATTCTTTACTCCTGTCCAGGACTTGGTAGCTTGCGGATCCTGAAAATAGCATCAAAATTAGCCTTAATACCTCAACGGTCAAGTCCGAAATTGTCAAATTCCGGGAACCCAAGACCACCCATTTATACTATCAGTACCCTTGTACCCTTATTATAAATGTGAAAGTGTGTTTGTTTGTTGGTTTATTGGTTTGTCCTTCAATCACGTAAATTAAAGCATTGATAAAATAGCTAATACGGTATTTGACAACTAGTCAAATCAGACTTTTTATCAAACGTCAATACGCGCACTTAGTATGCGATATTCTATGAAATACTGGAATGTGCCGTCACATCATAATGACGAACTTTTTTAGTTTAATCGATAATTTTAAATGGTTATTACACTTAAAACTAACAAAGGATTTTACGTATTTTGGAAGACCCTCTATTTAATAATTACTGAGAAATAATTTGTTTTTGATGTACTTAGTCAAATACCCAATAATTGCATACCTATATTTTGTCATCACAAGATAAGGAACACGTAGCTCCTGTAGTTTTAAAATTAGAACTTTAAACTTTAACAAGACTTTATCTTCCAGTAGGTATCATATTAAGTTCTGAAAAATTGTATTAAAAAATCACTTACTTTAAATTTGTTTATCCCAATCGATGGCTGGGCGTAGGGTATTCCCAAAAAGCTCGCAAATTTTCTGCCATTTGTCGAATCTCTCCAAATTCCCTGTAAACTACCTTTGGCTGTTCGTACTATGGGATCTTCGCTAGTTACTGCTGTAACTAGGAGTAAAAATAATAAAAAATTTAACGGCGCCATCTTTAGGACAAACCATGTGCGTGAAGCTGACTATGGCGATAAATTAAATTGTGCTTGAAAAAAGCTGTCCTTTTATTATCTGTGATGTCTGTAAATTTTATGTTTATACAAGTGTGATTTTCTCCGACCTTGTCTGAAAATTTTTTTCTTCTGATAAATATACCTACCTATTGTTTCTAAGGAGTAATTTACCTACCTACTAGTAAAATGTAATAATTTACTTTTAATAAAATCATTGATTATCGCACCCGCACAGCTCCCGTGCTATCCCGCACAGGGTTAGGGCGGTAGCTATGAGTGTGTGGGGCGTCCCCACCACGATTGCCATCTCAACCAGTCGCGTACTATGATGTGCAGATCAATACATCATTCATTCAACTGAACACCCTAAAAGGTACTCATAAAATAAAATATTTTATATTGTCATTTTAACTTTTATTTTCATATCTAAAAGGCATTTTTTTTTGGTAAGTAGGTAGATATTTTTATTTTCTCCATTTCTGAAATTTTGGATAACAAAGCTCATGAGAGGCGTTACTTTATGACAACCACCACTTAGGTATCTTTAGGCTATAGGTACAGAATATGATTTTATCAAATTATTAAAGTTCATCTTTTTTGTTGACGCGGTAGTTTTCATTCTCGTTTAAGCCGAGGCTGTCCCAGAAGGCTTTGTGTCCGAAGTCTGCGCTGGACTTCATCTCCATGTTCTTAGGTCCAGCTATCTCCAGGTAGTCCAGTTCAGGTTGTCCCGGTTTGACTGTCAACCATTCGGGACCGTTCCGTAGTTTTGGGACTCTGGGAACAAAATAAATTAGCACGCGTTAATAGACAATTTTTACCCATGAATAGTTATGTTTATTCAAGGTCTAGCCACTAATTTTTGGCTTTGAGCGTAAGGCGGCGCGGTGAGAAACGGAAAAAAATTCTAAGCATCAAGCAACGCTTGGTGCCTGGCTCCGTTTGTGTCGCTCCTGTTAGTGATGCTCCACATTCATCTATGACCCGTATAGGCGATTGTGGAGCGTCACAGTTTTGCACTTACGGACTAAAGTTCATGAGTAGGCGGCTAAAATAGTACCAATACGTATGGTTTGGGGTTTGGCTCTTCCGTGATAATGTGTTTCCTACCAATTACAACCCGGGTATCTTTTAAACAAGAGTGAATAGGCATCTTCTAGGTAAACGCGTCCCATCTTAGGCCACATTATCACTTTCCATCAGGTGTGATTGTGGTCAAGCGTATAAAAATAAAATACTGTTAGCAATTATTTGGTATAGCTAACCAATAGCCGGAGAGAGATTAAAGTACGAGGCATGGGGCTGAATACCGCCAATATTCCAACTTCAGGCTAGTCTGATTTTTTTTTAGGAAAACCTAATATCCACTGTTTCTGGCCTAACCTGGCATTCAAATCCAGCACCTCATCATTTGCAGTCGAATATGCTAGCCACTAAACCAACGAGGCACTTGGAAGCGCAAAATAAACTTTAGTCTTATGCAACTCAACTGTGTTGACGGTAAAGTTTTAACCGTAATCGTAGGGTAACCTTAACAGCACGTCATGTAATTTAAAATTTAAATAAAAATAGCTAGCAAACGAGCAGGCGGGTAACCTGATGTTAAGTGATTACCGCCGCCCATGAACATTTCCAGCAGCAGAGGAGCCGCGAATAAGTTGCCTGCCTTTCAGGAATTTGTTGGTGTTGAATAACCCCTTAACTAGACCTTAATTGGACCTTAGTAGGGATTAGGGAGTCAAACCTACCCAGTGCTAGCGTAGTTGTAAATCATATCTAGAAGCTCTTCCCTCATCTGTATATCTTCAGGCTTTATAGCGTCTGGCAGGTGTTTGAGGACTAGCAGAGTATCATCTGAATGGGTGACACCTGAAATAATAGGCACATTATTATTCCGCTTTGATGTATTAATCATCATCATTATCATTTCAACTCATCACCGGCCTCAGTACTCAAACTGTACGGATCTCCTCTTAGAATAAGAAGCAGTTTCACGTCACCCTTGAAGACATTATATAGACAGACGTGCAGGTTCTCTCACTATATTTTCCATTAGCGTAGAAGTAAGATTGTAATATTTAATTTAAGCTTATCAGTTAAAACGCACAATATAATTTTTCCTAATTTCGAAAAGTTAGAGTAAAGCGTTTGAACAGTATAAATTTTTTATCTTATTGACTTTGCTGATCGCAAATAAATAAGACAAGTCCAAGGTCACATAATCTACTTAGGGTATACATATAATAATAATCATCTTTATTTCAGATATTCCATCCATTTTGTTAGTAATAAAATTAATTGCTTATGACTATGTTAGTAAGTAGACTGTTTTATGAACAATTTTATTTGTCTAGGAATCTACCAGCCATGGCCATCAGACACTGAGAGTACATGTGAAAACCAACCCAATAAATGTATTATCTAGTTTTTCAGATAAGGTTTTCAGAATACCGTTGGAACTACCTCGGATTCTGTTCATCACTGAAGCTGCTCTTTTTCTCATGATTGCATAAAAATCGTCGGTATAAGCCTCCGCAAGCATCAGCGACGCACTGCGGAACCTCGGCAGCCCCATCAGCACTCTGAATCCATTATTGTATTGGATATTATGGTCTAAGCCCTTATATTATATGCAGATGGTCTGTTGTGGACTGACGACAAACTGTGCAGTAGGCATAAGTATGTGTTTTAGTACTGTCGTGAAGGTGTTAATACGATCGGACATGCGATCGGCAGATGTGATCCACTCCAAACTGCATTTTAGTTGAGTTGCACTCAAAATGCAAGCAGTGTATTTTTAGGTAGTTTTTTTTTTGGTTTAAACAAAGAATAATTGATATTTAAGCCTTGATTATGACTAATATAAGTTGCTAGTATAATTTAAAAATATTTATACAAATGGCACACTGAAAATAAATTTTGAGCTCATTGAATAAGGTAATTTATCCATTTTACTATGGTCTGTGTTTTACCAATTACATAATAGGCCATAATATTACTGTCCCCAAAACTTAGATTCATAAGTACGTGAAAACTAAGCTTCATAATTTTAAAAATAATATGTCCTTGAACGTGGTATTAATTATATTGTTATTAAAGATTCGTAAATGATAAGCGAAGTTGCAAATTAGTTGTTATTCAAGATTATAACTCGGTATATCGAAATGTGTTTATTCAGTTGTAACTGTGTTGGTACGGAACACATAAACGGGGAAAGTAAACTAATTAGTAATTACACTTACCATAATCGATGTCATTTTTGGCCATTACATTGGAGAAGCTGTATTGCCAGCGGTATGAGAAGCGGTACACGTAGGTCGGTTGAAGGGACTTTTGGGCGTGAATTTGAGCTAGTTTGCCGACGTGCACCGTAAACAAACGGTCTCCGAGGGCCTAAAGGAGAACAAGAAATTTAGAACAACCGTCAAAGTTGAAAACTTTCATAAAATCTGCTGAGTTCATCAGCAATGAGTTAGTTCATTAAGAGGCTTAAAATAATGCATACCTATTGCATGAGGAGATCCGTAGGAGAACTAGAGTAACCGACATAGCTCAACGGGTTGCGAAGCTGAAATGGCAATGGGCAGGGCACATAGTTCGTACAACCGATAGACGTTGGCGTCCCAAGGTGCTGGAATGGCGACCTCGCACCGGAAGACGTAGTGTTGGAAGACTCCCCACTAGGTGGATGGACGACATCAGATGAGTCGCAGGGAGCCGCTGGACCAGCGACCGCTGGTGGTAAAAGTGAATAATGCAATCTCTTGCGTACTTGAACAAGTTCTGCAAATGTCTCCTGTCCGACTGGTCTGCCCTTTAAGTACTCCTGTTTGATTTTTTCAGCGACAACACCACGCTGGTCAACAGGTAAAGTGTCGTTGTACTCGAAGATGAAGCTGGCCAGCTGTTCCCATCTTGATTCCAGTTCGGGTAAGATCTTGGGGTCTGCTTGGTAAGCTGTAGAAGATGGGCATATTATTATCTAGCAGTTTTCATGTCAATTATTGCACTGAATAGATATGTTGGTAACTGGGTGGAAAACTTTTTAGAGGAGGAATTTGGCCTTTTTCTGTGTCTCAAGATCATGAAGCTTCTGTTCTGGTTATTATCTTTCACATCTCTATATATAAAAATGAATCACTGAATGTGTTGCTAAGCACAAATCATACCATAAAATTTAAGTGTTAATGGAGGGGTTCCGGGAAGGCAAAACAATTGAGTGACGTGTTAGGCGGTACCTACGAAGTTCGCCGGGTCAGCTCTATTATTGATAAATATCTTGAACTGAAAAATCTGCGGAAGCCTAAATCAGAGCCGCTCTCTTACTTAATTATGGAATTAGGTATGGTGGCATTATGGTTAGGTAACTATCGCTCCAAGAAAATACTTGTTGCCTATTTACGGCTTGCATCGTAGACCTTGGCTAGATTTTGAAAACATACTAGGCGAAATAAGTAAGTACAAATCCAAACTTTCTCGTACCTGCAGCAGGATATAATCCTTCTTCAGAAGTGACAGAGGTGATGAGCGGTACTGGCAGCATGTCACCAGCTTGACTCGCGATGTAAGGGTACTGAGTGAGGAACGGATTCTTTGTTCCTGGAGCTTCCGTTGTTGGCGTGAATATGGTGAACCAGTTGACTGTCCAGTCCTAAAATGTTTGCAGAATTTTAGGAAGCTCAAAATGAACAAATGTCTAGGCATAACGCTTAACTTTTTTTTTTTTTTTTTTTTTTTTTAGTTATGTTTTAACGCTTAACTATAAATAGGTTCCTGCGGTAGTGGAGCGATGCGGGAGGGGTATGATGTGGGGTGCCAGCAGTGGCGTGCAGGTCATAGAGGCATAAATGCACTGCTTACCCCAGTTGAATAGCTCAATGCATATTTTTCAGTGACCTGCCAGTAAACAGGCTCTTACTTAAGTAGTGCCTACCCTGGCCTCAAACCCTGTGCACGCCACTGGGTGCCAGCCAGGTAACTTCCCAGTGTGCCTTGGTGCTGCTGGTCCCCTTTGGATGCATCGGGCATCCGATGGGAAGAACAGTATTCAGGCCGGTGCACCCCGGTAACATGGCTAATAATCTCTCTTAGGGGATATTGTTAGCCATGGCTAATGGCCTGGCAGGGGGGAGGTTTCTTCGCGTGTCCCTCTGACTAGCAGAGGGCGCAGTGGACGAGGTGGAGGATGGGACGCGGGCGACGTGCGCGGAGTCTGCAGTTGTCGCCCGTTGGGTCCCTGGGTCTGGAGGCACACGCACTCGGTGCGCCTCAGACGTGCGGTGTGGGGACAAATAAAAAAGGATAAAAAAAAGGGGTATGATGATGTGAATGTGACCCGAGAGCTCAGTGATTCGTAAGCTTGGGCTAACTGTCATCCCTCTCGCACCGCTCCACTACCGCACTACCTACTCTCAGTTAAAGTACTTGTCACTATACTAAGCCTCAATATGACAAGTGAAAAGTAACCGTTTACACGTTGCTTGGAGCCAGTAAAAGTTATTAGTGACCAGACATTCGAAATGGAGCGACGCCGCCTGATTTTGCGCAGTGTGTTTAAGCAATATTCAAACATTATTATTTCAAGCATGATCGAAGAGCTTGAAAGACAAATATTAAAAAGAAAACGTTTGTGGATAAGACAGTGGTTACTGCGCAGAGATGAACGGGACCATTCTATTCTGCCAACTTGTCACTAACTAACTTGTCGAGCTGTTTACACACGGTCAGCAAGCGACAAGTGCTTAGTAAATCGTGGTGGGGGTATCGACTTGTCGCTTAGTAAATAGGATCGTTTTCTATTCACTTGCACTATTCACAAATACTAATACTAAGCACTAATCAGCGTGTTTACACACGAGGACTTAGTATTAGTGACAAGTACTAAGCGCTTAGCTACGAAACCCGTGTTAAACCGCCCATTATGCGCTATAGCTACAATTGCGAACTTTTTTTGTTACAATAATATGGAGAACAGAAATCAGAAATCAATAGAAACTCAACCATTATGAACTAATATCGTTAAGCCATCAATGGATAAAGTAGTGAATTAGAAAAGTGTGGAATACAATACGAAGAAAAGAAATGTTTTCAGGCAAAATAAGGCATTTTGTGCTAATCATTTCTGGTCGTGGAATAAACAGAGGAAAATATTGCTGTCAATTTAGATAATCAGACTTTCATAAATTTACCGATTCGGATAACCGAGTTTCTACTTTAGTTCTAAAAATACCTACTGCCTTAGAAATTGTGCGGATCATAAATTCCCAATTCTAACAAATTAACCAAAAAATAAATAAAATAACAACAACAAACTAAAAAGATTTTGTCCACTTAATGTCATTAACTTATTTTAGTAATTAGTATTACGTACAAAACGAAAAAAAAACGACCAAATGCAAGTCGGACTAGCACATGATATCGAAAATTAAAACATTTTGAAATTTGTTGTTATAGCGGCAATAGTCAGGCTGTGAAAATTTGAACTCTCTACCTATTATGGTGCATGAGATACAAACCACTGACAGATAGACAGACAGACAGATGGACAGCGGAGGCTTAGCAATAGGGTCCCGTTGGCACCCTTTGGGTACGGAACCCTCAAAATAAAAAACTTACTTGAAACATCTGAACTTGGGCATTGACTATAACTTCTCCAGGTCTGGTCTTCAGACACTCAGCCATATCGCGAGTGTTGGCGGTGGAACAACCGACAATTGCGGCAAGAGCTTTGGCCTTTTCCACAGGTTTAATGGCATGTGTCCACGATGCAAACGCTGCACCGCTGAACGCAATTCCTCGATGGAATGTACCTGGGAAGTTCACAAACGGATTTAAAAAGTTCTGACACGCATACAACGTGGATCAGCAGAAACCCTGGATAGGAGATATATTATATGATAACTTCTAGATATTTTTTTTAGAGTTTGCTATTTGACATACGTGATGCGAGACTCTGTTTTTCATGAGAAAAGTTGGAGCAGTAGAGCATTTAAGTCTGACCAGCTTAGTTCTGGTCTTACAAGCAGTTGAGTGCTTTTATATCCTTGTTTTCTTTTTAAATGTGACGTTTAATATGATAACCTTGAAGAGCGTAGATAAATAACTAAAGTTTGGTACCTTTTGAAAGTGGTGACAGATAATGGTAGTGCACACTAGCACCGCCAGCAGAACAGCCGGTGAGTGTGATACTGTCAGGATTGCCGCCAAACATGATGATGTTATCGCGAATCCACTTCAAGGCGAAGGACTGATCCTTTAGACCAGCATTGCCTGGTATCTGATCATCACCTGTGCTTAGGAAACCTGTAAAACAAAGATATGTTTACGTCTTTGAAACTGCGATTCCAAAAGTGATATTTTTTCATCTCAAAGCGAGCAAACTGGCATTTGCAGCACCAGAGAAATCCAAAATGCGTTGCCAGGTTTTGAGGAAGTCATTTCCAATTCAATCCAATCCATCAGTCTGTTTGCGTCCACTGCTGGAGATAGGCTTTTCCAAGAGCGCGCCACCAAACACGGTCCTCCACCTTCCTCATCCACCAGCTCCCCACCACCTTCTTCAGGTCATCGGTCCAGCGGGCTGGAGGTCGTTCCACACTGCGCTTACCGATACGCGGTCTCCACTTCAGAACTCGCCTGCCCCATCGGCCGTCGGTTCTGCGACAGACATGACCTGCCCATTGCCATTTACTCACCCAATAAAATAATGACCTCCTAGCAAATTTTGGGGGCTGATTTTTTATTTAAATACTTGTGGCCGGAAAAACAGGTTGTCTTTCTCTGCAGATCACATGCATTTTGACAAAGATGGTAGTAGTTGGTACTAAGTAGCTTAATCTAATATTTTTTTGTAGAACCGAATCAACAGCATTGCAATAAGCTTACCTAGTGGTCCCAAACGATAGTTTAGTGTGACGTAGACTATATCTCTGTCCATCAAGTGGGCACCATCATATATTCCTCCAGCTCCAAACATGAAGGCTCCACCGGGGATGAAGACTACCACAGGTAACAGGGCATCA
This sequence comes from Maniola hyperantus, assembly GCF_902806685.2. NCBI lineage: Eukaryota > Metazoa > Arthropoda > Insecta > Lepidoptera > Nymphalidae > Maniola > Maniola hyperantus. The sequence continues at coordinate 2,317,797 of NC_048550.1, forward strand.
GCTTTTGGTTTTGGTGTTTGGATGTTTACGTAAAGACAGTCTTCGCTGCCTGAAAAAACAAGTAAACGCTAGATGGTTAGGCAAATGGACAACAGCGAACGTTAGTTGAATGCAATGGATGCAATGTTGGACCAAAGTATTTCTTCTGCAACACAAGTCTTGAATTTTGGAAGACCTTTTTCTTCCTAATATTTATAGATACGTTAATCTGAAGTATAAATTATTTCAAACTGAGATGATTGCTTATTTTTAGCTAGGTGTGAACAATAGCTAGTAGTTCTCTCCCTTTTATTTTTCTTGTCAAATGTTATTTTAGTCTATCTTCTATCTATATATCGTCTATTTTATACAGGTATATAAAAGGAAAAGCTGTCTGACTGAGTGACTGATCTATTAACGCACAGCTCAAACTACTGGAAGGATCGGGCTGTTTGGCATACAGATATTGTCGCGACGAACGTCGCGAAATAGTTAATTGTACAAAATATAAATAGTAATCATCGTAAAATTAAATCATCCAATTATAATATCTAATTACAATAACGAGCAAAACGAGATAAGAAGGAGAGGAATCCAGAGCCGGACGCTTAAAATACTATGGTAAGTTGTCTGTGACTTTACTCTATGGGTCTAATGGTCTATACTTGAAACGCGACGCCGACTGTCTGTGGTCGAAGCCTTAAACCACGGCGCCCACCATTTTGTTAACTGACTGGATCCGAGCACGGCAGCCTCGCCTCACAGCACGCCCACCGTCATCAGTTCGGTGCCTCGCATCCTGTATTATTACTCGTAAGTGGCTAACTATAAGTAACTATATTTGATTGCCATTAATTGTGTGCATAAGGAACGTTTCCATGTAGCCTACGTCGAGAGTCGTAAGGGCCCTTTATTGGCAGGCCTTAGTCGGAATAGTAAATCGTCAGCGTCGGGAGCCATTGGGACCCTTGTTGGCAGGACTTGGCTGGGAGAAAGTAATCCGTCAGTATCGAGAGTCGTAGGGGCCCTCGGGTGGCAGGCCTTAGCGTCGAACCGCTAACTCTCGATACAGATGACGAGACCAGCTAGCTCTCGACGTCAGTGACGACCCCGGCTAACTCTCGGCGTAAGTAGCAAGCAAAGGTGTGGCACTTTGAGCCGGCACGAATAGCCAGTTACCTGACCGAAACGCGGTAGGTCAATGGGACCCAATTATAATCCTAATGGCTAGGCTAATGATGGAACCGTTCCTCCTTTAATTTAGCGCTAGTCAGCACTGGTCTTCCCCGCTTAGCGGCGAGGAAGACAGTAGCCCCGGCAGATTTCGTCTAGGCGAAATCTGCCCGTCCCATATATGTATTACAGAGTGCGAGGCAGTGGATTCTGTCCTATGCGACGGGGAGGAAGGCCGCTTCCTCGCCCGTCGCCTCAGTGCCGCGGAGACGGCGCATTAACCTGGTGTCGCACGCGCAAGCAGACTGCGCATCGAGCAAGGGTGAGTGCATAATCAAACATTCACAAACTAGCCTTCGTGACGTCTCTGGTTTCAACCCTCAAACCCGGGCGGCAAGCCGAGTCTAACTAAGCATGAACAGGAGGCGTCACGACATGGTGGAGGTGCTGAGGATCTGATAAATCAGTAAATGAGCTTTCAGCAAAAAATGCTAAAAGAAAGAGGGTTGTCAAATAAGTTGTGAATGTTATTATGCACTGACCTAAATCAGACATGTCTCGACAAGTCTCGACACGTATAGAGCGGCAAAGACCATTAGACCTTAATAGGTTATTTTCATGTCTTGTTTTCTCGTAGCTATGTGATTTGTTCTGAATATGATTATTCTTAAGCGTGAATGACCTACCTACCTACACATGAAAATTATTTTTCCTACTATTGAGTTTTGATACCTACCTACAGGTGATGAATAATTCTACTTATAACTAACACTTTAAACTCTAATACCTACTTTAAATAAGCAAAGTTATGTTGCATTTCACTGATGATTTTAACGTTTTTTTAGAATAGTTTTAATATAAATACCTACAATACATTGTAGTGAATAGTGACAAATGTTCAATAGTTAATAAAATAAAGGATAGGTACCTACCTAATGTGAAGAATAAAGGAGGATGCTGTGCGCATAGTCCTATAATAGAATAAAGGAAACCGAAAATTAAGAATAACCTCATTCTCTGTTAAAGTCTAATTGTAAAGATGCGACGGTATTACCAACGTTCTGAATTATTATATTCACAATAAAGTGACACTGTTATTGCAGTTTAGTGGAATAATTATTATAATTATGTTGATCCATGTGGGACTAAATCAATTAAAATAAAAGTTTGAGCTCGCATCAACATTCTGACAAATTAAGATTATTATAATATCATATTCAACTGAGACTTAAAGATGAGTCAATTTCAAAAGTATCCTAGTAAGAAAGAAAATCAATTCTAAAGGTTATCGTTTCTTGTATAACAGTTATAAATGTGAAAAAACCCTTGGTTTCGGTGCGCAAGAAATTCTTTTTTTTTTCACAAATTTTATGAATGAAACAGTGAAGTGATATGGACATTAACAATAAACGATAGGTACCTAGAGCAGTCACCTGCGATAGTACACTGACCTTTGCCGGTGCATTCACACTGGACTTGCTAGAACGGTTAAATAGTTACACACATACCTACCCGACTTGAGATTGCTATGATCATACAATTTTGATACGAAGGGGTCAATCATTGAATGCTTATGCTGAATGGTCACACAGTGTGTGTGCCCACGCATACCTAGTAACTGAGATGATTAAATACTAAAATTGAGACCCGGTTTAGCAATGCGAACCTTAGGCATGAAATAAAAGCCAGTAGAATGTACAGAGATTTAAGAATATTTGTAGAAGTTTATTGAATAGAGGTATAATGCTACTCTATTTTACTACATTCTATATCTTGTTGCAAGGGTAGGCATAACCCTTCTAGCATGTTAGTGGAATTGTGTACACATCTGTGGGCAGATGACTGACAATTATTGATAAGGTCGTTGTCACACTATGACGACAGGGCCGGACTATGAAATTGATTTATGATAAAGTCGGTTACTTACTTTATCCGCGATACTAATTAATTTCATTCTACAACAACAACGGTACAAAATTATTTCGTTATAACTAGTCGTTGAAATTTATTTGATAAATTATTTGATGAATATATGAGATTTATAGAACAAGGGTCACCATGAATATTCAAACCATAGGACATTGATGTAACACAACAACTAAATAGAAGTTTTAAATGAACTTTAAAGTGAAATAAATGAAAGATGAACGATCATTTGAAAAATAGATCTACGATACTGACACAGATAAATAAAATTAAAAAAAAAAAAAAAATTTTTTTTTGTTTTGGCCAATCCGCTTCCTTTCTTTTTCTCTCGCTTTTCTCCTAAGCGGTGCTATTTCATTTATAGAGAGACGAGCCACGAAGTTCCCGGTCACAACGAAGACATCAACTAAAATTCTAAAAACCTTAAACAACTAACCCGTTTTAAGGAAACTTTTATCTACTAATATTTCGAACATACCGACAAGATGGATCAAAGTCTCTTGGCGATATTGCACTCAATGAAAACAAAATTACAAAATTTATCAACCAACGCATCTCAAATAATAGAAACTCTTGATGATCCAACCACTCAATCTCCAACGATTATACAAGAAGCAGAAATTATTTCTTCGAAATTACAAACTTTGTTAAATAGATTGAGCTCCGAATTAACCAATTACTTTCGATTAAGCAACGATCCTGCGCCTGATGACATATCCGAGATATCTACAGTACAATTAGAAGCCGAAGATATATTGTGTGAACTTAAAGTCAAAATTAAAGAAAAGACTAAAGTAATTGAACGAGAAAATCAAGTCAACAGGGATACGAATCCGAATCTAAACAGCCGGCTACCGAAGCTGAGTTTACCGGAATTCGACGGCGATATCCTGCAATGGTCAACATTTTGGGATCAATTCAGCTCAAATATTGACAAACGAAACTTAACCGATGTTGACAAGCTATTGTATTTAAAAGCTTCATTGAAAGGTGAAGCGAAGAAGATCGTGGAAGGCTTAGAGACAACAAACAAGAATTACAGTATAGCACTAGTGACATTAAAAAATCGATATGGAAAGGAAAACCACATAATTGATGCACACTACTCAGCGCTGTATCGTGTCAAGGCTTCCACCGCAATGAATGTCACGGAGGTGAGACAAACACTGAACGAGATCGAACGACATCTTAGGGTGCTTAAATCGCTGGGCGAGGACATAAACCACAACCATCTACGTTTCCTAATCATGGAAAAATTCCCGCAAGAAATCATTTACGAAATGAAAATGAAAATAAACACCGAGTCCATCGAGGAGATAAGGAAATGCCTCGAAGTCATTATCACGGCTAGGGAAGACGCAGAGAGAGTTATCCAGGGAAAATCTGAAGACAATTACACTACCCAATCTCTACACGCGAATGCATCCGACGACAATAATATGAAATTAAAATCCAAAGGGCCAACAAGTAAAGAAATGTCCACAAAGAAACAAGATAAAAATCGGGGACTATTTCAAGGTCGTCAGGGAAGTTTTAGGAAACAATTCAAAAGAAAATGGGAAGAGGCAGTAGGAAACCAAGAAAGGCAACACGAAAAGAAAAGAAAACTTCACTGCATCTTCTGTCAGGAGAACCATTTTAACGATCAATGCAAAGCCTTTACAAGGTTACGAGAAAGGAAAAATAAATTAATTAACCGATGCTACGCATGTCTTCGCATAGGACATACCGTAAAGATATGTGAGAGAAAAATAAAATGTGCACACTGTAACGAGATTGGATCTCACAATCGGGCACTTTGTCCTAAAAATCTACAAAAGGAGAGTGAAACAACTAATAAATAAATAAAAATAATAAATAAGAATGTAAATAATAAATAAGAAGAATAATAATAAATGATTATATAAATAATAAGAATACAAACGAATCAACTAATAATTTAATGCAATTAGATACCAAGGATACTACTATACTTCAAACAGCAGTTGTGAACGCGAAATCTGAAAAGGAAGAACATCCTGTTCATTACTTGCATCATTGTGTCCATCAGAAGGAGAAAACCATCAGAATTATATACCGACTCCAAAAAAGCGTTTAAACAAATGTCTATGAACTTAAGGGAGTGGAGTTCTAATTCTTATGAATTTATGACACAAATCCCAGACTCGTCAAAGGAAATCCGTGTTAAGATATTAGGACTTGATTGGGATTTAAAGGAAGATCTACTTCAATTGAGATACAAGATCGACTCTAATGCGAACAATAAACGGGAAGTATTGAGAGTGATCGCTTCAATCTACGATCCTTGCGGATTTGTTGCACCACATAATATCCTACCTGCTAAATTATTTAAGAAGTCGTCTTATAAAATTTATTCGGAACTTTCTTTCTGCAAAAGTAACACATAAATTTCTTTGGACCGATAGCCAAATTGTAATCGGATGGTGCAAGTCTTCTAAACTTTTTCCACCATTCGTAGCAAGGAGAATCCAAGAAATTAAATGAAACAAAGAATTGATCATAAGATATGTTCCCTCAGAGCTAAATCCAGCAGATGTAGCAACAAAACCTTACAGCGCTTGTGAAGATAAAGCGAAATAATTAGCTGGATCTCAATATTTGTTACAAGCATCTGATACATTGCCACAAAGGGCAACGAATAGTGATCCCTTTTTGTTTCGGGAGGCTCTTCCGAATGATAATGAAGATGAGGAAGTTGAAATGAATGAAACTATTTCTGTAATATAGAATAAACGAAAAGGAACAAGAACATTATAAAAACACTGTCTTAAGGATCGCGAACTATCTACAGTAACGAAGGAAATTGAAGCCGTGGTAAACACACGTCCACTAACCCATATAGATGCCGAGCTGGATCATATATTGAAACCAGCTGATTTCTTGGTTGTAGGAAAATGTATAACAGTAGAGAATACCCGGAAGGAACCTTTAGCAGAAGGAACCGTTACAAAAAGGGAACTAGTTAAAGGTTGGAAAAGAGCTCTTAAAATCCAAGAAGAATTTAGAGAAATGTTTTCTAATCGTTACCTTCTCAGCCTTCGAGAAAGATACCAGCATTCACATAGGGATCCAAGAGTCACTTCGAAATTAGAACCTCAAGAAGGACAAATAGTCCAGATAAAGGGGGAACATCCTAATCGGGAAAGCTGGCGAGTTAGGAAAATAACAAAACTTATGAAGGGGAAGGATGGATTTAGCAGAACAGCGAAAGTAAAAGTAGATAATAGCGAATATATTAGATCCATTTCACACTTATATCCACTGGAAATGGACGAACAAGAAGCTCACGCTCTAGCTGACAAACCTAGACCAAGTTACAACTATATACCTTCCGAACGCATAACAAGAGAAGTGCACGAAGAAACCACTGGAGAAACCAGTGAGATACGTAGTGGTGAAATCGATGCACCTGAAAAGGAAAATGATCACACCATACAAGACCATAATGAGACGATGTTAGAGGATCAACTTCTGCCAGAGGAGATTACTAACGAAAACGAAGTAGACCTTTCTTCCGAGGAGCCAAGACCCAAGAGAGAAGCGGCTGTCAGGGCCCTCAAGAAGATTAAGGAGTGGACGCAGAATCTTATCGTCTTATTGTAACTTCCGTTGTTGGGGAGTGTCGCGACGAACGTCGCGAAATAGTTAATTGTACAAAATATAAATAGTAATCATCGTAAAATTAAATCATCCAATTATAATATCTAATTACAATAACGAGCAAAACGAGATAAGAAGGAGAGGAATCCAGAGCCGGACGCTTAAAATACTATGGTAAGTTGTCTGTGACTTTACTCTATGGGTCTAATGGTCTATACTTGAAACGCGACGCCGACTGTCTGTGGTCGAAGCCTTAAACCACGGCGCCCACCATTTTGTTAACTGACTGGATCCGAGCACGGCAGCCTCGCCTCACAGCACGCCCACCGTCATCAGTTCGGTGCCTCGCATCCTGTATTATTACTCGTAAGTGGCTAACTATAAGTAACTATATTTGATTGCCATTAATTGTGTGCATAAGGAACGTTTCCATGTAGCCTACGTCGAGAGTCGTAAGGGCCCTTTATTGGCAGGCCTTAGTCGGAATAGTAAATCGTCAGCGTCGGGAGCCATTGGGACCCTTGTTGGCAGGACTTGGCTGGGAGAAAGTAATCCGTCAGTATCGAGAGTCGTAGGGGCCCTCGGGTGGCAGGCCTTAGCGTCGAACCGCTAACTCTCGATACAGATGACGAGACCAGCTAGCTCTCGACGTCAGTGACGACCCCGGCTAACTCTCGGCGTAAGTAGCAAGCAAAGGTGTGGCACTTTGAGCCGGCACGAATAGCCAGTTACCTGACCGAAACGCGGTAGGTCAATGGGACCCAATTATAATCCTAATGGCTAGGCTAATGATGGAACCGTTCCTCCTTTAATTTAGCGCTAGTCAGCACTGGTCTTCCCCGCTTAGCGGCGAGGAAGACAGTAGCCCCGGCAGATTTCGTCTAGGCGAAATCTGCCCGTCCCATATATGTATTACAGAGTGCGAGGCAGTGGATTCTGTCCTATGCGACGGGGAGGAAGGCCGCTTCCTCGCCCGTCGCCTCAGTGCCGCGGAGACGGCGCATTAACCTGGTGTCGCACGCGCAAGCAGACTGCGCATCGAGCAAGGGTGAGTGCATAATCAAACATTCACAAACTAGCCTTCGTGACGTCTCTGGTTTCAACCCTCAAACCCGGGCGGCAAGCCGAGTCTAACTAAGCATGAACAGGAGGCGTCACGACAGATATTTTGGCGTAGCCATCCGCTAAGAAAGGATTTTTGAAAATTCAATCCCTACGGAGGTAAAATAGGAGTTTAAAATTTTCGTAGTTCACGGGGACGAAGTCGCAGGGATAACCTAGTATAATAATTAAAAAGGAAACGCTTACTGACTGATCTATCAACGCACGGCTAAAACTACTCGACGGTTCGGACTGAAAGGCATGCAGATAGCTATCATGACAAGTTAAATTATTATGAAAAGTTATGTAAAGTTATGAATAATTAGGAATTATGAGAAGTTACCTACCTATGATTCCGTTGTCGGCGGGATTGTACTGAAGACAGGGAGAGAGAACCCTTGTGGCGTCCCATTCTCCTGGCCAGGGCTTTGCGGCTTGTGGCTCCTAGAAAAACAGCTTGCCTTTTATACCTGAGTTACTATAAATTGTACTTTATCAGTGAGCACTCAGCAGCTTTTGTACGCGCTGTACACCAGCGACATTCCCAGATCCCCTCATGTTCATATAGCCCAGTTCGCGGATGACACCGCTCTATACAGCTCCGACTTAAACTACCGGAACGTTAAAGCTCGACTCCAAAAGGCAGTCAGTAGCCTAGGCCACTGGTTCCGCCTTTGGAGGATAGAGGTTAACCCGGAGAAAAGCGCAGCAGTGCTCTTTCAAAAGTCCAAAAGGAAATCACAATACAAACTTCGACAGACTGAAATAACTCTTTACGACCGCCCCATTCCCTGGCAAACTAATACCAAGTACTTGGGTGTAACCTTTGATGACAAGATGAGCTTCGCCGCGCACATTCGTAGAGTCCGCAAGAACGCAGCGTATGTGCTCTCCCGTCTTTACCCCATGATTTGCGCAAAGAGCAAAATGTCACTTCGACATAAAGTCACGCTATACAAAACGTGCATCCGCCCAATAATGTCTTATGCCTGTGTTGCATTTGCACACCTGCCGCCCTCCTCTCTCAAACCTCTCCAAGTCCTACAGAATAAGTTTATGCGTACGGCCACTGGCTCCCCGTGGTACATGCGCAACGTGGACCTCCACAGAGACCTCCAACTCCCGACAATAGCTCATTACTTTAAACAGCTTTCCAAAAATTATTTTGAGAAAGCCATTAGACACCCCAACCCCCTAATAGTTGAGGCAGCGACTTACACCCCTGACCGAAACGACCCCCCAGATAAAAGACGCCCTAAGCACGTCCTTAACGACCCCGACGATCAAATCATGACCGACAATGCACCCTATCTCGTAGGGCTACACAATTCAACCTCATCACAGCGTCTTCGCCGGCGAAGACGAGGTCCCCGATTTCTAACGTCACCCGGACGTGGGCTCACGCCACGGCCTCGGGGGCGTACGGACTAACCAACAAAACCGACAACTCCACCCATCCCAACGTCATCCTAAGCCGTGGTCCGAGCCTCACAGGAGGCGCCCTTAGGAGGACGTTGCCCCCCGACCTCTCGAATTATTTCTTCGAGCCCTAGGGCTCACCCCCAGGCGGAGCTTCGCGCTCGCCAACCCCCCCGGTGACGCTGTAGCGGCCAATAGGGCCTACGCAGCATAGTCAATCCGAAACAACACACAAAAAACGAGCACTCAGCAGTACGCGCAGGTTTAGATGGCAATCGGGGTATGAGGCGGGGGACGCCCCGCACACCCGTACGTCACCCGCGCTGTCCCGCACTGGGTTAGCGCGAGGGCTGTGCGGGTGTGCGGAGCGTCCCCAACCCGATTGCTATCTCGACCTGTCGCGCACTTTATACTTATCTTGGGATTTTTCAGATTATATTTTTGGAGATATTTTAATGCTATTGCAAATAATATATTTACTACTTTGTATTTAGATAAAAGTAGATAACAAAAAACATGATCAAAAACTTTTGTGGTAGTAGGTATAGGTAACGTGATATTATTTATTTGTAAATAAATGATTGAAGTATTTAGGTGCTTATTTATTACAGTTTATCAGTAGGTATACAACTGTATTAATTAATAATAGCTAGTTACTAATGTAAATAAACTCTTATCTCTAATAATATTATAAGTTATCGTGTTGACCCCAGCCACGTCACCTCCAACTATTTTAAAAAGCGCTGAACTCACTGAGAGTACAATACAATAATGCATTCAGAATGCTGCTGGGGCTGCCGAGGGGCTGTAGCGCTAGTGGAATGTTCACGGAGGCCAGGACTGATGGCTTTCATGCCATCATCCGTAAAAAGATGGCCTCCCTCCTACAGCGTCTTCGTAGCAGTTCCAACAGCATTCTGGGTGCAATTAAAGAGAGGATAGGCTGCCCAATAATTAAGCATTGGGTGGCTGTGGCCACCGGGCGCCTAGAGCTGCCACGTTAGGCCACTTTATTTAATCAGTAAGCACTAACATTACTAACATAACTATAAGGAAATATTGTTACTAACATACTAACTTTAGTAAATATATAGTTGTAAATTTTAATTATGGACTAGAAATGGTCTGAAATAAAAGATTATTTATTTATTTATTTATTTATTTATCTTCGTCTTATATTTTCAAGGTTCAGTAACCCATGAAATAAACATACGCCCTTTTTTCGCGAGGAAACTCCGCCATGGATACCACCGGCCACGGGGAGCACTGTGGTTATGTCAGAATCCTACGGTTAAAAACCTCACGAAGTTCCACCCCTCCGCTGACGACGGAGCATAAGGGACCGACAACAGCTCGTTACTCCGCCAGCAGTACCCGTAGTACAAGATTTTACGTCTCACCAAACGAAACCAAATTCGAGAGTCGAAATACTTCCGCGTTACAGTAAAATGGACCTAAACAGCCTTGAATTGAAGTCAAATATTCAATACCACTGATTTTAATTTCGCAATGTTTCCGCTTGGAGCGCTGGTTGTAGAAGTGTAGACAAACTTGAGCTTTAAAACAAGGCGTTTAAGATCCAGTTTACTGTAACGCGGAAGTATTTCGACTCTCGAATTTGGTTTGGTTTGGTGAGACGTAAAATCTTGTACCTACTACGGGTACAGATGTGACTGACTAATTGACTTACTTCATTAGCGGTTGCCCAAAGGCGTCAAGGTTTTTGTTTCAGATACAAGTTAGCCCTTAACTGCAATCTCACCTAAGGTGGTAAGTTATCATGCAGTCTAAGAAGCGGGCTAACCTGGATAGGGTATGGCATGGTTTTATTACACAAATACCCCTTTGGTTTCTACACGGCAACATACCGGAACGCTAAATCGCGCCGTGCGGCTTTGCCGGTATACATAATCGCATCACGTTGACGGACATTTAGTATTATTCAAACAACGGTGGCTTACCCACCAAAACAAATAAATCGCAACGGTCCATGAATAAAATCATAACTTACTCGGAATCTATATTTTCCAATCGGCGGCCGTGCGTAGGGTATTCCCAAAAAGCTTGCAAAACTTCTGCCATTTGTCGACACTCTCCAGGCTCCCTGTAAAATACCGTTGGCCACCCGCACTTTGGGACCTTGGGCACTTTGACTTCTTACTATGGCAATTAACAGAAAAAATGAAAACAGTTTCAAAAACGCCATCTTGAAATGAAAATCTGTGCGCATGCGCCGGTCCCTGACGCCAGATTGAAAGTCTATGTCTACGCTGGTGCCTTTTATAATCTCTGTTCTGAGGCACTTAGTTATATTATATTAGTTCGAATAGGTAGGTAGGTAGCTATTATTCAGGGTTCTAATCATAGATAATATATTAACAAATATTATCTCTGGTTCTAATGATACCGGTTTCATACTAACGATGACTGTTGAATTTTTTATAATTCAAGTTATCTATTTGAAGGTTGACGAACCGCCAACAAGCTTATTTTTATTTAAATTAATAACCTACTGGACTAAGAGCCAGCGCGTGCGAGACCTTCGCTATTTTATACAATCTAAAAGTTTCTTAGAAGTGTCTTCTTGTCCAAAATTCCTCATTGCTTGAAGACCAGACTTCCAACACTTTCCAGACTTTGCCAGTGATGACATATGGATCCGAGACAGGGTCGCTAACTATGGGCCTCATAAGAAAGCTCAGAGTCACTCAGCGGGCGATGGAGAGAGCTATGCTTGGAGTTTGTCTACGTGATCAAATCAGAAATGAGGAGTTCCGTAGGAGAACTAGACTGACCGACATAGCTCAACGGGTTGCGAAGCTGAAGTGGCAATGGGCAGGGCACATAGTTCGTACAACCGATAGACGTTGGGGTCCCAAGGTGCTGGAATGGTGACCTCGCACCAGAAGACGCGGCGTTGGAAGACTCCCATTAGGGGGCATTAAAGTGTCGCAAGGAGCCGCTGTAGATTCAGGCGGCGCAAGACCGAGGCGTGTGGAAGTCCCTACAAGAGACCTATGTCTAGCAGTGGACGTCTATTGGTTGATGATGATGATGAAAAGTTTCTCTGTTGATTGTTTTCAATACTGGGAGGAACGTTTGTTTGGATCATGGTGGCTTTGGGAGATAACAGGTAATAAAGGTGTTAAAGTTTAAAAGTTTAAGAGTGTCTGACAGGGGGTTGCCACGACAGTGTCTGGCAATGCTTGACGTGATTTCTAATACTATTCCGAAGAAAATATAAATAAATTAGACTTTATATATTTTAGCGTAAATTTTTTAACACCTTTATTACCTGTTATCTCCCAAAGCCACCATGATCCAAACAAACGTTCCGCCCAGTGTTAGGGACAATACGCAGATAAACTTTTAGCTTTTATAGAACAACGAAGGTCTGGCACGCGCTGGCTCTCTCTCTACTCACGTCTTGACATTGTGATCTCATCTCAAGGTTAGAGAACTCACTCTTACAATTGGGGCCGATTCTCTTGTACACAATCTCTAAACTAAACTAAATTAACAGGTCTAAATCTAGTTCCATCCTTTTCCGCAAGCAACATTATGAAAGGGATAGCAATACATTTAGGCGTGACATTTTAGTTTGTTTATTGTGTACAATGGAATTAGCCACAATATTATTCAATGTATTCTACGAACTTCGGCTTTCCGAAAGGTTGTATTGGCTCTATTAATGTGATACGTCTTGTAAGAGCAGTCTCATGATCCTACCATGTTTAAAACGTTTCTATAAGTGAACACCCACTTTGAATTGAGCAGGAACGGGTATTCGTCTTGTCCGACCAAATCAATCAATCAATCATCAATACTTATAATACAACTGTAACAAATTCTGTACATTGAAGATATTTTGAAAATATTTTTTCGAGGGCACTCTATAATCGATACTGAACCCAAAACTGTAATTTTTTTCATTTTTGTCTGTCTGTCTGTCTGTTTGTCTATCTGTCTGTCTGTCTGTCTGTCTGTATCACGGCCGCGCCTCACGCTGAAACTACTGAATGGATTCCAATGAAACTTGGTACGATTTGAGGTCATACTATGAGGAAGAATATAGGATACTTTTTATCCCGAAATTCAGCATGGTTCCCGTAGGAGAGGCGATGAAAGTTAAAATGTATACTGAGTTGTAATTCATTAACGCCTAGTCCGATTTCATTCATTCTTTTTTTGTTAGAAAGGGGATATTTTAAAGATTGTTCCGTAAATATTTCAAGGTCATCGGTTTTTAACCGACTGTCAAAAAGGAGGTGGTTCTTTTTTCTACATCGATTTTTTCGAGGTTTCTGGACCGATTTGCAATTTTTTTTTTAAATCAACAAAAAAGTTTTCGTGGTGGTCACATAAAAAATTCTGGATTCAACACCTTAATACTGATGCTGCAGGGTTACTGCCCGCCTGAGTTATCAAGATTCAGGAAGTGTTCATAGTGACACTCCCAGTCCGAAATACTCCACCCGAGCGAAGCCGGGGCGGGTCAGCTAGTATTTGTTATGTCGATAAATTCATTTGGAATTTTGTCAGATATCTTTTCGACAACGCGAGCTTGAATCGAATATTTAGAGCGATTATCAAAGCGTGAATGCAGCGTGATACGCGTTTGACCTTGAACTTGTAGTTCTGAGAGGCCAAGCCCTTGTATAACTGAAGTAGACCCGTTAATTTTTAAGTTTAAGCGATCACAACACGATTTAGTTATGATATGACACATAGAACCACTGTCTAATAATACTCTCATAGTACAGCGTTCCCCGTTATTATTAAATACATAAACAACGGCTGTAGGTAACAAAATCGTATGCTTATTCGAGTAAGGAGCGCGGGCGTTCAATAAAGTTTCAAAAGGCGGTCGTGCTACGAAAGATTGCGCTTGCACCGGAGCACTCGGAGCACGACTCGGAGTGCGCGGCGCGGGCGGTTCCGACGGTCTATCGTAAACCGTAGCGTGCACGGCCGATTTCTGAGAAGCGGCGCGAGCGGTTTCGATTTGAGTTGGTGCTTGGGTCGCGGGTTCGATTCCTGCGTGTAATTTGGAATGGTGAGACGCCCCACAGAAGCATCTAATTCTACTTCTGCAACTTTCTAGACTATGAAATCCTATACAATTTAGACACAAGTTATTGTCTTTGACAAATTGCACCCTAAATATAGGATCACGCTCCATAAACTTATTACATCTAAACAGCGGATGTATACTGCTATCTGTAGCACAGTAAGGGCATTTAGGGAAATTTTGAGGTGATGCGCAAAATTGGGTCGTCTGCGGCTTTTCCGAATGATAATTATTTTTTACGTGAAATGAACTGGCGGTAGGTTTAAAATTATTAGCGCGTTTAGTTTGCGGTGAGCTGCTAACCTTTGGACTTTGTTTATAGGTAGATACTGACGTACTGCGTAGCGTATATATTTTACTTTGTTCTTTTACGAACTGTACCAAGGAATCGAAAGATGGTATCTTTTCGTGGCGAAAACTCTGTTCGAATAGCGTAACTGTTTCTTTGTCGAGTTTACTTAGAGCGATATGCGTGAAAATAAAATCTGCTAAGTCCTTTATTTCTAGACGCTTTAAGGCAGCCTGAGCGGAACAAAACTGGTCAATGAATGAATCTAGCGAACTTTGGGAGGCAGTTTGAATGCTTTTAAATTTTAAAACCTCTTCAAAATACATTGACGCCAATGTTCTTTTGTCTTCGTATTTTTCACTCAAAGATTTCCACCATATTTTTGGTCCTTCTCCCTCGAATTACCATCCTTTATTCCCGCTGTTCCCGCTATATAAGTACAATATTATTCCGCTATCCATTTTGATCCATAATTTCATAAATTACGCAGTTAGGTATTGACACCACGCATCATTCGCTCACGCTACACGTACACAGTTAAAGATGGCCGACAAAAAGGATTTAGAAATCGAGCTCAAAATACTAGAAGCGAAGCAACAAAGCTTTTACAAACATATTCAAGGTTTATACGACTTAAGTAAGGACCTCACCAACGACTTAAGCCTTAAAAAATAAATATTTTATATTGTTTCGAGTGTGTAGGCATAAGATTTGTACAGTAAAAATGGCGTAAACACTGGTGACGAATTCAAGCAGTACGTTCAACTGTTTTCCAAAAAGTTTAAGAGAGATTGCATTGCAGCCAAGTCAAAATATATCCAGGCAAAAATTAAAAACAGCTCCAATGTAGTAAAAACTACCTGGAAAATAGTTAACGAAGAAACAGGAAGAGTGACACATAAAACTTGTAATTTTGAACAAAAATATCATGACAAGTTGATTACGTCAGACCCCGAGGTTGCAACCGTTTTCGAGACCTTCTTTACAGATATTCCTGTTTCTACTACAAAATCATTGAACTCTTCACCAGCCACCGCTCTCTCACTATTGGAGGATAACGTGCCTGAATGTAATAAAATGTTTGAATTCAGTCACGTTAGTTGCTCTGACGTTATCAAAGCTTTTAAATTAATACAAAAAACAAAAATACCAAACTTATTCTAGAACATAAAAATTACAAATCGAAAATAAATTAATTAATAATAAGAAAACAAATGATCTGTGGGGCATTTCCGTTAACGTTGTGAAATCATTAATTGACATTGTTGCACCCGAGTTAGCATTAATATTCAATACTTGTGTTGACTGTGGTGAGTTTCCCGACTTAATGAAACATAGTAAAATAATTCCATTATTTAAATCAGGTAGTACTAGTGACCCCACTAACTTCAGACCGATATCTGTACTACCCACTTTTAGTAAAATCTTTGAAAAATTAATTTTAACTCAACTGCTTAATTTTTTCAACATTATTGATTTATTTCACACCAAACAGTTTGGTTTTACACGGGGTCGCTCAACAACCGATGCTGGTGTTGAGTTAATACTAAATATATTTGAAGCCTGGGAGGAATCACGTGATGCGCTTGGCGTTTTCTGTGATTTATCCAAGGCTTTCGACTGCGTTGATCATGAAACATTGGTCGCGAAATTGCACCATTATGGAATTAGGGGTGCAGCATTGGAATTGATGAGTTCTTACCAAAATGATAGAATACAAAGGGTAGACGTGAATGGAATCGATCTCCCGGATCCGTTGTAAAAATGGGGGTGCCACAAGGTTCCATCTTAGGACCTTTTCTGTTCCTCATTTACATCAATGACCTTCCTTACCTCGCTAAGGACAATTACGAGATAGTCTTGTTTGCTGATGATACATCACTTTTATTTAAAATCAATCGATACTTAACAACTTTTGATGAAGTAAACAATTCTCTCACCAAGGTAGTACAGTGGTTCGAAGCTAATAACCTGCTTCTCAACGGGAAAAAGACAAAGTGTATTAAATTCACTTTACCAAATGTTAAGCAGGTGAAAACCACTGTGCAACTTAATAATGAGGAATTAGATTTAGTGGATACCGCTATTTTTCTTGGAATAACGTTAGATGCAAAACTTCAATGGGGCTCTCATATAAATAACTTATCGAACAGACTTAGTTCTGCCGCATATGCGGTAAAAAAGATTCGCCAGTTGACAGACATAGAAACTGCGAGACTAGTATATTTTAGTTACTTTCACAGCATTATGTCATATGGTATATTATTATGGGGTAATGCTGCTGATATTAATTCTATTTTTGTGCTGCAGAAAAGGGCTGTTCGAGCCATATACAGTATGGGGCCACGAGAGTCGCTGAGAACTAAATTTAGGGAAGTTAAAATTATGACAGTGCATAATCAATATATTTTTGAAAATTTACTGTAGGTACGTACATAAAAACATAAATAAATTTAAAAAAAAAAGTGACTGTCATAATATAAATACTAGAAATAAAAATAAACTTGTAATGCCCGCCTCTAGGCTCAGTAAAGTTAGCAATTCATTTGCTCGTAATTCCATACGTTTCTAAAATAAGCTTCCAGAAGACATGTTGGAGATGTCTCTCAACAAGTTCAAAGTGTTCATAAAACGTAAACTAATTGAAAAATCCTATTACAATGTAAAGGATTATTTAAATGATAAGCAAGCTTGGGAATGAGTTGCTTAACGACTTTGTGATAGTTCTAATAAGTTTCAATAATTTTGTAAAGTGGTGATAATAAAAAGAATACCCGGCTGAGTTTGTTGTGGGCTCTTCTCAGACCTGGGCGCGTTTGGAACCCTCGTAGCTTTAGTTTTAAGTTTGCGTTATAATTATCACCACTATATCTTACAAATCTAACACCATACCAGACCATCAATAAGCGTAATTTATTACCTATTTTGAATAAATCATTTGACTTTGACTTTGACTTTGACTGACTGACTGACTGACTGACTGACATAGATATCAACGCACAGCCTTAACCGCTGGTCCTAAAGACATGATATTTGGAGGGTCTATTCATTGTAAAGAGTAGGTATCCACTAAGAAAGGATTTTTCGAAATTCCACCCCTAAGTGGGTTAAGTGGGGGATGGAAGTTTGTATGAAAGTCGGTCATTTTTCAAGTTATTTGCATGAAAATTGGTATTTGGGTTTTCGGTTAGAAATGAAGAAATACGTGTCTCAGGATTTTTGGAAAATTTGCCCATAAGGGTGGTAAAATAGGGGATGAAAGTTTGTATGTGAAATCAACGCACAGCCTAAACCGCTGGTCTTAAAGACATGAAATTTGGAGGGTCTATTCTTTGTAAAAAGTAGGTATCCACTAAGAAAGGATTTTTCGAAATTCCACCCCTAAGTAGGTTAAATGGGGGATGGAAGTTTGTATGAAAGTCGGTCATTTTTCAAGTTATTTGCATGAAAATTGGTATTTGGGTTTTCGGTGACAAATAAAGAAATACATGTTTCAGGACTTTTGGAAAATTTGTACACAAGGGTGATAAAATAGGGGATGAAAGTTTGTATGTGAAATCAACGCACAGCCCAAACCGCTGGTCCTAAAGACATGAAATTTGAAGGGTCTATTCTTTGTAAAGAGTAGCTATCCACTAAAAAAAGGATTTTTGGAAATTCCACCCCTAAGTGGGTTAAATGGGGGATGGAATTTTGTATGGGAAAGTTTTAATTATTGATATTATTGACTTGAAATTTGGAAAATAGGTTGTTTCTTAAAGTTAGGTGTCAGCTAAGAAACGATTATGAGAAAATCCCCCCCCCCCCCTAAAGGGATGAAATGGGGGTTAGAAGGTTATATGAAAGTCCTATGTTTTTGAAGTTAGGGACGTGAAAATTTGTATTTAGATTATTAGCTTTAAATAATCTACAATCTATAATCTATATTATACAAAATTCAAAGTCCTGACTGACTGGCTGACAAAGATATCAACGCACAGCCTAAGCCGCTGGTTCTAAAGTCATGAAAGGAGGGTCTATTCTTTATTCTTTCCCCCCAACACAATACATCATTCATTCAACTGAACACCCTAAAAGGTACTTATAAAATAAAATATTTTATATGTTCATTTTTTTTCATACATAAAAGGCATTTTTTTTTTGGTAAGTAGGTAGATATTTTTATTTTCTCCATTTCTGAAATTTCGGATAACAAAGCTCATGAGAGGCGTTACTTTATGACAACCACCACTTAGGTATCTTTAGGCTATAGGTACAGAATATGATTTTATCAAATTATTAAAGTTCATCTTTTTTGTTGACGCGGTAGTTTTCATTCTCGTTGAAGCCGAGGCTGTCCCAGAAGGCTTTGTGCCCGAAGTCTGCGCTGGACTTCATCTTCATGTTCTTAGGTCCAGCTATCTCCAGGTAGTCCAGTTCAGGTTGTCCCGGT
The DNA here is from genome assembly GCF_902806685.2 of Maniola hyperantus. Taxonomy (NCBI): domain Eukaryota; kingdom Metazoa; phylum Arthropoda; class Insecta; order Lepidoptera; family Nymphalidae; genus Maniola; species Maniola hyperantus. Next base: position 2,336,808 of record NC_048550.1, read on the forward strand.
TTGACTGTCAACCATTCGGGGCCGTTCCGTAGTTTTGGGACTCTGGGAACAAAATAAATTAGCACGCGTTAATAGACAATTTTTACCCATGAATAGTTATGTTTATTCAAGGTCTAGCCACTAATTTTTGGCTTTGAGCGTAAGGCGGCGCGGTGAGAAACGGAAAGAAAATTCTAAGCATCAAGCAACGCTTGGTGCCTGGCTCCGTTTGTGTCGCTCCTGTTAGTGATGCTCCACATTCACCTATGACCCGTATAGGCGATTGTGGAGCGTCACAGTTTTGCACTTACGGACTAAAGTTCATGAGTAGGCGGCTAAAATAGTACTAATACGTATGGCTAAGGTTTGGAATACTCTTCCGCGATAATGTGTTTCCTACCAATTACAACCCGGGTATCTTTTAAACAAGAGTGAATGCGTCCCATCTTAGGCCACATCATCACTTTCCATCAGGTGTGATTGTGGTCAAGCGTATAAAAATAAAATACTGTTAGCAATTATTTGGTATAGCTAACCAATAGCCGGATAGAGATTAAGGTACGAGGCATGGGGCTGTTATATCGCCAATATTCCAACTTCAGGCTAGTCTGAGATTTTTTTCAGGAAAACCTAATATCCACTGTTTCTGGCCTAACCTGGCATTCAAATCCAGCACCTCGTCATTTGCAGTCGAATATGGTAGCCACTAAACCAACGAGGCACTTGGAAGCGCAAAATAAACTTTTGTCTTATGCAACTCAACTTTACCGTCATATGTTTACGGTAAAGTTTTAACCGTAATCGTAGGGTAACCTTAACAGCACGTCAAGTAATTTAAAATTAAAATAAAAATAGCTAGCAAACGAGCAGGCGGGTAACCTGATGTTAAGTGATTACCGCCGCCCATGAACATTTCCAGCAGCAGAGGAGCCGCGAATAAGTTGCCTGCCTTTCAGGAATTTGTTGGTGTTGAATAACCCCTTAACTAGACCTTAATTGGACCTTAGTAGGGATTAGGGAGTCAAACCTACCCAGTGCTAGCGTAGTTGTAAATCATATCTAGAAACTCTTCCCTCATCTGTATATCTTCAGGCTTTATAGGGTCTGGCAGGTATTTGAGGACTAGCATAACATCATCTGCATGGCTGACACCTGAAATAATAGGCACATTATTATTTCGCTTTGATGTATTAATCATCATCATTATCATTTCAACTCATCACCGGCCTCAGTACTCAAACTGTACGGATCTCCTCTTAGAATAAGAAGGGCTGAGACCATGATCCAATTTGCTGGTTAAATGCGGATCAGCAGTTTCACGTCACCCTTGAAGACATTATGGAGACAGACGTGCAGGTTCTCTCACTATATTTTCCATTAGCGTAGAAGTAAGATTGTAATATTTAATTGCTTAACAGTTAAAACGCACAATATAATTTTTCCTAATTTCGAAAAGTTAGAGTAAAGTGTTTGAACAGTATAAATTATTTATCTTATTGACTTTGCTGATCGCAAATGAATAAGACAAGTCCAAGGTCACATAATCTACTTAGGGTATACATATAATAATAATCATCTTTATTTCAGATATTCCATCCATTTTGTTAGTAATAAAATTAATTGCTTATGACTATGTTAGTAAGTAGACTGTTTTATGAACAATTTTATTTGTCTAGGAATCTACCCACCCATGGCCATCAGACACTGAGAGTGCATGTGAAAACCAACCCAATAAATGGATTATCTAGTTTTTCAGATAAGGTTTTCAGAATACCGTTGGAACTACCTCGGATTCTGTTCATCACTGAAGCTGCTCTTTTTCTCATGATTGCATAAAAATCGTCGGTATGAGCCTCCGCAAGCATCAGCGACGCACTGTGGAACCTCGGCAGTCCCATCAGCACTCTGAATCCATTCTTCTTCTTTGTCGTATCACTCTTGGCAGAGCGGTCGTGGTCATCACGAAGCAACGTCTTTGAGGGCAGATGTTATACGCCTCACGAGCATTCGCCATTTCTCCCTGCTGGCCGACAGCCTGGTACACTCGTGCAAAGGACCGCCCACAGCAGACTTAATTTGGTCGGTCCATCGCATGGGTGACCTTCCTCGTCCTCTGGTGCCCTCCACCTTGCCCTGCACGACAAGACGCTCGATGGAGTCACTCTAACGCCGGGAGACGTGTCCGAAGAATTTTAATATGCGACTCTGTACTATCGACGAAAGTCGTTTTTTAATGCCGAGTTCTTGGAGTATAGAGATGTTGGTACGAAATTCGGTCCATGAGACTCCTAGCATTCGCCTCCAGTACCACATCTCCAGAGCATCAATCTTCTTCTTCTCGACCAGTCGCAAAGTCCACGTCTCCGCAGCGTATAAAAATATGGGGAAAACAAGTGTTTGAACGAGCCGGATCTTCGTAGCTTTTGTAATGTTCCTGTTCTTCCATATTTTCTTCAGCTTGTCCATCGCAGTTCTTGCTATCGCCATACGTCGTTTTACTTCTTTTACGCAACCTCCATTGTTCGAAATTAAAGCACCAAGATATATGTAGGATTGGACGACCTCGCAGTTCGCAATCTGAGTGACTTCGGGCGAGTTATTGTTGGCTCGGTCTACAATCATCATCTTAGTTTTACTGCGGTTTATCTTTAATCCGAACTCTAGGCTCACGCGCTCCATTTTGAGAAGTAGTTCCTCCATATGACGAGCACTGGTTGCAAACAGGGTGGTATCGTCAGCGTAACGCAAATTTGATAGCTTGTAGCCACCAATAGCAACACCGTCTGTCCAGTCTTCAAGAGTAATGCGCATTATGAGTTCGGTGTAAGCATTGAACAAAAGCGGTGATATTACGCATCCTTGGCGAACACCTGCACTGGGATGGAAGTCTTTTGACAAAACATCATCCGTCCGCACCGATGCAGTCCCATCTTCGTAAAGGCGTCTGAGAAGATGAACTAAGTGTTGCGGTGTACCCATGTCCAGCAAAACATTCCATAGTTTCGGCCATTTCACAGAGTCAAACGCCTTGGAGAAGTCAACAAAGCAAATATATGTAGGCTTGTTGAACTCTCGTGCCTTCTCTATAACCTGGCGAACAATAAGGATTTGCTCCTTGAACGTGGTGTTAATTATTTTGTTATTAAAGATTAATAAATGATAAACCACAAACGAAGTTGCAAATTAGTTGTTTTTAGGGTTTCGTACCTCAAAAGGAAAAACGGAACCCTTATAGGATCACTTTGTTGTCTGTCTGTCTGTCTGTCTGTCAAGAAACCTACAGGGTACTTTCCGTTGACCTAGAATCATGAAATCTGGCAGGTAGGTAGATCTTCTAGCTGATATTTGGGGAAAAATCTGAAAACCGTGAATTTAGGGTTAGATCACACAAAAAAAATTAAATTGTGGACATGCCTTATAATTAGTATTTTCAACTTTCGAAGTGAGTGACTATATCAAGTGGGGTATCATATGAAAGGTCTTTACCTGTACATTCTAAAATATTTATTTATTTTTTTATTTATTTTTATGCATCATAGTTTTTGAATTATCGTGCAAAATGTCGAAAAAATACGACTGTAGTACGGAACCCTCATTGCGCGAGCCTGACTCGCACTTGGCCGGTTTTTTTCATGATTATAACTAAGTATATCGAAATGTGTTATAGTTGTTTTTGTGTTGGTACGGAACACATAAACGGGGAAAGCAAACTATAATTAGTAATTATTCTTACCATAATCGTTTTCATTTTTGGCCATTACATTGGAGAAGCTGTGTTGCCAGCGGTATGAGAAACGGTACACGTAGGTCGGTTCAAGGGACTTTTGGGCGTGAATTTGAGCGAGTTTGCCGACGTGCGCCGTGAACAAACGGTCTCCGAGCGCCTAAAGGAGAACAAGAAAATTAGAACAACCGTCAAAGTTGAAAACTTTAATAAAATCTGCTGAGATTATCAGTCATGAGTCAGTTCATTATGAGACTAAAGGTTCGTACGCACCTGAGCGGCGCGGCGCGGCGCTTCAGTCCGACTGCAGAACGCGTCACCTCAGGCCGCTCGACGGTGCCTACCGCACTACAACTTCAGTACGCGGCACCTCGCGTCACTTGCGCGTCACTTTTATACCCGTTCGCGTACGAGCGCGAAGCGCCGCGCCGCGCCGCTGGGTATGTCGCACTAGCGTCACTGCACTGCGCGTCGCTTCGCTGCGCTTCAAAATATTCTCTCCAGCCGTGCCGCGCGGCAACGCGCGGTGAAGCGCTGTGCAGCGCCGCTCTAGTGCGATATGCGCCATACAAAATGATAGAAATGATATTTTGAAGCTCTGTGCCGCGACGTGCAGCTCGCTGAAGCGCCGCGCCGCGCCGCTTAGGTGCGTACGAACCTTTAAAATAATGCATACCTATTGCATGAGGTACCATCAAATTTGATAGTTTTTTTTTAATTTATAGCCTAGCGCTTGGCTGTAATCAGTTCTGGTGGCAAGTGATGATGCAGCCTAAGATGGAGCGCGCTTGCCTAGAAGATACCTATTCACTCTTGTCTTGAAGGTAGCCAAGGAAGGGTGGAATGGTGTTCAAAATCTTGGCGGTTCGAATTAGAAATGAGGAGGCAAATCGCTTCGTACGTATCCGGGGATTTTCGACTACGTACGGGTGCAGACGTTGGCGATGCCTTGCGGTAAGATAGTAGAAAGGTGAAGGAGGAACCAGGTTGAAAATTTCTTCGGCACACTCTCCCGAAATATATCCTGTAAAATACCGATAGGCAGGCAACTTTGCGCCGATGTTCCAAACTTTCTTGTTTGGAATTGACCAGCGCTTCGTCACCAATGAGTCTTCTGGCGCGACGGTCCACCGATTCCAATTTTCCGGGATTTTCTCATAGTCGTTTCTTAGCTGACACCTAACCTCAAAAAAAAACCTACTTTCCAAATTTCGAGAAATTAATATCAATAATTAAAACTGTCCCATACTAACTTTCATCCCCTATTTTACCACCCTTATGGGCATATTTTCCAAAAATCCTGAAATAAGTACATATTTCTTCATTTGTGACAGAAAACCCAAATACCAATTTTCATGCAAATAACTTGAACGGACTTTCATACAAACTTCCATCCCCCATGTAACCCACATAGGGGTGTAATTTCGAAAAATCCTTTCTTAGTGGATACCTACTCTTTACAAAGAATAGACCCTCCAAATTTCATGTCTTTAGGACCAGCGGATTAGGCTGTGCGTTGATATATATGTCAGTCAGTCAGTCAGTCAAGACTTTGAATTTAATATATATTCCTAAAATACACAGTTTTGTTTTACGGAATGCGATCTACTTACACTAAAATATCACGAGCAAAAACAATGGTCCAAATAGTAACAATTTAAGGATCCAAGTGGCTAGTTGACAATACAGTTTTAGAAAATCAACACCGAAGTACGCCGAAGCAGCCGAATACCAAACTTAGAAGCGAAAACATAATAATTATAGTGCAGTAAAAGGATATTCTTCTCATTTTGAAAGAAGACCTGTGCTCAGTAGTGGGCCGGCAATGGGTTGATCATGATGATGATGAAACGGATGTGAAGATATTACATACCTTCGACGGATGTGAAGATATTACTTACCTACGAAGCCATTTAGACAGAGCAATCATGCGGTAAGTGCAGAATGTAGGAGCGACTCGAACTGGCTTACGTTGCGCTCTATATTGAAGGGATGTCGTGGTACGTCATTTACCACGAGATCAAAGCCGTCGGACTACTGTTTCTCATTTTATATTGTGGTAAAAGTGAATAATGCAATCTCTTGCTTACTTGAACAAGTTCTGCAAATGTCTCCTGTCCGACTGGTCTGCCCTTTAAGTACTCCTGTTTGATTTTTTCAGCGACAACGCCACGCTGGTCAAGAGGTAAAGTGTCGTTGTACTCGAAGATGAAGCTGGCCAGCTGTTCCCATCTTGATTCCAGTTCAGGTATGATCTTGGGGTCTGCTTGGTAAGCTGTAGAAGATGGGCATATTATTATCTAGCACTTTTCACGTCAATTATTGCACTGAATAGAGGGTAGAAAACTTTTTAGAGGAGGAATTTGGCCTTTTTCTGTGTCTCAAGATCATGAAGCTTCTGTTCTGGTTATTATCTTTCACATCTCTATATATAAAAATGAATCACTGAATGTGTTGCTAAGCGCAAATCTGAGAACAGCTGACCCGATTTCGCTAATTCTTTTGTTATATATATTCATTGTTCTTTTATTATATTCATTGAAGTACGAGGATGGTTCTTACGGAGAGAGAAAAATTTGAAAAAGTCTAAAAACAACACTTTATTCTATATTCCCATACAAAAGGTTCGTAATACTTAAAAGTCAATTTGAACTTTAATACCATACCATAAAATTTAAGTGTTAATGGAGGGGTTCCGGGAAGGCAAAACAATTGAGTGACGTGTTAGGCGGTACGAAGTTCGCCGGGTCAGCTCTATTATTGATAGTCAAAGTCAAAGTCAAATGATTTATTCAAAATAGGTACTAAATTACTCTTTTTGATCGTCAGATGTTGGATTTGTAAGATATAGTGGTGATAATTATTACGCAAACTTAAAACTAAAGCTACGAGGGTTCCAGACGCGCCCAGGTCTGAGAAGAGCCCACAACAAACTCAGCCGGGTATTCTTTTCATTATCACCACTTAAAAAAATTATTGAAACTTATTAGAACTATCACAAAGCCGTTAAGCAACTCATTCCCAAGCTTGCTTATCATTTAAATAATACTTTTCGTACCACTTGCTCAAAAAAGTGACATTCAATGCCACAAAAAGCGTACATTACAATAGTCATTTTTAATCTGTTAAAAACAGGGAAAGAAAATTGTACTGAATTTCATTCATCCCCTAAGGAGAGAATGTGATTTAAATTTGGAATACTTAGGTACCAAAATTTATACCGAACTTTTTATTTCTTTTTATTTATTTATTCAGATAAAAAATAGCCCTTGACTGCAATCTCACCTAATGGTAAGTGACGATGCAGTCTAAGGTGGGAGCGGGCTAACCTGGAAGGAGTATGGCAGTTTTTATTAAACCCATACACCTTTGGTTTCTACACTTGGTGGCACGGCTTTGCCGGTAGGGTGGTTGCCGAGGCCTCCCACCAGACAGACAGACTACATCTGTGTTTACACCATTGAGTTTGTATATAAAGCATTATACATCTTTTTGAAAAAGGAATACGCATTTATTATGTAATGATTATTAAATAAAATTACGACAACCGACGAGGCCGTATGAGCTTGATGCCTTTGCATTTCCGACAAAAAAATATTAGTCTAGGAATTTGCCGCGTTTTTGTTTTCTTCAAATAGGTACATAAACGTTAAGTTTTTTTTAATTTATTTTTATAAATAAGTTAAAAATACGTTTAATAAATGCTTATCTCATATTATTATTATGTTAATTTTTTCGCAAATGGTACGAAAAGTAGAGTATTTACCTCGGTGATAAAGCTGTCTTAGTCTTGGGTGAACTTAAATCCCTCGCTACACTCAGGACTCGTCTTAAATCCCTCGCTTCGCTCGTGATTAAAGTTTTTAACACCCTCGCTACGCTCGGGAGTAAACCTCGAGTCCTTCGTTACGCTCGCGATTTAAATCGTCACCCGCGACAGAAGACACTGCTTTATCCCCTTGGTTAATAATCTACTATTACATTGTGTAATAGGATTTTTCAATTAGTTTACGTTTTATGAAAACTTTGAACTTGTTGAGAGACATCTCCGATATGTCTTCTGGAAGCTTATTATAATATCTTTAACTGAAAAATCTGCGGAAGCCTAAATCAGAGCCGCTCTCTTACTAAATTATGGAATTAGATATGGTGGTATTATGGTTAGGTAACTATCGCTCCAAGAAAATACTTGTTGCTTATTTACGGCTTGCATAGCATACGGCATTGCGAGATAAGTACGTACAAATCCAGACTTCCTCGTACCTGCAGCAGGATATAATCCTTCTTCAGAAGTCACAGAGGTGATGAGTGGTACTGGCAGCATGTCACCAGCTTGACTCGCGATGTAAGGGTACTGAGTGAGGAACGGATTCTTTGTTCCTGGAGCTTCCGTTGTTGGCGTGAATATGGTGAACCAGTTGACTGTCCAGTCCTAAAAAGTTAGCTTAATTAGTATAGGGAGCTCAAATGTACAGCCATAACGGTTAACTGAGTAGGTCCCTGCGGTAGTGGAGCGATGCGGGAGGGGTGTGATGATGTGACACGAGAGCTCGGTGATTTGTAAAGTTGTGACAACTGTCACCCCTCTCGTACCGCTCCACTACCGCAGGATCCTACTCCCAATTATGCGCTATAGCTATAATTGCGAACTTTTTTGTTAGAATAATATGGAGAACAGAAATCAGAAACTAATAGAAACTCAACCATTATGAACTAATATCGTTAAGCCATCAATGGATAAAGTAGTGAATTAGAAAAGTGTGGAATACAATACGAAGAAAAGAAATGTTTTGAGGTAAAATGAGACATTTTGTGCTTTGAGGTAAATTAAGGCAATATCTAGTCGTGTAATAAAGGGAGGAAAATATTGCTGCGAAGGGTCCAACGGGATCCTTCGGGTACGGAACCCTAAAATATAAAACTTACAAACATCTGAACTTGAGCGTTGACTAAAACTTCTCCAGGTCTGGTCTTCAGACACTCAGCCATATCGCGAGTGTTGGCGGTGGAACAACCGACAATTGCGGCAAGAGCTTTGGCCTTTTCCACAGGTTTAATGGCATGTGTCCACGATGCAAACGCTGCACCGCTGAACGCAATTCCTCGATGGAATGTATCTGGGAAAACGGATTTAAAAAGTGGATATATTCTGACACGCATACAACGTGGGTCAGCAGAAACCCTGATGGGATAGGAGATATATTATATGATAACTTTTAGATATTTTTTTCGAGTTTGCTATTTGACATACGTGATGCGAGACTCTGTTTTTCATGAGAAAAGTTGGAGCAGTAGAGTTTTTTTAAATATGACGTTTAATGTGATAACCTTGAAGACAGAAGATAAATAACTAAAGTTTGGTACCTCTTGAAAGTGGTGACAGATAATGGTAGTGCACACTAGCACCACCAGCAGAACAGCCAGTGAGTGTGACACTGTCCGGGTTGCCGCCAAACATGATGATGTTATCGCGAACCCACTTCAAGGCGAAGGACTGATCCTTTAAACCAGCATTGCCTGGTATCTGACCATCACCTGTGCTTAGGAAACCTGTAAAACAAAGATATGTTTACGTCTAAGAAGTTGCGATTCCAAAAGTGATATTTTTTCATCTCAAAGCGAGCAAACTGGCATTTGTAGCACCAGAGAAATCCAAAATTTGTTGCCAGGTTTTGAGGAAGTCATTTCCAATTCAATCCAATCCATCAGGCTGTTTGCTGGACATAGGCTTTTCCAAGAGCGCGCCACCAAACACGGTCCTCCACCTTCCTCATCCATCCGCTCCCCACCACCTTCTTCAGGTCATCGGACCAGCGGGCTGGAGGTCGTCCCACACTGCGCTTACCGGTACGCGGTACTCCAGAACACGCCTGCCCCATCGGCCGTCGGTTCTGCGACAGACATGACCTGACTATTGCCATTTACTCAGCCAATAAAATAATAACCTCCTGGCAAAGTTTAGGGGCTGATTTTTTATTTAAATACTTGTGGCCTGAAAAACAGGTTGTCTTTCTCTGCAGATCACATGCATTTTGACAAAGATGGTAGTTGTTGGTACTAAGTAGCTTAATCAAAGTAATATTTTTTTTGTAGAACCGAATCAACAGCATTAAAATATGCTTACCTATTGGTCCCAAACGATAGTTTAGTGTGACGAAGACTACATCTCTGTCCATCATGTGGACACCATCATATAATCCTCCAGCTCCGTACATGTATGCTCCACCGTGGATGAAGACTACCACAGGTAACAGGGCATCAGCTTTTGGTTTCGGTGTGTGGATGTTTACGAAAAGACAGTCTTCGCTGCCTGAAAAAACAAGTTAACGCTAGATGGTTTGGCAAATGGACAACAGCGAAAGTTCGTTAGAACGTTAGTTGAATGCAATGGTTGCAATGTTGGACCAAGGTATTTCTTCTGTAACATAAAGCTAGTATTTTGGAAGAACTTTTTCTTCCTAATATTTGAAGATACGTTAATCTGAACTAGAGAATATTTCAACTTGAGATGATTGCTTATCTTTAGCTGGATGTGCACATTAGCTAGTAATTCTCTCTCTTTGCTTGTCAAATGTTATTTTAGTCTATCTTCTACCTATACATATCTTATATTTAATATCTAAATATATAAAATGAAAAGATGACTGACTGACTGACCTGACTATCAACGCACAGCTCAAACTACTAGACGGATCGGGTTGAAACTTGGCATGCAGATAGCTATTATTAGGTAGGCATCCGCTAAGCAAGAATTTTTGAAAATTCAACCTCTAAGGAGGTGAAATAGGGGTTTGAAATTTGTGTAATCCACGCAAACGAAGTCGCGAGCATAAGCTAGTTTAAAATAAAATAAACTTGAGCAGGAGGAAGAAGAAGTTACCTATGATTCCATTTTCAGTGGGGTCGTACTGAAGACAGGGAGACAGAACTCTTGTGGCGTCCCATTCTCCTGGCCAGGGCTTTGCGGCTTGTGGCTCCTAGAAAAAACAGCTTGCCTTATACCTGAGTTACTAGAAATTGTACTTTATCAGTGAGCATCCAGCAGTACACGACAGGTCGAGATGACAATCGATGTAAGAGGCGGGGGACCACTGTCGCGTACTTTATTTTTGGGATCTTTCAGATAAAGAACATAAAATTTAAGATTGGGAATGTTAATAGATATTTTTATGCTATTATTTACCACATTGTATTTAGATAAAAGTAGATAACAAAAAACATGATCAAAAACTTTTGTGGTGGTAGGTATAACCTGATGTTATTTATTAGTAAATAAATGATGGAAGTATTTAGGTGCTTATTTATAGTTTATCAGTATACAACTGTATCTAATTAATAATAGTTAGTTACTAATGTAAATAAACTCGTATCTCTAATAATATTATAAGTTATCGTATTGACCCCACATCCCCTCCAACCATTTTATCTTCGTCTTATATTTTCAAGGTTCAGTAACCCATGAAATAAACATACGCCCTTTTTTCGTGAGGAAACTCCGCCATGGATACCACCGGCCACAGGGGGAGCACTGTGGTTATGTCAGAATCTTACGGCTAAAAACCTCACGAAGTTCCATCGCACTGCTGACGACGGAGCATAAGGGACCGACAACAGCTCGTTACTCCGCCAGCGGATGAGCGGATGTCCACCCAAACATCGTTAGAGGCATGTCGGAACCACAGCACGCCAACCAACCCCAGGACCACAATGTGAACGACGGACCGCCCCGTGTCCATCATCCACAGGTCTTCCCGAGGGCTAGGGCTCTCGGGGAGGGCAATCCCCTCTCCAGGTTGTCCATCCTCAACATCTCCCTCACCCGTTAAGAAACTGGACAGGCGAGAAACCGGTGGGGCAGCCAGTGATTGAAGGGGTGATTAAACAGTAAACACTCATCACAGCCACACCCTCCGCTCCTGGAGCTATGCCCCATAAAAATTTGAATCGACTGTTAGGCGGAACGAAGTTCGCCAGGGCTGCCCTGGCCCTAGTTACAAATAGATTACACAAAACATTAATTAATAGATATAATTTTGACTTTTACTCTAATCTAATACAAGTGGTTAAATAATACAAGTATACAAGTGTCGGTGGCGGTGACAGGACGTTTCAACAAAAGCCACGTCGACGAAACTGCTGACACCAGCGTCCGCTACACCCGCCAATAAAAGCAAAATATGTTGCATACGTCAGAATTTGTTAACTTTGATGGAGGCATGAATACTAAATTTTGCAACCCACATTTTTATTACAACCGGTTAATGTTAATATCCGACGCTGACTTGGTGAATCTTAGTCGACTGGCTGCACTGGCTGGTTGATTGACTGACTAATTGATTTACTTCATTAGCGGTTGCCCAAGGGCGTCAAGGTTTTTTTCCAGATACAAGTTAGCCCTTAACTGCAACCTCACCTAAGGTGGTAAGGTGGTAAGTTGTGATGCAGCCTAAGATGGAAGCGGGCTAACCTGGATAGGGTATGGCAGTTTTAATTACACCCATACCCCTATGGTTTCTACACGGTAACATAACGGAACGCTAAATCGCTTAGCGGCACTTATACATAATCGCATCACATTGACGGACATTTAGTATTCCCCCTTATTTCTATTCAGTAAAATCTTTAAGCATATAAACGACGGTGGCTAACCCACCAAAACAAATAAATCGCAACGGTCCATGAATAAAATCATAACTTACTCGGAATCTATATTTTCCAATCGGCGGCCGTGCGTAGGGTACTCCCAAAAAACTTGCAAAACTTCTACCATTTGTCGAAACTCTCCAGGCACCCTGTAAAATACCGTTGGCCACCCGTACTTTGGGACCCTGGGTCGCACTTTGACTTCTTACTATGGCAACTAACAGAAAAAATGAAAACAGTTTCAAAAACGCCATCTTGAAATGAAAATCTTTGCGCATACGCCGGTCCCTGACGCCAGATTGAACTATGTCTACGCTGGTGCCTTTTATAATCTCTGTTCTGAGGCACTTAGTTATATATTAGTTCGAATAGGTAGCTATTATTCAGGGTTCTAATGATACCGGTTTCATACTAACGATATGTCTGTTGAATTGTTTATCAACAAGTTATCTATTTTAAGGTTGACGAACCGCTAACGAGCTTATTTTTTTTTAATTAATTACCTACTGGACTAAGGGCCAGCGCGTGCGAGACCTTCGTTATTTTATACAATCTAAAAGTTTCTCAGAAGTGTCTTCTTGTCCAAAATTCCTCAGTGCTTGAAGACCAGTCTTCGAACAGTGCGTGTTGCCAGTGATGACATATGGATCCGAGACATGGTCATAAGAAAGCTCAGAGTCACTCAGCGGGCGATGGAGAGAGCTATGCTTGGAGTTTCTCTACGTGATCAAATCAGAAATGAGGAGATCCGTAAGAGAACTAGAGTAACAGACATAGCTCAACGGGCTGCGAAGCTGAAGTGGCAATGGGCAGGGCACATAATTCGTACAACCGATAGACGTTTGGGTCCCAAGGTGCTGGAATGGTGACCTCGCACCGGAAGACGCGGCATTGGAAGACCCCCATTAGGGGGCATCAAAGTGTCGCAAGGAGCCTCTGTAGATTCAGGCGGCGCAAGACCGTGGCGTGTGGAAGTCCCTACAAGTGACCTATGTCTAGCAGTGGACGTCTATTGGTTGATGATGATGATGAAAAGTTTCTCTGTTGATTGTTTTCAATACTGGGAGGAACGTTTGTTTGGATCATGGTGGCTTTGGGAGATAACAGGTAATAAAGGTGTTAAAGTTTAAAAGTTTAAGAGTGTCTGACAGGGGGCTGCCACGACACTAAGTGTTTGGCAATGCTTGACGTGATTTCTAATACTATTTCGAAGAAAACATAAAACAAATTAGACTTTATATATTTTAGGGTATTTTTTTTTACACCTTTATTACCTGTTACCTCCCAAAGCCACCATGATACGCAGAGAAACTTTCAGCTTTTATAAAACAACGAAGGTCTGGCACGCGCTGGCTCTCTCTCTATCCATCTCATCCATTCCATCAACATACAACAGTGTTGAATGTTGATGTCCGTGATTTCGTCAACGTATATTAAGGTTTTTTAAATCTTGTGAGAACTATAATTTTCAGAGATTTTTAATACAAACTAGCCCTTTGACTGCGATATCACCAGATGGTAAGTGATGATGTGGTCTGAGATGGAAGTGGGCTAACTTGGAAGGGGTGTGGCAGTTTCATTAAACCCATGTCCCTAATCGGTTTCTACACGGTATACGGAACGCTAAATCGCTTTACTTTGCCGGTAGGATGATAACTAGCTACGGTCGACGCTTCCCAACAGACCAGACCAGAGACAATTTAGAAAATATAAGTTCTCAAATTACCCCTGCCGGGAATCGAACCCGGGACCTCCCGCTTGTAAGACCACATCAGCGCTCACCACTGCGCCCGGGAGGTCGTCGAAGAAAGTATTGCATACCTGTTTCCAGAATACTAGTTATCTGTGCATGTAGCCATGAGAAGGTAAGAGACTGACAGACACATGTTTGCGTTCATAATTTAACTATTTTACTTTTTGTGTCTTGTCTGGTGGGAGGCTTTGGCCATGGCTAGTTAGTTACCCACCTAGGTATGAACCATTCGACCATATCTCGTTTTTGACCGGAAACTACGAGTATAGTACGCGAAGGTCGTGATGACAATCGGGGTATGAGGTGGGGGACGCCTGGCACCTGCATGTCATGCTCTCTATCCCGCATCGGGTTAGCGTGGGGGATATGTGGGGGTGTGGGGCGTCCCCACCGATTGCCATCTCGATCTGTCGCGTACTATATGTATTGATCATCATTCATTTCACTGAACATCCTATAGGTACTATAGGTACTTATAAAATAAAAAATAATTTGTATTGTCATTTTAACTTTTCTTTTCATATTTCAAAAGGCATTTTTCTTTGGTAAATAGGTTACTAGGTATTTTTATTTTATAGTTGATTTTCTACATTTCTGGAATTTCGCGCTCAAGAGAGGCGTGAACTTATAAAAACACCACTTAGGCGCACCGCGCAGGACATGATTTTTGGAAATTATTAAAGTTCATCTCTTATGTTGACGCGGTAGTTTTCATTCTCGTTGAAGCCGAGGCTGTCCCAGAAAGTTTTGTGCCCGAAGTCTGCGCTGGACTTCATCTTCATGTTCTTAGGCCCAGCTATCTCGAGGTAGTCCAGTTCAGGTTGTCCCGGTTTGACTGTCAACCATTCGGGGCCGTTCCGTAGTTTTGGGACTCTGGGAACCAAATAAATTAGCACGGGTTAATGAACAGACAACTTTTAGGGTTCCGTACCTCAAAAGGAAAAACGGAACCCTTATAGGATCACTTTGTTGTCTGTCTGTCTGTCGGTTAGTCAAGAAACCTACAGGATACTTCCCGTTGACCTAGAATCATGAAATTTGGCAGGTAGGTAGGTCTTATAGCAGACATTCGGGGAAAAATCTGAAAACTGTGAATTTGTGGTTACATCACACAAAAAAAATTAAATTGTGGTCATGAACTAATAATAAGTATTTTCAATTTTCAAGTTATGATAACTATATCAAGTGGGGTATCATATGAAAGGTCTTCATTTGTGCATGCTAAAACAGATTTTTATTTATTTTTATGCATCATAGTTTTTGAATTATGGTGCAAAATGTCGAAAAAATACGACTGTAGTAGGAACCCTTGTTGCGCGATCCTGACTCGCACTTGGCCGGTTTTTACTGATGGATAATAGCAATGGCAACTGGCAAGAGACCAGACGGTATGTCTCTTGTCCCGTGGAAGCAAGGAAGGTCGCTTGTGTGGGATGCCACGTGTGTGGATACACTGGCGCTGTCACACGTAGGTACAGGCGAGCTCGGTGGCGGACGCAGCGGCGGCTACTAAGGAGGGAAAGGGCCAAGAGACGCAAATATGAGAAGAGAATATAGAAAATCTAAATATATAAAAGTAAAAGCTGACTGTTTGACTGATTGACTGACTGATCTATCAACGCATAGCTTAAACTACTGGATAGATAGGGCTGAAATTTAGCATGCAGATAGCTATTATGACGTAGGCATCTGCTAAGAAAGGATGTTTGAAAATTCAACCCCTAAGTAGGTCGATGAGGAAGGCAGAGGATCGTTTGTGGTGGGGCACTCTTGGAAAGGCCTATGTCCAGCAGTGGACGCAAACAGGCTGATTGATTGATTACATCGCGCACCTCCTATTGCTCCCACGTTTGCTCGCTATTTTTAATAAAAATAGCGAGCAAACGTGCAGGCGGGTCACCTGATGTTAAGTGATTACCGCCGCCAATGAACATAGCAGCATCAGAGAAGCCGCAAATAACTTGCATGCCTTTCAGGAATTTGTTGGTCCGCCCCATGATAACCCTTTTAGACCTTAATTGGACCTTAGTAGGGACTAGGGAGTCAAACCTACCCAGTGCTAGCGTAACTGTAAATCATATCAAGAAGCGCTTCTCTCATTTGTATATCTTCAGGCTTTATAGAGTTTGGCAGGTATTTGAGGACTAGCACAACATCATCTGCATGGCTGACACCTGAAATAATCGTACCTAGGTTCTTAAAAGTTAAGCTTCATAACTTATCTCTAAATATATAAAAGGAAAAGGTGACTGACTGACTGACTGACTGATCTATCGCACGCACAGCGCAAACTATTGGATGGATCGGGCTGAAATTTGGTATGCAGATAGCTATTATGACGTAGGCATCCGCTAAGAAAGGGTTTTTGAAAATTCAAACCTTAAGTGGGTGAAATAGGAGATTGAAATTTGTTTAGTCCACGCGGACAGAAGTCGCGAGCATAAGCTAGCTAGCTCTGTAGGTACGGAACTAATAAACGGGTAAAGTGAAGTAATTAGTAATTACACTTACCATAGTCGTTTTCATTTTTGGCCATTACATCGGAGCAGCTGTATTTCCAGCGGTATGAGAAGCGGTACACGTAGGTCGGTTCAAGGGACTTTTGCGCGTGAACTTGAGCTAGTTTTCCGACGTGTGCCGTAAACAAACGGTCTCCGAGGGCCTAAAGGAGAACAAGAAAATTCGCCAAAGTTGAAAACTTTCATAAAATCTGTTGAGTTTATCAATCATGAGTCAGTTCATTAAGAGGCTTAAAATAAATCATACCTATTGCATGGTGTATCTCTCTTTATATTGTGGTAAGTAAAAGTGAAAAAGTAATGCTATCTCTTGCGTACTTGAACAAGTTCTGCAAATGTCTCCTGTCCGACTGGTCTGCCCTTTAAGTACTCCTGTTTGATTTTTCCAGCGACAACGCCACGCTGGTCAAGAGGTAAAGTGTCGTTGTACTCGAAGATGAAGCTGGCCAGCTGTTCCCATCTTGATTCCAGTTCGGGTAAGATTTTCGGGTCTGCTTGGTAAGCTGTATAATATGGACATATTATTATTTACGATTAATTTAGCAGCCACTCAGAGGGCGATCGAGAAAGCTATGCTTGGAGTTTGTCTACGTGATCAAATAAGAAATGAGGAGATTCGTAGAAGAAACAGTGGTACAGTGGATTGTTGTTAAAAATGTGTTGAGTTGAATTGGTACCTGGGTGGGAGACATTTCAGAAGAGGAAGAGTCTGTTCTGGTCATCTTTGACATTATCTAAATATATAAAAGCGAAAGACCACTCACTCACTCACACACTGACTGACGGCCTAATCACAAAATGTCAGGAACTATAATGCCTACACACTTGAAATTAGGAAGGTAGGTTCTTTCTGATCTTCTGTTCTGATCTCATGAGAAACCAGAAATTTTACGCGGAAGAAGTCGCGGGCAACTGCTAGTTTATAAATACATTGTTAAATGAAAAGTCTGCGAAAGCCTTAATTTTAGCGAATAATTATGAACCCAAATATAGTGGTATCATAGCCATATGGCCATTACTCCGTGGAAAAAGATGTTGGATATTTAGGGTATTAGGCAGACGCAAATTTTAGAGATGACTCGGTGTCCAAACGCTGCGCTGGTCTAATTTAAGTACTGGAAACATGTTAAGTCAAAGGAAAAGTATAAATAGACTTCCTCGTACCTGCAGCAGGATATAATCCTTCTTCAGAAGTCACAGAGGTGATGAGCGGTACTGGCAGCATGTCACCAGCTTGACTCGCGATGTAAGGGTACTGAGTGAGGAACAGATTCTTTGTGCCTGGAGCTTCCGTTGTTGGCGTGAATATGGTGAACCAGTTGACTGTCCAGTCCTAAAATGTTTGCTTAATTATAGGGAGCTCAAAATGAACAAATGAACAGCCATAACGGTTAACTGAGTGAATCACTGACTGACTGATCTATCCACGCACAACTACTGGACGGATCAGGGTGAAATTTAGCATGCAGATAGCTATTATGACGTAGACATCCACTAAGAATTAAGAAGGGTATTTTGAAAATTCAACCCCTAAGGGGGTAAAATAGGGGATCGAAATTTGTGTAGTCCACGTGGACAAAGTCGCGGGCATAAGCTAGTGTGGAATAAAATACGAAGAAAATAAATTTTTTGAGGTAAAATAAAGCATTTTGTGCTAATTATTTTTGGTCGTGATATAAAGAGAGGAAAATATTGCTGCCAATTTGGATAATCGGATTTTCATAAATTTGCCGATTCGGATAACCGAGTTTGTACTTTAGTTCTAAAAATACCTACTGCCTTAGAAATTGTGCGGATCATAAATTCCAAATTTCTAACAAAGTTCACAAAAAATAAATAACAACAACAAACAAAAAAGATTATGTTCATTAATTTCATTTTAAATGCTAATATTTAGTAAGTATTACGTAAAAGACGAATTAAAAAAGCTGGTTGAGTGCGAGTCAGACTCGCACACGAACTCGAACCAGAAATAACACTGTTTTTATTTTCATAGTGGCCATTTTAATTTTTTTAGCATTCAATACAATTTAATTTATTTGCTTTTTGTATTTATTATTTAAACTAAAATGCTGTGATAGCCTAGTGGTTAGAACGTCCGTTTTCTAATCGGAGGTCGGGGGTTCGATCCCGGGCACGCACCTCTAACTTTTCGGAGTTATGTGCGTTTTAACTATCACTTGCTTTAACGGTGAAGGCAAAGGTTCTCCATAATGTTCTCAAAGGTGTGTGAAGTCTAATAATCCACACATGGCCAGCGTGGTAGACTATGGCCAAAACCCGCCTCACTCTGAGAGGAGACCCGTGCTCTGTAGTGAGTATTAGAACGTGATATATTTGTATGTAAACTCATTACATCTAAAGTGAAGAAAGAATAAAATAGCGTTCTATATTTGTAAGTCTGTCACTTGTGAGTTGTCGTTATCGTTGGAAAAAGTAATGTCTTTCTGTTAATATAATAAATTATATTTTATGTATTTATCAAGATTGAATTTATTGGGCGATCCACCTCCTGATCATAAATAGGTTATGGGCCTTCACATCTAAAACTAGAAGCTCTGAAAATTCAATCATGGTAGAAAGACATGAGTCTAATTCAGGTTTGTGCGGCCACATAGAAAAGTTGCGAGGCTCAGAAAACTTTGCCTATTGGAAATTTAAGGTAAAGAACTATCTTGAATTGAAAGGCTGGTGGTGGGTCGTAGCGAATGAAGGTCAAGCGAGTACACAAACGAAAGAAGTGGACACAAAAGTAAGAGCAACACTTTGTCTTTTACTTGAACCCGATTGCTTCACGCATGTTTATAGAGCAAGGACTGCAAAAGAGGTCTGGGATTGCCTATGTAAAGCTTATGAAGACAAGGGATGGGGAAGACGTATTACGTTACAACGGAAACTCTGGCAATGTAAACTTGAGAACTTCGAGTCTATGGAGAAGTACATCTCGGAAATAATGTTTTTGTCTAATCAGTTGTATGATATCGATGCTCCAATTGATGATGACTGGATAGTGTCTATTATGCTGAGCGGGTTGAGTGAAGTATATAATCCTCTTATAATGGCTGTAGACAACAGTGGACAAAAACTGACTCTTGAGCAAATTAAAACTAAATTGATACAAGAGGCGAATAGACAACGAGATGAGTCAAGTGGAAATACATCGTCGAATGTTTTGATGGCGAACAAATCGGGCACGATTTCCCAAAAATCGAAATCGAATAGGTGTTCGAAGGTAAATAAGTCGAAAGTTTTTAAATGTTTTAAGTGTCATGAACCAGGCCATAAAGCATCAGAATGCAATGAAAAGAAGCAAATTAGAACTGTAAATAATTTTGCGTCGATTTGCATGACTACAGTAGACAAGAAGCCATTTAAGACGAAGAGTTGGTACATTGACAGTGGATGTTCAAACCATATGACCCACGATTTAAATAATTTATCCAATTATCAAAAGCAGGCGGATAAGAAAATAAGAGTGGCAAATGGGGAAGAATTATCAATCCAAGGTAAAGGGAGTGCTAATGTTAAGATTAATGCAAATACAGAACTTGCATTGGATAATGTTTTGCATGTTCCCGAATTGTCCATGAATTTAATCTCTGTGAGCAAGCTAGCTGAAAAAGATTATGTTGTGAATTTTAACAAAAAAGGTTGTATCATAACGAAAGAGGATAAACAAATTGTCAAATGTCAGGATGTTGGTGGAATTTTCGAATTAAAAGAAAATCAAAACTTGTCATTGAACGTGACATTGTCAAGTCAAAATTTATCGAATCTTTGGCATAGAAGGTTAGCACATTTGAGTAAAAAATATATGGATAAGTTAAAAAACCTAGTCAATGGAATTGAATTTAAACAAAATGATTTGATCGAACCATGTATCCCATGCATTGAAGGTAAGACGTGTAAGAGTCCTTTTAAGAACAAAGGTACTAGAGCACGGGATATCTTGGAAATAGTGCATAGCGATATTTGCGGTCCGATGGAAGAGCCGTCGTTCAGTGGTTCGAGATACATGTTACTGTTTATCGATGACTTTTCTCGGAAAACACATGTATATTTTCTGCAGCATAAAAGTCAAACTTTTGAGAAATTTCGCGAATATAAGGCGGAAGTAGAGAAAGAGATGAACAAATCAATTAAATGTTTGAGGACTGACAATGGGTCTGAGTACTGTAATCGATTATTTGATAAATTTTTAAAGTCTGAAGGTATTAAGCACCAGACGACGGTCCCGTACACACCTGAGCAAAATGGTGTTGCTGAGAGGGCAAATAGGTCGATTATAGAAAAGGCAAGAGCATTATTATGCGAAGCTAATTTAAATAAGAAGTATTGGGCGGAAGCTGTAAATACTGTTGTATATTTAAAAAATAGAAGTCCTACTAAGGCTGTAACAGATAGTGTTCCGGAGGAGTTATGGACAGGAAAGAAAGTTGATCTAAGTCATCTTAAGGTGTTCGGTTGTTTAGCTTACGGATTGAAACCGAAACAAAAGAGACAAAAATTGGACAGTAAAACAGTACCTACGATTTTTGTTGGATATCCTAATAACACTAAGGGTTATCGGTTGATGGATCCAAAGACAAGTACCGTTCATGTATATAGAGATGTTAAATTTTTAGAGAATACTTTTCCTGGTGATAGCGATAATATAGTAACAAAGGACACAGTTGTTCCTATATATCTGGACGAGGGACAAAAAGAGTCTGTGCCAAGAGAGAATCCTAAAGAGGATGATAATAAGGACGATAAAGTTGATACCATTGTTGAGACAGTTGATAATAACAATGAAACTGAAAACAATGAAGAAATGGTTGATATGCAAGACGAGACCAAAAACGTTGTGGAAAGGGTTGAACCACGTTATAATCTTAGATCACGTAAGCAACCAGATGTAAATAATTGTATATGTAATGCCATTGCAGATATTAACGGCGATCCTTTAACAATTGAGGAGGCTTTAACGAGACCAGATGGGGATTTATGGCAAAAAGCTATAAATGATGAAATTCGGTCACTAAAAGAAAATAAAACATGGGAATTAGTTCAATTACCAAAGGACAAAAAGCCAATACATTGCAAGTGGGTATTCAAAATTAAAAAAGATTGCGATGGAAAGATCGTAAAATATAAGGCTAGACTAGTAGCGAAAGGCTTTACACAGGTACGTGGTGTAGATTATAACGAAACATATTCACCTGTAGTTCGAAGCTCCACTTTGCGGCTGTTGTTCTCACTAGCTGCTGAATACGATTGGTATATTGATCAATGGGATGTAAATACTGCGTTTTTGTATGGTAAGTTAAAGGAGGATATTTACATGCTCCAGCCGAAAGGTGCAGTTGTCAAAGGTCAAGAAACCATGGTATGTAAATTGCAAAGGTCCTTGTATGGCCTGAAGCAAGCTTCGAATGCGTGGTTTAACGAATTAGATAGGACAATGTTAGATTTAGGTTTTGTACAGTCGAAAATAGAGCCATGTATGTATAGTAAAAACTCGGGTAACAATAAAAGAATTATTGTTGTAATATATGTAGATGATATATTTGTTTTCGGAAATAGTAAAGAGGAGAAGCACAATTTAAAAACAGGTCTTCTCGATAAGTTTAAGCTAAAAGATTTAGGTCCGGCTAGGCATGTTTTAGGAATGCGACTGAGAAGGGAAAATGGTGCAATATTTCTCGATCAGGAACAGTACATTCTGAATGTTTTGGATGAATTTGGGTTATCAGATTGTAAGCCTGCAGCAACTCCAATGGAGGTTGGGCTTAAGCTAGAAAAGGCGTCAGAGTCAGATACGAGTCATTTGCCGTACCAAAATCTGATAGGGTGTCTAAATTATTTAGCAGTTAATACAAGACCTGATATTGCACATGCTTTGAGTGTTTTGTCGCAATTTAATTCTGCTCATAATGAATTACACTACAAAGCTGCCCAAAGAGTACTGCGTTACTTGAAAGGAACGTCTAAACTTTGTTTAAAGTTTGAAAAGTCTGATAAAGTTACTTTACGTGGTTATGTAGATGCAGACTGGGGCGGTGCATATGACAGGAAGTCGTTTACTGGTTTAATTTTTAAACTAGGTCGTAATTTAATAACATGGGAGAGTAGAAAACAGCAATGCGTTTCATTGTCTTCTACAGAATCTGAATATGTAGGTCTATGTCAG
This sequence comes from Maniola hyperantus, assembly GCF_902806685.2. Lineage (NCBI taxonomy): Eukaryota > Metazoa > Arthropoda > Insecta > Lepidoptera > Nymphalidae > Maniola > Maniola hyperantus. Next base: position 2,359,598 of record NC_048550.1, read on the forward strand.
GCGTCTAAGGAGGCGGTATATCTACGTAATTTGCTAGGTGAGTTCCTCTTAGTAAATGATGATTGTTTAATTAGTCCCGTTGTGGTGTATAATGACAATCAATCTTGTCATAAAATTGCAAATAATAAAATGAATCACAACAGAACTAAGCATATTGATATCAAGTATCATTATATAAGAGAGGCTATAGCAAATAATTTAGTAAAGATTGAATATATGCCAACTGAAAAAATGGTGGCAGATATTTTAACAAAATGTTTACATGGTCCTAAAATGAAACATTTTTTATCAGAATTATGTCTGAAGAAGATATTTGATTAAGGGGGCATAGGGCATAATATTGTACCTAATAGGAATATTGTGTGTTTGCCGTAGAACTAGTTTATAGTTATTTTATTTTTATAATCAAATATTTTCTAGAGTTTTATTTAATCTTATTGATTGATAGAAAATTGTAAAGGCGTGTTTATATTACAATGTAATAGGTTAAGGGCGCGATGTAAGGGCGTGTTTATATTACACTGTAATAAGTTAAGGGCACACTATGTTGTTTGCGATGTAATGGTTTAAGGGCGCGTATTAGAACGTGATATATTTGTATGTAAACTCATTACATCTAAAGTGAAGAAAGAATAAAATAGCGTTCTATATTTGTAAGTCTGTCACTTGTGAGTTGTCGTTATCGTTGGAAAAAGTAATGTCTTTCTGTTAATATAATAAATTATATTTTATGTATTTATCAAGATTGAATTTATTGGGCGATCCACCTCCTGATCATAAATAGTGAGCCGGTAATGGGTTGATCATGATAATGATTATTAATTATTATTTGTTGTTGTAGCGGTATTAGAAATAAAACACTTTGTGAAAATTTCAACTCTCTACCTACTGTTCATGAGATATAGCCCGCTGACCGACAGACAGACAGACGGATAGACGGACAGCGGAGGCTTAGTAATAGGCTTAGTAAGTTGGCACCCTCCGGGTACGGAACCCTAAAAATATAAAACCTACAAACATCTGCACTTGAGCGTTGACTATAACTTCTCCTGGTCTGGTCTCCAGGCACTCGGCCATATCGCGAGTATTGGCGGTGGAACAACCGACAATTGCGGCAAGAGCTTTGGCCTTTTCCACAGGTTTAATGGCATGTGTCCACGATGAAAACGCTGAACCGCTGAACGCAATTCCTCGGTGGAATGTATCTGGGAAGTTCACAAACGGATTTAAAAAGTGGATATATTCTGACACGCATACAACGTGGATCAGCGAGATAAAAAGTCGCTTATGTCACTCTCCGGGTCTTTATCTATACTCATGCAAAAATTACGTCAAGTCATTGCATCGTTGCGACGTGATTAAAGGACAAACCGTCAAACCAATAAACCAACAAACACTTTTCCGCATTTATAATAAGGGTACTAATAACTTCTAATTTTTTTTTTCGAGTTTGCTATTTGACATGCGTGATGCGAGTTCAGCTGGTAGGTACTCTGATTTCCATGATAAAAGTTGGAGCAGTAGAGCATTTAAGTCTGACTAGCTTATTTCTGGTCTTACAAGCAGATGAGGTGGGGTGAGTTGAGTGAGAGTGAGGTGAGTTGAGCAGGTGAGTTGAGTGAGGTGAGTGGGTGAGTTATATCCTTGTGAAGAATAGAATAGAATAGAATAGAATGTTTTTTTATTCATGTAAACTTTTTAAAAGTGCTTATGAATAGTCAGGTTTAATTTACCACTGGTTCGGAATGCCGTTCCTACCGAGAAGAACCAGCAAGAAACTCGGCGGTTGCTCTTTTTAATTGTTTAATTTACAATGTTATTATACCGTACTATACAAGCCATTTTTTGTCTAGTTTGCCTATCATGGAGATCACTGTTTTTTTTGTAACTGTGAATGTTTTGTCGTACAAAAATTATATTATTGTAAATATATTGGGAAGCTACTGTAAGAATACCTATTTCCTTAAATATCTCTCGTAGGGAATCGCGCGGTTTTAAATTATAAATTGCACGTATTGCCCTTTTTTGTAATACGAATATTTTCCCAATATCTGCCGCTTTACCCCACAGCAAGACTCCGTAAGACATAATACTGTGGAAATAGGCAAAATACACAATTTTTGCAGTTTCCACGTCAGTTACCTGTCGAATCTTTCTAACAGCATAAGCAGCAGAGCTGAGTTTACCAGCAAGTGTTGATATATGGGCGTTCCATTGAAGCTTTGCATCTAACGTGATTCCCAGGAACACGGTGCTCTCCGCTCTGTAGTGAAGCTGTGGTAGCGTAGTGGTTAGGACGTCCGCCTTCTAATCGGAGGTCGGGGGTTCGACCCCGGACACGCACCTCTAACTTTTCGGAGGTATGTAAAGAAAAACATCGCGAGGAAACCTGCATGTCTGAGAGTTCGCCATAATGATCTCAAAGGTGTTTGAAGTCTACCAATCCGCACATGGCCAACGTGGTAGACTATGCCCAAACCGCTCTGTAGTGAGCCGGCGATGGGTTGATCATGATGATGATGATGATATCCTTGTTTTCTTTTTAAATATGACCTTTAAGACAGTAGAGAAATAACTAAAATTTTGATACCTCTTGAAAGTGGTGACAGATAATGGTAGTGCACACTTGCAGCACCAGCTGAAGAGCCCGTAAGGGTAATGCTGTCAGGGTTGCCGCCAAACTTGATGATGTTATCCCGAACCCACTTCAAGGCGAAGGACTGATCCTTTAGACCAGCATTGCCTGGTATCTGATCGTCACCTGTGCTTAGGAAACCTGTAAAACAATGATATGTTTACGTCTTTGAAGCAGCGATTCCAAAAGTGATATTTTTTCACCTAAAAAGCGAGCAAACAGGCATTTGCAGCACCAGAGATATCCAAAACGCGTTGCCAGGTTTTAAGGAAGTCATTTACTCACCCAATAAAATAATAACCTCATAGCAAAGTTTAGTTGGTGGTTGGTTATTTGTGACATTAAAAACAGGTTGTGTTTCTCCGCAGATCCCATGTATTTTGACAAGGATGGTTACCTTAATCCAATATTTTTTTGTAGAATCAACTCAGCAGCAGTAAAATGAACTTACCTAGTGGTCCCAAACGATAGTTTAGTGTGACGTAGACTACATCTCTATCCATCATGTGGACACCATCATACAGTCCTCCAGCTCCATACATGAAGGCTCCACCGTGGATGAAGATTACCACTGGTAACAGGGCATCAGCTTTTGGTTTTGGTGTGTGGATGTTTACGAAAAGACAGTCTTCGCTGCCTGAAAAAACAAGTAAACTAGATGGTTTGGAACATTCCTAGCTTTAGTTTTAAGTTCGCGCAGTAAATTATCACCACTAACAGCCTCAAACTCAGAGTCGCTTAATCGTTACTTAAGTTTAGTTAAAACGAGACAGAGCTACATCTCTCACATAAATCTGTCTCGTTTTAACTCAATCTTATGTGTGCGGCTGTACAACTTACAAATCCAACAACTGACTATCAAAAAGAGTAATTTATTACCATAGACTAATATTTATTACTTATTTTGAATAAACTATTTGAATTTTGAATTTTGACAGCGAACGTTAGTTGAATGCGTTGAATGCATGTTGAATGCAATGGTTGCAATGTTGGACCAAGGTATTTCTTCTGTAACGCAAGTATTTTGGAAGACCTTTTTCTTCCTAAGAAGTAGAAGTTATTTCAAACTGAGATGATTGCTTATTTTTAGCTGGGTGTGAACGTATAGAAAATTTATGAATTAGGAATTATGAGAAGTTACCTACCTATGATTTCGTCTTTGTCGGGATTGTACTGAAGACAGGGAGAGAGAACTCTTGTGGCGTCCCATTCTCCTGGCCAGGGCTTTGCGGCTTGTGGCTCCTAGAAAAAACAGCTTGCCTTATACCTGAGTTACTAGAAGTTGTACTTTATCAGTGAGCATTCAGCAGTACGCGACAGGTCGACTTGTGTAAGAGGCAGGAGACGCCCCGCACACCCGTACGTCTCCCGCGCTATCCCGCACCGGGTTAGCGCGAGGGCTGTGCGGGTGTGCGAGGCGTCCCCACCCCGATTGCTATCTCGACCTGTTGCGTACTTCATATCTATCTTGGGACTTTTCAGACAAAATTTTTGGAGTTCTCCTTGTAAAGAACATAAAAATATATAAGTTAGGGAATGTTAATAGATATTTTTATGCTATTATTTACCACATTGTATTTAGATAAAAGCAGATAACAAAAAACATGATCAAAAACTTTTGAGGTAGTAGATATAACGTGATATTATTTATAGTTTATCAGTAAACAATTGTATCTAATTAAATATAGCTACTTAATGTAAATGAACTCGTTTCTCTAATAATATTATAACTTATCGTATTGATCCCACATCACCTTCAACAATTTTATCACATTTGATAAATAAAACCGGCCCAGTGCAAGTCAGGCTCGCGCAACGAGGAATCCGTACTACAGTCGTATTTTTTCCACATTTTACACGATAATTCAAAAACTATGATGCATAAAAATAAATAAAAATCTGTTTTTGAATGCACAGGTGAAGACCTTTCATATAATAATAATATAATATAATAATACCCCACTTGATATAGTTATCTTACTTCGAAAATTTAAAATACTAATTATTAGTTCATGACCAAAATTTAATTTTTTTTGTGTGATGTAAATAGTCCAAAATTACACATGTCATCAATTCAAAGTGAATTATTATTATAAAGTGTTATTTTAAGCCACTTTTAAGCATGTAAACGACGGTGGTTAACCCACCATAACTTACTCGGAATCTATATTTTCCAATCGGCGGCCGTGCGTAGGGTACTCCCAAAAAACTTGCAAAACGTCTGCCATTTGTCGAAACTCTCCAGGCTCCCTGTATAATACCGTTGGCCACCCGCACTTTGGGACCTTGGGTCGCACTTTGACTTCTTACTATGGCAACTAACAGAAAAAATGAAAACAGTTTCAAAAACGCCATCTTTAAATGAAGACCTGTGTGCATACGCTGGTCCCTGGTGCCAGATTGAACTACAACTAAGCTGGTGCCGTTTATAATCTCTGTGGCACTTAGTTATATTATCAGTACCATTATCAGTACCCTTATTATAAATGCGAAAGTGTGTTTGTTTGTTGGTTTGTCCTTCAATCACGTCGCAACGGTGCAACGAATTGACGTGATTTTTTGCATGGGTATAGATAAGGACCTGGAGGAGTGACATAGGCCAAAATACCCGGGTATACGGAACGGTACGGACGGTCAAAGTTTAACAATAACCATAACGTAAGTAACAATAACCTGCTGTCATGCAACTGAACCTAAGAGAGAAACGAGTTTCTCAATCCAAAGATTTCGACAAATCATTCTTGGATAAATTCCATAGTGACATGATAATTTACTTTCAGATTAGGAGGACATCTGCAACTGACAAAAATATCTATTTGCTTATCAAGTAGTCGTTTGAACGTGTGCCAGATATGACATCGAGTGTAGATAGATACTTTTATCGTTCATCGGCAAATGTGAAACTGTGTTTGTTTGTTGGTTTGTCCTGCAATCACGCCAAAACGGAGCAACGAATTGGCATGATTTTTTGTATGGGTAGATATACTTAATTAAAATCTGGAGAGTGACTTTTTATCCCAGAAAATCAATGAACTTCCACGGGATTTAAAAAAAAACCTAAATCCACGCAAACGAAGTCGTGAAGCCTATGCCACTCTCCAGGTCTTTATCTATACCCATGCAAAAAATCACGTCAATCCGTTGCAACGTTGCGACGTGATTGAAGGACAAACCAACAAACCAACAAACAAACACACTTTCGCATTTATAATAAGGGTACTGATTTATCAATCGATAATTTTATTCATAGTCTTACAAATGATCATCATGATCAACCCATCGCCGGCTCACTACAGAGCACGGGTCTCCTCTCAGAGTGAGAAGGGTTTTGGCCATAGTCTACCACGCTTGTCAAGTGCGGATTGGCAGACTAGATAATTATAGATAATCTGCATCGATTTTAATTTTTGATTTTGTAATTGTTTCCGTTACTTTTTTTTTCTGTTGTTTCTGTGTTATTTTATTTGTTGTTGTTTCTGTTGTCTTATTTTTGTTGTTTCTGTTACTTTGTTGTAAACTGCTAAAGATACCACGAAAAAAAAATTAAAATGTGTTCATCAACGTAAGATATCTGCTTTCCAACTTAAGGAGGCAAAGTTACGCAACGAAATATAACTTGTTGCTAACTTAGTCCCAGCAAGTTGTAAACAAAACAAGATTAGCATAAGGCACGTAGGGGCAAACTATCAAACTTATTCATAACAATTAACAATAATAACATTATAACAACAGGCAAGTTAATATTCTCGTACGTAACTATAGGTCAACGAATCCTAAATCTTAATTTTATGTAGGTACACCATAATAATTAATTATTATGTACGCTTTCGTCCTATTAGATATTATGTTACCGTACGCAGCAGAAAGTAATGTACATCGGCCTTTAGAATGACATTTCGGCTTTGTAGAGCGTTGTCTCTGTCTATGTTATAGAGTCTCAATAGCTCAACTGGTAAAGGAGTGGACTGAAAACCGAAAGGTCGACGGATCAAACCCTGCCCGTTGCACTATTAATTGTTGTACCTACTTCTAGCACAAGCCTGACGCTTAGTTGGTGAGGAAAGGGGAATATTAGTCATTTAACATGGCTAATATTCTTTTTTAAAAAATGTTAGGTATATAATGATGTAGCCAACATAGCCAGTTGATGGTATAGCGACCAGCTTTGTGTAAGTCTACTTGACCTAACTCAGGCGTATCTAATTGCCCAGCCTAGTTTCAAACTAGAACAAAAGTAGTGTTTACAGTTTACTCCTTTAATGAGCTAGGTATAACCGGTTTTCGATCACATCTTCGTCCATGTGAATCTAGATTTAAGCTGATACCCGCGACTTCATCCGCGTGGATTTACGTTTTTCAAAATCCCGCGGGAACTCTTTATTTTCCAGGATAAAAAGTAGCCTATCTCCATTCCAAATTTTAGCCAAATCCGTCCAGTAGTTTTTGCGTGAAGGAGTAACAAACATACACACACACACACACATACAAGCTTTTGCCTTTATAATATTATTCGGGATTGTGTAACTAGCTGATGCCCGCGACTTGCCCGCGTTAATTTAGGTATTTTCCAGGACAAAAGTAGCCTACCCGTCCCTGAGACGAAAGATATCTCTGTACCAAATGTCATAAAAACATATAAAGGCATAACTCTTTAATAATCCTATGGCATCACCACAATTTAAGATATATGCAATTCCTTACAGCATCAGGGCTGAGGAGTGTAAGAGCCTGTTAATAAAAGATATAAAAAAAAGGGCTGAGGAGCTGGGTCCTTGAGTTCAAAAAGTCTTTACTTAGTAGGTACCTCCAGTACACAACAAACCTATGTTCAGCGATGGACGTCTATGGATATCAGCGAAATAAAAAAGTCGTTTTACTGAATGACGTAAGATTGAGACGACGATGATGATCACAACACGAATGTTAATAATATTGTCTTTTTAAATGCCGTCGCAAGAGTTTCTTAACTCAAAGTGAAATCTTAGATCCCTCAGGATAATCTGCTTATAACAAAAAGAAAGTAATTCCAAGCCAATTCCAAAGTACACGCACCGTGAAAGATATTCAATTTGACTGTAACAATAAAACAAAGAGATCCACGCAATGTATAGAGAGGGAATTGCACTTTTCTTTAGTTCAAAATTGACTCCACGCTTCAGCGAGACGAGCCTATTTTTAACCGACTTCAAAAAAGGAGGAGGTTCTCAATTCGTCGGAATCTTTTTTTTATTGGCATGAGCCGCGAGATTGAATTTTCCTCAGACCAATGATTACGGCATTTTCAATATTGATACAAGTTACATCACATCGGGAATGTCATACAAAGGCGTGCCCATATAAGGATCGTCCATAGAGGTCACTTCAGCGCTGTAGAAATAGTATCTACTTATTTAAGATTTTACATCCCACCGACTTTGATGGAATTAATTCGAGCGTCGAAACACAATAGCGTGTGAGTAAAATGGACGAAAAAATCAACGCAGCTCAAACTACTGGACAGATCGGGCTGCCTTGTTTTAAAGCTCAAGTTTGTCTACACAACTACAGCCAGCGCTCCAAGCGTAAACGTAGCGAAATTAAAGTCATTGGGATTGAATTTTTGACTTCAATTCAAGGTTTTTTAGGTCCATTTTACTCGTCGGTGTTTCGACTCTCGAATTCTAGCAACGTTGGTGAGACGTAAAATCTTATACTAAGCGTACTGAACCCTGAAAACATTACACACCTTTTTAGGCTTTTAAATAAGTTGCCAATTGACTCTTTTTGTGGCATATAAGTCTCTTTTATCCACAGCTTTTACCATCTGAAATATATCTTTGCGAAAAAAAGTAATTTGACCGTATTATCACACCTCACACCTTTGACCTTCTCGTTTCGTTTTCATTACGTTAGCCTTTTTGCTGTCTGGTTTTATACCTCATTTTTAAAAACCGAGGAAACATCTCTTCTCCAAATAAATCTATATATATATAAAAGGAAAAGGTGACTGACTGACTGACCTGACTGACTGATCTATCAACGCAGAGCTCAAACTACTGGACGGAACGGGCTGAAGTTTGGCATAAAGATAGATATTATGACGTCAGCATCAGCTAAGAAATGATTTTGAAGGATAGGGGTTTGAAATTTGTGTAGTCCACGCGGACGAAGTCGCGAGCATAAGCCAGTCAGATATAAAACAAAGTAGCAATCAAAACATAATATTATAGTGATGCCTTCTTTTTGGGAGGTCGGGAGTTCGATCCCGGGCACACACATTTTTTTGGGTTTCTGTACCTCAAAAGGAAAAAAAGGAACCCTTATAGGGGCACTTTGTTGTCTGTCTGTCTGTCTGTCTGTCCATCTGTCCGTGGTCTGTCAAGAAAACCTATAGGCTGCGTTGCGTATACTTCCCGTTGACCTAGAATCATGTTTGGTAGGTAGGCAGGTCTTATAGCACAAGTAAAGGAATAAATCCACAAATCGTTAATTTGTGGGGTATCATGAAAGGTCTTCATTTGTACATTCTAAAACAGATTTTTATTTATTTTTATGTATAATAGTTTTTGATTTATTGTACAAAATGTCGAAAATACATACAGACAGCCAACAAAGTGATCCTATAAGGGTTCCTTTTTCCTTTTGAGGTACGGTCCTAAAAATACAACCCAAAATCAAGTTTCTGTATACTTTGTGCTACCCGTGTGAAGGGGTCAGGTCGTTAACTAATTAATGATCTTTTTTGACAAATTTCGCCATTGAATCGAAGTTTGATTGGAATCGATATAAAGTAAATGGCGATGGTGAAACTTTTCCGACCCTTTGCCTGCGCGAAGTGCTTGAGTGGCGCCATTAAAACTTTTTACATTCATTTTCATCAAATGAAGCGTAATATATGAAATAGCCGTGATAGCCTAGTGGTTAAGATGTCGGTGTTCTATTCGCGAGATCAGGGGTTCTTGTTTAGGGTTCCGTACCGCACAAGGAAAAACGGAACCCTTATAGGATCACTTTGCTGTATGTCTGTCTGTCTGTCTGTCTCTTTGTCTCTCTGTCTGTCTGTTTGCATGTTTGTCCGTCTATCAAGTTATCTACAGGGTACTTCCCGTTAACTTAGAATCATGAAATTTGGCAGGTAGGTAGGACTTATAGCTGATATAAGGGGGAAAATCTGAAAACCGTGAATTTGTGGTTACATCACACAAAAAAAAATTAAATTGTGGTCATGAACTAAAAATTAGTATTTTCAATTATGGAAGTAAGATAATTATATCATGTGGGATAGCATATGAATGGGCTTCACCTATGCATTCTAAAACAGATTTCTATTTATTTTTATGCATCATAGTTTTTGAATTATCCTGCAAAATGTCGAAAAATACGATTGTAGTACGGAACCCTTATTGCGCGAGCCTGACTCGCACTTGGCCGGTTTTTTAAATAGAGATAGTGAGCAAACGAGCAGGCGGGCCATCTGATGTTAAGTGATTACTGTCGCCCATGAACAATTGCAGCACCAGAGGAACCGCCGATGCGTTGCCGGCCTTTTAGGAATTTGTTGGTCCGCCCCTTGAATAACCCCATGTTGTAATCTAGTGGGAGCACCGCCGATGGGAGTTGATTCCACAGTTTGCATGTGCGTGGAAAGAAGGGTCTGGCACAACGGACGGTCGGATTGCACCAGACACCCAGGTGGTGAGGGTGAAATTGCTTACGGTGGCGCGCGGTGCGGTTGTAGAAAAAGGTGGATGAAATGAGGTCAAAAAGCTCTTAAGAGCACTCCACATTATAAAGGCACGCATAGAGAGCTTACGTCTCTGCGGTGCTCCAGGCTTTCCAACGAGCCGGTTAGTTTGGGATCGTCAACAAGTCGAATAGCCCGGCATGTATCTGACTCAAACTTTTTGGAGTTTTGCGCGTTTCAAGTTTCAAGATCATAATCCTAATAACTTATTAGGGTATCAATTTATTAGGATTTCTGCGAGTCTGAGTATGATCTTTTGTCAAGGTCGATTAAGAATCGGTTGAACCGTACTTCAGTCATGCGGCCATGTGTGACGCCCTTTACAGTTACAGTTATCTACTTCAGTATTCGATCCCAGGCTTTGTCTCTCAATTTAATTTAGCGACGCCATTTCACTTTAATTCGATCCATTACATTTAGTTTACCTTTTTTTCCTTTTAGGACATGACATGATAACATCCTTATGACATTAGCTGATACTTACTTAGTTTCCTATTTTCCTTCTGAACGAAAATCGGTTTAACTAGATTATAGTCGAGCTAGATTTTAGCCTTATTCAATTTACGGTGCTTTTGCACTAATCCGATCTGATATTCTGCCAAACTTGAGATCTGCCCGTTCGCTCTCGTCGTCGGCCCATATGGACGTTTACAGATAAATAATAATTTGTTTCTGCGACGTCATTATGAAAAAAATACAACGATATAATATCAACAATTTTCGCATATTTTGCTTTTTTTATATCTATATATAGTTATCTTCGGAAAACAATGGTTTGGTTTTCCCACGTATAAGTAAGTAGCGGTATACGGATTTTTAAAACACGCGTACGATGTCACGGTTATGATACAGGTAATAGGTAGGAACCTACATTATGTCATGCAAGGTTATGTGTAGATAATAAAGTGGTATTGTATTGCTTTCAATAGCAATATCGGTTTACGATAAATTCAGGAAGCAATTGGTTCCTAGGTACTATTTCATGATTGCTTTAAGGTAAGTGATTGGGGAATTTAAGTTAGATAATAATAGAGGTAATAGGTACACAATGGTTTTATAATAAAAGTATAAATTTATAGATACTTATTGTTGGTATTTAGCAGTTTATTATTAGTTCAACGGTTAAAGGAACGGACGAGAGCTGGACGCTGACGCCCACCCGCTGCGCAGAAAAAGACAGTGGAGAAGAAGGCGACATTATGCTCACCTTCTCCCGCCTTAGGTATTGGGTGTAGAATGTAGACCTATGCCGGTTCAACATCAGGACGTCTGTCGCATCCGATATCCGGGATCCTGAGACGCCTTATACTTGACGCGGACGGTACCGCTGGGTTTTTTAGTGGGTATGCCGAAGGCTGTAAAAATTGCCATTGAGTCCCACATACCCGCCCTTGTCCAGGATGCGTAATTGGGTATTTTCCTACTTTTGAATTTGACAAATATTATTACTTTATTATAAACTAGGATAAAAATAATGACGTACGCTGAAAAAAATATTGAAATCCAACAAAGATTTACAAAGTTACAGGCATTTTAATTTTGGACTGGGAGGGTTTTGTAATCCCTTTCTCGCAAAACGAAAATTTGTATGAAACTGCACGAGGCTACTATGGCATTAGTAAGGTGTGACGTCAAAATGCTATATCGCTATCTCTGTTTAATCAGACATATTTACATATTTAAATGCTTATAACTTTTTTGTTATTTGATTGATTTAATTAATTTAAATCAGTTTTCGTCATTATCCTAGTTTATAATAAAGTAATTAAAAAAATGGAGTCAAATACCCAATTACATTTTTTTTCCCCCCCGAAAAGGCATAATTAATATGAAGCGCAAGCCTATTCTCACAATGAAAAAAAAATGTTGGTGTTCTTAGAAATCAGACTTCAAGTTCAATAAAACCATCTCAGTAACATCCCCAGTACCTATGGAGTACCCATGACCTAGACCTATTTACCTAAATAGCGCGGCCATCCATCACTGCTCGCTGTTGCGCGCGCGAAATACGTCGCTGTCAAACTTTGCATCCCTACGCTAAAGTTTCTCGATGTTTCCTAAAAGATTTCATACTCAATCATTTTATATTTACCCATTGAAGGGATTTAAGTGTTTTACAAAGATTACGTGAAGTTAGAAGTTATATATGATGCCCGCGACTTTGTTCGCGTTGTCGAAGTCGCAGGCATCAGCATCTTGAAAATATATTTCTAAACTAGCTTATGCTCGCGACTTCAAACTACACAAACTTCAAACCCCTATTTCACCTCCTTAGGGGTTGAATTTTCAAAAATCCTTTCTTAGCGGATGCCTAAGTCATAATAGCTATCTGCATGCCAAATTTCAGCCCGATCCGTCCAGTAGTTTGAGCTGTGCGTTGATAGCTTAGTCAAGCAGTCAATCACCTTTTCCTTTTATATCTGTTGCATACCATTAGGCAATTTATGCTATGAGGGGCGGGTGGGACGTATCCGTGTCGGACACAAGTCCCATAAAAATTTATGTAATAAAAAAACATATTTCGTCAAAATTTGTTAAATGGATGGGCTGTGAGAAAGTAAGATAGATAAACAGCTGCGCGATTGCGGGAGAATGATAGCTACAATGTCACGATCGCAATCACCTCTGATTGGTTGACGCTCGCTCACTATTGGCTACAATGCATTGTTGCAACAAGAATTGCACAAATTCAGCCAATCACAACAATTGAGATTGTAATAATGATTGATGCAGGTTTTAGGCAATCGCCCTACAGATAGACGGACACGGTTTCGCGAAATATTAGTATGGATAACATAAGCGTGTTATTTTGGGAGTGTTTACTGACCCGAGAACGAAACGATTAGATTGAGTAATGTGTAGTAGTACGTACCTATACAAAGCTGATGCTTGCGACTTTTATTTTATACTAAGTAGCTGATGCCCGCGTGGATTTAGGTTTTAAAAATCCCGTGGGAAGGGAAATTAAATATCACTCGCTTTAACGGTGAAGGAAAACATCGCGAGGAAAGCTGTATGCCTGAGAGTTCTCCATAATGTTCTCAAAGGTGTGTGAAGTCTACCAATCCGCACATGTGGTAGACTATGGCCAAAACCCTTCTCACTCTGAGAGGAGACCCGTGCTCTGTAGTGAGCCGGAGATTGGTTGATCATGATGATGATGAATACAATTTGTAAGAGCAAACTGTCTGTACTTAATGAGGTACAAGTTTTCGCCTTATTGATCGCTAAAACAGTAACAGAACTTAGATACATAAAGGACATAGGTAATTAAATAAACGTATTATATATCACTTGTATAGACTGTAAATTTATATAATACAGGAGTGTTTGTATCATGTTTTGATGTTCTTTTTTTATACATGTGTATCAAAAATACACATAAGTATCTATTACTTACTAGATGATGCCCCACAACTTCGTTTTCGTGGACTAACGTTTTTTAAAAATTCCGTGGGAACTCTTTAATTTTTAGGGTTCCGTACCTCAAAAGGAAAAACGGACGAAAACCCTTATAGGATCACTTTGTTGTCTGTCTGTCTGTCTGTCTGTCTGTCTGTCTGTCTGTCTATCTGTCTGTCTATCTGTCAAGAAACCTACAGGGTACTTCCCGTTGACCTAGAATCATGAAATTTGACATGTGGGTAGGTCTTGTATCTAACATTAGGGGAAAAATCTGAAAACCGTGAATTTAGGGTTAGATCACACAAAAAAAATTAAATTGTGGTCATAAACTAATAATTAGGATTTTTAATTTTCGAAGTAAGATAACTATATCAAGTGGGGTATCATAATATGAAAGGGCTTTACCTGTACATTCGAAAACAGATTTTCATTTATTTTTAGACTTAATAGTTTTTGAATTATCGTACAAAATGTCGATAAAATACGATTGTAGTACGGAACCCTCAGTGCGCGAGTCTGACTCGCACTTGGCCGGTTTTTTCGGTTCAACTGTTGGGCCGTGACAAGCTGACAGATAGACAGACACATTTTAATGTAAACGGGTACATACCACGATTAATTTTTGTTTTTATTTGTCCCCGTTATATACATTAAAACCCGTACCCGTTTGTACCCGTTATATACATTAAAATATGTCGTTAAACCACGAAATAAGCTTAAAATCATTAGACAGACACACTTTCGCATTTACAATATTACGATTAGTATGGATAATATCTTTACATAAAACTTTACATGTTCTAAATTTCATATAATGACTCAATAAAGGTTGACTTGTATTACGCTTAATAATAGATACACGACACACATGACACCACAAAGCCTGCTTCAAAATTCCGGCTATGTTTACCCAACGAGGTCCATCACATTCACAATTTCATACGCAGCCCTGGAGGCTGCGCTACGCCTGCTACGCTAGTAGCTAGGCTGTAGGATATAAGGCAGTTTTGCCGGGACCTTTGCCTGAGGCGAGCGTTCTACGCACGACTCTTTGTCTATGGAAACGAATTCGAAAATCGAACCATTAAATCGAACGTTTAGAAATTGTGCTCATTTCATATTTTTTTTTAATCTAACTACTTTTTAAAGGTTTAAAGGATGTAAAAAAAATAAAAAAAAATGCAACGGTTTTTCCTTGTGTTTAAAAATAAACTCAAGTTCAGTGCATAGTTTATCAGGAGAGTGCCTAATAATATGTAAATATGTAAGTATATTGACGTCTGTGCTTTTTCCCTCGTTACTTTATTCATGAAGGCCTTACCAATACTTCAGTTTTAGAGTTCTAAGTCTGACGTCAACTAATGATAGCTCTACAAAGTCAACTTGGCTTTTCTCAAGGAGACGGGCGTGTTTGTTGTTACTTACTTATTTATTCTATGACAAATTTATACGGAATACCAATTTTTATATTAAGAAGATTACTATTTAAGGGTGAAATAATTTGTCTGTCTTCCTTTAGACACCTACCAATACAACTAAATATATTTTTAAAAGTTTATACATTCATTGTTCTATCTTACTAAAAGCTTATGTGCGTTTATTTGTTTGTAACATCTTTACCTCACTACCTCAATCGATTTTAACGAATCAGACGATTCAAATAAGCGCTTGTAAAATTTTATTTGAATAAAAATCTTTTTATTTTGTGTCAAAGCTTATACTAGTACATTACTACCTGGAAAAGGACATAAACCTACTTTTTAACCTGGGAAAATAAATCAATTCCACGCCATTTAAAAAATAGTCATTTATTGCCTATATCGTCATTATGAATTAACTGATGCGGAGAGGGAGGGAAGGATTCAGGGGAAGGGGGGTTATTGTGAGCTACGTTTTACTAAAGTAAATAATTTAATGACGTCCATGTAGTAAAGGATCGTATCTTACCCTAATAAATCATCTCGTACAACTTTGCCCTAAGGCTTTAATATTATCTATTCTAAAAACCGATAGACGTACGGGCCGTAAACCCAAGGAGGAAGGCGGGGGCATCCCATAGGTAAGCCCAGTGAGGTAACTGTACCGCTGAGACAGCATAGTAGTATGCAAACTGCGTTCCTGTGCCGGCTCATCATAGCGTTGACGGGTCCGCTGGGTTTTAGTGGGTATTCTGGTGTGTTACAGTGAGTCCCACATACCTCCCCGGAAGAAACGTGGTCTACTGCGTTGCTTTCGAGGAGGATGCGTAAAAAGGGGTCCCAAGGTGCTAGAACAGCGATCTCGCACCAGAAAGCGTACCACCAGGTAGACAGATACTTACCATCACACAGAGAGTTATGTAATACAACCTTGTCTACCAATCCGCACATGGCCAGCGTGGTAGACTATGGCCAAAACCCTTCTCACTCTGAGAGGAGACCCGTACTGTGCTCTGTAGTGAGCCGGTGATGGGTTGATCATGAATACAACCTTACAGCTCGAGCTTATATATACTTTATTATTATAAAGAGGTCCGCTGTGCCAGATCCTTCTTTCCACGCACATGCAAACTGTTGAACCAACTCCCATCGGCGGTGTACCCACTAGATTACAACATGGGGTTATTCAAGGGGCGGACCAACAAATTCCTAAAAGGCCGGCAACGCATCGGCGGTTCCTCTGGTGCTGCAAATGTTCATGGGCGGCGGTGATCACTTAACATCAGGTGACCCGCCTTGCTCGTTTGCTCGCTATCTCTATTAAAAAAAAGGTACTTAAAGTTAATAAGTTTGTTTGTAGGAAGTGATCTCTGGAACAACTGAACCGATTTTGCAAATTCTTTCACCAGTAGAAAGCAATATTCCTGAGTGACAAGCACTATATTTTTTTTAAGTAGAGATCCCTACGAAAATTGTAATAAGCTACCCTTGCGAAGCCGGGGCGGGTCGCTAGTTTTTAATATAGCTATGACACATGACAGACGGACAGATCGCGCAGCAATGTAGCGGAACATTGCTGCCTAGCTCGGAATGTATGTAATCTCATATTATAAGCTTATAGAGATTGTATGGGGACCACTAGTGCCGCGACAGCACTGTTGCGGCAGCACTGCTGCGTACAGCGTGGTTCAGAATCATACCATAAGACTTAGGGCTTTTTTATATTGACAGGTATTTCAGGTAATTTAGGGTTAAATCAAACTTTAGGGGGGTCGACCCTCTTTTTCATACAAATAACTCCCCCAACAAGGTATTAAACTGACAACGCGTCAGAATTCCATCGAATTAAAAATCAGAAATGTATAAAAAGTTGAAAGCGCACAAGTGCGGCTATTAGACCATAGACTTAGACAAAAGCTTTCTCCATTGTTTGATGAAGGCTGTTAGAATCGCAGTACCCAAACAAAGGTCTATCAGATACTATAAAGTAAATTAAAAACACAAATTGCCTCTCGCGGTGTAATTTATGTGTCATTGCGTTATATAGCAGAGATTAAAACGGGTACCGCCTTAATTTATTGATGTCATCTTAAAGACTTGCAAGCATAGAGATACCATTACTAGAGGATCAAATCTGACACATCAATGCAGATGAATGTCGGTATGACTTTATGTTGGTGCCTACGGCTTAGGCCCCGCCTCGAGCAAAAAGATCATGTTGACAAAACTAAGTGATCATTTATATTAAACTAGCATATTCCCGCGACTTCGTCCGCTTGGACTAGGTACACAAATTTCGAACCCCTGTTTTACTCCTTTAGGGTTTGAACTTTCAAAAATCTTTTCTAAGCTGATGTCTACGTCATAATAGCTATCTGCATGCCAAATTTCAGCCCGAGCCGTCCAGTAGTTGGAGCTGTGCGTTGATAGCTCAGTCAGTCAGTCAGTCAGCTTTTTCTTTTATATATACTTATATAGATTTGTGTTAAAATTTTATTTCTCTACTCTACTTATAGATTACAAAAAATCTATGAGAGGGGTAAATCTCTCAACATTGGGCGTAGGTACAAACTTACATATTCATTATTCATCGTACCGAACCCTTTCCACGCGATTTCAACTCGCACTTATGCAGCGTCTTTTTAAGATGTTTCCATTTCTAGAACATCCTCAAATAACAAACAATCTCTAAAAATAATGGAATTTCAATAGTACGCCAAACCAACCAACCATCTCGCTTCGAAAGGGTTCTTACTAGATTTTTACCATATTTTAACATGGGGTTATTCCGTGGGGTTATTCAAGGGTCAGATCAACAAATGCCCAAATGACCGCAACGCATTGGCGGTTCCTCTGGTGCTGCAAATGTTCATTGGCGGCGGTAATCACTTAGCATCAGGTGTTTGCTTGCTATTTTTATAATTGGGTATTTCCTTTTATATATTTTGGGACTTCATCAAAAATAATTTATATCTCAGTGGTTATTAAATAGTGGGTCTTCCGAAATACGCCAAATCCACGTCCTTTGTTAGTTTTAATTGTAATAACCATTTTAAATTGTCGATTAAACTTTAAAAGTACGAGTACAAGTTCATAGAATATCGCATACTAAGCGCGCGTTTTGACGTTTGATAAAAAGTTACTGATTTGACTAAGTAGTTGTCAAATACCGTATTATACACAAAAGCAGGTCAACTCTCTAGGTTAACTGGTGCGATTCATACGCATAATTTGTTCTTAAAATTCAAGGGCACATTTCAAGTTGGATATTTGCAGTATTCAGCCGTAAGACATTTGGAAATGACGCGGGAAAATTTAATGAGCAAGAAAATATGTGAAGGCAGCTAGCGTGAACATTCCTACGTACAAATAAAACTCTCAAGTGTTAATGTGACGAGCTGATGTGCTCGATATCTGATAGACGTGGAAGTTCAATTCAAATTCAGCACAAAAAATCTGCTTATAGTCCCCCGAATGATTGCAGATAATTACAAGGAAAAAACCGGCCAAGTGCGAGTCAGGCTCGCGCAACGAGGGTTCCGTACTACAGTCGTATTTTTTCGACATTTTGCACGATAATTCAAAAACTATGATGCATAAAAATAAATAAAACTCTGTTTTAGAATGCACAGGTGAAGCCCTTTCATATAATATCCCACTTGATATAGTTATCTTACTTCGAAAATTGAAAATACTAACTATTATTTCATGACCACATTTTAATTTTTTTTGTATAATGTAACCACAAACTCACGGTTTTTAGATTTTTCCCCGAATGTCTGCTATAAGACCTACCTGCCTGCCAAATTTCATGATTCTAGGTCAACGGGAAGTACCCTGTAGGTTTCTTGACAGACCGACAGACAGACAGACAGTCAACAAAGTGATCCTATAAGGGTTCCGTTTTTCCTTTTTAGGTACGGAACCCTAAACAAATAAAACTCTAACGTATTTGAAGTTGGCAAAAAGTTACTGTAGGTACGTAATAATAATTATTATCGACTTAAAAATTGGTGAAGCGCGAGTCGGACTCGTACACGAAGGGTTCCATCGTACAAGAAATATAATACTTTTCAATTTTTTTTAGTGTTGTAACCATAATTTCACAATGAACCAAAAGCTTCATTTGCTATAATCCGCCGAAACAGATCAGATCTGTATGGTGCAAGTGCAACATGCACCGCCCGCCCTCCCACTGCAAACATGCAGGAAAAACCAGCTACCAAGCAAGCAATACGCACCACCACCACGCAGCACCACTGAAATCCCAAAACACACTCGACGCAAAGGAAATATGCACCTAACTATCTTTACTAAGGTAGTAGTGACACTAACTAACCAAAATACCTACACTTACTAACTTACACTAACCTAACCTATAACAGTAGAGTCTAACTTCTCTCTCTCAGCATTCTGAGAAAGAGAAGTTAGGGAAGTGTTTGATGATAGTTTACCACGTTGCAGCTGGCCAAGTGCAGGTTCGTAAATCACACATCACACCTTTGAGAACATTATGGAGAACTCTCGGGCATGCAGGTTTCCTCACGATGTTTTCTTACCGTTAAAGCAAGTGCACATGACTCCGAAAAGTTATAGGTGCGTGCTTGAGATCGAACTCCTGACCCCCCGACTAGGAGGCCGACCTCTTAATCACTACGCTATCACCATCATGAGACCTTTCGCCGGCTCACTATAGAGCACGGGTCTCAGATTGAGAGGGGTTTTGGCCATAGTCTACCACGCTGACCATGTGCGGATTGGTAGACTTTACACACCTTTGAGGAAATTATGGAGAACTCTGAAGCATGCAGGTTCCCTCACGATGTTTTCCTTCACCGTTGAAGCAAATGATATTTTAATTCTACTTAAAACGCACATAATATCCGGGATCGAACCGCCGACCTCCGATTAGAAGGCGGACGTCCTAACCACTAGGCTATCACTGCTTCTAATTAAATATGGTAGAGGAAAAATGTAATAGAAGTAAGCGAGAAAACTTTTAGACGTTTAATTCAAAAGGAAATAGTAATATGATGGGTAATAATATGCACATTTATATGCAGACAGGGAGCATGGATAATATGCAAAGAGCGTGACCATCGTTACGTGTCTAGTGATATGAATCTCTTACGGCAGAACTCATCAGGGGGCACCGCAGTGCACTCGCCAAGACGAGCCAATATGATTAGTCAGATATGCCCGTCCGGGGTCCTTTTTCAAACGGCTTCTGCTGGCGACTCGTCGACGCGGCTCCAAGATTGCGAGCTGCACGCGCTGCGCGCAGAATTTTCAATAAATGTTCAACACAAAAGCATTACATAAACATTATTTTTACTAAAAGAAAACGGCAAGTACTCGTGCACTGAGGGTTCCGTACTACAATCGTATTTTATCGACATTTTGCTCGATAAATCAAAAACTATTATGGTTAAAAATAAATAAAAATCTGTTTTAGAATGTACAAGTAAAGCCCTTTCATATGATACCCCACTTGGTATAGTAATCTTACTTTGAAAGTTTTAAATAGCAATATTTGTTCATGAACACATTTTAATTTTTTTCTTGTGATGTAACCACAAATTCACGGTTTTCAGATTTTCCCCCTCATGTCTGCTATAAGACCTACCTTCCTGCCAAATTTCATGATTCTAGGTCAACGGGAAGTACCCTGTAGGTTTCTTGACTGACAGACCGACAACAAAGTGATCCTATAAGGGTTCCGTTTTTCCTTTTGAGGTACGGAACCCTAAAAATAGTTTTAAACAACAACCCTGCCTGCGACGCGAAAGTCACACTAAGAGGGGGGCTGAGGTGGGGGTGGAGGTGGCTTCAAATCATCTCCCGACGTCTAGGACTAGTCGAACTAGGAATAGTATTCTCGTTTCCCCTTTACTAAGCGTGAAGTACAGTTTGTGCTAAGGGCGGTTTCAGAATAGCGTTTTATACGCGCGTATAAGCTCGTTTTTGGAAGCGCATGTAGGCGCGTATAGGCGCGCCTTTTGGCACACGCTCAACTCGTACGAGCGTTGACGCGCTTCTAAGCTCGTATCGTATAAGCGCGAACCGCGAGAGACACCTCCCCGCAACACCACCGCGGTTCAAGCGAACACGCCGAAATATGCCCGTATTTATGCCCGGTTTTTTGAAGCGCGTAATGTAGCGCGCGTGTAAGCGCGCATGCTGAAACGACCGTATACGCGCAAAAGTCTGAAACCGCCCTAAAAGTGGGTAACGACTTCTATAGATAAAATTGGTAACGGTCCGTCTTATTTTGAAGTAGGTATATGATTGTATGTGTCGTTTTACTTATAGGTGAACACCGCGCCAGTAGTATATCACTATGTATGTAGTCTACGCATATATGCTACTAATTTGTATGCTGTCCGTCCGTCCATCCGTTTGTCGGGCGGGCTGTATACAGAATCATGTATTCCTGTTGCCACTATAACTAAAAATAATAATAATTTCAAAATGGCCGCTATGATTTAACAGAAATTAAAAAGTGTTATTTCTTGCACGACGATACGGAACCATTCGTATGCGATTCCGAATCGCTCTTGACTGATTTTTATATAAAATACGAATACGAAAGCATTAATAATTTTGAAGTTGATAAATAAAGCTATAACAACCAACAATGAAAAACATATTTTATGAACGATTCAAAAGAGCTCGTTAAATTCTATTTGAATGATCATAATAAGTATATTTTGAATTTAATTTGTAATTCAAGGAACTGTACAAAAGGAAGCTCTGCCACCCTCCGTCACGTTGCCAGTTTACATTATATTATTACACCATCACAAAAGGTTTTCTAACTTTCGAGTTCGAGGCTTCACTAAAATTTTTCTAACTTTTACAAAAACTCTATTGTGATGACGGATTATTCAAATTACGACAAATAGGTTAAAATGAAAACCATTTTTTAAGTCAAAAAAGCTTTTCAAGTGTTTCCGCAATGCATAGCGTACAAAACTCGGGTCAATGCCCCGCCTACGACGCGGCATTGACTCCGAGTGGCCTACTTACGCAATGTTCTTTGACCTGTATCGTCAGTAAGATGTTTTATTTGCAATACATTGTAAACTTTTACAAAATATCATATCAGTAATCATCAATACTATCACCTGTCTTTGTTTTTGCCAGCGTTCTAATTACCTACTAAAACTTTTTTTAATCAAAACTTATGTTGTAGGTAGTTTTTAATATCGGCCTAAAATTCGTTATCATATTAGTATTTTTCCTCCTCTTTAGTCATCGATATAGAATTTGGGTTGAAATTTTGAGAAGCGAAAAATTGAGAAAACTAATTAGAGTTGATAGAAGCTTATGTAAATATTACAAAAGAAAAATAAAACAAAACCTCTAACTATGACAGTCTTAGAAATCTAAATATATAAAAGGAAAAGGTGCCTGACTGACTGACTGACTGATCTATCAACGCACAGCTCAAACTACTGGACGGATCGGGCTGAAATTTGGCATGCAGATAGCTATTATGATGTAGGCATCCGCTAAGAAGGGATTTTCGAAAATTCAACCCCTAAGGTGGTGAAATAGGCGGTTGAAAGTTGTGTAGTCCACGCGGACGAAGTCGCGAGCATAAGCTAGTCTAAATATATAAAAGGAAAAGGTGACTGACTGACTGACTGACTAATCAATCTATCAACGCACAGCTCAAAATACTGGACGGACCGGGCTGAAATTTGGCATGTAGATAGCTATTGCTACGTAGGCATCCGCTAAGAAAGGATTATTGAAAATTCAACCCCTAAGTGGGGGAAATAGGGGTTTGAAATTTGTGTAGTCCACGCGGACGAAATCGCGAGCATAAGCTAGTTAACAATAAATGTTTACAAACTTAGTTATGCTGTTTGCGTTGCAAACGGATTTGTTTTATGATAATTTAACCGAACAAGAAAGTAATAACTTTCATTCCGAGGTATAAGTAGAACCCTCAGTGGGCTAGTTTGACTGGCACTTACCAGGGTTTATTGTTTTTATTAAAACCAGTAAAAATTCCAGTTTTATAATCGGCATCTATAATTTTTTTAGGATCGTAATAACTGCGAACGTTTTCCCTTGGGCAATTTGCATAATTTTCTCCTGAATGAAATTAATGTTACGTCGACACTCCATGGGTACGTGCATGCTTTTATATTTATCAGTATCAACCGCTAGACGTCCACACTTAGAGGTCTCTTATAGGGACTTCCAGACGCCACGGTCTTGTGCCACCTAAAGCCAGCGGCTCCCTGCGACTCATTTCATGTCGTCTATCTACCTAGTGGGGGCTCTTCCAAATCAGCGCTTTTCGGTGCAAGGTTATACAACGTTAGTTTTAGTATATTACGCAAAACCTGAAAGTAGTTTGTTCAGAATCAGTAACATAATTGATTGCAATCATTTTTACAACGCGTTATAATATTTTGTAAAAAATTTGACGACCTCCCTGGCGCAGTGGTGAGCGCTGTGGTCTTAATAGTGGGAGGTCCCGGGTTCGATTCCTGGCAGCGGTTTGGAATTTTATAATTTCTAAATTTCTGGTCTGGTCTGGTGGGAGGCTTCGGCCGTGGCTAGTTACCATCCTACCGGCAAAAGCCGTGCCGCCAAGCGATTTAGCGTTCCGGTACGATGCCGTGTAGAAACCAAAGGGGTATGGGTTTAATAAAAACAGCTATACCCCTTCCAGGTTAGCCCGCTATCATCTTAGACTGCTGAATCACTTACCACCAGGTGAGATTGCAGTCAAGGCTTGTATCTGAATAAAAAAAAAAAAAAAAAACTTTAAAATCCTGCAAGTTTAGACACCTAGTAGTTGAATGACCGCATGCATCAGTTGATTCGAGCCGTGCAAACGGCAGCGCGCACGATCGACGCCTGCTGTCTCGTTCGCTCATACCCGCGCGCTTGGGGTGACCATGTTTTTGCGATGACAACGACTCAACACAACAAGCTTATAACTTCGTAAATTTTCATTAAATATTTTTTAAATTGTGTTTGTACCTACATATTCTTTATGTGAAAATATTCGATACGTGTTTCGGCTTTTGCGTTAACTAAAACTAACGTTGTATACAGCACATTGGGTGGGACCCCAGCGTCTATCAGTTTTTCGAACTATGTGCTCTGCCCATTGCCACTTCAGCTTCCCAACCCGTTGAGATATGTCGGTTACTCCAGTTTTCCTATAAATTTTCACATTTCTGATTTGACGTGAGAATGAGAGAGATAACACTTAAGCTATTACAAGGAGAGGAGTTAATTAAATTTTTAGGCCTCAGCGCCTTAGCAGGCGCGAAGAGCTGAATTGCCAATTATTGCGTCATAAGAACAGTCGCTATTTATTCAAAAAGCTTTGTGGAATGAACCTTCTCTACAAGAAGGTATTATTAATTATTTTTCATCACACCAATTCGAAAAACGAAAATTGGCATTACAGGACAGCAGGAACAAAATTCTTTTTTGTTCATAAGGGAGTTTGAACTTTCTCTCTTCTGATTGGTCCACGTTCGCGCTTCGTATGAGTGTTTTCTTTTTTCTCATAGATAGTGATGAAAAATAGTGTGAGTCACGCGGGGCCACAATATTTTGTTCACGGGCGGCGAACTATTGTGATACTATTAGCACAGAGATGACGCCCTTACGTGGCTTTACCTACAGAGTACAGTACGCTTAGTATAGGATTTTAGGTCTCGCCAACGTTGCTAGAATTCGAAAGTCGAAACACAATAACGTCAAAGCAAAATGGACCTAAAGAGCCTTGAATTGTAGTTAAAAATTCAATGCTGATTTTAATTTCGCAACGTTTCCGCTTGAAGCGCTGACTATAGATATGTAGACAAACTTGAGCTTTAAAATAAGGCACTTAAAGATCCAGTTTACTATAACGCGGAAGTTTTTCGACACTCGAATACTATCAACGTTGGTGAGACATAAAATCTCGTACTGAGTACTGAGCGTACATATCTACCCAAACGACTGATCCACTCTTCACTGCTAAGAAAAATAATTAAAGTTTGTTCTGCCGACTTCTGCCGGTCGTTATAATCCCTCCTCCGTCTTACCCCTTTACCCTGGCAGGATTGCTCTGTCTAGCCGTCGCCGCTGACCTATGAAGTATTATTATTATACCTACCTACAATTTATTTTTACCGCCACAAGAAGGAAAATAACAAGACAAGTACAGAAAACATTGTCATTTTTGTGAAGTAGGATACAAAAGGAGGCCTTATCGCTTATTAGTGATCTCTACCAATATCTCTCTTGGCTATGGTATGAGTTTAGTGTTTGTTTGTGACACCAAAAATTCCATATATACGCACGAAACGTTTTGCGTCATCAATCCTCATACGGATGACTAAAGTTTGAAATACTCATCCGCGAGCTGTGTTTCCTACTAATTACAATCTGGGTATCTTTTAAACAAGAATGAATACTAAATAGGCATCTTCTAGGTAAACGCGTCTCGGGCTTTCCATCCGGTATGATTGTGGTCAAGCGTGAATTTTATGATGAACTAGATGATGCTTGTGTAGATTTGGATTTACAAAAATGCCCTTCTCCGGGATATAAGCTAACTCTGTACCAAATTTCATCAAAATCGGTTAAACTGTTGGGCCGTGAAAAACTAGCAGACAGATAACCACACTTTCGCATTTATAATATTAAGTATGGATGGATAAAAAATGAAATGCTATATTTTGTTACGCTCTATCTCTTAGAGATCTAGGAAGGAAGGGCCTTTAAGCTAAATGCATAACATAACAAAGCTCGAAGCTCAAGTTGAAGCTTGCTCGTCGAGCATGTATCTGCGTGTGGATCCACATTAAGAGTTATTAAAATTAGTAAAAGGGAAGCTGAGTAATTGACGGCTACACCATTTTGTAGAATTTGATGAGGGAAGAATCAATAATTCAAATCAGCAAAATCTTGGTTCTGAAATGTTCAATGAATGATGAATTTAAATCAAATCTTAAGCCGGTGGCGTTAGCGGTTCATTTTATCGTCGATTTCATTCTTGATTCCGAATAGATGAAGCGTTAACAAATGAATCTGAAGGGACTTTTTTGATTAAAATTTATCTGATGGCTAACCTGAGGTCGCGGACACAATAATTTTGCTCCCGTAAGTACATATAACTTACATGATTAACAAACGACAAATTTACTAATGTAAACACTCTTAAAGGTACATTTACTATAGTAAATTTGCTGTCAATTAATTACGTAAGCTACTTACATGAGGAAAAGTTACAGCTGCGTGACTTACATCGGCCTAAGATGATCTTATTCTATTCCTATTTCCTAAACTATAAATGGGAACTAGGAGCCAGAAGGGCATGTATTTACCGGTGTTCTTTTTTTTATTTTAGCGGTGCGAATGACCGAATAAGCGAATCGTATCTTGTTCGTCCTAATACAATTTTTCAATGAACGAGAATAGGCACGAAATGACGTAATTTTATTTTATCTGTAAATTGGTATAGGTACGTTGATCTATCTTTATCTTTTATCTATCGACGAGGTAGTCGCTCTGTATAAAACCCCCAGTTTACGTTGACCCAACGGGTTCGGCGAGTGTCGACTAAAGGCAAAAGTGTAAAGGTGAATGCTATTGGCGAATTGCAATAGGATTCTTGAATGCAAGGTGTATGAAAGTCACCCGGTTCAGGGTACTAGCTAAAAATCAGCGCTGTATGTTCTTGTGCATCAAGGCATACAGCATAACTCTGAGCTGGGACCCTTTTTCGGGTTGTGCCACACATGACAGTTTGTCCCGCGCATCTTTTGCTTGAAGCGCGTTGGGCTTATGCTCAGGTGGAAGAAGCGCCGGAATAACCAGCTCTTAGTTATAAGATGTGATGTGTGGCACAGTTTGGAAAATAAATGTCTTTTCTTTCTTTCGTTTCCTTTTCTTTCCATTGCTGGCCGCACATCCCACTCCTTCTCACACATAACTTCTTATTTGGCTCTGTTCTGTACAGCCTGGCTAGTAATCATCCTACTGAAAGAGATCCCACCAAGCAATTTAGCGATCCGGTACGATACCGCTAAGAAACCGATTAGGGATAGGTCAGGGTTTAAAAAACAGCTATACCGCTGGCAGGTTCCATCCTGCTTTAATCTAATATATAAACATACCAGAAGTGAAATTAAATAGGTATTAATCACGACGCGCAGAGGCTTATTGAGAGCTTTTTATAATACATATATATATATATATATATAATGCCGCCTTTTAAAACGGAAGTCACGTGATCTGTTGTGAGAAAGCCATCTTGAGTCGATTGTATAAATGCGGGGTGGTTGATGGTTTTTAAGCGATTCTCGTTCTGACTCGAAACTCGACCGACTATTAAATGCTTTTTGTGTTTATTTTGATTGAGTGGTTGCAATAGCAATTATTGTGCCCTATAGGTTATTATAAAAGGTTATATATATATATATAACCTTTTATAATAACCGGTTATATATATATATATTTATATATATATATATATATATATATATATATATATATATATGTATATATATATATATAACCTTTTATAATAACCTATAGGGCACAATAATTGCTATTGCAACCACTCAATCAAAATAAACACAAAAAGCATTTAATAGTCGGTCGAGTTTCGAGTCAGAACGAGAATCGCTTAAAAACCATCAACCACCCCGCATTTATACAATCAACTCAAGATGGCTTTCTCACAACAGATCACGTGACTTCCGTTTTAAAAGGCGGCAATTACAAGTGCGATAACAAAATCTAGTTACCTTTCGGTCGGATCACAGTTTGTACAGGCAAGCAATGGAATAAAAACATAAACTTTCGGCCGAGTGCATTCGCCGAGCGCGAGGCCAACTTATATTAGGGACATTAACACAGATACCGTACAACTTTTATTGGCTTAGGCTACATAATATGTCTTTGCTAGAGTTTACTATCTCTCCCTTGCAGCTGCGCCCGTCTATAATTTGGTTCCATCTCGGGTTTATCTCGGGTTCTATTGGCATAAAGCCGATGTATTACTTTTAGGAATATATCCTCGCGAACATTGTACGGTACGAGATATCTACTTATTTGCGTATTATTCGTACTTTCACGACGGTAACAGCTTCTGTGCGTGCAGATTTTATCTTGAAAATAGTTTCGCGACAATAGAGCCTAGAGATTCAGAGCCTCAATAGCTCAACGGGTAAAGGAGTAGACTGAAAACCGAAAGGTCGACGGTTCAAACCCCGCCCGTTGCACTATTGTCGTACTTACCTACTCCTAGCACAAGCTTGACGCTTAGTTGAAGAGAAAAGGGGAAAATTAGGCTAATATTCTTTAAAAAAAAAACAGGTACTTAGTATTATGTAATTGTAAGGTTTTTATAGTGTAGATTCCAAAAATATACAAAATTGTATATTTATATAAATACTAGCTGATGCCTGCGACTTTGTCCGTGTGCATTCAGGTTTTCGTAAGATCTTTTTTCTCATTCAAAACACATCGATTCTTTGCTCCGTTGCGACATGATTAAAGGACGAACCAAAAAACAAACTGACTCGCATTTATAATATAAGTAAGCTTGTGTAGAGTATAAATATATACAGTTCTAAAAACGTACTCAGTCTTTTTTTTAAATAAAAATGGCGATCAAAAGTGCAGGTGGGTCACCTCATGTTAAGTGATTATTTAAAAAAGAATATTAGCCATGTTAAATGACTAATGTTCCCTTTTCCTCTCCAGCTAAGCGTCAGGCTTGTGCTAGGAGTAGGTACGACAATAGTGCAAGGGGCGGGGTTTGAACCGTCGACCTTTCGGTTTTCAGTCCACTCCTTTACCGGTTGAGCTATTGAGGCTCTGAATTTGTTGGTCCACCCCTTGATGAACCCCATGTTGTTTTTTAGGTTTTGTTTTTGGAACTTCGTAAAGCTCTTAGGCTGCGATTTTATTCTGAATCCTGATAAGTAGGTATATTTCGATACAGCAGTGATATGATATAGATGTAAAAGTTTATCTATCTTTTATTTATTTAATTTTATTTTACACTTTATTGCACACAACACAAAGTAAACATTGAAAAAACACAATACAGGATCTTAATCTAATAGCTGTAGCATGCAAAGGCGGCCTTATCGCTAAAGCGATCTCTTCCAGGCAACCTTTGACGAAAGGAATCACGAAAGCACGGGTTGGTGC
Organism: Maniola hyperantus; assembly: GCF_902806685.2. Lineage (NCBI taxonomy): Eukaryota > Metazoa > Arthropoda > Insecta > Lepidoptera > Nymphalidae > Maniola > Maniola hyperantus. The sequence continues at coordinate 2,388,969 of NC_048550.1, forward strand.
GGCAGCTGAAAATGGCCCTAGGTATATTATAATATTATAAATTAAACTACATACACAGTACATTCCAATAATACACAAATAATAATATATATAAATATATATACCTATATACATATCTCTATAATATACTACATAATTCTGCTTACATAGATAAATAATAGTTCTTCAAACGATTTTTGAAGGAGTTTAAGGATTTCGTCTGACGTATTTCAGCTGGGAGAGAATTCCAGAGTTTGACACTGTTAGTTACTCTTTTATTTATCGAATACGAGTAAAGCTTTGTATCACCCAGATATACAACTTTTATTGGCATTTTACGTAGCTTTACGAGAGCTATACTATTTATTAGTAGCTTTTGTCCGCGTGGATTAACATTTTTTAAATTCCGTAGATTTCCCGAGATTTCCGACCCTTTCCCCGAGATAAAAGTAGCCTAGATCACATTTGCATAGCTTTCTTGCTGCCTGCCAGAATGCCATCAAACTCCGCTGTCGTTTTAAAGCTTAGTCCAGAGAACAGACAGTGAATAAATGCGAAAGTGTGTCTGTCTGTTACTTGTCCGCGGTCCTACAGTTTTACCGATTTTGTAAAAGGCACTGAGATAGCTTGAATTTCGGAGACGGATATTGGCTCTCCGGATTTATCCCGGAAAGAAAAAAAGTTTTCACGCAATGTATGTTTTGCTTGTACGAAGTCTATGTATGTATAACAAAATATATTTTAATCCTCACTTATTTTTTATGTTTTTGATTTAATTTAATATTCAAACACCAGTTACATTACAATGCTAAAAGGCTCATCAGACATTATTTCAACCTATTGTACCTGCATTTTATTGAATAAAAAAAATCATTAATTCATTCATTCATTCATATTCAAAACCTTAATCCACGTGAATGAAGTTTCATGCACCACCTAGTAGGTAGCTTATAGCTTTACCAGTACGAAGGCCGATCATTAATTTCACTATGCTATGTCCGATCGGGATACTAAATCATTTAGTGGTAATGCTTTGCTGGTGGTAGGTAATTTGTAGCGATCGAAACTATGCGGTTTCAACTTGGAGTAAACACCCCACGGACCAATTAAACATACATAAATATAGCTATCTTTAGGTGTAGCTATATCTACAGTGCGACAAGGCTATCTTGGCGCGTGGCGAAAATCGGAACTAACGTTGCCGTCAAGTGTGCCCTTTGTTCTTGTTTGAATATTCTAAGCCTTTGTTCTCCAACAGCGCCTCCCTGTCAATGTCATTGAAGTGCCAAAAGAGCCTTGTTGCACTGTACTGCAGGGTTGTTGCGGATACCAATATTATGAATAGAATAGAATAGAATAGAATGTTTTTTTATTCATGTAAACTTTTTAAAAGTGCTTATGAATAGTCAGGTTTAATTTACCACTGGTTCGGAATGCCGTTCCTACCGAGAAGAACCAGCAAGAAACTCGGCGGTTGCTCTTTTTAATTTTTCAATTTACAATGTTATTATACCGTACTATACAAGCCATTGCAGCCCCGTGCATTGCTGGAGCGAGTCAAATCCAAGCTTTTTTATCGTTTACATAGTCTGCGACTGTATAATATGCTTTTTTTAGGAGCATACTTTGAACACATTTTTTAAACTTGTGTAAAGGCAAGTCTAAAATTGCTTGTGGAATTTTATTATAAAATATTACACTCATTCCCACAAATGACTTTCGCACCTTCCAGAGGCGGAGCGCAGGAGTAGCTAGCTTATTTTTGTTTCTAGTTTCTAGTATGACATCCGCGGATGTCTGAATTAATGCGAATATCCGTAACACCCCTGTTGGATCGATTGTACATTTTTTGATTGGTTAGTTGGCAAACGAAGATATCAATAATTAACAAACGCGCGAAGCACGCGCCACTCTGGCCCCGTCCACTTTCATTGCTAGTCGTTACTTGTTGCCTTGGACGATCTAACCTATGGACTTGTAACGCGCCTAATATTACGAATAAAAATTTCTGTCACTTTTGGTGCGGGACGAGGAAACACTACATAGACAACTTGACACACTCACTCAACAAAGTTTTGTGTCATTATTAACACACACATATCTAAATCTTCAACACTACTACATTTTACGCACACTAATAAGTTATATACATCAACATACAAAGACATTACTAGTGTAAGACAGTCAAATTGATTTGCGATGCTACCGTATCGATATTTTAAAATATATCGATAGTTTTTCAGAAACAAAAGTAGAAGTAAGAATTTATTACTCGTATTTAATTACTTAAAACCAGTGTTTGGTCAGCGTAGCGTATTCTTGCATACATTCACCTCACTTAATAGGTAATTATCCCAAAAACTAATAATGCAACGTAAAAATAAGAAAAATATTTATTTAAAAAATATGCACATACTTTTTTACTTATTTTATATCATTTTTAATCTTTTGTATTTTTTTATATAACGAAATTTTCATTTAAAATTTCGATAGTGAAAATGTGCTTATTAATGACTTATATTATTATATAATACAAAATAAACCTGACCGCGCAAAAACCTACCAAACATAATTAGTAGGTATATCAATCAATAAAATGTTTTTTTCTTTCCAATCAATCATTTATTTATTGCACATTGGGTTTACATGGTAATTCCAATATGGTGTACTCTTTGTCCAAAAAAATTAAATGTAAGTTATTAAATATTACACGTATTGCCCTTACAAATTAGCAATGCAAAAATTTTCTCAATACCTGCCGCTTTTACCCCACAGCAAAATTCCATAAGACAGATATGATACTATGAAAATAAATTAGTAAACACACACGGTGGCCTCTTCTATTTTTAACACGTCATTATTTACCATTAGGTTAATGTTATGTATATTCTTGGCGATTCTCTCTGTAAAAATATCGAAATCTGTAAAAATAAAACGATTATGATAAATTATTACCTAATCCTCATCCTTGAGAAAGGTACACCTTTTAGCTACAAATTACCCAGTTCAGAGACACCCTACCCCGTTTCTCGCCTATCACTAAAATTGCGTTGCTTTAATATTTTTTTAAATGTATTAAGTACGTGAAATCACAGAAATCGACCAGTTTTATTACAAGTATAGGTAGCGAAAAAATTGTGGTAATTAATAATAACTATTCTTTACTTGACTTGAAGACGGTAATTTAGTCGTTAATAATAAAGAAAATGTTTTCATCGATATCGATAATCGAACCGCAATCACTATCACATGATTCTTAAAAATCGAACCTTATGTCCTATGCAATTAAATCTAAAACTGAAAAATTTGGTAAAAATAACACTATAGTCTCGTGGGGAGTGCGGTATACTATAGACGGAGAGCCAGGGCCCAAAATACTGTTTGAATTTACTAAGGCTAATTTTTTTATAGTTCATTAGAATGGTTGCGTACACAAACATACTGCGGTCAGTCAAGTGAACCTGAGAACAGTGACTCAGGTGCGCTATCAAAGGTGTCGTACCTGCGAGGTAATAAAATGAATTTACTAAGGCTGAAAATTGTTATATAACTTGTATATTGCATATAAATAAAAGTTGTAATGGTTAGTCAGCAGAATATGGGGACAGAGCTGGTCAGTATGCGCAAAAAATTAGCCTTAGTAAATTCAAACAGTTTTTTGGGCGCTGGCTCTCCGTCTTTAGTATACCGCACTTCCCACGAGACTAGTGTTATTTTTACTACTACGTAATTTCATGCTGTTCACGCGTATTCAAATTTTAACCTAATTTGTATATAACGAGGGTTGCAATTGTTTAGAAAAAACAAAATATAGTCTCGTGAGAAGTGTGACTCGTTTCTACCGAATTATTACGTACTCAATTACTGAATCGGTAAAGTTCTCGATTGTTATTTTATTATAATAATTTATGTAATTTAATTTATAGAATGCGTTTATTACACCAAAAATACTTACTTATGAAATGAAATTCCATCTTTTTGTAAATTTGATGTGTTTGATTTGTTCTTGCACTCACTAACGGCACAAACAGGCATTTTTCACCCAGCGTGTAAGACGTCGTCACACATCGAAAACGATTCTGACAATGACAAAATCGATTCCGCAAACAGTGTTTATAAACGCAGTGGATTAAAAATCCATTACTATTGACAGAGGGGAATAATCATGCGAGGCGCGTCCTTAGGTTAGATCGTCCAAGCTTGTTGCAAATATTAATCTGCATCTGTAAAAGCTCCGCATTAATTGATGCGGATGCGGATGTCTGAATTAATGCTAATGTTCCGCATTTGCGGATGCGGATGCGTATATCCGTAGCACCCCTGATCTACTTAAAATTATGATTATCTGTTTAATTGTTTGTTGTACGACGTTTTATTTAACATCTGTTTGCACAGTCATTTAGTTATTTACTTATGTAGGTACAGTACGTGGCAGAAAGTAATGTACATCAGCCTTTAGAATGACATTTCGGCTTTGTAGAGCGTTGTCTCTGTTACTCATACATTATGACGTTTTGTCGGTCTCAACGGCTGAGACAATGCTCTACAAATCTGCTATCTCTTTCTAAAAGTCGATGTACATTACTTTCGGCCGCATACTGTACTAGCTTATGTCCGCAGCATCATCCGTGTGGAAAATGTTTTTATCAACTTTCAGCTCAAACTGGGTTCAAAAACTAGAGATTTTTCATAAAAGTTTTCTTTATGACGCAGTTACCCCTTCAAGTAAGTACTTTAGGATTTTCAAAAATTCCATGCAATGTGGCCATTTTGAAATTCACACAGACACACAGACACAATTCACATTTGTTATAGCGGCAATAGAAATAAACACTTAGTGAAAATTTTAACTGCCTATTATGATTCATGAGATACAGCCCGCTGACTGCTAAACGCACGGGCTTGTAATGAGGAAGTTTCTAGGCAACGTTCGATAAAATTTTCATAGATGGCGCTAAATACTACCACCACTAAAAACCAAAAATAATACCTATGCCTATATTTTTTATGATCTATGCTTTAATGTTTAGGTCGTGTCAATCAATGACATAGATGAAGGGTAACAGCTAGCGTGCACTGCAGTTTTCCTTATGTTTCCTCGTCACAAAATCTGTGAACTATAATAGTAATTAATTAATTTTGCATCGGGGAAGAAACGTAAGGATTGACTTGAATAAGCATAAATCATATAGATATAGGTATTATTTTTCGTCTTAAGTGCGGCATCTATGAAAATTTTATCGAACGTTGCCCTGAAACTTCCTCATTGCACCCTAACCTTATCACCCTTCGGGTACGGAGCCCTAGAAATGGGTCTTTAGAAATAATGTATTCAAACATCGTATTACCAATAACTTTATGGCTTCACTCTCCAAAAAATTTTAATTAAAGTTTCCCAATTATCTCAAAATAAAATTCTCCTAAAGAAGAAAGAATAATTTGTGAGCTACTAATTGATGTTATTCGCAAAAAGTTGAACTACCTAAATAAAGACTCTTTTATACAAAGAAGGAAAATTTAAATAATATCTATATTTTATATTTTCATCATCATCATGATCAACCCATCGCCGGCTCACTACAGAGCACTGGTCACCTCTCAGAGTGAGATGGGTCTATCTACCACGTCTGGCTGGCACGGTGGCTAAGTGCGGATTGGCAGACTTCCCACATCTTTGACGTTTTCTCACGATGATTTCCTTCACTGTTAAATCAAGTGATAATAGTTCCGAAAAGTTAGAGGTGCGTGCTCGGGATCGAACCCCCGATCTCCGATTGGGAGGCGGACGTATTCGAGAGGTCGGGAACCACCCCGGACCCTGGAATCCCGGACACGCACCCCTAAATTTTCGGAGTTCTGTGTGAAAACATCAAGATGAAACCTGCATGCCTGAGAGTTCTTTATAATGTTCTCAAAGGTGTGGGAATCTGCCGATCCGCACTAGTCTAGCGTGGCAGACTATGGCCTAAATCTTTCTCATTCTGAGAAGAGACCGTTCTGTTGTGCATGGGTTGATCATGATGATGATACCCACCTATTTAAGCGGAATGTCGAAGCTGAGTTTAGGTAGTTATTACAAAGGCTCAGCTCGACTCGACTCTGTAGGTGTGCGCTGCGCACAAAGATTGGTCTGGTGGGAGGCTTCGGCCGTGGCTAGTTACCACCCTACCGGCAAAGCCGTGCCGCCAAGCGATTTAGCGTTCCATTACGATGCCGAGTAGAACCCAAAGGGGCATGGGTTTATTAAAAACTGCCATACCCCTTCCAGGTTAGCCCGTTTCCATCTTAGACTGCATCGTCACTTACCACCAGGTGAGATTGCAGTCAAGGGCTAACTTGTATCTGAATAAAAAAAAAAGAGCCGCGCAAACTAGGTATGCCTACGCGTTTCTCCGAGAAGATCTCTGTGATTTGTTTATTTTTAAGTCAGCTTAGGAAAGAATATTATATAGAAACTAGCTTATGCCCGCGACTTCGTCCGCGTGGACTACACAAATTTTAAACCCCTATTTTACACCCATTGGGTTGATCTTTAACTTTGAGGTTTTAACATAGAGCCTCAATAGCTCAATCGGTAAGGGAGTGGACTGAAAACCGAATGGTCGACGGTTCAAACCCCGCCCGTTGCACTATTGTCGTACCTACTCCTAGCACAAGCCTGACGCTTAATTGGAGAGGAAAGGGGAATATTAGTCATTTAACATGGCTAATATTCTTTAAAAAAAACATAATATGAGCTTAATAAAATATGTAATACCTACTGCTAAAACTCTTTATAGACACTTCAAAACTGACAGACTTTCATACAAACTTCAAACCCCTATTTCACCCCTTCAGGGGTTGAATTTTGAAAAATCCTTTCTTAAAGGACGCCTACGTCATAATAGCTATCTGCATGCCGAATTTCAGCGCGATTCGTCCAGTAGTTTGAGCTGTGCGTTGATAGATCAGTCAGTCAGTCACCTTTTTGTTTTATATATTTAGATGATTCTACCATTACAAAGTCGAACAAATGCAAGAAATTCTTGTATAGCCAGTGTTGCGTGAAAAAGCTTCGTATCGTGAGCATAATATAGCTAGTTAGGAGTGCTCTCTATCGTCGTTTTAAGTAGAGCGTGAAAACATGCTATTGCAATCAACATTTACGGGCGTGACATACTCAAGAGTGACATGCGTGATGTAGTGTACAACGGGAATCTACATTCTTGAAGTCGTTCGTTGACGCAAGACGCGTCGCAAAATCATTTTTAAGGCGTCATCAGTGAGTGAGCGGTACACGGCTAGCTCACGCCACACACCGCGAATTTGCCATCTGCATTAGTGTGAGTGCTACATCCGTACACATTACACGAGCGCGTGGAACAATACCTGCGCGAGCTCACACTCAGACGCGACTATTTAACTGCAGGGGACAATATTACGTAAATTTTTTGCGAATTAATCAACATAGGGATCAACCAGTCACCATTTCCTTTTAAATAAGTACTTAGGTATAATAAGAGTTTAATTGTATCGATTTCTGTATTCTGTGCTTCCTAAGAAGAGTACGTAATTAAGTAACTACAGTTTCTAAGGACCTAAACAAATATCGTATACATAGTAATATCTCCTCGAGGTGTAAAAAGAGGTCACATTTTGTAGTACGCGATAGGTCGAGATGGCAATCGGGGTGGGGACGTACCCCACGCCCACACAGGGCGTGCGAGGCGTCCCCCCACCTCATACCCTGATTGACATCTCGACCTGTCGCGTACTTATAGATAACTAGCTTATGCCCACGACATAGTCAGTGTGGATTACACAAATTTCGAACCCCTTATTTTTCTACTTAGGGGCTAAATTTTTCAAAAACCATGATACACATTTTCTATAGTAGTTTGAGCTGTGCGTTGGTAGATCAGTCAGGCAGTCAGTCAGTCAGTCATTCAGTCACTGAAAATACTACCCACGTTTCTCTTACTCTGTGGTTAAAGTAGAAGCTATAATTGGCAAGAGCAATCAATAAGAGTAATTTATTACCTATTTTGAATAAATCATTTGACTTTTGACTTTTTGACTTTTGGCGAATCGAGGCTTCATTTATACCCAGGCCCCCATAATTTGATAATTATCATACCTTATGTTACAAATTACGGTTGTTGCCATAGAAGTTTTGTGACGTTATCAAAACGATATTACTTTCAAAGGGTTCGAGTAGGGTATACAACACAATTAGAGGGCATTGTCCAAGCTACACAAAGGTCTTATTATGCTACGACAGCAGCTACGTTATAGAGGTCCCGAAGTCCGAACTATAGTAAACGTGTTGTTGGAAAAATATTCAGGAGGTTTTTGAGCGTGTGATAATAAAGTTGGGATACAATACATGTCGGTGATTGAAATACTATCCTTACATTGTGCTGTAGTTAAACTGTAAGCTATTGACGAATCGAGACTTCGTTTATACCCAGCCCCCCATAATTTGATAATTATCATACTTTATGTTACAAATTACGGTTGTTGCCATAGAAATGTGACGTTATCAAAATGATATTACTTTCAAAGGGTTCGAGTAGGGTATACGACACAATTAGAGGGCATTGTCCAAGCTACACAAAGGTCTTATTATGCTACGACAGCAGCTACGTTATAGAGGTCCCGAAGTCAGAACTATAGTAAGCGTGTTGTTGGAAAATATTCAGGAGGTTTTGAGTTTGTGGTAATGAAGTTGGTATCTTGAATATATACAATGAACCAAAAGCTTAATTCGCTATAATCCGCTGAAACAGGTCGAATCTGTAAAGTGCAACATGCAGCATGCGAAATGCACCGCCCACCCTCCCACTGCTAAACATGCAGGAAGAAGCAGCCACCAGGCAAGCAATACGCACCACCACCACGCAGCACCACACAAATCCCAAACACACCAAGGTCGACGGTTCAAACCCCGCCCGTTGCACTATTGTCGTACCTACTCCTAGCACAAGCCTGACGCTTAGTTGGAGAGGAAAAAGGGGAATATTAGTCATTTAACATGGCTAATGTTCTTTTTTAAAAAAAAAACACTCGACATCGAAGCATCCTCAGGAGATGCAGACCTTTGTGCATTGTAAGGTATACATCTCCTGAGGATGCTCCGGTGGGAGTATTCTTATAAACAAAATGGAAGTGTAGTGAAGTGAGTGGGAATATTATTTTAAACAAAAAAAAAACTAAGCAACTAATCGGCTTGATTTTTGGCATAGAAAAACTTGAAAGGACGGAGAGTAACATAGGCTACTTTTTATCCCTGAAAATCAAAGAGTTCTCACGGGATTTTCAAAACATCCACGCGGACGAAGTTGCGGGCATCAGCTAGTAACATAATAATATATATTTAGTGGACAGATTTCTCGTCTGAATATCCCATAAGCTCTTGTGACATACAGCGTTCACTTGGAATTTGATTTACCCTTTTCTCTCAATGTAGGGTTGAATTCCGCACGACCCTGGTCACTTATTTGCGACCTCTTTATGTTAATTAAATTAAGCATTAAATGAGATTATTAACAGCTTAACAAGCAATAAAAATATTCACCTTTATGGGATTCTTACTGCATACGGTTTAATGAGGATCCATGAGTACGAGTTGAGCAGCTCTTGAACAGTTATAAAAGTTTAAGCTGGTAGAAATAGATAGAAATTGATTGATTGATTGATCTATCAACGCACAGCTCAAACCACTGGACGGATCGGGCTGTTTGGCGTACAGATAGCTATTATGACGTAGACCGTAGATCCGCTAAGAAAGGATTTTTGAAAATTCGATCCAGGGGTAAAACAGGGGTTTGACATTTGAGTAGTCCTAGCGGACGAAAACGCGGGTAAAAGCTAGTAAGAAATAATACACCAAATCAACCTCCAAAATGCGCTAGATAATAGATATAGATAACGCTAATTTTGTTTAATAAAACCGGCCAAGTGCGTGGCGACCATTGTACGAGAAACCTCAAACCAGTTTAGTAAACATTTGCAAGTTAGACTGACAGCGCCATATTGATGTGACTTACCGCCGTACTTAGAGTCGCTAATCGTTACTAAAGATTGAGTTAAAACGAGACAGATTTATGTGAGAGATAAAGCTCTGTCTCGTTTTAACTAAACTTAAGTAACGATTAAGCGACTCTGAGTACGGCGATAAGTAAACTAATTAGTTATTATTATACAAGAGACCTATGCCCAGCAATAGGCTACTTGACATTTTTTTTAAGTTGGTCTTAAATGGTTAATATTTGTCCTATTATATCAAAAAAATTAACACTATATTTTTTTGCGCCCTAAAAACCGTAAAACTTTAATTTAAAAAAATATTTTTCTTAGACAGGTGAAAACACTGTCGGCCATGTTTGGCCGATAGATTATCTGTGCTCTGACGTCATGCATTTGTAAACAACAACATAATAACCCTGGGTTATACTGTTGTTTACAAATGCATGACGTCAGAGCACAGATAATCTATCGGCCAAACATGGCCGACAGTGTTTTCACCTGTCTAAGAAAAATATTTTTTTAAATTAAAGTTTTACGGTTTTTAGGGCGCAAAAAAATATAGTGTTAATTTTTTTGATATAATAGGACAAATATTAACCATTTAAGACCAACTTAAAAAAATGTCAAGTAGCCTATTAATGTCTAACAGTTGATAGTGATGATCCGTGTGTGTATATGTGTGTGTATTGCTACTTTTTTTTGCGATGATGGTTTCTTATTTCCTTTTAAATTGATTGTTATATAGGTAAAATAAGTCAAACTCAGTTAAATAGTTCTTGTGCATGTTTCCGGAAAGGTTCGATAAATAATTCAAGGGACGCGAAGTGGGGTTTATAAACTTTGTTTTGTTCTGCGCGGTCGTCCCGAACGGCTGGGTGCTATTGGAGTTTGATTTATCTAGAGATTATGTTTCGCCATGATTTCAGGAATATTTTTTGTGTCAACTTTTTCCTGTTTCGTTAAAGGCTGAAGTAAATAGAACGCGCGGCGGTAGTACGGCGCGATGGCGACGTGTAATCTAAATTCCTAAAATTCATAATCACAAAATTCTTACTAATAATCTAAATTTATATACTAATAATCTAATTTAAGAGCCTCAATAGCTCAACGGGTAAAGCAGTGGACTGAAAACCGAAAGGTCAACGGTTCAAACCCCGCCTGTTGTACTATTGTCGTACCTACTCCTAGCACAAGCTTAACGCTTAGTTGGAGAGGAAAGGGGAATATTAGTCATTTAACATGGCTAATATTCTTTATATATATATATATATATATATATATATATAGTTTTACATAATAACAGACTGAAAATAAAGCCAAATAGGATTACAATTTTGTTTTACAGATTACTTAAACAGTTTTCAGTTTAATTGTAAAGAAGTTTGGATTATTTATTATTCACTCCTCACTGACACCACCACTGCACGCTAGTTTAAAAATAAATGTCAATTGAACTTGGTATAGCCACCATCATCAGATCATTGTGTTAGATTCTGAGTTAGCGAATCAGTGTATCACTGAATTTAGCTACTAGGTACTTAGTTAATTAAATAATGTTGTTGCATCGTTGGCTAGTCTTCGTTTGCAGAAATTTGTCCAAATTAGCTGTTCTGTGTGGCTCTTTCCTGGCAGCTTTCGTCGCGCGAGACATGTGTTTCACCATAGCTTTACAATATAATCTCATAAATACTTTTGTCATAACTTTTCCTGCTTCGTTAGTCTACACTTCATCTGGATAAGATATTTACCCACGATAAAAATATATCGACAAATGTATGGCTTTATTCAAGGGGCGGATCAACAAATTCCCGAAAGGCCGGTAACGCATTAGTGATTTCTTTGGTGCTGCAAATGTACTGCCGCCTGTACTAGCTATTTTTATTTAAAAAAGCTATCTCTGTGCCAAAGTTCAGTTAGGATCAGGGGTTTTGGTAGAAATTGGACTGAAAAGCTTTGTATTTGGACTAGCTGATGCTTGCGACTTCGTCCGCATAGATCACACAAATTTTGAACCCCTATTTTACCCTTTAGAAATTGAATTTGCAAAACTCCTTTCTTAGCGGATGTCTACGTCATAATAGCTCTGCATGTCAAATTTCAGCCCGATCCTTGTAGTAGTTTGAGCTGTGCGTGCGTTAATAGATCAGTCAGTCAACCAGTCCGTCAGTCAGCTTTTCGTTTTGTATATAGGTAGATTAGATGATGCCCGCGATGTTTGCGTGGATATAGGTTTTCCAATCCCGTGGAAACTATTTAATTTTCGGGGTTAAAAAGTCGGGGGTCACATACCCGTGCAAAAATTCACGTCAATCCGTTACTCCGTTGCGGCTTGATTGAAAGACAAACCAACAAAAAAAACACTTTCGCATTTATAATATGGGTAGGGCTAGGGATATTTGGAAGCTTACTCACAGGGAGCTCTTTCCCCGGATATCCGGGCCCCTCCCAACGGGGGTTTTCTTTTAACACGTTATGGAGTATCTGAGAAGATCCTTGTGATAAGGGCGCTAATAGGAGATTTGGCCCGCATTAACAAATATAAATGTACAAAATTGTGCCTTTGAGAGTCTTTCCTTTTGATTAACTAAATGTAAGGCCTCGTTGGGAACCCTTGTGAAGGTAGCTTAGTTACCTCTAGCTACCTACAGGGTTTCCTATTACCTAGTTATTTCATAGTTTAGCTACCTAAGCCTCTGATGTTATTTGTTGAAATTGAAAACTTGGAGTCGGTATATACATGTAGGTATAGGTACAAATAATATCAAAGGAATAATATGAACTAGCTTATTCTCGCGACTTCGTCCGCGTGGACTACACAAATTTCAAACCCCAATTTCACAAATTTAGGGGTTCAATTTTTAAAAATCGGATCGGATAATCTGTGCGATGATAGATCATCAGTCAGTCAGCCAGTTATTCATTCATCTAAATATATAAAAGGGCTGAAATATTCAAAAAATATTATAACATACATGAAATCAACAGTAACGTTTTAAATAGGTACTTTCAGTAGCTTATTCCGATAAATTTACGGCACAAGCTAGCAAATATGCGCACATTAACCGCCGCACTCAGAGTCGCTAATCATTACTTAAGATGGAGTTAAAACGCGATAGATTTAATGTGAGAGATATAGCTCTGTCTCGTTTAACTCAATATTAAGTAACGATTAAGCAACTCTGAGTACGGCTGTAAAAGTACATACTAGCACTACTCTATCCCATACATTTTGTTTCTCAGAAAAAAAGGAACGTCTGGCGGCAGTTTGATCTTGGGCCATTAAGGGTACACTTCGTGCTTCTCCATACAAACGTATTGCGGTTTTCAAATTTTTTTCATTTACTGGTGCCATAAGTCATTGCTACCTTTCATGATTCTAGGTCAACGGGAAGTGTCCAGGTTTTGATTCCCTTGACGGGTCTCGACAAATACGACAGCCAGACAACGAAGTAATCTTGTAAGGATTCCTTTTTTTAGGGTTCCGTAACTCAAAAGGAAAAACGAAACCCCTATAGGATCACTTTGTTGTCTGTCTGCCAAGAAACCTACAGGGTACCTACTTCCCGTTGACCTAAAATCATGAAATTTGCTAGGTAGGTAGGTCTTGTAGCAGACATTAGGGGAAAAATCTAAAAACCGTGAATTTGTGTGGTCACATCACAAAAAAATAATTAAAAAGTGTTTTGAACAAATACTTAGTATTTTCAACTTATAAAGTAAGATTTCTATACCAAGTGAGATATCATATGAAAAGGCTTTACCTGTACATTCTAAAACAGATTTCCATTTATTTTTTTGCATAATAGTTTTATGATTTATCGTGCAAAAAGTCGAAAAATACGACTGTAATACGGAACCCTCATATACGAGGCTGACTCACACTTAGTCGGTTTTTTCTCTGAAGATACGGAATCCAAAAAACTACAGATTTCTATTCATGGACGTAATATTCTATTATAGGGTTCAGTGGTTTTAACGTAATCCGTACCCTTATTATAAATGCGATAGTGTGTTTGTTTGTTGATTTGTTGGTTTGACCTTTATTCACGTCGCAACGGTGCAATTATTGACGTGATTTTTTTCATGGGTATAGATAAAAACCTGAAGAGTGATAAAGGCTACTTTTTATCCCGAAAAATTAAAGAGTTCCCACTGGATTTTTAAAAAACTAATTCCACGCGGACAAAGTCGCGGGCATCAGCTAGTAATATCATAATTAGCGTCTATATTATGAAGATGGTTTACATGATTTGATTTGACTCGTCGCTCTTGATTCCAGAAAGGTCGATATTTCCGGGGAGCTACATAGGGCCTATAAACTTTGTATTGTGCTGCTTTATGATTGTACTCGACGGCAGAAATCTTTGGGAGTTTGAGTTATAAATCTTTTCACGTTTAGGGATTAAATATGCTCCTGAAAAAAGCATATTACACAATTGAAGATTATCTAAATGATAAAAGAGCGTGGATTTGACCTGCAGCTCGTTCCAGCAACGCACAAGACTGCAAATACTATTTTATACATGGCATAATTTTGTACCTATATCAAATATTTGAAAAGAGCAACCGCCGAGTTTCTTGCTGGTTCTTCTCGGTAGGAAAGGCATTCCGAACCAGTGGTAGATGCATCCGACTATTCGTAAGCACTTGTAAAAGTTTATACGAATAAAAAAGATTTTCATTTTCATTTTCATTTTTTCATTATATTTCGCTATAATTTCAGGAATATTAGCACAATATTCCTGCGCTGTCAACATATTCTGCATCCATACTATCCAGCTTAGATTAATCATCGTCATCATCATGATCAACCCATCGCCGGCTCACTACAGAGCACTGGTCTCCTCTCAGAGTGGTTTTGTAGTCTACCACGCTTGCCATGTGCAGATTGGTAGACTTCACACACCTTTGAGAACATTATGGAGAACTCTCAGGCATGCAGGTTTCCTCACGATGTTTTCCTTCACCGTTAAAGCGAGTGATTTTTAATTTCTTAAAACGCACTTAACTCCGAAAAGTTAGAGGTGACCGGAATCGAACCCCCGACCTCCGACTAGAAGGCGGAAGTCCTAACCACTAGGCTATCTTAGATAAGTATTAACTATAAAATTATACGAAAATGTGTACGTCTGACTGTCTATCTCTTACTTTTTCACAGCACTGCTGTTCCGTTTTATTCCAGAAAATCAAAGTCTCAAGGAAATTTTTAAAAATCTAAATCCACACAATTTGCGGGCATCATCTTGATAAAAGACAAAAAGAGAAACTGACTTGACTAATCAATGGGTGTACAAACTTGAGTTATTGCGTGTAGCATCAGTTATAAATGCGATAGTGTGTTTGTTTGTTGGTTTGTCCTTCAATCACGTCGCAACGGTGCAACGGATTGACGTGATTTTTTGCATGGGTATAGATAAAGACCTGGAGAGCGACATAGGCTACTTGTTATCCCGGAAAATTAAAGAGTTCCCACGGGATTTTTTAACCTAATTTCACGCGAATGAAGTCGCGGGCATCAGCTAGTTAGTTCTTTATAAGGAGCAATTAGGCCTAGAAAAAGTTACGGGAATAAGCTATTCGCACATAATCCGATTTTCTTTTCTCTGGTTGGATATTTTGCGGAGATTTTCCACGCATTAATATAAATAAATGTGGCAATTAATAAATGCCAATTAGGTATTATTGTCATCTGTAAAGCTCAAGGCACATTGACACAGATTTGAAGCGAAGTGTCGCGTCTTATAGCTCGCTTCCACCGTACACTGCATCTTCACGTATAGAATAGAAAAGAATAGGTAAGTATATTTTTATTCAAGTAAACTTTTACAAGTGCTTTTAAATCGTCGAATAGTTTACTTTACCACTGGTTCGGAATGAAGTTCCTACCGAGAAGAACCAGCAAGAAACTGGGCGATTGCTCTTTTCAAGTGCTCAATTTACAATATTATTATACCAACCTGTACAAGCAATTGCAGCCCCATGCAATGTGCATTGCTGGGAGCGAGTCGAATCCAAGCTTTTTTATCATTTGCATAGTCTTCAACTGTATAATATGCATTTAATGAGCATACTTTTAATAGATTTTGTAAACTTGTGTAAAGGCAAGTCTAAAATTGATTGTGGAATCTATACTTCTATACTATACACGCTGAAATTTTAATGGTTGTTTTCCCAAAGCGAAATGATTTTGTTGTGGTATTACAATCGATTTCTAAATATAAGAAATTATTAGAGTCAAAAATGTCAAATTTACAATCGAGAAAAACAAAAATCGAATGAGACCTCGAACCAATAGTGATACCCCGTGCGTGCAGGCTAGTTTATGCCGTATCACTATGCGCGAGAGCTTATTTTGCTCTAAACTTTTTCACTTTATTGGCAGCGCGGTTCGAGTGGATGTACCTACCTACTATTCGTACCTACGTTACGTCTAGTGAGTTACTATTGTTTCTCACACTTTCGAGTTGTCGATTTTTTTTTAAATTATTTCAAAACAAAAACTTTTTATTTTTTGAAAACTCAAAATTTCGATAGTACAACTGAGAGCCAATCGTTCTGCCGGGAAGACAACCACTAAAATTTCACCGTGTATATCTACTCTATACTATTATATAAAGAGGTAATGTCGTTAAGTTTGTTTGTAGGGGGTAATCTTTGAAACTACTGAACCGATTTTAAAAATTCTTTCACCAGTAGAAAGCTACATTATTCCTGAGTGACATAGGCTATACGGGATCTTTAAAAACCTAAATCTACGCGGGCGAAGCCGCGGGGATCAGCTAGTTTTATTATAAAATATTAGGTACACTCATTCCCACAAATGACTTTCCCACTTTCCTAAGGCGGAGCGTAGGGATTGCGAGCTTATTACGGTTCCTAGTTTGTTTGTCGTGAAAATCACCGATTTTTATGTAACTGAGAATGTTTTGTCGTACAAAAAATATATTATTGTGAATACTAGCTGATGACCGCGACTTCATCCGCGTGGAATTAGGTTTTTAAAATCCCGTGGGAACTCTTTGATTTTCCGGGATAAAAAGTAGCCTATGTCACTCGCCAGGTCTTTATGCCCATGCAAAAAATCACGTCAATCCGTTGCACCGTTGCGACGTGATTGAAGGACAAACCAACAGACCAACACACCAATAAACCAACAAATAAACATACTTTTGCATTTATAATAAGGGTACTGATATTGAGAAGCTTTACCTATGTACCTATATCCTTAAATTTCTCTCGTAGGGAATCACCAGGTAAGATCACAGACAAGACTCAATAGCTAACTTGTCTCGAACAAGAAAATCCCAGTGTGTTGTTTATCATCATTACTTATTCGATATCGATAAAATTGATCCATTACGTCAGAGAGGTCTATAAACTTTGTTTTGCTTGAACGCCGTCCCCAACATCGGCTGGGCGATATAGGAGGTTGATTTATGTATCTTTTTACACGACTGTCTATAAAAAGGAGTGTAATGTTTTCAGTTTTCATGTACGAGTATATTATGTACATCTGTTTCTTTATTCATTCATAACTTCTAAATACCTAATTTGGATGTAGATATTGTTATAAATCAATATGGCAGCTGTATTTTCAGATCTGGAAAAAAATCTTTTCAATTTTTTTCACTTAATAAAAACCAGATCTTATGCAGTGCAAACCGCAGTCGGGTTTTGTGTTTTAAGGGTTCTGTATCTGTCACTTTGTTGTCTGTCTGACGGTCTGTCAAGAAACTTACAGAGTACTTCCTGTTGATTTAGAATCATGAAATTTGGCAGGTAGGTAGGTCTTATAGCAGACATAAGGGGAAAAATCTGAAAACCGTGAATTTAGGGTTGCATCACACAAAAAAAAATTAAATTGTGGCCATGAACTAATAATTAGTATTTTCAATTTTCGAACTAAGATAACTATATCAAGTGGGGTATCATATGAAAGGTCTTCACCTGTGCATTCTAAAACAGAATTTTATTTATTTTCATGCATCAAAGCTTTTTGAATTATCGTGCAAAATGTCGAAAAAATACGACTATTGTACGGAACCCTCAGTGCGCGAGCCTGACTCGCACTTGCCCGGTTTTTTTTAATTACCTACTATACTTGTTGCCTTTATTCCAGTATTTTTTAGAATATTTTATACTTTAATAAGGCTTTCACCAGGATTTGATATTTTATGTAAATTACTAAATTCCTGTCAATGTATGTCAGGTAACATTTTTATGGCTATTACATAATTTATGACCCCCGAGTAATAGTCATAAAATGTTAAATGTATTCCATAATAAAAGTAAAGTCATCACTTTTATTATGGTATACAAAAATTATGATTTAGGTACTAGCTGATGCCCACGACTTCGTCCGCGTGGATTTACGTTTTTCAAAATCCCGCGGGAACTCTTTGATTTTTCGGAATAAAAAGTAGCATATGCCACTTTTCAGGGTATAATCTATCTCTATTCCGAATTTAAGCCAAATCCGTCCGTAGGTTTTGCATGATAACAAACATCCAAACATCCACACTTTCACAATAAATAGCTGCCCTGGCGAACGTCGTACCGCCTAACAGTCGATTTTTTTTTCTCTCCGTAAGAACCATCCTCGTACTTCAAGGAATATTATAAAAAAAGAATTAGCGAAATCGGTTCAGCTGTTCTCGAGATTTGCGATCAGCAACATATTTAGCGATTCATTTATATATAGAGAAGACATTATAATATATTAGGATTAGGATTACATCCATGGGTATTGGGTATACATTTTTTTTTTTTTAATTCAGATACAAGTTAGTTCTTGACTGCAATCTCACGTGGTGGTAAGTGATGATGCAGTCTAAGATGATGAATATTAATCACTAATGTATACAATGAGATCATTTTGAGTTAACCAAACGCTGAAACCAAAGCTTCGTAACTCGTAAGTCGTAACTGTACTTGATATGAATTGAGGTGATATCATGCAAATTTTAGGTAGGAAGTTTAAGTTAGGAAGTGTTCCAAAATCAAATCTAAATATATAAATGGAAAAGGTGACTGACTGACTGACTGACTGACTGACTGACTGATCTATCAAAGCACAGCTCAAACTACTGGACGGATCAGGCTGAAATTTGGCATGGCAATTTAAATATTTGTAATTAGACAGAGATAGCGATATTATAGCATTTTGACGTCACACCTTACTAATGCCATAGTAGCTTCGTGCGGTTTCATACAAATTTTCGTTTCGCGAGAAAGGGATATAAGACCCTCCCACTCCAAAATTTAACTTTGTAAATCTTTGTTGGATTTTAATATTTTTTTCAGCGTACGTCATTATTTTTGTCGTAGTTTAGAATAAAGTAATACCTAATATTTATCAAATTCAAAAGTAGGAAAATACCCAATTATGTAGAGCAGTTCATTCATAACCAAGAATATTTTTGTCATTTATTCGTAGGTACGTGCCACTTATACCAACCGCTACTAACGAGGCGGGGATTATGCTTACAAAGCGTGTAAACGCAATAAATATTCTCACGTTCGCGGTGT
This sequence comes from Maniola hyperantus, assembly GCF_902806685.2. Classification (NCBI taxonomy): domain Eukaryota; kingdom Metazoa; phylum Arthropoda; class Insecta; order Lepidoptera; family Nymphalidae; genus Maniola; species Maniola hyperantus. Next base: position 2,408,484 of record NC_048550.1, read on the forward strand.
TGAATACCGCCCTAAGGAATCGTTATGACATTGGGCCGTCTCATAAATTTTATCGATTAGACACAAAACCCTTATGTTATCTAACGCTGCAAGGCCTTGTGTCAACCAAAGCGGAAGTGGATTTAGCAGACCAATCAGATTTTATTGATAAAATTAATGTAGCAAACGATTGTATGTGCGGAAATTGTCAAATCACTTTCGCTTTTTATTATTTTTAAAACTTTTCATTCTTTGTTGTTATAGCGGCAATAGAAATACACTCTGTGAAAATTTCAACTCTCTACCTATTAGGATTCATAAGATACAGCCTACTGACAGACAGACGGATGGACAACCAACCAAGGGTTAGTAATAGGGTCCCGTTGACACCCTCGTGTATGGAACCCTAAAAAGAAGCAGCGTTAAGTTCTGTTGCGTAGTTTTCGGAGCTTCACAAAAGCTGTGTGCCCAAAATTCAGCCGCCGAACTTTCGACGAAGTAATTTGTAACGCAGGTGTTCGCGATATGAATTAGATGTTTACAATATTGGAAATACCTCACAGCCTCTATTGTAATTTTCGAGTTAATTAGTCTGTAAATCTGTTATTTAGTTCTTAACGTCGACTTAACACGTGAGTAAAGCCGGGACAGATATTATATATAATTGAAATCACTCACGATAGTTTAAACGCTAAAGGTGTTTAGTCTAGTCTAGTGTGAATCGTAGCGGAAAATAAGGTCTGACGTAGTTAATCCTAGTGAGAGTTTTGCCACGTCTGTCGATCAATCGCTTGCATAGGTAATAGTTTAAAAGCCCTTTAAAGTATTATTGCATTTACATTTTAACCAGTACTTCAATTGATTACTTTAAAGAAAAACACGGTGGATATTTGTATTGCTTTGTTGTTATAGCGGCAATAGAAATACACCGTCTGTGCAAATTTCAACTCTCTATCTATTACGGTTCACGTGATACAGCCCGCTGACAGACAGATGGACGGACGGACAGACAGCAGAGGCTTAGTAATAGAGTCCTGTTGGCTCCCCTCGGGTAAGGAACCCTGAAAAGCTTTCAGGCAGTGAAAAATGTATTGTCCAGTTGGGGTCCAATTTTCAAAAAGCATTTAACAAAGCCGTTTTCATTTCCCTACGAATTTCATGCAAAATGTTTCGTGTAACTATCGTGCAAATGAATTTATTTGCAGAATTCTAACACAACACGACAGTTTGGAATAAAATATTTCACCTCGCGTCGTTTGTACGTATAAAACTGTACGCTTAGTACGAGATTTTATGTCTCACCAACGTTGATAGTATTCGAGTGTCGAAACACTTCGGCGTTATAGTAAACTGGATCTTAACAGCCTTGTTTGAAAGCTCAAGAGTCAAAGTCTACACATCTACAGCCAGCGCTCCAAGCGGAAACGTTGTGAAATAAAAATCAATGGCATTGAATTTCCGACTTCAATTCAAGGGTCCTTTAGGTCCATTTTACTTTGACGTTATTCTTTTTCGACTCTCGAATTCTAGCAACGTTGGTGTAACGTAAAATCTTTTACTAAGCGTACTAGAAAAAGCTGGCAATTTGTCAAGTCTTGTCTTGTATGGGACCGTATCAATTCCTGGGAGAATCAATTTAAAAGGTCCCGAACCAAAGCATTCTAAATTGACTCTCTTGATTCTTTTGAAACTACTTAAAAATATATATCAGAGCCTCAATAGCTCAACGGGTAAAGGAGTGAACTGAAAACCGAAAGGTCGACAGTTCAAACCCCGCCCATTGCACTATTGTCGTACCTACTCCTAGCACAAGCTTTACGCTTAGTTGGAGAGGAAAGGGGAGTATTAGTCATTTAACATGGCTAATATTCTTTTAAAACAAAACAAAAACCTTATTTTATAATATCACTGCTTGAATGCTTCAGTTATAATGGTGAAGGAAAAAATATATCGTAAGGAAACTTACATGCTGAGAGTTCTCCATAATTTTCTCAGAGATGTGTCATTCAATCGGACTTGCCCACCCGTTGCACTATAATTGTCGTACCCTACTCCTAGCACAATCTTTAGTCTTAGTTGAAGGGGAAATGGCTAATAATCTTTAGAAAAAATAATTAAAAAAAAACTCAGCATTATGCACTTTGATATACCTAGAGTTTAAGTTATTAAGTAATGTGCTCCTTTTCGATGGATGGATAGTATTATTATTATAACAGGGTCTATTATATCCCAGACGATAACAACATCAAAATCCTCACCAAAATAAGTTGGTATGGCAGCGCCTAAAATATTATAATCGAATTGAATAATTCCGCACTTCAAAGTTGATAAAAGTTGTCAATGGGGCCGATTCTCTTGTGACACAATCTCTAAATTAAACTAAAATGGTAGGTACGTCTAAATCTATTGCTATCCCTTTCATAATGTACAAGAGAATCGGCCCCAATATGTAGTCAAAAGTCGATACTTTATAGAAACACATCAAAATTTAGAGCCTCAATAGCTCAACCGGTAAAGGAGTAGACTGAAAACCGAAAGGTCGACGGTTCAAACCCCGCCCGTTGCACTATAAATTGTCGTACCTACTCCTAGCACAAGCCTTGGAGAGGAAAGGGGAATATTAGTCATTTAACATGGCTAATTAAAAAAAAAATTGCAGCGATGTGAACTAAGTTTGGACATATTCTATGTCTCCAGATTTATCTAGTTTTAGTTTCCTGCTAGATATTAGCTGCAATCCCGCATTGAATTGATGTGTTTTTCAATCTATGTATTACTTTGGTATCTATAGTACGTGACAGGTCGAGATGTAAATCGGGGAGGGAACGCCCCGCACACCCGAATAGCCCCCGCGCTAACCCGGTGCGGGATAACGCGGGTGAAGTGCGGGTGTGCGGAGCGTCTTCCCGCCTCATACCCCGATTACCATCTCGACCTGTCACGTACAGTAGGTAAATTGAACTCAATAACTCAAAATGGAAAAAGATTAATGTTCTTTAAACTGTCACCAGCAATAAATAACATATGCCGCCAACAGTTACCGTTTAGCTCGTGGCTGCCAACGAACTGCACTGACCGTTGTGTCTATTTCAATATTTACGAGGCATTTCATAAAACTGTGCCATTTTGCTGCATTGGATGAAAGTTGAATGTATTTTATTGTTTTAGCCATTGACTTATTAATAATATCACTGGTTTTAGCAATGTATTTCATAACAAAAAATTCTTACAGTTTTTTCACGTTCGATGACAAGTGTACCTTTTGACGACCCAGTCGATTCGTCTATTAACTTTTCCCTTCCCAAAATTTGGTACATAGATAGCAATTAGCATACATCCCATTGTGGTGTTCCCATTAAATTACAACATAGGGTTATTCAAGGGGCGGACCAACAAATTCCTGGAAGGCCGGCAAAGCATTGGCGTTTCCTCTACTTAGTACTGCAAATGTTCATGGGCGGCGGTAATCACATAACATCAAGTGACTCGCCTGCTCATTTGCACGCTATCTCAGTTACAAAAAAAGTAACAATTCTTGTACTTTTTACAACGAAATACGTAAAAATCCATTCTGTGAGATAATTTGTTTCGTATTTTGCCACAAACAAAGCAATGCTCCCCCTCCTTTGAGGGGGTGGTCTATATTACCTTCTGCTCTGCCAAACCACAGCCTCTGTGTCGTAAAAATATATTTATAGAGTTGACATCGATATGCGCGTGAATTTCATTGATGTAGGTACTTATTGCTTGCTCTATTTTACCGAATATGCGAGAATTCAAGAATTCAAGAAGAAAAAAAAAATTATGGACTAAGGGCTAGGTAGGTATCTTCCAGGTAGAAGATAAGATGAGAAGTTGAAGCGAGTCCGCGCAGATACCTATAGTACGAATAGAGAGAGAGAGAGAGCAATTGCGTCGACATAAGTTGCGCTAACAATCAACAATAGCATTATTATTATAACATCTAACGGCTAACCTTTAAGCTTCCATCAGAAAGGTGGCAAGAAACAGACTGACAAACACACTTTTACAATTACGAGTATGTATACATGTAAAATTTAAATGACTGTTTTTATTTCTATTTTTTCTCTTGTTTTTGTATGACTTAATTAATTTACTTTTTGAATATTTTATAATTATAAAGATTTTGTAATTTATATGTACTTACATATTTCTAAAAATTTAACTGTAATGTAATATTTAAATATTAATACACCAATATTCTAAGATAGAATGCATAAGGCTCGCCAACTAATTTTATAACCATGTTATGTCACCTGCATTCTTATGAATACATTTATTTATTATCTATTTATTTATTTATTTATTTATGGATAGACGGCTTACCGTCGTAATTTAACAACTCCATACAAAAGCAGATTAATGTAATTCCGGTGTTACCTTCGTAAACTTGAGAATCGGCTTTGATATCAACTTGAAAGACTTGTAGTATGAAAATTCAATGGCTTTTGTCTTTCGTAGCATTGTTTCAAGACAGGCGATGGAACATATTTTGTGTGTTTGTGTGTGTTGACTGTTGTTTTACAAACTGTGTATATATGTCCAAAAAGTGTATACTAAATCAGTACCTTTATCAGTACCTTATTATTATAAATGCGAAAGTGTGTTTGTTGGTTGGTTTATTGGTTTTTGGTTTGTTGGTTTGTTGGTTTGTTGGTTTGTTGGTTTGTTGGTTTGTTGGTTTGTCCTTTAATCACGTCGCAACGGTGCAACGGATTGACATGATTTTTTGCATGGGTTTAGATAAAGACTTGGAGAGTGACATATAGGCTACTTTGTATCCCGGAAAATTAAAGAGTTCCCACGGGATTTTTAAAAAACCTAATTCCACTGGGACGAAGTCGCGGGCATCAGCTAGTCTATACTTATAAGGAAAAACTGACTGACTCACTGATCTATCGATCTAACGCACAGCTCAAACTACTAGACGGATCGGTCTGAAATTTGGCATGCAGATAATTAATCTAAGCAGATATAACTATTACAGCGTAGACATCCGCTAAAAAAGGATTTTTGAAAATCCAACCCCTAAGGGGGTAAAATAGGGGTTTGAAATTTGTGCAGTCCATGTGGACGAAGTCGCGGGCATTATAGCTAGGATAGTATAATGTAGTTTAAGATCTTTGATTTGTGTGTGTGTGTGTGTGTGTGTGTGTGTGTGTGTGTATGCGTGTGTTAGGCGTGTTCCTTGATCTTGAACATCAAAGCCGCAATCAGTAATAACTCAATCTTTGCATACACGAGCAGGCTTAATAGGGCTGAGAATTTCATAATATGTCACTGGAATGTGATGCTTGTCAACTAAATATTAATGTATTAATCGCTTATCCAAATACCTATTTTAACTTATATTAGGTATACCTACAGTGGGTATACATCTGCCTGCGACTTCGTTTTTTTTTATTTTTAGGGTTCCGTACCTCAAAAGGAAAAACGGAACCCTTATAGGATCACTTTGTTGTCTGTTTGTCTGTCTGTCCGTCTGTCTGTCAAGAAACCTACAGGGTACTTCCCGTTGACCTAGAATCATGAAATTTGGCAGGTAGGTAGATCTAATAGCTGACATTTGGGGAAAAATCTGAAAACCGTGAATTTAGGCTTACATCACACAAAAAAATAATAGTATTTTCAATTTCTAAGTAAGATAACTATATCAAGTGTGGTATCATATGAAAGGTCTTCACGTGTGCATTCTAAAACAGATTTTATTTATTTTTATGTATCATAGTTTTTGAATTATCCTGCAAAATGTCGAAAAAAATACGACTGTAGTACGGAACCCTCATTTGGCCGGTTTTTTATTTAGATACAAGTTAGCCCTTGACTGCTATCTTACGTGGTGGTAAGTGATTAAGATGTAAGCGGGCTAGCCTGAAAGGGGTATGGCGGTTTTTATTATTATTAAACCCTTGCCCCTTTGGTTTCTACACGGCATCGTACCGGTACGCTAAATCGCTTGGCAGTTTTGCCGGTAAGGTGGTAACTAGCTACGGTCGAAGCTTCCCACCAGACCAGACCAGAAATTTAGAAATCATAAAATTCCGAACCCCTGCGAGGAATCGAACCCAGGACTTCCCACTAATAAGACCACAGTGCTTACCACTGCGCCAGGGAGGTCATCCGCAAGATATAAGTTTTTAAAAATCCCGCGGGGACTCTTTAATGTTCAGGCTAAAAGTAGCCTTTGTATTAATTCATGATACTTATACTGTCTAACATTTGGAATGGTTTATAAGCTATCTCTATTCCTTTTAGCCAAGTCTGCGTGGATATAGGTTTTTGAAACTCCTGGAGGAACTCTTTGATTTTCCGGGTTAAACAGTAGCTTATCTTATGTCACTTTCCGGTCTTTAGCTATAACTACCCATGCCAAAAAAAAACACTTCGATCCGTTGATCCATTGCGACGTGATTGAATCCCAATAAATAAATAAATAAATAAAAATCTTTTTTATTCGAATAAACTTTTACAAGTACTTACGAATAGTCGGATGCATCTACCACTGGTTCGGAATGCCTTTCCTACCGAGAAGAACCAGCAAGAAACTCGGCGGTTGCTCTTTTCAAATATTTGATTTACAAACCAACAAACCAGTAAACCAATAAATCAACAAGCCAACGAACCAACAAACAAACACACTTTCGCATTTATAAAATGGGTAGTGGTTCGACGACATTTTTGCCACACATGATGCCACTATGTTTTGCTTGAAGAACGTCTCAACTCTCAAAAGGTCCCAAGTCTAAATTTGGGTTTTCTTTCACAGTATAACAATGACGTCACACGCGCTAAAAGTGGACAACTGGTCGCACTGCACTACACCGTCAGATCGAAACGGCCCACAGCTGGTTTCGGTGAAGGTTGGATGCTTTCACATCAATCCTGCTTCTATGTGAGTATCCACTACACACTCCTGTTTACTCAATTAAAGACCAATTCGCGGCAACTGCAAACCGCAAAGCCTTAACCGTTAGGGCGAGGCCACAACAATGTGGTGCATCGCATCGCAAAATCGATGCCGCATCGCATTGCGATGTGTTGACGCAACGCAAAAAAATCATCGCTTACGGCATCGTACGTGAAAACTCTGACCATCAATTTCTAGTGAGCCATGGACTACCGCACTATACGTAAACTACTTCTGCTTGCATTAAGACGTATCAAGAAGAACACATACAGGACAGAATGCCTCATAGAGAGGTGCAGACACCGACTGAACGGGAATATAATATCGTCGCATCGCCAGTTTGTACGGTGCGGCACCGCATCGGAAATTTGCACAGTGCGTTGTGCGACGTCGTAGATTTTTACGACCCGACGTCGCATCGCAGTGTTGTGGTCTCAGTCTTAGGTTGAAATCTATTGAGCGCACCTGGAGCGCACTTTAACTTTGCTTAGACTTAAGTTTCAGTTAAAACGAGACAGATTTGTGCCAGCGGTATAGCGCTGTCGCGTTTTAACAGTGTCTTAAGTCTGAGCAAATCTTAATCTATCGATAATCTGGTGCAAAAATAATTCCGCAATGTATGTAGTTCTTATAGTTCACAGATTTAGCGGTAAAAAAACGTACGGAAATTTATGGTGCGCGTTAGCTCTTAATGATGATTAGCGATAGGTTTTCGGTTTGTTTTATTTTATTTTATTTTTATTTATTGGGCACACAAATCAGATTATGACAATAATAACTGAGTAACACAAGCCATGACTTATAAAACTAGTCACTCTCCAAAAAAAAAAATGTGTACAATGCAGTTATAATATCAGTAACGGACGTGTCACTACTCACTAATAAACCTGCATGCCTGAGAGTTCTCCATAATGTTCTCAAAGCTGTGTGAAGTCTACCAATCCGCACATGGCCAGCGTGGTAGACTATGGCCAAACCCTTCTCACTCTGAGAGGAGACCCGTGCTCTGCAGTGAGCCGGCAATGGGTTGATCATGATGATGATAGTTATTCCCAGCTTACAGTTATTTTATTTTTCCATTGAAATGTTGTTTAAAAATACGTACTTGTGCTTAGCATCCTTGCGGCCGCAAACGATCCTGTAATGGCTTCGGAGTAATTTATTACATTGCAAGACAGCACTTTTCTCAGTTATTTATCTTTTCCCGTGAAATATGTGGATATTAAAATCTGTCCTACTAGAGATTCACTGGTACACAGACATTGAGTTCAACCATGGAGGAGCAGTCTCATTCAATGGCGTGACTCTACTAGTTTATGTACTCATAAGTGTATCATATCAAATCAAATTTATTTTGCTACATTGTTGGTAAATCCATACTAATATTATTAATGTGAAAGTGTGTCTGTCTCTCTGTCTGCTAGCTTTTCACGGCCCAACAGTTTAATCGATTTTGTGAAAGGTTACATTCCGAAGGCTACTTTTTATCACAGAAAATTAAAGAGTTATTACGGAGATATTGCCTTTGGATATAAACAAGTTTGCCCGTCCATACACAATGATAGACTTGTACACTAACACTAGTTCATTTAAAATCTTACAGTTGCTTCAGGCGTCAAAAAAGCGCCACCTGTGTGATTAAAAGACTGATTGATTAATCACATAATCTATCTTATTTACTCTTGCTTTACTGCCGAAAAGGTTGTACGATTTATCATACTTAATCTTATGATGAAACTAATGATTCCAGGAAATGATTAAGTATATCTATCTCTTTTATAGTCCCTACAAAATGACTTTTCACGCGCCATTTTAACTCTATGGGTCAACTGTCATGTCAAAATCTTATTCTGTGAAGCTATCAAAATCGTAAGTCTGGCCATCAAGTTATGAGCAAAAGCGAGTTGCAGTCTGTAAAATGATTCCATATAGTGATTAAAAGATCCCAAAAAATTCAGAATAAAAAAATGACCCCAATGATCGAAATGATCCTTCTAGTACTTAGCAACATAGCGGTCATAGGATAAATCTAAAATGTTATTCACTAATTGATGCCCGCGTCAGTGTTGCCACCGCCAAACCCTGCAATAGCACTTTTGACGTGAACAAGGTAGGTACCTTTGAAAAAAGCATTAATCTTGCACAAGCGTGTCCTCAGGTTAATTCAATTTTGTGGAACATGGTTGCTCTAGTAACTTATATCTCTCTGTACAAAACATAATTTGATAACGTAACAATTCTGTAAAGAAATTGCTGGCTTAGAGAAATTGGTTCGTAAGTATTATTAGAGAATGTTCTGGATTAATTTGATTCGAAAATATTTGTGGCATTTGGGATCGGTTTGTATATACCTACCTAATAAAAGTAATATAATAAAGTACTTTTAAAGAGGAAAGTAATTTTGGGATTCCGTACTCGAAAAGTGCGAACGAGACCCTATTGCTAAGCCTCCGTTGTACTGTCTATCTGTCTTTCAGCGGGCTGTATCTCATGAACCGTAAAGATAGAGAGTTGAAATTTTCACAGAGTGTGTATTTATATTGGCGCTATAAAAGGAAATGCTGACTAACTGACTGACTGACTGATCTATCAACGCACAGCTCAAACTACTGGATGGATCTGGCTGAAATTTGGCATGCAGATAGCTATTTAGACGTAGACATCCGCTAAGAAAATATTTTTGAAAATTAAACCCTTAAGCGGGTAAAATAGGAGTTTGAAATTTGTGTAGTCCACGTGGACGAAGTCGCGAGCTTAAGCTAGTATAATATATAAAAGGAAAAGCTGACTGACTGACTGATCTATCAACGCACAGTTCAAACTACTGGATGGATCTGGCTGAAATTTAGCATGCAGATAGCTATTATGACGTAGACATCCGCTACGAAAGGATTTTCTAAGGGGGTAAAATAGGAGTTCAAAATTTGTGAATCTACACGCGGACGAAGTCGCTGTAATAAGCTGCAAATTCAAAATAAATAAAAAGTAAATACATATTGCTATATAAATCTAAATATATAAAAGGAAAAGGTGACTGACTGACTGATCTATCAACGCACAGCTCAAACTACTGAACGGATTGGGCTGAAATTTGGCATACAGATAGCCATTATGACGTAGACATCCGCTAAGAAAGGATTTTTGAAAATTCAACTCCTAAAGGGGTAAAATAGGGGCTTGAAATTTGTGTAGTCTTCGCGGACGAAGTCGCGGGATTAACCTAGTATCTTATACGATGGAACGGAACCCTTCGTGTGAGAGTCCGACTCGCACTTGACCGGTGTTTTTGTGTCACTTTAGGATAATATTATCCGGGAGAAATCAAGCTTCTATTTTGGTAATAGGGGTCGCTTTTTATGTTATCTAATATCTATAAGTACATTGTACCATTGAGGGTATTTCATTCAATAGAAAAATTTCGTGATTTAGATTTCTGGGCTCTAGTAAGATATCATTTAGAATAGAATAGAATATATTTTTATTCAAGTAAACTTTTACAAGTGCTTTTGAATCGTCAACTAGTATAATTTACCACTGGTTTGAAATGCCATTCCTACCGAGAAGAACCAGCAAGAAACTCGGCGGTTGCTCTTTTCAAGTAATCAATTTACAATATAATTATACCATACTGTACAAGAAATTGCAGCCCCGCCGTGTATTGCTAGAGCGAGTCAAATCCAAGCTTTCTTAAGCAAAGTCTAAAATTGTTTGTGGAATTTTATTATAAAAAATTACACTCATTCCCACAAATGACTTTCCCATTTTCGCGAGGCGGAGCATAGGAGTTGCAAGCTTTTTACGGTTCCTAGTTTGTCTGTCGTGGAAATCACCGATTTTTTTTTGTAGCTGTAGAGAATGTTATGTCCACCAAAAATTATGTTATGATAAGTATATTGAGAAGCTACTTTTTAGAAACCGATCAACTTAAGTACAGCGATGTGAGTTTGACGAATTGCCACGCCCCTTACTTGTTACTGGCTTTCATCTTAGATGTTACTTTTAGTTTTGTAGGCTTTTATGTCTCACTAAAATAAAAAATAAAATAAAAAACCGGCCAAGTGCGAGTCAGGCTCGCGCAACGAGGGTTCCGTACTACAGTCGTATGTTTTCAACAATTTTGCACGTTTTTTTTATTTATAAAAATAAATAAAAATCTTAGAATGTACATGTGAAGACCTTTCGTATGATACCCCACTTGATATATTTATCATTGAAACTACTGATCATTAGTTCATGACCACAATTTAATTTTTTTTGTGTGATGTAACCACAAATTCACGGTTTTCAGATTTTTTCCCGAATGTCTGCTATAAGACCTACCTACCTGCCAAATTTCGTGATTCTAGGTCAACGGGAAGTACCCTGTGTGTTTCTTGGCAGACCGACAGACAGACAGACAGACAGTCAGACAGACAGATAGACAGACAGACAGACAACCAAGTGATAAGGGTTCCGTTTTTTCCTATTGACGCACGGAACCCTAAAAATATTTCTATTCAATTAAACTTTTACAAGTATTTTTGAATCGTCTGCTGCATCTACCACTGGTTCGGAATGCCTTTCTTTGCTAGCTTTTACCAGCTGAACACACTGAGAGTGCAATATAATAATGAATTCAGAATGCTGTTAGGGCTGCCAAGGGACTGTAGTGCTATAAATATTTATAAAAGGCACGTTGATTGAAGTCCTCTTTTAGTCTATATGTACGACGCAAATAAGTAAAAATTCAGTACAATCGCTCTACAAAGACCCAACACAATGCTTTCCATAGTCACATCACATTGGGTTGGGTCGCATTTCAAAACTACATAGGTACAGACATTTCCGACTTTATCGGGTCGGCAAAATCTGAAAACTTGCTGAAAGCGCTCTGAGTCTCAATTGATTGATAATATTTATTTTGGCGTTATTTTTAGATCGGCAACCCATCGACAAACAACCTCGGCAGCGGGTGTATGTTGACATTACATTACATACTCTGTACACGCCGCGCCGCAATGTCATATTATATCACTTGTTAAAATGGCTAGTTGTTAAATTTAAGTCTAAAAATCCATGTAGACCACTTTTTAGAAAGTTAAAAATACTTCCACTTCCATGTATGTATATTTATGAAATTATTATATTTGTAAAGAAAAACAATGTACTTTTTACAAAAGCTCGTCAAGGAAAACTACCTGCTAGAAATAATCGAAACACAAATAGACTAATTATACCTCATAAGATAAACACTACATTCTTCTGTAAAAATTGTTATGCAATGAGTGTTAAATTGTATAATAAGCTACCAAACGATTTGAAAGCAGAATCAATGTCGCTGAATACACTTAAACGTAAATTATTTGAGTGGCTATTATTTAATTGTTTCTACAGTGTAGCTGAATACCTAAATAAATAAATAAAAAAATAAAATAAAAAAATCAAAGTATAATTTTGACATAATATGTATATACTTGACAATATAATTGATTATTCGGTAGCTAGCCCATATTGACATTGTTCTGAGGAGGTTATAAGTGTTCTGATTGATTTATGTATTATTTAATTTATTATTGTGACAAAATTTTAATAAATATTTATACATTTTTTTTTTATAAAATAAGCAAACTTAAAATAATAATTAAAAATTACGTAAAATAATTCTAACATAATATTGCATGCCTTAGTATATAAGGTTTTTGGCTGTACTTACCACAATGTATGACTAAGAACCATTGTAAACCCAAATAAGCAATAAATAATTTGATTGATTTGATTTGATTTGAAAAAAACCGGCCAAGTGCGAGTCAGACTCGCGCACTGAGGGTTCCGTACTAAAATCGTATTTTATCGACATTTTGCACGATAAATCTAAAACTATTATGCCTAAAAATAAATATAAATCTGTTTTAGAATGTACCAAATAAATCCCTTTCATATAATACCCCACTTGGTATAGAGATAGAGAGCTAGATAAATCTAGAATGTGCCTATAAACATTACATTACGTTTGATTGGTTAATATTCAAATGAGAACCTTGGGTCCTAGGAGCCAACCCAGCAAAAGGAAATCTTTTTTTTTTTTTTTTACTCGGATACAAGTTAACCCTTGACTGCATTCTCACCTGGTGGTAAGTGATGATGCAGTCTAAGATGATAGCGGGCTAACCTGGAAGGGGTATGGCAGTTTTTATTAAACCCATACCCCTTTGGTTTCTACACGGCATCGTACCGGAACGCTAAATCGCTTGGCGGCACGGCTTTGCCGGTAGGGTGGTAGCTAGCCACGGCCGAAGCCTCCCACCAGACCAGACCAGAAATTTAGAAATTATAAAATTCCATACCCCTGCCAGGAATCGAACCAGGGACCTCCCACTATTAAGACCACAGCGCTCACCACTGCGCCAGGGAGGTCGTCGAATCTTTTGTACACGAAGCGTAAAGTAAAAAATAAACATGAATCTAAATGAAAAGCGCACCTCAAACTATTTAATAAAAAGGTGCTTATTATTTATAGGCATAAAATTTCATTTTAGAATATTCAGGTAGAAATTTCATAGGTAGCTTCATAAAATTTTTTAGACTAAGAAAGGCAAGCTTATGCTAAGATGGCTGTATATAATATATGTAATGCATTCTAGTTCGACGCGGTATAGCCTGCAGCTAAAACACATGGGATTTCAAAATGCTCACTTTAATTAATAAAACCATATTCTCTGTTAAAAGCGTTGGCTATAATGGTTTAGGATATTGAGGTAGAAACAGAGGTAGCCTAGCTTCATATTAATTTTACACTTAGAAAAGCATACGCGTATGCCAAGATGGCAGAATATGCAATGTATTCTACTACAGACTACCTAAAAACACACGGGGTTTCAAAATGATCCCTCAGTTTTAATAACAAAACCATATTCTCTGTTAAAAGCGTTGGCTAAAATGGTAAAATAATACGGACTGAGAGCATGTTATTATTAAATTAAGACAACGCTGCCCGCGGGGCTATAGTGGGAGAATATTGCAGTGTACATTGTACACTAATTACAACGTAGTTATTTTCTCTAGCATGTACGTGTTTTTTAGGGTGCCGTACCTCAAAAGGAAGAACGGAACCCTTTTTTTATTTTTTTATTCAAAATTTTTTGGGATCGTTCAATCACTATGTGACTATGTCAGATCCATAGTACCCTAATTACACTTCTCTCTATTTTAACTTAGTACTTACATAATATTCTTACGTTTCTATTATCCTTAAAATAAATTCAAAAAGAGTTCTCGCGGCTGTGGAAAAAGGCACCGCGAGAACGCTTTGGAAAATACCCACATCCGATAAATTAAGGCAAAACCGAGTCATCATTGCGGCTCGCATTTCTTCACTCCGCACACACTCCACCAATAGATCTAGTATCTTCTATTAAACCACAAGTTGAACAATTTTTTGAGTCTACCTTCTTCATTAAATATTTAAAGCTATTTAGTGGAGTGTGCCCGGAACGTAGTCTGAGAGCTACCACTACCAATTTTCTACGCAACTTAACATTAGCAAACCAAGGTATACGAGGAGGTTCCTTATAGGAACGGAACCCTTATAGGATCACTTTGTTGTCTGTCTGCCTGTCCGTCAAGAAACCTATAGGGTACTTCCCGTTGGCTTAAAATTAAGAAATTTGGCAGAAAGGTAAGTCTTATAGCAGACATTAGGGGAAAAAAATCTAAAAACCGTGAATTTCTGGTTATATCACAAGAAAAAAATTAAAATGTGTTCATAAACAAATATTTCTATTTTAAACTTTCAAAGTAAGATTACTATACCAAGTTGGGTATCATATTATGAAAGGGCTTTACATGTACATTACTTGTACATTCTTAAACAGATTTTTATTTATTTTTAGGCATAATAAATAGTTTTTGATTTATTGAAAAATGTCGATAAAATACGATTGTAGTACAGAACCCTCAGTGCGCGAGTCTGATTCGCCCTTGCTTGGTTTTTGTTTACGAAAACAGTGGTATCTCTGGGGTTTAATGGCCGAATGAGCAAGAAAATAGTTGGTTTATTTTTAACTAGCTGTTGCCCGCTATTTTGTCCGCGTCCCGCGGGATCTGTCTCTTCCCGTGGATTTTCTAAAAACTTTCTTTCATGCAAACCTGGTCCTGACAATTATAAACACAACAAAATATGAATTATCCTATTTGGTGCAGTCGTTCGGAAAATATGCGCGTACAAACCTTTTCGGCGATTCATTTTTATTTATACGTCCCGCTGGAATTGACTTTTCCCGTTGATTTTCCGAAAAAACATTTCATGTAAACCTTGTCCTGAGAATTACAAACCATTTACAAAAAAATATCAATTGCACTGGTCGCAGTATATTATTGTTTACTTTTCGCAAAATATTGAAATGAAATATTTTAACGAAATATGCTTAAAATGCACAATTTATTAATTTATAAAGTGATACTACGGCTAAATATAAACATATAAATTGTCATTAAAAGGGCTACATACTGGAAATACACACTTTATGTCCTCAAATACCGTCAATAGTTAGTGAGTTTGATATTCGGCCAAAAAGAATAGGTAAGAAAAGGTACATAAGTACAGCTTGAAAAAATGATGAACTTTCATACGGACGAACTATAATATGAAAGCTTATACTTTCATATAGTACGTAAAAATGACTTCTCACGAGCCATTTTAACTCTGTGGGTCAACTGCCATGTCAAAAGTACGGTTCACCTTTAAAATAAGGACTAAAATCGTACTTTTGACATGAAATTTGATACAAAAAGTAAAAATGGCGGCGAAGATTCATTTTTTACGCATTATCCCATATTAATTAAACCCCTTGTGGGGTGTAATTTTCTGAAACACTTAATTTTCACTTAGTTGTCCTTCATTTTTAACCTAAATCCTGACAGAATTTCATACAAATTTTCATCCCTTAAATAACCACCTTATTAGAGCTAGAACTTCCAAAAATCCTTTACACGGAGTCACTACGTCTTAAAAACAATTTATTGCCAGCGGGTTCTTGGCGGCTTAGGATGAGCGTTCATAGATCAGTCAGTCAGTCAGTGTTATAAAATATTACCCTACCAGCATCAGTTTTTTCCTCCAATTATCTGATTGCAGCCAAGCGCTAGTCTATAAAAAAAAGATTGCTAAAAATAGAAGTTTGCTTCAATACAAGATTTAAAAATACAAGCTGCAGGCTACAAGTGTTAGAAAAACTTTACTTGAAACCATTTTCCAACTTAAATACTTTAGTTTAGCGGATTTGTAAACTTCGCATGTTTTTTTTTCGAAGTTTAGTCGCTCTTCCCCGAATTTAAATTCCGTGTGGCAACTACAAAGTATATGTACTTCGAAAACCCACGCTTCCGAAATTACTTTTAGCAACTCTTTAGTAAATGTGGAAGCATACTTAAATCACACTACGCGACCAAGTCACCACCGACCAAAAAAAATAAAAAATATGTAAAATCATTTGAAAGCAAATACTACATGCACATTCACACAATTTACATGGAACAATTATTAACCATATAAGTAAAATTATACAAAAAGCAGCTAAAAACTTTCCGAAATAGTAAAAACACAAAAAAAATATTTAAGGTGCAATAGTAATTGAATAAAATAATCTAAAACTATAGTAAAGCTGTTAGCCCAGGAGTAAGAATAGTTAAAAAAGAATATGTTAAAAAATTTCACAGAATCTATTGTCTAAACCGCTGGTCCTAGAGACATAAAATTTAGAGAGTGTGTATTGTGTCTATTCTTTGTAAAGAGTACGTATCCACTAAGAAAGGATATTTCGAATTTCCACCCCTAAGTGGGTTAAACGGGTGTTTGAAATTTCAAAAATCCTTTATTAGTGGATGCCTACGTCATAATAGGTATCTGCATGCCAAATTTTAGACCGTTTGAGCTGTGCGTTGATAAATCAGTCAGTCAGCCAGTCAGGCACCTTTTTATTTTATATATTTAAATTAGTATGAAATAATATTACTCCGGCGCGCGGCGACGCCTCCACCACTTGGGTATGTATTCGAATTCTGAAATGCCCAAATGACAACAAAGTTCACGATCGCAGTTCACTCACGGCTTTTCATCCACTAGGGAGTGCTACAAGTTTTGTAGTTTGCAAACATAGTGAATATTATGCGAGATTTGGGGCTCTGAAGTGTAAATAAGATTTTGTACGTTATGGCTCACACAATGCTGCAAAATTGTCCTACATGGCTACTAGAAGTTCTAGGATATAGTGTCATCATCATCATGACCAACCTACCACCAGCTCACTACAGAGCACGGGTCTCCTCTCAAAGTGAGAAGGGTTTTGGCCATAGTTTACCACGCTCTGGCCATGTGCGGATTGATATACTTCACACACCTTTGAGAACATTATGGAGAACTCTCAGGCATGCAGGTTTCCTCACGATGTTTTCCTTCACCGTTAAAGCAAGTGATATTTAATTAATGCACATAACTCCGAAAAGTTAGTTGAGGAGATTACCAAGAACTGTCGTGAACTGTAACATAAGTGATAGCTCTCTTGTACGGAATTTCACACGCTGCGGTCTTTTGCCGCTTGTTGCTAGCAGTTGATTTCAGCTCAGTTGATATTGGCTGTACACCAAGTGGGAAGAAGAGGGGGGGGGGGAAGGCAGTTTAGTAGATGGGTTCTTGTCCTAAAGTTGCCGTTGCGCATCTTAGGTAATGTGCTTGGCGTTTTTACGCTTCGCGTAGCATTAGGTCTTGTCGCGTATTGTAAGTATGCTTCTGCCTTTTCTTTAGTAAAGTGAATCGCTTGAAGGGTCTCAATTTATTATAACTTTCCCGGTAAGTTTGCAATATTTTCTTGAATTTTCAAAAATCCTTTCTTAGCGGATGCCTAATAGCTAATGTCATAATAGCTATCTGCATGCTAAATTTCAGCCCGATCCGTCCAGTAGTTTGAGCTGTGCGTTGATAGATCAGTCAGTCAGTCAGTAAGTCAGTCACCATTTCCTTTTATATATTTTTATTCGCGGGTAAATATTGGCTTGAACCGTGTAAACCCTAGAATAAACCAATATCGAATGCCGTTTTGTGCCGTTACGCGGTGTGAATTCCAATTAGTTGAACAATTAAATATTGTTACGCGATGCGGTGTTCTGGATAATTCGTGAGCCATAAATGAAGCCTACCGCAAAATTGCCCCTCTGGCGTAGTAGTGTGGCTATGCCGTTGTTTTTTTATTTATTTATTTACTAGTTTATGCCCGCGACTACGTCCGCATGGACTACACTAAATGTCCAACCCCTTTTTTATTCCCTTAGGGGTTGGATTTTCGTAATCCATTCTTAACAAATGTCAACGTCATACTTACCTAATATACTTAGCTATCTGCATAACCGATCTGTTAATTAGTTTGAGCTGTCCGTTGATAGATCAGTCAGTCAGCCAATTACCTTTTCTTTTTCTATATTTAGACTAGATGGTGGCCCTAAGTTCGTCCTAGACCGGCCTCCCCGAGAGCGCGCCACCACACCACACACGGTCCTCTGCCTTCGTTATCCGACAACTTCCTGCTTGCTGGTACGCGGGCTCCGCTCCAAACACGTCTGCCTCAGCGGCCATCAGTTCTGTGTCAGACATGACCTGCCCACTGACAGCTTGTTCTCCTGCGGAATTCTTCGTTACCTAATCTGTGTCTCGGAGAGACAGCCAATATAGCCCGCTCCACAACACGCTGGGCGACTCAAATTTTGTCGACAAGACCAACTGTTAGTGTCCACGTTTCAGCACTACACGTCATCACAGGTAGGTAGAACACACTCATCTTTAGGCTTTGGGGTATCGACGATTTAAAGACTTGAAGCAATTTTCCATATGCTGCCCGTCCAGCTGTATTCTTCTGTCACCTTTTTTGTCGAAGTTGTTTCTATCGAGTTGCCTTTTTTCCGATGGGAAATGCTTTTTCGCATCCCCAACGGAAGTAACGCAGTTGACCAAGCTTCTTTAGTTAGATTTTAGTTTTTAGAGTTTAGTCATAGCTTAGCCACTCACGGTGTATTATTGTAGGCACGTAGATATACTACGCTTATGCATGAAGTTTACTGCTCCAGTAACATGACGTACTCGTAGGTATCTAGGTATAGTAGATAAGACATGCTATATGCACCTAGCAAGCCTAATAAATCTCACCCGTCCGCTATGCATCATGCAATATGCAGCCGACTGATTTACAACAGTGGGGCTTGGAAAATTATTCAGCAGTTTGCTACTGACGTATTAGCAGTGTAAAACTCTATCTATAGGTATTTTTGCCAAATTCAGAAATTCTGTTGGATGACTGATTGATGAGGATATTGTCAGTTTGATATAATTTGTCGAAAAACTCGCTTTTTCAGTCACTGACCTCTACTAATCCATACTAATATTATAAATGCGAAAGTGTGTCTGCCTGTCTACTAGCTCTTCACGGCCCACGCAAAATAACTTGCGGACATCAATTTAAATAATTCAAGGACCTAAAAATCTGGCAAAAAAAAACTAAAGGGGAATTGCTCAACGGACTGTAGCATACTACACAGAATAATTTATTCTTTCCAAGCCTTTGTTTCCCTGGAACTTACAAAAGAACTTCCCTTTACACTAGAATTTACAAAAACTGTTTTGCGGTGCACCATTGCATTCTTTCACTCTGTCTCTTGTTTGCTTTTGTTTGTCAGAGATCGTTCTGAGCGATTATAATTGTAGATTGAGTAAAAAAGCTAGATTAAAGTACTGTGACATAACCGCGTATGAGATAGCGATAGCACGACGTAACGATGAATAACACGACAATAATTACCAGTGTTTAGTATTCAATATTTGTATCAACCGATCAACAATATTTGTATTAAACGTTTTTTATGTGAAAACAAGTAAATAACTAATGAGAAATACAATGACGCCACGAATTCTCAAAGTTTGTTTTGCAACTAAAGTTGTATTCCTTGTATGTATTCTTGAAAGAAATCGGTTACACGATAAGGGACAAAAAATAGGTTAGCTGCGTCACTGTTTATCACATTTTTAACTTTAGCTGTGCTCTCTTTTTAGTGTGAATGAGAAAGCAAACATTCCTTTATCTAGCTTTATTGCTCTATCTACGGCGATAATACAGTATAAGTATTCTTGCTAGCTGTAAGATACGATATCATAATATCAGAGTTGCACAAAGATTTTGGTTAACAACTTTATTTACCTTTAGATACGGCTGGAATTCATATACGGATGAGACTGCACGATCCATAAGATTTCTGCGAGTACCAACAACCTAGTACCTAATAATGTTAGTGTAAACAAAACTCTAACTCAACTGTACTAAAAGTTATGAGCTCGTTTTCACAATGCTCTCAACAGAAAAGCTCATGGATTTCCAGTTCTTTCAATTTAGTTCGAGATTTAAGATTTTGTGTACAACTTTTGTAGTTTGTACAAAATAGGTGACTGGTAGATAAATAAAATAGGTAGGTTAGGTTTAAAGACGTTTAATTCTCATAAAGACAAAGTCACTTACATGAGAATTGAAATTCTAAAATGTTTGTTTCTAAAGTTTACAATATTCGCCATTTAGGTACTCATTCAATACATTTGTCGAAG
Organism: Maniola hyperantus; assembly: GCF_902806685.2. Classification (NCBI taxonomy): domain Eukaryota; kingdom Metazoa; phylum Arthropoda; class Insecta; order Lepidoptera; family Nymphalidae; genus Maniola; species Maniola hyperantus. The sequence continues at coordinate 2,429,003 of NC_048550.1, forward strand.
TGATTCGCATTACTCATAATATGAGCAGCTAATTCGGTTTTAAATCCATTGAATCAGCGTACATTTTTTATGTGTGCAGGTATTTTGTTATAGAGTTTAGCTCCTTCATAGGTAAGGGTTTTTCTGCCATAATTTGTTCTAGTTTTGGGTAGGATAAGGTAACTGGCTCGACGAGTAAATAAATTTTATAATTGTTAACATTTCTATAACTATAACAACAAATTGATAACTACAATAGCAAATTGATTAATTTAATCTAATTTAAAACAACTTTATTGTTACTAGAATCACAGAGAGTATTATAAATATTATAAATGCGAAAGTTCGTCTGTTTGTCTGTTACCTTTTCATGGGTTGGTCTATTTGTATTTTGAAATGGGTAGGTATTCAGCTTGCGACCTGATAGATCATCATCATCATCATTATCAACCGATAAACATCCACTGGACAAATTCGACACGCCACGGTTTTGCGCCGCCTGAATCCAGCGGCTCCTTTCCCTAGTGAGGGGGGGGGGTCTTCCAACGCCGCACTTTTGGACTCGAGATCGCCATTCTAGCATCTTGAGACCCCAACGTCAATCGATTTTTCGAACTTTATGCCCTGCCCATTGGCACTTCAGCTTGGAGTGAGAGATAAATCAGTACGCTTAGTATACGATTTTGTCTCACCAAATGTTGCTAGAATTCGAGAGTCACAACACAATACCGTCAAAGTAAAATGGACCTTAAAAGCCACGAACTGAAGTCAAAAATTTAATGCCACTGATTTTAATTTCGCAACGTTTCCGCTTGGAGCGTTGGCTGCAGATGTGTATAGAAACTTGAGCTTTAAAACAAGGTACTTAAAATCCAGTTTACTATAATGCGGAAGTGTTTCTACACTCGAATACTATCAACGTTGGTGAGACATAAAATCTCTTACTAAGCGTACTGTTCTAATTTATAATTGCATGTGATAAAAGCTTCATCATCATCATGATCAACCCATCACCGGCTCACTACAGAGCACGGGTCTCCTCTCAGACTGAGAAGAGTTTTGGCCATAGTCTACCACGCTGGCCATGTGCGGATTGGTAGACTTCACACACCTTTGAGAACATTATGGAGAACTTTCAGGCATGCAGGTTTCCTCACGATGTTTTCCTTCACCGTTAAAGCAAGTGATATATTTAATTAATTACAACGCACATAACTCCGAAAAGTTAGAGGTGCGTGCCCGGGATCGAACCTCCGACCTCCGATTAGAAGGCGGACGTCCTAACCACTAGGCTATCACAGCTTTGACAAAAGCTTGGGTAGGTATAATAATTATAGATATCAAGCTAACAATCTCTCGTCCTCATTTCCGCCCGCGTCAAAGTCGGGTCAAGCTCGCCAGATATCTCGAGAGGGATGTCAAAAAAGTTTAACATCAGTCGTTGTAAGCTTCACAAAAAGTTGGAGTACTTAAGACTGAAATATTAAGGGTTCGAACTGTCAAAGTTTAGTCTTAATTAATTCAGTGATCTTCTTACAAATAAATAAATTGAAAAAATACGCACTGAATTGAGAAAGAACTTCCTCCTTTTTAGGGTTTCGTGTGCCAACGGGACCCTATTACTAAGCTTCCGCTGTCCGTCCGTCCGTCGGTCGGTCTGTATCTCGTGAAACGTTTATGTAGTGAGTTGAAATTATAGAATATGTAATTCTATTACGGTTCACGAGATGCAGCCCGCAGTCAGACGGACTGTGGAAGCTTATAGGGTCACGTCGAGTTGGCTCCCTTCGGGTCATAGTAAGTGAATTTTGCTCTCAGTATAATAAACTTAGTAGGTACGTAGATAGGTTTGGTAAACTAATTTGGTAAACAAGATAGATACCTACTAGACCTTTAATATAAATTGTTAACGTCTACCGGTAAAAAGCAAGCGCCAGAACCGCAGTCAATTATGTTCAACTTGGCAGCCCTATTATATATTCTGTGGCCCCACTAACTAAATTATAAGGTGGTGCGTGTAAAAGAACATCAAACACCAAAATAGACATTAAGTCTAAATATATAAAAGGAAAAGGTGACTGACTGATCTATGAACGCACAGCTCAAACCACTGGACGGATTAGGCTGAGATTTGACATGCAGATAGATATTATGACGTAGACATACGCGAAGAAAGAATTTTTGAAAATTCAACCCCTAAAGGGGTAAATGGGGGTTTGAAATTTGTGTAGTTCACGCGGGTGAAGTCGTGAACATAAGCTAGTTACTCTTTTTCACTAGTTTTTTCTTGTTGTGTGTGCAATAAAGTTTTCTATCTATATACTTATTATGTATATGATGCCTGCAACTTTGATTGTTTAGATTCTTAGGTATTTTAGGGTCAACTGATTAGCCGACTCTAAACATAAAACAAGGCAAGCTGTAAACTGAAACCGTGCTTAGAAAACGCTTAGTATAAGATTTTACGTCTCACCAACATTGCTAGAATTCGAGAGTCGAAACACAATAACGTCAAAGTAAAATGGACCTAAACAGCCATGAATTGAAGTCAAAAATTCATTCATCAAGGGTCATCTCCGTTTGGTCGGAACGACCAGACGGGGGGGGGGGGGGGGGGGGGGAGGGGGGTTCTTTGCCTCCTTACCCGGGCGCGTCGCTGGGCATCTCTGTGCCCAGGTGTTTTTCTAAAAGCCTTCTCGGCTAGGCCCTGCCATTCTTGGCTTTTGGGCCCTGGTGGTTGGATGTATCCGTCTTATTTCACCACGCAGCGGGTGGATCACCCACTTCGCCGCTGCGCGGTGATGTTGTAGGTCAAAAATTCAATGCCACTACATTTAATTTTGCAACGTTTCCACTTGGAGCGCTGGTTGTAGATGTGTAGAAAAACTTGAGCTTTAAAACAAGGCTGTTAAGATCCAGTTTATTATAACGCGGAATTGTTTCATTACTCGAATACTATCACAGTTGGTGAGACATAAGATCTCGTACTAAGCGTAGATCCTTGGGCACTCAGCTTTATATACCTACAGGTAGTGTTACAATACGATCTGATTAAACTACAGTAGGTACGGGTTGATACGTGAGCACAATGAATGATGAACATTATAAAGCTTTGTCTCCATTGGAGCAGCCGGCCGTGCGGCTTTCACTTGATAAGGAGCTCCGTAATCGTAACTGAAAGTATCGGATATCTATATATATAAAAGGAAAAGGTGACTGACTGACTGACTGACTGATCTATCAACGCACAACTCAAACTACTGGATGGACCGGGATGAAATTTGGCGTGCTATTATGATGTAGGCATTCGCCAAGAAAGGATTTTTCAAAACTCAACCCCTAAAGGGGTAAAATAGGGGTTTGAAGTTTGTATGAAAGTCTGTCAGTTTTGAAGTTGTCGAAATTGTCTATAAAGAAGTTTGTAGTTAATATTTTTGCTATTAGCAGTATGATATATTTTATTAAGCTCATAAATTATGTTTAAATCTCATAGTTACAGATCTATCCTAAGGGTGTAAAATAGGGGTTTAAAATTTGTGTAGTCCACGCGGACGAAGTCGCGGGCATAAGCTAGTCTGAAATAAAAATCTATCCGTAACCGTAATCGAATCCGATATAAATATTTCGAAGTAGATGATGCCCGCGACTTCGTTCGCGTGGATTTAGATTTTTAAAAATCCCGTGAGAACTCTTAGATTATCCGGGATAAAAAGTAGCCTATGTCCTTCCCCGGGATGCAAGCTATATCTGTACTAAATTTTGCCAAAATCGGTTGAACGGATGAGCCATGAAAGGCTAGCAGACAGACAGACACACTTCCGCATTTATATTATAGTAATATGCATTATTTTGAATAGGGGTGGAAATAAGACATACCTATTATGTATTTTACTTCTAAAATTTCTTAAAATTCTATAGAAAATTTGTCGTCTATAGGTACCTATTCCTTTAAAATTAAACTCGAATCCACACCTCGTATCGGTCTGAACACTTTGCTCCAAAAACTCCGTACGTAAGTACAAACTTTTTTTTTTTTCATTTATTTGGATCACCAACAGCTAATCATATACATCAAATACAAATTTAACAATACAGAAGTTCTAAGATAATATGACGAGCTAATTAAAAGTAATCACCGCATGCGAATGTGTCAGGTAATTTTACTACTAAAAAAGTTACTTAATTAAAAAATAATAATAATATAAATAAATAAACTCTAAACTAATAAACAAATGTAGGTAAGCAGTTCACATGGCATCAAGTAAATTACTATGGTAATTTACTTAATGCCATATGAACTGAATTCCGGAATTTAACCAGTGAGTCCGCGTGTATGTCTAGCACATTGAGCTTATTATAAAGTTGACTTATTCTAGGGATTGGCGAGTTAGCACCCATAACTGTTGAGCGTCGAGGAAAAGATAAAGAAGAATTTAAGGGTTTTCTAGGATATTTCGAAGGAACCCTTAATTTAAACTAGGCAGATTAACAACTTCAGAGTCACATTATTTACCTTTTGTGCACTCAGTACCCTGAACTACAGTATACCTATATTTCAAAGTTGGCGTATCCATGGAGACCCGCTTTGTTAACCGAGCTTTTGCAATCAGATTTCTTCTACGATTAGCATTCTTATTGCAGCCAGGTTGTTATCAAACGCATACTAATATGCACTTACTTGCTTGGCTGTGGGCCATAATCGAAATAATCAAACAAGTAGGTATAAGTAAATTTGACGACCTCCCTGGCGCAGTGGCAAGTGCTGTGGTCTTATTAGTGGGAGGTCCTGGGTTCGATTCCCGGCGGGGATTTGAAATTTATAATTTCTAAATTTCTGGTCTGGTCTGGTGGGAGGCTTCGGCCGTGGCTAGTTACCACCCTACCGGCAAAGCCGTGCCGCCAAGCGATTTAGCGTTCCGGTACGATGCCGTGTAGAAACCAAAGGGGTATGGGTTTAATAAAAACTGCCATATCCCTTCCAGGTGAGCCCGCTACCATCTTAGACTGCATCATCACTTACCACCAGGTGAGATTGCAGTCAAGGGCTAACTTGTATCTGAAAAATTTAATTGATGAGTTTAATTTGATGAAAAATTACTTTTCAAGTGACTGAATGATTGACTGACTAACTGACAGATCTATCTCAAACTACTGGACGGATTGGGCTAAAATTTGGCATGTAGGCTATTATAACGTAAATATCCGCTAAAAAACGATTTTTGAAAATTCAACCTCTAAAGGGGTAAAATAGGGGTTCGAAATTTAGCAGTAGTAGTAGTCCACGCGGACGAAGTCACGGGCATGATCTAGTCTAAATCTAAATATATAAAAGGAAAAGGTGACTGACTGACTGATCTATGAACGCACAGCTCTAACTACTGGACGGATCGGGCTGAAATTTAGCATGCAGATAGCTATTATGACGTATGCATCCGCTAAGAAAGGATTTTTGAAAATTCAACCCCTAAGGGGGTAAAATATGGGTTTGAAATTTGTGTAGTCCACGCGGTCGAAGTCGCGAGCATAAGCTAGTATACTATAAAAGGAAAAGCTGACTGACTGACTGATCTACCAATACACAGCTCAAACTACTGGATGGATCAGGCTGAATTTCGGCATGCAGATACAGCTGTTATAACGAAGTAGGCATCCGCCGCACCCGCTAAGAAAGGAGTTTCGAAAGTTCAACCCCTATGTTGTTGTCCACGTGGATGAAGTCGCGGGCATTAGCTAGTACATTATAACATGTAAGTAGGTATTATGATAAAAAGAAAAATTGAAATTTGTAGTCCCAGAAAAGGTGTATTAGTTCCAGTAGGTTCTAGTAAGTAGTAAGAAACTCTGAAATCTGATAGAGTCGTTCAAATATTGGTTTCCTCGCTCGTATATCTAAGGAAGACTCGCGGAAATGGGTAGGTTATGTATTTGATGTATTATGCAGTTTATTACGAAAAATTGAAATTTGTAGTCCCAGAAAACATGTATTAGTATAGTTACAGCAATAGTAAGTAGTAAGAAACTCCGAAATCTGATAGATTCGTTCAAATATTGGTTCCCACACTCGTATATCTAAGGAAGACTCGCGGAAATGGGTAGGTCACGTATTTGATGTATTATGCAGTTTATTACGAAAAATTTAAATTTGTAGTCCCAGAAAAGGTGTATTAGTATAGTTCCCGCAATAGTTAGTAGTAAGAAACTCTGAAATCTGATAGAGTCGTTCAAATATTGGTTCCCTCGCTCGTATATCTAAGGAAGACTCGCGGAAATGGGTAGGTCATGTATTTGATGTATTATGCAGTTTATTACGAAAAATTGAAATTTGTAGTCCCAGAAAACGTGTATTAGTATAGTTCCAGCATTAGTAAGTAGTAAGAAACTCTGAAATCTGATAGAGTCGTTCAAATATTGGTTCCCTCGCTCGTATATCTAAGGAAGACTCGCGGAAATGGGTAGGTCATGTATTTGATGTATTATGCAGTTTATTACGAAAAATTTAAATTTGTAGTCCCAGAAAAGGTGTATTAGTATAGTTCCCGCAATAGTTAGTAGTAAGAAACTCTGAAATCTGATAGAGTCGTTCAAATATTGGTTCCCTCGCTCGTATATCTAAGGAAGACTCGCGGAAATGGGTAGGTCATGTATTTGATGTATTATGCAGTTTATTACGAAAAATTGAAATTTGTAGTCCCAGAAAAGGTGTATTAGTATAGTTCCCGCAATAGTAAGTAGTAAGAAACTCTGAAATCTGATAGAGTCGTTCAAATATTGGTTCCCTCGCTCGTATATCTAAGGAAGACTCGCGGAAATGGGTAGGTCATGTATTTGATGTATTATGCAGTTTATTACGAAAAATTGAAATTTGTAGTCCCAGAAAAGGTGTATTAGTATAGTTCCCGCAATAGTAAGTAGTAAGAAACTCTGAAATCTGATAGAGTCGTTCAAATATTGGTTCCCTCGCTCGTATATCTAAGGAAGACTCGCGGAAATGGGTAGGTCATGTATTTGATGTATTATGCAGTTTATTACGAAAAATTGAAATTTGTAGTCCCAGAAAAGGTGTATTAGTATAGTTCCCGCAATAGTAAGTAGTAAGAAACTCTGAAATCTGATAGAGTCGTTCAAATATTGGTTCCCTCGCTAGTATATCTAAGGAAGACTCGCGGAAATGGGTAGGTCATGTATTATGCAGTTTATTATGTTGACTTGGAGGCGAGGAAATTCAATACGGACTCCAGTCGGTGCACGTTGCGAGACTAAATTAAATTTTCTCGTGTTTACTCGACTACAACACAAAGGACTACTGTAATTATAAAGAGTTAAGCCACATGAGTGGATGTACAGGGTAACCAGAACGCTGGCAAAAACTTAGCGTTAATGTGGCTAATTCCGTTTTACTCAAACTTTAAACTAAACTAAAATGACACGTCTAAATCTATTGCTATCCCTTTCATAATGTTGCTTGCGGAAAAGGATAGCACTAGATTTAGACCCGTTAATTTAGTTTAGTTTAGATATTGTGTACAAGAGAATCGGCCCCAATTGTTACACTATCTAAACAAAATCCAATACCAATAACCATTTGCCTCATTTTGTAGTTATAGTGATTAAGTATTTTTCAAACCCGCAATGCATAGCGTGCAAAACTGGGGTCAATGCCCCATCTACGACGTGGCCTACTTACGCAACGTTCGTTGAACTCTAGCGTCAGTCAGATGTGTTATTTGCAATATATCGTAAACTTTTACAAAATATAGGATTTTTATTTTATTTTTTCGCATTTTTTTATGTGGTACCATAATATTAGTAATCATCAGTATTATCACCTGTCTTCGTTTTTGTTAGCGTTCTGGTTACACCCTGTATATCTACTTGTGTGGTTAGTGTACTTACACTTTAAGACGTTATTTTTGTCATCAGACGTGGTCGACGACTGTTTCTACTGCAAATGGTGGTGCTATGCTTCGTGCCTCATGTGGCGCTGATCCTGCAGAACTGCTCCATCATGGCTCAGCTGTCACAGACCTTCGACTCCTCACTATATCTGGACAACGAGGTGGGTATAAGCAATAACTTCTGTCACCAGTAGGGCGATTGCCTAAAACCTGCATCAATCATTATTACAATCTCAATTGTTGTGATTGGCTGAATTTGTGCGAATCTTGTTGCAACAATGCATTGTAGCCAATAGTGAGCGAGCGTCAACCAATCAGAGGTGATTGCGATCGTGACCGTGTAGCTGTCATTCTCCCGCAATCGCGCAGCAGATTTTAGGGTTCCGCACCCGAAGGGAGCGAACGGGACACTAATACTAAACCGGCGCTGTCCGTCCGTCCGTCCGCCTGTCATTAGTGGGCTGTATCTCCTGAATACGGAATAGGTAGAAAGTTGAAATTTGTAGTCTGTATTTTTTTGCTAGCTATAACAACAAATAATAAAAAATTCAAAATGGGTACCAATCATTCCAAAAAAGTCTTATTTCTTGTACGATGGTACGGAATCCTTCACGTGTGAATCTGACTCGCACCTAACCGGGTTTTTAGGGTTCCGTACCTCAAAAGGAAAAACTGAACCCTTATAGGATCACTTTGTTGTCTGTCTGTCTGTCTGTCTGTCTGACAAGAAACCTACAGGGTACTTCCCGTTGACCTAGAATCATGAAATTTGGCAGGTAGGTAGATCTTATAGCTGACGTTTCGGAAAAAATCTGAAAACCGTGAATATTTTTTTGTGTAATCTAACCCTTCATTTATATACGTATATAAATGAAGGGTTAGATTACACAAAAAAATTAAATTGTGGTCATAAAATAATAATTAGTATTTTCAACTTTCGAATAACTATATCAAGTGGGGTATCATATAAAAGGTCTTCACCTGTACATTCTACAACAGATTTTTATTTATTTTTATGCATCATATTTTTTGAATTATTGTGCAAAATGTCGAAAAAATACGACTGTACGGAACCCTCATTGCGCGAGCCTGACTCGCACTTGGCCGGTTTTTAATATTTATCTCATTTATTAAAGTCTCCGATCAAAATCCATTTATCAACAATTAGCCAGTTCTTAATAAACTATCGTAGTCCAGCCCATAATAAAGATCGGCCTTGCGAAACGAATAAGAGAGTAGTAATCTTGCTTTATTAGCGGATGCCTACGTCATAATAGCTACCTGCATGCCAAATTTCAGCCCAATCCGTCCAGTAGTTTGAGCTGTGCGTTGATAGATCAGTCAGTCAGTCATTCCGTCAGTCAGTCAGTCACATTGTCGTTTTATATATTTAGAGACTAGCTGGCCTGGAACTTCGTCTGCGTGGACTACACAAATTTCAATCCCCTATTTTACCCCTTTAGGGGTTGAATTTTCAAAAATCCTTTCTTAACGGATGTCTACGTCATAATAGCTATCTGTACGTTAAATTTCCGGCCGATCCTGTACGTTGATAGATAAGTCAGTTAGTCAGTCAGCTTTTCCATTTATATATAATTAGATGATAACGCACTACTTATAAGTTTAAACGCTGAAAAAAAAATTTCTGTAAACTTTATTATCGTCATTGAGAAAAGCTCACAACATAAGATAGGTATGGCTGATACTTAATCTCCGGTAGAAATTGTTCCCATAAATAAGCTTCGCCCATAAAAACTTCAGAGTAAAAGGAGCTTGGTTAGTTATAAAAACAGAATACAAGATCTGTTTGCGGCATCAAGTTTCACGCGTAGGAGTAGATAAATAGCGCTCTTGATAATATCACACTTTTTGTGATACCTATTATCAAGAGCGATATTTATCCTTTGTTCACAAGGAATAAAAGTGAAAATCTGTCAAAATAGATAATCTGTATAGCACAGCGTGCAGCATGCGGTACACTGCCTACAAAACATGGAGGAAAAGCAACCAACCAAGCATCCAATACACGCAACACCACACAAATCTTCCTGTATATGATTAATTTCCACAAAGTAACGCTTGCTTCTATCCAATATCCAGCCTTTATACGTGTAGTAATTTTTGCGTGCAGTTTATGCGTGTTGATGCAATTAAATCGTTGCGAGCACGATAAAATACAGTCTGTTTAACTTAGTTAATGAACTAGTAGCATACATTTGCAACATAGTCTTCAGTACAGGTTCTTAAAAGACGCAATTCTGAAAATATTGCCATACGCAAAGCATATAGAAATCATACTTCTCACGGGATTTTTATAAAACTTAAATCTACACAAACAAAGTTGTTGATATCACCTAAATATTTAGACCAGTGGGTCACGTACTTTAGCAGAGGATATACTTGTGTGTACCTTCTGCCTCAAGGGTGCGTTGCTCTTAGCTGATCTGTGTGAGCGAGGAGCGTCTTAAGAGAATTCAATTATTCTAAAAACGTACGCCTGTCTATCTTTTGTACAAGCATACTTTTATTTTATGTTTAATGAAACATACCTTTCGTAAGCGTGTGTCAAGACAAGTGCTTGCAGAGTCTAATGTAGGTAGAAGATTGTTAGATTTTTACTGCCTCATCATCATAACGACCAACCCATCACTGGCTCACTACTGAGCACGGGTCTCCTCTTATAATGAAATACAAATTACAAAATAGGTACATAATTCGTACCAATTTTTTAGAAAATCTAAATCTACGCTAAGTTGCGTACATAAGCCAGTTTAGAAATCTGTGTTATAATAATACAAAAGGATACCCATTACCCACTTACTGACAATATTATGTCAATCGATGCGACTAGAAACTAGATTTTTTTAGTAAAGTTCTATTTATGAGGTCCACTAGAATTGACAATACATGTATAGCTATAGTACGCGACAGGCCGAGATGGCAATTGGGGAGGGAACGCCCCTCACAACCACACAGCCCCCACGCTAACCCGGTACGGGCGAGTACGAGTGACGTGCGGGTCACTCACGCCTCATACCTCGATTGCCATCTCAACCTGTCGCGGACTATACATAATATTTATTAATATATTTTTTTATGGGAAGAGTATTCCGAACCAATGATAAATTCGTTTGACTATTCAAAAGCCTTTTGTAAAAGCTTACATGAATAAAACGGACCATTCAAAAAGAATTTATCTTACTTTTATTCCGGGTTAAATGGATGGATACGAAGACTAGGTATTGGTCATGATAAAAAAATAAGCTGTTACCCTTTGAAAACTAAGGAAAGGAATTTAATAGGGTCATTTCTGTAGAAAATAACGTTACGTAAAGAGATTTTCCCTTTAGACACTTGTCCGACTGTAGACTATTAAGCTATGAATTATTTTCTCCCTCGAGAAACATACAATCGATATATTGTCGTTAGTTTGTACGTATAAGCCATTTTTTTTTAAATCTACATAATATATATTCGTCCTTTCTACTAACCAGCGATGATATGATTCTGTGTCAATAAAAGAGATAAAATATATAATAATAGTTGATATCTGACTGCTCTCTTGGCGGTCAAAACACTCGCGCTGTTTACGCCGGATTTATGGCTCGGACTACAAAGCATCCAAAATCTCACAGACTCATTGAAAAACGGAGCCGTACAGGCTAGGAAAGTCAAACTGTCACCTAACAATAAAAAAATGTTTTTGTTCCAGATACACTAAGGTATCTCTATATTCAAGCGACTGACGCGAATAATTACCATTTGCACACAGACACTCGTTCACAGCCCAGCGACAACACTATTCCAACTACACACTCGCTTCGCATTGCTCGTCAATTCGTTTCCCTTTTTAGCTCAAAACTCGTTTCTCTCTAATCGCCGGCGTTCGGATAAGCGCCTTAAAATGGTCGACATTAAAAATGAGCTCAAAGAAAGTCGCCATTAATTTAATTGTCGTTAAAAATCTCAGATATATTTCCCTCTCTGGAATTTTCTATTTTAGAAAATTACTTGAATTGCTTAACTTCAGGGTTAAGAAGTAAACACACGTTAAGTTCTAAATTGGATGAGACGCGAAGCTCGAGCAAGTAATTGACATTGGCAGCCTTTATATACTTTTAATATACATTTTTCAGGTAAAATACTATACTTAGATTAGCTAGGCTAAGGACTAAATCTACCGGAAATAAGGCGTGAAGAAATTCGTGCGTGGAATTACGGTTTAATCCTATTTTTTTTTCAGTTTTATTTAATTTTAGCGTTTAAACTATCGTGAGTGATTTCCATTATACATATATCACACACCGGCTTTACACACGTGTTTAGTCGACGACGTTAGCTCGACTAGTTTCACACATAGTGCAACGCAACGGATCGACGTAATTTTTTGCATGGGTATAGTTTGAAACCTGGGAAGGGACATAGGCTCCTTTTTATCCCGGAAAATCAAAGAGTTCCCACGGGATTTTTAAAACCCTAAATCCACGCGGACGAAGTCGCGGGCATCAGCTAGTAAAAAAATAATTTGTGCGGAAGTCTACTTGCAGTCTGTGTCTAGCTTAATAATAATGACTCTTGGCTGTTCGCAGCACAAAACTGGCAGGAATACAGAGCTCATATTATATTTTCCCCGTTCGTGCAACGTTAATTAGAATCCTGAACTTTTGTTGTTTAGAAGGTATAGGCACACGAGTAGATGTATACGTACAAGAGTCGTAATATAATGCTCAAACGTTTGGCTCGCTTAATTAATACGGGTTAATCAAAAGTCTAAACTTTTCTAATTAGTACGGAGTAGCACCGTTAACCAGGCTCCAAGATTACCCCTATTTAGAACCGGTTGTTACCGGGTATAAGTGGAGATATGGCCTAATTGATTGCGATTATTAAGCAACGATGGCCCAAGTCGGTAACTGAATGGATGACTGACTTAGGAGGTCCGAATTTGGGCTTTTCTTTTTGGAAAGGGGTCAGGACATTCAGCAATGAGAAATATAACCTAGTGACGCCTCTGCGTCCAAGACCGGGTATTAAACATGGGTAGGTATACTTACTTACTAATTATTTTCCGTCCGTTAATCAGTAGGTACCTCAGTACCCTTATTATAAATGCGAAAGTGTGTTGTTGGTTTGTCCTTCAATCACGTCGCAACGGTGCAACGGATTGATGTGATTTTTGTATGATTATAGTTAAAGACCTGGAGAGTGACATAGGCCACTTTTTATCCCGGAAAATCAAAGAGTTCCCACGGGATTTTTAAAAACCTAATTCCACGCGGACGAAGTCGCGAGCATCAGCTAGTTTTTAATAAGTTTGAGTATTTAATGATTTATAAATATAAAATAATAATTTATGTTAGACTTAGAAAGAATCGGTTCGTGGAGCTCTGAGTTACCTGGTAAAGCCAGGGTAAAGCGGATTACAGCAGAATAAGTTTGTTTTTCCTTTTAATACCTACTTTTAAACTAGACGAATTAATATAGAAATCAGTCACTTTTTAAGTTTTAAAATTATATATTTATAGACCTTAGCGTATTTTTAAATTTTTCAAAGATTTCAAAACTACCTGTTCGATACTGACTTTGCAAAAATGACTGGGGTACTGAAAACTGACCTCTAAATTAGAGGGGTAGGTACAGTTTAGGAACTGCCCGACCCATCCCATGTGTGGTCGACCGCAATGTTTCAGCCGCAAACGACTGAGCATGGTATTTAGTCTTCCGGAACGATGCTGCGTACAAATTGATAAGTAATTATTTGGGCTTATTAACTACTACCTGATTTTTACTTATATATTTACAAATATATAAATAATCTGTCGATAAAATTAACTTTCATATCGATTTGTCGCTTTATAGGACGCCAACATCGTAAACAGCTAACCGAATTTAATCGAATAAATACCGATATAAATTAATAGGCTTTCGCAGGATTATGATGAAACCAGGCTTTGATCAAAGTTCGACTTTCTGTTTGACTTTGATCAAAGACTGAATAAATTAATCAGTAGGTAATTGGAGGTCGCCCTTTCTCAATAATATCAAAAATTCTGTAGAAATTAATAGCCCTTATTAATGAAAAAAGCTATCTAGTGCGTATCAAAACAGAACACGCGGTTGGGTTCAGAATGCCTAAATGCCGGGCTAATTCACGTCGCTTGCACGTTCGTTTCAGTGTTGGGTTCCAACGCTGGCCCCAACACTGTTCGCCCAACGTGTGGATCGGGAAATTAGTACTAGCCCCAACGTTGGCAAAGCTAATTTCCCGATCCACACGTTGGGTGAACAGTGTTAAGGCCAGCGCTGGGCCAACGTGTGGAGCCAGCGTTAAAGAGGTTAAAGCAAACTAAGGAAAACTAAAGTACTTTACTAAGGCTATGAAACGTATCTTTAATTTCACGTATGGAATAATACCTACTTCGTATGTACTTCCTAAGAATTAGGATTCTTTCTGACACTTAGGTACTAGTATTTCTATGATTTTACGTTAGGCTTAGCTTAGCATTAGGCTAGCCTAGTCTAATACAGAGTGTAACCAGAACGCTAGGAAAAACTTAGCATTATTGTTATACTACCTAAACACAACCCAATACCAAGAACCATTTGCCTCATTTTGGAGTTTTAGTATTTTTCAAACCCGTAATGTAGGTATAGCGTGCAAAACTCGGGTCAATGCCCCGCCTACGACGTGGTATTGACTCCGAGTGGCCTACCTACGGAACGTTCGTTGACCTATAGCGTCAGTCAGATGTTTTATTTGCAATATATCGTGTACAAAATATAGCATTTTTTTTCGCGTTTTTTAACGTGGTACCTTTCATATCACTGATCATCAGTACTATCACCTGTCTTTGTTTTTGCCAGCATTCTGATTATACCCTGTATTTGACAGATGTCGTTTTCAGGATAAAGCCTTATCAAACCGAGAGTTTCCTTAGTCTAGTTCACTCTGCCTATATTCTCTGGTTATGCTACGGATATTGAGTGTAAGTGTGAGACCATTTTCCGGGACATTACACGCTCTAGTAATATGACATTTCTCGGTGACCAGTTCAGCTTAATTGGAGAACATTCGAGGCCGCCGAGTGATGTGGGTTGGAATCCAACGACATTGGAATTTTAGATGTGACATTTTCAGAACTTCACAGTTCAAATCAGTAAGTACCCTTGTTATAAATGCGAAAGTGTGTTTGTTTGTTGGTTCATTGGTTTATTGGTTTGTTGGTTTATTGGTTTGTCCTTTAATCACGTCACAATGGTGCAACGGATTGACGTGATTTTTTGCATGGGTATAGATAAAGACCTGGAGAGCGACATAGGCTACTTTTTATCACGGAAAATCAAAGAGTTCCCACGGGGTTTTCAAAAAACCTTATTCCACGTGGATGAAGTCGCGGGCATCAGCTAGTCCTATATACATCGTTCAAATTTGGCAATCGACAGGTCGTAATTTTAGCAAATGCACATTGAAATTGCAATGGGTAGTAAAATGGAACGTGCTGAATTCGACGAATAGAAATTTTAGTAGATCTAAAATTTACAAATTGTAATAGTAATGATTTTGTACCATTTTGTACGTTGGCGACTAGCCTCCAGGGGTAACTGACTAACATTTAAAGTAGCCATTCCCGAAAAACCTTTTTTTTTTTTAAAGAATATTAGCCATGTTAAATGACTAATATTCCCCTTTCCTCACCAACTAAGCTTCAAGCTTTTGCTAGGAGTAGGTACGACAATAGTGCAACGGGCGGGGTTTGAACCGTCGACCTTTCGGTTTTCAGTCCACTCCTTTACCTGTTGAGCTATTGAGAGACGCTTGACGCTTGAAAATTTTTTTTACTTAATATCATGTTCATAAAGTTCTTCTTTATGCTCTTGGGCATAGTGTTGTATGGCTATAGTGCCTGAGCCTATCCTCCTCTGTTCCTATGCTTTCTTAGTATTTTATTCGTGTAAGCTGAGACCGCAGCCTGTGGGTAAGCGTATACCACTTAACCTTTATTACGTAGTACGCTAGCCTTAGGTATATCAATAAATCGCCCATTGCGCAGGCATAAGGTCACCTAACAAGACGTCAAATATGTAGACCGATATATCCCCCACTGCGCTAGTTCAAGCTCGGAGAAGAGTTTATTTTCTCAAAAAGAACAAAAATTCACTTACAATCTAAATATAAATATAAAATAAGTATAGAAGAAAGCAATTAAAGTGAAAAGTAAAATGTTTGAATTAACTTAAACCCGTTTAAATACCTATACTGGATTCTATAATTTATGCTAAACATCTTATCTTGTTTTACTGCCTTCTTGAACAATCAATTATTTTCTTGACTTAATTATCTAAATATATAAAAGGAAAAGGTGACTGACTGACTGACTGACTGACTGACTGACTGACTGACTGACTGACTGACTGACTGACTGATCTATCAACGCACAGCTTAAACTACTGGACGGATCGGGCTGAAATTTGGCATGCAGATAGCTATTATGACGTAGGCGTCCGCTAAGAAAGGATTTTGGAAAATTCAACCCCTAAGGGGGTGAAATAGGTGTTTGAAATTTGTGTAGTCCACGCGGACGAAGTCGCGAGCATAAGCTAGTGTAAACTATTTGAATAGTCACATGGTTTTATTTTATTAAGTAGTTCGCCTAGGGCGCCGATTTTGATCGGGCGTCGTCAGTCGACGACTACATAAGGGTGTCAAAGTACACCATTACTCGCTTAAAAGGAATATGATGCCTTTATTAGAATAAATTGAACAGTGTAACACTTGTTGCAGGTAAACAGAACGCTGTCCCTGGGAGAGATGGTCCTCGCGATAGAAGACGAACGCGTGTACGTCTCGCGGTATCTCTTCGCCGACATGTCCACAGATGACCTCAACGTGTAAGTGGGCTTTTTTGAATAGAAATAGCGAGCAAACGAGCAGGCGGTTCAACTGATGTTAAGTGATTACCGCCGCCCATGAACATTTGCAGCACCAGAAGAACTGCCTTATCTTCAAATAAGAGTGAATAGGTATCTTGTAGGCTCCATCATCATTTGACAAGAGGTGATGAGTGGAGATGATGAGGAGTTGCGAGAGTGGCTCAACGCAGGTACAGTATGGACAACCCTCCACCTTCCATAGCCCCTTCAAACTCTCGGTTAAATGGGACGAATAGCAGGAGAGCCGCCCGGTACTTGCTCTGGGCGTGTTTTCCGGGGACGGGACGCTTTCTTGACTCCCTACAAGTTGTTTATCTAGACCTTGTCCCTATGTCTTTCTACCCTTTCTGGGGCAGATGTGCACGATAACCGAGAGTCCGGACCCTTTCTCTCTCTCAAGCATCCACTTGTCCGTGATCCTGGTGCCAAGCTGTTCCCCCTCTTGTGCCATTGGTGCGCGAACTCCCGCAGCTTACTGAAGCTTTCCGCCGAGTACAGTTATATGGACAGTTGGTACTATAAACAGAACGCTGTCCCTGGGAGAGATGGTCCTCGCGATAGAAGACGAACGCGTGTACGTCTCGCGGTATCTCTTCGCCGACATGTCCACAGATGACCTCAACGTGTAAGTGGGCTTGAAAATAAGTGTGAATAAGTATTTATTTATTTATTTATTTATTTAATTTATTTTTTGCAATCAACAGCGATATATACAATATAATTTTACATAATAACAGACTGAAAATAAGGCCAAATAGGATTACAATTTTTTACAGATTACTTAAATAGATATTAAATATAAATTTATAACAGTACGTTTGATAATTTAAACAAGCTTTACAATAATATAATAATATGAAAATATAAAAGTCAATTAACTAGTAAAAATACCTAGTAGGTGATTCACAACATATTATGTATGTGTGTGTGTATGTGTGAGTGTATGTGTGTCTGTGTGTGTGTGGGTGTGTGTTTGTGTGTGGGAGAGAGAGTATGCGTGAGTGCGTGCTTGTGGGTTATGATATTATGCAGATTTATGTACTATTATAGATAGTAGTATAATTATTATCAGTTACATATTATTAGTATCTTGTAGGCTCCATCATCACTTGACAGGTGATGATGAGAAGAGATGATAAGTTGCGAGAGTTCTGCGCAGGTACAGTGTGGGCAATGGTACAAACCAGGACGCTGTCCCTAGGAGAGATGATCCTCGCGATAGAAGAGGTATGAATGTCATACACGGGAAGGAAAAGTCTGCTTGTAGTAATAAAGAAAAGGTACACTTGTATAACAAACAAAAGCTGACCTTGACCAAAAATAATCTCTTCCAGATTACCCATAGACTGAAGGAAGTATAACAAACTGACATGGTCGGATATTACTAGGTCATTTTCTCTTCGTAAAAAAGAAAAAGTTACTCATTGTCACTCTTCGATTTGGATAATGCTATAAACTCAAACTTTAGGAAATTCATACACGGAAAGGAAAAGTCTGCTTGTAGTAATAAAGAAAAGGTACACTTGTATAACAAACAAAAGGTGACCTTGACCAAAAGTAATCTCTTCCAGGCGGGGCCCATATACTGAAAAAAGAATAACAAACTGACATAACCCCAGGTGGTCGAATATTTTTAGGATCCCTTTTCTTCGTAAACAAAAAAAGGTTGCTCATTGTTATACTCTCATCTCCGGGATAAATACTATAAAACCCCGCATTTTAGACATTTCCTACAGGAGAACATAAAAATAAAATCGACTAAATACGTGGCAGACTTGCACATCGATGGTTCTGTGGAAGGGCACGTTTTTAAAATAGTTATTCTTATACAGATTTTAAGAGTTTTCGAATATCGCTGTGAGAGACAGACGGACAGACAGGCACACATGAACGAGATTCCAAAGATTTAAATCGATTAGATCTTCGCGTGATTTTATTAGTATCCCGTATTTTATTTTTATATTTTTCCACCTATGATAAAATTTATAGTTTTGAACTAACGACGAGTGGTGAGTACCGTGGTCTTATAAATGGGAATGTCCCGGGGTCTATACCAGGTAGCAAAGAGATTTCAACCTCAAGAGTACGCATATATACAAAGTTTTGCATGAAAACAAAATCGTAAAATGTTGGCGGGGGACAA
Source organism: Maniola hyperantus (assembly GCF_902806685.2). Classification (NCBI taxonomy): domain Eukaryota; kingdom Metazoa; phylum Arthropoda; class Insecta; order Lepidoptera; family Nymphalidae; genus Maniola; species Maniola hyperantus. Next base: position 2,447,951 of record NC_048550.1, read on the forward strand.
CCCACCACCTCCCATGGCCCCACCAACCTCGCGGTTATATGGGCCGAAACGCGGGAGGGCGCCCGTTCGGTACTTGCTCGGTGGCTCTTTCCCGGGGCGCCTTCTTGACTCCCTACAAATTCTTTCTTTCCTGTCCTTGTCCCTAATTGGTCTTTCTCCCCTTTCTGGGGCAGACGTACACAACACGCAGATCCCCGCGTGCCCCGCGGTCCGGATCCTTCCTCAAACACCCACTGGTCCACGATCACGGCCCGAGCTGTTCCGCCTCTTATGCCAGTTGGCGGGGGACAGGGGAGAATGCTTTGTTGTGATTGGTGGACTCAAAAGTCACGTAATCAAGACAATGTGCGGAATGAGGGCACCGAACGGGCGTCGGGCGACTTTTATGCTAAGCAACTGCCTAAGCTTGGCGATCAGGGGTGTCCGGCTATTAGGCGTCTATAGGTCTGTGCCAGGTAAGGGGGAATTTAGGAGTTGTTTCTGGTCTGGTCCGGGATGCTTTGGTCGTGGCTAGCCACTCTGCAGGCTAAGCTGTGATGCCAATAATAAATCGGTCATTCTAATCCAACAATCGTATTATCGTTCATTAGATATCAGTAGGATTCGATCAGCCGTAATCCCCAGATGATTTAGATTGATTGGACAATCCTAAGACTGAATGGATGTGTTGAATTACAAATTGAACTGGATAAATCAATTGGATAATTATGTATGGGGCTACACACCACTAATTTTTAGGGTTCCGTGCCAGAAAGATGCTAAAAGGACTCCGTCTCCGTCCGTCCGCCTGTACCGTTGTATGTTAGCGAACTTTATCTCATGAACTATAATAGGTAGAGTGTTGAAATTTTGTCTGTCTGTCAAGAAGCTTAGAGGGTACTTCCTGTTGATCTAGAATCATGAAATTTGGCAGGTAGGTAGGACTTATAGCACACGTAAGGGAAAAAACTTATTTACTAAAAACATTCAACAGTATTTAGACCAAACCCCACTTAAAATTTAGCTGTCGACCCCTGGTTTAAACTATCGTTAGTGATAGTGAGTATCAATGTGAGATGTTAACTAAGGCTACTGAACGGCTTAAATGGAGAGATAAACGTGGTTCCTTTATTTTGGATAGTGTTTATTAAAGACAAGATTTTCCCTAAACCTTCGTCTGCGTGGATTTAGAACCTTTGTTTTCCCGGAATTAAAGACTTTATTGGCTCTATACTTAGGTACCACAATGTACGTAACATACCGCCAGTAGCTACCATCTTCTCACGCGCTTCCCCACTAATTAATTATTATTATACTTTTTTACTACTTGATGAACGGCCACAGTTTCACTCGAGTGGAATTTTTGAAAATTTCCAAAAATCCTGAAACCCTTATATTTTATACTAGGTGATGCCCGCGACTTCGTCCGCGTGAGTTTCGGTTTTTGGAAATTTCTTTGGTTTTCCGGGATAAAAAGTCTATGCCTATGTCCTTCCCAGGATGGAGAAGCTACGAGTATATCTGTACTAAATTTCGGTAATAAATTAAATTATTTTTAATTTTTAGTGTGCAAACATGGTTAGGTATTGCAGTCGGTTTTTTTTTAAATTTTATGTATATGGTATTCGTCCCCTTGTAAAATGCAAATTGTAAGAGTTACTCCCTGTTTGATTAATTTCGAATTCAGGTTCCTAGGATTTTTGAATCTGCAAAAAAGGAGAACACAGTCCGAGGGATTTTCGCTTTTACAAACTGACTAGCTTATGCCCGCGACTTCGTCCGCGTGTAATACAAAAACTTCAAACGTCTATTTTACCCCTTAATCTTCAAAAATCCTTTCTTAGTTACAACGAACATTTGTAAATTAAATACCTATGTTGTAAATCTTCTACCAGAATCAGTCTATTTAATGGTGGAAATTGAATGAAAACCCCTATAGTTGTTTACAGTCAGACACACTTGATGGAAGGGCTTTGTTTTCTATAATAAAAAAAATATATGTAGCATTGATTTGGATGAGCCAAACAGATAAAACAATAAGCTGGGGGATATCCTAAGCGGCATTCATCTTCAATTAGTTTTAATTAAAGTTTTGTGTAGAATCGAATTACCATCACCGGATTAAGAGCTTTAGTCACCCTCAAGTTAAGCTGTTGGGGCTTAAGCGAATTGTTACCCAATTTCGAAGTAACAAGACTTCTCCGTTGTAAATTGGAATTTGCAGTCCCAGCTTTCAGCAAATACAATTTTTCAGAGTTAGTATGAGATATTACATCTCGCTGACGTAAATAAAATTCGAGCATCGAAAAACTTTGACATCAAAGAGAATTTCAAAGTAACAAGGCTTCTCGGTTGTAAACTGGAATTTGCAATCCCTGCTTTCAGCAAATTTACAAATTTTCAGGGTTAGTATGAGATTATACGTCTCGCTAATGTTGCTGAAATTCGAGATTCGAAATATTTTAATCGACGTCTGAAAGATGACTTCAAAATGTTCTTTGTAAATTCAATAAATTGCTTTTGGAAAAATGGTATTACAATGTTATATAATATTAATTAATGTAATAATTATATCTTTAGTTAATAGAATTGCAGATATTGGGGCCGATTCTCTAGTACACAATCTCTAAACTAAACTAAAATGACACATCTAAATCTATTGCTATCCCTGTCATAATGCTGCTTGCGGAAAAGGATAGCACTAGATTTAAACCTGTGAGTTTAGTTTAGTTTAGAGATTGAGTACAAGAGAATCGGCCGGGAATCATTTTAAATTACTTGTAGAATTACTTTAATTTTTTTAATTTTGTTGTTCTATTTCTATTTATATCAGTACCCTTTTCAAATCAAAACTTTTTTGGACAACAAAAAAGACCAACAAAGGACTTCCATTTATTTTTACTCCAACGTTCTCGCGTTTCGACGCTTGAAATCTATCAATGTTGGCGAGATGTAATATCTCATACTATCCCTACAGCTTTCAACAAATATACAATTCTGTACAAATGGAAATGGAAAATGTACCTATTCACATTAAGTGTTTTTCCCGTTTGGTCAATTTAAGAAAATGATCTTTTCTAATACAGAATTCTCTTTTATAGGGAAATAGGTGATCCGTTTAAAATTGGCACAGCAGGAAAACTGTTAGCAATCAATGAGGAACTTTTCATGGGATTCTTTAAAAGCCTTATAGATTCAGAATCGAGTTCAAGATACGCGAGTTTGTACCAACGTACAAACTTCTGTCTGTACAAACTTGCGATGCGACGACGTATTCCCGTTCAGTCGGTGTCCACACCTCTCTGTGTGCCAATTGTGCTGTTACGCTGTGTGTATTCTTCTTGATGCGTCTTAACGCAAGTAGTAGGATACGTGTAGTGCGGTCCATGGTTCACAAGAAATTGATGTTCAGAGTTTTCTCGTACGATGCGGTAAGCGATGAAATGTTTGCGTTGCGTCAAAGCATGCAGCATCGTTTTTGCGATGCGATGTTGCACCGCATTGTTGTGGCCGCACCATATGACTGAGTGCGTTGCGGCGCCGCACCGTTGTGGATTAAAGTATTGGGTGCCACACGGGCACTGCGTTGCCGCTCTGGCAAAAAGTGGCGTTGCGATTCACCATCGCTCCCCGCCTCATCTTTCTGGTCACAAGTCCGTTGCACGTGCTTTGGGGCGTCGCACGACGTCGTAACGCATCGTGTGCCGATTTCTATGTAGGATGACGCAACCGTACCGTTCAGGCGCCGCATCGCCAACACATACGCATCGTGTGGCTTCACTCTTACGTTCTCTGAGCTCTCCAAGGCACGGACGATCTCCAAGACAATAAGACAAATTCGGATCCATACTATAACGTGACTAATGTTAAGGGGCATGACCCTCAGCAATGAGGAATAGGTACTACCACAAAAGATATAATTACTACGCCGAGAGAGATAAGAAAAACAACTTATGTAACAATCAGCTAAACCATATTTAACATTTCAATCTAAACTAGCGGCACGCTATGATGGCCGGTTTGACGTTTGTCCGCTCATGAAGTTCCGTATTAATTGATAACGACTTTGAAGGAAATAATTGTATTACTTTATTGACGATAGTGATGTGCAGAGATTCATAAATTTTATCGAATGTAGTTTTAGGTTTAGGACTCAAAATTTATTTATTAAATTGATTTCTTAAATGTATACAAGTGTAGAAAAATCAGTTTGCACCATTTAAGGGGTGAATGTACTTGTGAATATGAACAATTTTCACTATGTGGACAAACCTCTGAAATCGCAAAAAAATATCAATAAATTTTTAAAAATGGAATCTAATACGATCGTCACATAGGATCGCTGGCTAGCACAACTACTACCTCCGGCAAACTCGCGTCAATGCTCAATGCAAAACAAAGCAGTTTCGAATTGACGTTGCTTCGAAAAGTATAAACTGTCAGTGCAATGCGATTGTGATATAGTTTTGACCTGGCTTTGGATTTCAAATATTGATACTGCATTACTGTTGACCCTTGCTCGTTAATTTGGACTCTGTTCAAGCCCTTTGTTGTGGATTTCGTCGATATGACCGAACGTACGCAGAGAACTGTTCTAAATAGTCAGACACGTGAGTTCCTAATACGCCTTCGTAACTATTTCGATCGTGAAGCTCAAAATGGAGGGCCAATTTTACCTATAACGTCAGTGGTTGAACGCGTAGCTGATGCGCTTAATATTGGACAACGAACTGTTAGACGGATAACTAAAAAAAATATGGCGAGACTGGCACAGAAGAAAATAAACTTCACACACCAAAAAAGAGAAAACGAGCAAAACCAGTCGTAGGCATCGATAGCTTTGATGCCGATGCTATCCGAAGACATGTTTACGGCTACTATTTACAGAAGGAGTATCCAACAAGAAAAAAGTTGGTGCATTCACTGAAGGAAGCTGGATTATTCTTCGGTGGGGAAAGTTCTTTAACGAAGATTTTGAAGACCATTGGATTTCGATACAAAAAATGTAACAAACGCAAAATATTGATGGAAAGATTTGATATAGCGATGGCAAGGTATACTTTTTTACGGCAAGTGAAAGAAATCAAAAATTGGCAAAATGTTGTGTTCTTGGATGAAACATGGCTTAATGCTAACCATACTGTAGGCCGTTCTTGGAACGATGACACAGCAGCATCTACTTCCAAAGTTCCTGTAGGAAAAGGATCGCGACTTATAATTTGTCACGCCGGAACCATCAACGGGTTTGTCGAAGGTTCTCTCATGGCTTTTGCGTCAAAAACCACTGGAGACTATCATGAAGACATGAATGGAGAAAAGTTTACTGAATGGTTTACCTCAATGTTGTGTAGCCTCCCTGAACCATCTATTATAATTATGGACAACGCCCCATACCACTCGATGCAAATTGACAAGCCACCTGCCCAATCCCAAAAGAAAGCTGATATCGTCGCATGGCTTCGTAAAAATGGCGTAGATGCAAACATGAATATGTTAAAAGCGGAATTAGTACGTCTTTTAAAAGAAAACAAACCAACCAAGATCCGATACGTCATTGACGAAATAGCATTAGAACATGGGCACAGAGTTATACGGTTACCGCCTTACCATTGTGAGTATAATGCGATTGAGTTGGTGTGGGCTCAAATTAAGGGATATGCTGCAAGACACAATACAGAACCCCCATTTACCACAAAAAAAATGCTAAAATTATTAGAAGAAGCTTGTGAACATGTGACTAAAGGAGACTGGGAAAAGGTTGTGAATAGAACTGTTAAATTAATAAGGGAAGATTATGAAAGAGATGTGAAAATAGATAATATTATAGAAAACGAACATATAATTATTAATGTATGTGATGATAGCAGTGACGACAGTGAAAATAGTAGTATGGACGAATCTGATTAATTATGGCCTTTTGTGGCACCTTTTTCGGTATCTTTTGTATTCATATGTTTCTTGTGTGCATATAAAGTATGTATATTCATTTTCGTTCAAATATTCAGTTCGTTCAAATAAATTAAATAAACATATACATTTTTGTTTTATTAAACCTATTTAATCAGGTACAAAAACAAAACTTAATTGTTTTTTGTTCGAGAATAAATTGACATTCCACATCACTATTGTAATGTGTCAAACCGGCCATCATAGCGTGCCGCTAGTGTAATGAAATTGATTCCCTAAATATCTTCATTGATTGATAAGAGAGCTACACTAGCGGCACGCTATGATGGCCGGTTTGACACATTACAATAGTGATGTGGAATGTCAATTTATTCTCGAACAAAAAACAATTAAGTTTTGTTTTTGTACCTGATTAAATAGGTTTAATAAAACAAAAATGTATATGTTTATTAATTTATTTGAACGAACTGAATATTTGAACGAAAATGAATATACATACTTTATATGCACACAAGAAACATATGAATACAAAAGATACCGAAAAAGGTGCCACAAAAGGCCATAATTAATCAGATTCGTCCATACTACTATTTTCACTGTCGTCACTGCTATCATCACATACATTAATAATTATATGTTCGTTTTCTATAATATTATCTATTTTCACATCTCTTTCATAATCTTCCCTTATTAATTTAACAGTTCTATTCACAACCTTTTCCCAGTCTCCTTTAGTCACATGTTCACAAGCTTCTTCTAATAATTTTAGCATTTTTTTTGTGGTAAATGGGGGTTCTGTATTGTGTCTTGCAGCATATCCCTTAATTTGAGCCCACACCAACTCAATCGCATTATACTCACAATGGTAAGGCGGTAACCGTATAACTCTGTGCCCATGTTCTAATGCTATTTCGTCAATGACGTATCGGATCTTGGTTGGTTTGTTTTCTTTTAAAAGACGTACTAATTCCGCTTTTAACATATTCATGTTTGCATCTACGCCATTTTTACGAAGCCATGCGACGATATCAGCTTTCTTTTGGGATTGGGCAGGTGGCTTGTCAATTTGCATCGAGTGGTATGGGGCGTTGTCCATAATTATAATAGATGGTTCAGGGAGGCTACACAACATTGAGGTAAACCATTCAGTAAACTTTTCTCCATTCATGTCTTCATGATAGTCTCCAGTGGTTTTTGACGCAAAAGCCATGAGAGAACCTTCGACAAACCCGTTGATGGTTCCGGCGTGACAAATTATAAGTCGCGATCCTTTTCCTACAGGAACTTTGGAAGTAGATGCTGCTGTGTCATCGTTCCAAGAACGGCCTACAGTATGGTTAGCATTAAGCCATGTTTCATCCAAGAACACAACATTTTGCCAATTTTTGATTTCTTTCACTTGCCGTAAAAAAGTATACCTTGCCATCGCTATATCAAATCTTTCCATCAATATTTTGCGTTTGTTACATTTTTTGTATCGAAATCCAATGGTCTTCAAAATCTTCGTTAAAGAACTTTCCCCACCGAAGAATAATCCAGCTTCCTTCAGTGAATGCACCAACTTTTTTCTTGTTGGATACTCCTTCTGTAAATAGTAGCCGTAAACATGTCTTCGGATAGCATCGGCATCAAAGCTATCGATGCCTACGACTGGTTTTGCTCGTTTTCTCTTTTTTGGTGTGTGAAGTTTATTTTCTTCTGTGCCAGTCTCGCCATATTTTTTTTTAGTTATCCGTCTAACAGTTCGTTGTCCAATATTAAGCGCATCAGCTACGCGTTCAACCACTGACGTTATAGGTAAAATTGGCCCTCCATTTTGAGCTTCACGATCGAAATAGTTACGAAGGCGTATTAGGAACTCACGTGTCTGACTATTTAGAACAGTTCTCTGCGTACGTTCGGTCATATCGACGAAATCCACAACAAAGGGCTTGAACAGAGTCCAAATTAACGAGCAAGGGTCAACAGTAATGCAGTATCAATATTTGAAATCCAAAGCCAGGTCAAAACTATATCACAATCGCATTGCACTGACAGTTTATACTTTTCGAAGCAACGTCAATTCGAAACTGCTTTGTTTTGCATTGAGCATTGACGCGAGTTTGCCGGAGGTAGTAGTTGTGCTAGCCAGCGATCCTATGTGACGATCGTATTAGATTCCATTTTTAAAAATTTATTGATATTTTTTTTGCGATTTCAGAGGTTTGTCCACATAGTGAAAATTGTTCATATTCACAAGTACATTCACCCCTTAAATGGTGCAAACTGATTTTTCTACACTTGTATACATTTAAGAAATCAATTTAATAAATAAATTTTGAGTCCTAAACCTAAAACTACATTCGATAAAATTTATGAATCTCTGCACATCACTATCGTCAATAAAGTAATACAATTATTTCCTTCAAAGTCGTTATCAATTAATACGGAACTTCATGAGCGGACAAACGTCAAACCGGCCATCATAGCGTGCCGCTAGTTTAATAAAGATTAATCAACGGAAGCGTATTGTAACGTAAACATAAATTAGATCATTCAATCTTAGCTCTAATTCCATTAGACATAAAGGTTGTTATTCAATAACGTAGCTCGCAGATCTAATTTTATATTTGCTGCCCACCTTAGATTAGGGCTGTCAAACGTTTCTGAATTATTATGTTAGGTCATACGTGTCTTTGACTTTACCGTATGACGTGCTCTCTCCCTTAATATTTATCAATGGGCTAGTTGACACTTTTTTTAAGTAGGTCTTAAATGGTTAATATTTGTCCAATTAGATCAAAAAAATTAACACTATATTTTTTTGCGCCCTAAAAACCGTAAAACTTTAATTTAAAAATATATTTTTCTTAGACAGGTGAAAACACTGTCGGCCATGTTTGGCCGATAGATTATCTGTGCTCTGACGTCATGCATTTGTAAACAACTCCCAAAGTTTAACAAACATGACTTCTATACTAGTTTACATGAAAAATATAGTAATTATCGTTATTGTATCATCCGAGAATGTAAAAACGCATCGATAAAGACTACAGGAAAGTTGTGGATTAGAGTGCCCAGTGAAATAAATATACGTAACACGTGAAGACTTGCTTAATGGGATCCTATATCACTAACGACTTCAACCCAAATTTATTTTTGCAAAGATCACTTTGTTGTAAGTCTTAGGTACTTAATAACTTATTCAATTTATAAAGAGAAAACGATATTTTTTTACGTTTACTATGAGTTTTTAAAAACATATAAAAACTAGCTTATGCTCGTGACTTCGCCCGCGTGGACTTCATAAATTTCAAACCCCCATTTAACCTACTCAGGGGTGGAATTTCAAAAAATCCTTTCCTAGTGGATACCTTCTCTTTACCTACAAAGAACACACCCACCAAATTTCATGTATCTAGGACCAGCTGGTTAAACGTTTAGGCTGTGCGTTGATATATAAGTTAGTCAGGACTTTAAATTTTATATATATGGATACTACGTTAGTCCCCGCGTGACATAGGGATGACATTTCTTTGTTTACATATTTAATGACGTCACATTATGGCTGACAGCGTTTTCTGCGTTTCAAATAAAAATAAAAACTGTATTTTTTAAAATTGGATTTATATATCCATCCTGCGTTTTTAATAATTGTTATTGATATATTTCGTTGTCTTAAGCAAAATACTATAATAAATAATCATTTATTGGACGAAATTAGATATGAGTCAAGTAGCCTATTATCAAACTTACTTTTAAAAAAGTCTTTTATATAACGGCTTGAACATTCCTGCATGTCCGCTTTAACATACCCTTAAACACAGCCTTGATATGGGGTAAAGCGGCAGATATTGGGAAAATTTTTGTTTTACAAAAAAGAGCAATAATACGCGCATTTTATATTTAAAACCACGCAATTCCCTTCGAGAGAAATTTAAGGAAATACTTAGGTATTCTTACAGCAACCTCTCAACATATTTATAGGGGCATGATTTTTGTTACACAAAATATTTTTAGTTACAAAAAAGTTGGTGGTATTCGTAACAAACAAACAAACTAGAAACCACACTTATTAAGCTTGCGAAACCTACGGGATGACAAAATTACATTTTATGTAAGCCGCTCAAAATGACTCCTCACGCGCCATTTTAACTCTATGGGTCAACTGACATGTCAAAAGTACGGTTCGCCTTTAAAATAAAGACTAAGTACTTTTGACATGAAATTTGACAAATAAAATTAAAACTTCTTCTTCTTCTTCTTCTTTCTTCTTTGGGGCTATACAGGTCCTTATTATCCCTGAATCACTGCGACCGTCTCCGATCTATTGTGTTAGCCTCCACTTCACATTTCCTTAAATTAAAACTAGCTTATGATCGCGATTTCGTCCGCGTGCACTACATAAATTTCAAACCCCCATTTACCTAACCCACTCGGTGGAATCTCGAAAAATCCTTTCTTAGTGGGTATTACCCACTCTTTACAAAGAACACACCCTCCAAATTTCATGTGTCCAAGACCAGCGGCTTAGGCTGTGCGTTGATCAGTCAGCGTGTGTCAGTCAGCCAGTCAGGACTTTGAATTTTATAAAGTTAAAATAATAAAAATAAAAGAGGATTGTACGCGTTATAACAAAATTCATTTTAGCTTAATACAGTTCTTGCAATTCACAAAGGCGAGTGGTTCTTGCTTGTGTTTATCGTATCGGTATAAGGTTGGTACACTGAATGTGTGCGTTTGCGAGCGCTTGCTCGCGACTGATTGGTCCGACATGCACGCACGCTTACGCGCCGCGTATCCGACGTAACCACAAGTAAAGTCCACTCGCCTTCGTGAATTGCAAGAACTGTACTAGACTTTATGGCAGTCTGTAGACTAGACTGTCATTCTAAACGCTTCTAAGATAGCTTAGATTTTTATAACTTTGACAACCCTTAATTTCGGTTGAGTGTTCAGTGTGCGGTGCTGGAGTTGCAAGTCAACAAACGACCTAATCTTTCAGATTCCCTTTTACTAGTGAAATGTATATTTTACGACTTATTTGCGTACATTTTTGTTAATAAAATAAGTCCTATATTATAGAATCTAAGTTATACTTATTTTTAGGGTTCCGTACCTCCAAAAGGAAAAACGGAACCCTTATAGAATCACTTTGTTGTCTGTCTGTCTCTCTGTCTGTCTGTCTGTCTGTCAAGAAACCTACAGGGTACTTCCCGTTGACCTAGAATCATGAAATTTGGCAGGTAGGTAGATCTTATAGCTGATATTTGGGGAAAAATCTGAAAACCGTAAAATTTAGGGTTAGATCACACAAAAAAATTAAATTGTGGTCATGAACTAATAATTAGTATTTTCAACTTTCGAAGTGAGTGACTATATCAATTGGGGTATTATATGAAAGGTCTTCACCTCTACATTCTAAAACAGATTTTTATTTATTTTTATGCATCATAGTTTTTGAATTATCGTGCAAAATGTCGAAAAAATACGACTGTAGTACGGAACCCTCATTGCGCGAGCCTGACTCGCACTTGGCCGGTTTTTATTTTATTCTTATGGTCTGTACTTACTCGGTCATCATCATCATCAACCGATAGTCGTCCACAGCTGGACACAGGTCTCTTGTAGGGACTTCCACACGCCACGGTCTTGCGCCGCCTGAATCCAGCTGCTCCCTGCGACTCGTTTGATGTCGTCCGTCCACCTAGTGGGGGTCACCTCTGTAGGTCAATCGTATTATCTGATGCCCGCGGCTTCGCCCGCGGATCAGATCAGGATTGCGGAGTTGGAATCCAAATTTTTTATGGGACAATGTCGCACAGTTTCTCTATCGATTTAAAAAAATGCAAATCGGTTCAGAAATCTTGGAGATTTCGGTGTACATAAGTAGAAAAACACAACTCCTCCTTTTTTGAAAGTCGGTTAAAAATATGTTACTCCTTGCTTAACGACTTGTCTGCGAAAGTCCCGTCGAAATAGGTTCAGCTGTTGCGAAGATTAGCCCGTTCAAATAGACGTATGTTTTTCAAGTTATTGATAACTTGAAAACTAGGTAGGTACTTAAACTAAAGCTATGAGGGTTCAAAAGGTGCCTGGTTTGTGAAAAAGCCTGTAACAAAGTCAGTCTTTTTACTATCATCATTTCCAATATAACTTAAAACTTACCTATTAAAACTATCAAAGTTGTTAAAGGAACTCATTCCTTTTTTGATGTTCAAATAATCCTTTACATTGTAAAAGATTTTTTATTGTATTCCTTGAGCATCCTCGGGTGCACTAGTGAAATATTTAGAAAAAATCTAATGGGATTTTTAAAAATCTTGGATGAAGTCGGGGAAATGAGCTAGTAAACCTCAGCTGTAGAGCCTCAATAGCTCAACCGGTAAAGGAGTGGACTGAAAATCAAAAGGTCGACGGTTCAAACCCCGCAAGTTGTACTAATTGTCGTACCTACTCCTAGCACAAGCCTGACGCTTAGTTGGAGAGGAAAGGGGAATAATAGTCATTTAACATGGCTAATATTCTTTTTAATGAAAAAAAACAGTATAAGCAAAACAGCCAAAAGCGACTTGGAACTTTTAAAACATCTTGTATAGAGAGATGTCTACATAGGTACTAAGATTTATTTTATTATATGAAAGCGTATAAAATAAAAGCATTGTGCTGTTTTCAGTTTCAAGTGCTTTCAGGATTGTGAGAAATAAGGGCCAATGTGCACGCTTTCTTTTAGAATCGGCAATCGGCGGTTTAATATAGACAGATAAATATCTATTGTTAAAATAACTGATGCCTGCGACTTCATCCGCGTGAATATAAAATTTTAAAAATCCCTTTTTTTGGGTTTTTCAGGGATAAAAAGTAATCTAAGTCTCCGGGATGCAAACTGTCCCAGTATTAAGTGGATGATGCCCACAACTTCGTCCATGTGAATTTAGATTTTTTTATAATTTTCTGGGATCAACTTTTTTTTTTTTTAGTCCAGGTATGTCCATCGCCGCGTCACAAGCTATCTCTTTACTAAATTTCGCCAAAATCGGTCCGATTTTCCTTTACTTATGCTAAAGACTTTGTTACTTGCTAAATTTCATGATCCTAAGTCGACAGGAAGTAACGAATTAACAGACACAGAGAAAAAACCAAGTGATCTGTGTGGGTTCCTTTTTAGGGTTCCGTAGCCGAATGCCAAAAAACGGAACCCTTACAGATTCGTCATGCCTGTCTGTCTGTCCGTCCGTATGTCACAGCCACTTTTTCCTGTACTGTTGAAATTTGGTAAGTAGATGTATTGTGTGAACCGTATTAAGATTTTTACACAAAAATAGTAAAAAAACAATAAATTTTGGGGTTCCCCATACTTAGAACTAAAACTCAATTTTTTTTCCATCAATCTCATATGTATCTATGGATAGGTTCAATTATTAAGGTTTCTAATAATTTTTTTTCTAAACTGAATAGTTTGCGCGAGAGATACTTCCAAAGTGGTAAAATGTGTGTCCCCCCCCTGTAACTTCTAAAATAAGAGAATGATAAAACTAAAAAAAATATATGATGTACATTACCACGCAAACTTCCACTGAAAATTGGTTTGAACGAGATCTAGTAAGTAGTTTTATCGTGCAAAATGTCGATAAAATACGATTGTACTACGGAACCCTCAGTGCGCGAGTCTGATTCGCACTTGACCGGTTTTTCCTTTTGAGGTACGGAACCCTCGAAATCATTGAAATAAACATGAGCCCTCACGGGGCTTTCAACGGCGATAAACAAAGGCTTTTGAAAAGTCGTTTATATGACTTCATTTACTTATTTATTGTTATTCGAGCGAGCCCCAAACTTTATAAGTAGAAACGAAAAATATAATAATTTCTGATAAAGATTCCATAAAAAAGCTAAAAAGTTTTACGTTGAAAGTCGAAACCCACGGGAGTCTTACAAATATTTTATTTTGCCAAATGTTTTTCTTTATTATTGTAAGTACCTACTCGAATATCTGATGCTATAAGTCACGCAAATTGCTAATGCGCATGGCCGTCATTTTAGTGACGTCAGCACTAGACTGAAGTATCGAGCTGACGGTATATTTTTATTTCAGCTGACGTCAGTTCGATGTTAATGAGACGTGGTTCCAGCGCAATAGCAATTTGCGGGACTTATATTGTAGAACCTCCCTGACGTAATGGTGAGTGGTGTAGTCTAGTAAGGCCTTATCCCCTTCCCTGGTTCGATTTCTGGCAGGGGCAATTTCGGAAATAACTTACCTGGTCTAATCTGGTGGGAGGCTTCGGCCGTGGTTAGTCACCACCCCACCGGCATAGCCAGGTCTGGTTGGTTATAATCTCTTAAATATATAAAAGGAAAAGGTGACTGACTGACTGACAGATCTATCAACGCACAGCTCAAACTACTGGATGGACCGGGCTGAAATTTGGCGTGCTATTATGATGTAGGCATTCGATAAGAAAGGATTTTTGAAAATTCAACCCCTAAGGGGGGGAAATAGGGGTTTGAAATTTGTGTAATCCACGCGGACGAAGTCGCGAGCATAGTCTAGTCTAAATATATTATATAAGCAAAAGGTGACTGACTGACTGACTGGCTGATCTATCAACGCACAGCTTAAACTACTGGACGGAGCGAGCTGAAAGGCATGCAGATAGCTATTATGACGTAGGAATCCGCTAAGAAAGGATTTTTGAAAATTCAACCCCTAAAGGGATGAAATAGGGGTTTGAAATTTGTGTAGTCCACGCGGACGAAGTCGCGAGCATAAGTTAGGTATTTATTATATAATAAAACTAGATGATGCCTACGATTACGTCCGCGTGGTTTAGGTTTTTAAAAAGTAGCTTAGGTATGTGTTAATTCAGGGTAGTGTTGAATTCTGCCAATCCGCACTTAGCCAGCGTGATGGACTATGGCCAAACCGTTCTCATTCTAAGAGAAGAGCTGTTCTCAGTAGTGGCACCGGCGATTGGTTTAAATAATTATGGTATTAATATGTGTTAACCTAGTAAGTAATAGTACATTATAATAATAATTAGTGTAAGTGGCACTGCCGTTCAAATTAGATCCTAATCAGTACCCTTATTATCAGTACCGTTATACAGTTGGTTTGTCCTTCAATCACGTCGCAACGGTGCAACGGACTGACGTGATTTTTTGCATAGGTATAGGTAGATAAAGACCTGGACAGTGACACAGGCTACTTTTTATCCCAGAAAATCAAGAGAGCTAAGCTGCGCTGCGCGTCACTGCACGTCGCGGCAGAGCGTCAAAATATTATTTCTATCACTTTGTATGGCGCATATCGCACTAGAGCGGCGCTGCACAGCGCTTCACCGCGCGTTCGCTTCGCGGCTGGGAGAATATTGTGAAGCGCAGCGAAGCGACGCGCGGTGCAGCGACGCCAGTGCGACATACCCAGCGGCGCGGCGCGTCGCGTCGCTTCAGAATGCGTACGGCGCGGCGAAGATACACGCGCATCGAGTTAAGTGTTTAATGTATAGGCGTGATAGACCTCAAAATAAATAACGTAGTTTTAATTTTTGGCACATGACGGGCTCTTAAAAGTTTATCCTCAAAATTCCCAACCCCTAGGATGTCGGCTTCCACCCTTTCCCTCTTCTATGTCGCTCATCTTGCGACGTTGTTGTTCGTACGCGATCGGGCATAGAAGTGACGCGCAAGTGATGCGAGCTGCCGCGTACTACAGTTGTAGTGCGGTAGGTACCTTGAGCGGCCTGAAGTGACGCTTTCTGCAGTCGGACTGAAGCGAAGCTCAGGTGCGTACAGATCTTTATAAAAAACCTAATTCCACGCGGGCATCAGCTAGTAATATTATAAATGTGAAAGTGTGGATGTTTGAATGTTTGTATGTTTCGATGTTTTTTACTCAATCACGCAAAAACTACTGGACGGATTTGGTTGAAATTTGGAATGGAGATAGATTAGGTATACCTACCCTTTTGAAAAACGTAAATCAACGCGAATGAAATCGCGGGCATCAGCTAGTTTAAAATAAATAAATAAATAAATAATGTCGTTTAAATGTTTCTGGCAGAGAAAAGACCCTTGTCAACGAAGTAGGTACCTATTGAATAATCTACCCATAAAAATAATCTAGGTAAATATTTAATGTACTTACATATTATGTTACATAAGTATTTATGTTGTTTTTGTAAATAGAAGATTTCCAGGCTCGCTTTCCAGCGCTCTCCATAGGTACCTACTTAAACGTATAGGTTACTCATTTGAATAGTAACCAATCAAACTCAGTGAAATTGTGTTGATGTTGTGTTGCTTGTCGCGTATTATACGAGTACGTATTGCCATGCGTGATGCATGTATTTTTGACTACTTTTCTACTATTTTTAGTGTTCCTATCGATACATCTAGATCTATTTCATTTGCAGAGGTACGCTGGAGCGGGTATTCGTCGCAACGGATCGGTGGCTGGGCGACGAGCAATCGCCCGTGCCAGATCGACTGAAAATGTCATTATAGTGAGTACTTGATCTTATTTATGAGTCCCCTTACGCCCACTCGAGTCAATAAATACACACAGCCTGAAGAAATCAGTCATGCCACTCTAGAGAAAATACAAGGTGTAACCAGAACGCTGGCAAAAACGAAGGCAGGTGAAAGTACTGATACGATACCACAAAAAAACGCGAAAAAATATTTTTAAACTAATCGGGCTAATATCGACTAAATACCGTGAGTGAGTAAAGCCGGTATGTCATACATGTATAATATTTTAAAAAGTCCTATATTTTGTTAAAGTTCACGATTTATTGCAAACTAGCTTATGCCCGCGACTTCGTTCGCGTGGACTACACAAATTTCAAACCCCTTTTTCACCCCCTTAGGGGTTGAATTTTCAAAAATCCTTTCTTAGCGGATGCCTACGTTATAATAGCTACCTGCATGCCAAATTTCAGCCCGATCCGTCCAGTAGTTTGAGCTGTGCGTTGATAGATCAGTCAGTCAGTCAGTCAGTCAGTCAGTCAGTCACCTTTTCCTTTTATATATTTAGATGTAGAACGTTGCATAAGTAGGCCGCTCGGGGTCAATGCCGCGCCGTAGGTGGGGCGTTGACCCATGTTTTGCTCGCTATACATTGCGGATTTGAAAAATACTAAATCACTAAAAATACAAAATGAGGCAAATGGTCATTGTTTTCGGATTGTGTTTAGGTAGTATAACAATAACGCTAAGTTTTTGTTAGCGTTATGGTTACATCCTGTATGAATGTCAGTAGCTTTGATGAATAATTTACAAATTACGTGCACGGTCGAAAAATCCCCTCAGCTACAGTTGGGAGTAGGTACCTATATGTTTCATCATCATCATGATCAACCCATCGCCGGCTCACTACAGAGCACAGGTCTCCTCTCAGAGGGAGAAGGGTTTTGGCCATAGTCTACCACGCTGGCCAAGTGCGGATTGGCAGACTTCACACACCTTTGAGAACATTATGAAAAACTCTCAGGCATGCAGGTTTCCACACGATGCTTTCCTTCACCGCTAAAGCAAGTGATATTTTAATTACTAAAAAACGCACATAACTCCAAAAAGTTAGAGGTGCGTGCCCGGGATAGAACCCCCGACCTCCGATTGGAAGGCGGACGTCCTAACCACTAGGCTACCCCTATATGTTTACTTTAACATAATATCTAACCGGCCAAGTGCGAGTCAGACTCGCGCGTCATAGTCGAGTCGCAGCGAGCCGCTGGATTCAGGCGGCGCAAGACCGTGGCGTGTGGAAGTCCCTACAAGAGACCTATGTCCAGCAGTGGACGTCTATCGGTTGATGATGATGATGATTTGGCCGTAAGAAATTACGTTTTTATTTTTCTGGACCACAGTGATTACGTTTAATGGACTATTTTTATGAAAGAGGCTTTACGACCCATTTTAACGCCCACACACGAGTGTTTTATCTAGCTTTGTCTAGGAAACCGTTGCAGCCTAAATAAATCAGTAATGTCACAAAATATATTTTAGGTAAAAGTCCCGCAAATTGCTGTTGCGCTGGAACCATGTCTCTTTAACATCGCCGTGACGTCAGTCGAAATAAAAATATACCGTCGGCAAAAGTTTTTTTTAGAATAATTATAATAATTTGTAAACCTAACAGTTAGTAAAATTTATCATTAAGTACAATTCATTACTTATTTTTGATATGTAAATTAGTTTATTATTATTTCCCTTTTAAAATTCTAATCTCTATAATATTATAAATGTGAAAGTATGGATGTTTGGATGTTTGTTACTCAATCACGCAAAAACGGTGGAACGGATTTGGAAGAAATTTGGAATGGAGATAGATTATACCCTGGATTAACACATAGGCTACCGCTAGGTTCCCGCGGGATTATGAAAGATGTTGTCAACGCTTCTTATTAAGTTGACAGTGCGTTCGCGGCCTATCGGAACTATCATGTAGATTATGCCTAAAATTAGTCTATGGTCAGGAATTGTACCTATATTAGAACTGTCAAAATAAACCGTTACATACACACACTCTCCGCTGAAGTACGTTGTTTCATTGTTCCTTCTCCGAACCTAAAAATTAGAAGATCTGCCTATCGGGTCTTCGGTGTTAGTTCAAATAACTACCATAGTGGCGACCGTAAACTGGACACCTGAGAAGGAAGAAGCCAAGCCATCCAGCGAGAGAATCATCGTCGTTGACGCCAGCCGGGACGCCAATCGTTTCGCAGCATCAGGTTCAACGCAAATCATCGTCGTTGACGCCAGCCGGGACGCCAATCGTTTCGCAGCATCAGGTTCAACGCAAATCACCATCGTTGACGCCAGCCGGGACGCCAATCGTTTCGCAGCATCAGGTTCAACGCAAATCACCATCGTTGACGCCAGCCGGGACGCCAATCGTTTCGCAGCATCAGGTTCAACGCAAATCACCATCGTTGACGCCAGCCGGGACGCCAATCGTTTCGCAGCATCAGGTTCAACGCAAATCATCGTCGTTGACGCCAGCCGGGACGCCAATCGTTTCGCAGCATCAGGTTCAACGCAAATCACCATCGTTGACGCCAGCCGGGACGCCAATCGTTTCGCAGCATCAGGTTCAACGCAAATCATCGTCGTTGACGCCAGCCGGGACGCCAATCGTTTCGCAGCATCAGGTTCAACGCAAATCACCATCGTTGTAGCCAGCCGGGACGCCAATCGGACCGCAGCATCAGGCACAACGCAAGCAACCATCGTTGACGCCAGCCGGGACGCCAATCGTACCGCAGCATCAGGCTCAACGCAAGAAGACGTCTGAAGCCATCGCCGGGACGCTGATCGGACCCGCAGCATTTGGGCTCAGACAGAGGGAGCACTTTCTACGCCGGCAACAACGAGGCCGGACCAATATTTCAGATAAGTGTCCTATCCCACATAAAACACAACACATTCATCCAAACATCCATAATTCCATTTCACAGCCACCTAATTCATACATCCATTGCTCCATAATCATCCGTACTTCACGCACTATCCAAAAGGCCATACCACTTTGCACAATCAATCACAAAATTCAAAATTTGCACGTTATTCGTCACTTCATCCGTTACGCATTAGCCGTACCTACCTACTCATTACTTCATATTATCATAATTCATACGATTTTTAACTGGCGCGTGCACTTATTGGAGCTGCGCGGACGACTGGAAACCGGTTCATGTTCATCGGTTGGACGACAACTTCAAGCGACGTGCATAGGTAACGTACCTAGTCATAGATAGATATACGTTTTACTTATTATTTTGCAGCGATCTAGCAGCCACCGATAACAAACCAGTTTTTGTTCACCTACAGCTGTTATAATAACGCTTCAATATGTCTCTGAAAGAATTAATTATTAAACGCAGCAGCGTGAAAGGGCGCGTTACTAAATTTAAAAACTATATTTCTAAGATTAATAAGCTTTCAGCGTTAGATTCATTGCAATTAGGCGAATTAAAACTTAAATTAGGTAAAATAGAGTGCTTAGCTACTGAGTTTAGTGACGTGCAAAGTCAGATTGAATCGTTAAGCGGGGACACGTTAGATGCCGAACTAGATATTCGCGAGGAGATCGAAAATGAATTAGACAGCGTGACTTCGTTGGCTCAGGACATTCTGTCGCGTAATTCGAAGGTTCCGTGCTTTGAAGACGCGCCCAGTAGTTCTTCGGGGCAAGAACTAGGCGTCTCACAAGGCATTGGGTTCAAATTACCTCTAATTCAAATCTCGAAATTTGATGGAACAGTTTTTAAATGGTTAGAATTTCGAGATACTTTCCGGTCTCTCATTCATGATAACGAGCACATACTGCCCATCTATAAGTTTCATTATTTAAACTCGTATTTAGAGGGAGATGCCGCGCGTGTTATATCCAATCTCGAAGTTTGTGCATTGAACTACAAGAAGGCTTGGAGTTTATTATGTGAACGTTATGACAACAAGAGGCAGCTAATTAGCAATCACCTCAACGCTTTATTCAATATCGAAACACTGTCCCGCGAATCGGAACAGTCATTGCGTTCATTAGTAGATAATGTAAATAAAAATTTACGTGCGTTAGCGAGTCTTGGCCAGCCCGTTGATAAGTGGGATAGTTTAATAATACATATAGTTAGTTCTAAATTAGACAGCCACACTAGTATGAAATGGGAGGAGCATCGAAACTCGTTAAGCGATATGCCGACTTTAGATCAATTTCATAAGTTTTTAAAGGAGCGTGCAGATGTTTTGGAATCATTTAATCAAAATAAAACTCAAAATAATCGTTTTTCGCCTATTGCCGCGCCAATCGCGAGCAATAGTAATAAAAATACAAGACATAATCTTTCGTATGCTCAATGCTGTTCAATCAGGGTACAAAAATACTGAAGAGCCCGCTGTGGCCACAGTTCAAAATTCAGTCGATGAACTTAGTGTGAACCTAGCTAGGCAGGCAACTTCTCACGTCATGTTATCCACCGTGATGTTAGAAGTTCTGAACCCTCTAAACTCCAAGACTGAAGTCATTCGCGCGCTTCTAGACTGTGGAAGCCAGTCTAGCTTTCTGACGAAGCGCGTTAAAGAAAAATTAAATTTAGAGGCGATACCCACTAATCTCACCGTCGTAGGTATAGGTAATAATTCAAATAATCACGTTACCGAGAGGTGTTTGGTTAGGTTTAACTCATTGCAAGGCGACTATCATGCAAGTTTGTCTTGTTTTATTATGCCAGAATTAACGGCGAATATTCCAAAAATAAATATAGATTACAAGCTATTTAGTCTCCCCGAGAACATTCAACTCGCGGACCCTAATTTTTGCAGCCCTGCGCCTGTAGATGCGCTTTTAGGGGCCGACCTATTCTGGGATGTAATAGGTAACACCGTCAAATCATTAGGTGACGGAAAACCATATCTGTGTAACTCACGATTTGGGTGGGTTATTTCCGGTCCTATTTCATTAAATTGTGACCCTAAGCAAACTTATTGCAATTTTTCATCAAGCGAGTCGTTCGATGATCGCTTAGATAATCAAATAGCCAAATTTTGGGACCCCCAAAAAATATTATTAAGTAATAGCGAGAAGGGTTGTGAGCAGAATTTTAAGACTCACACTACTCGCCTAAAATCAGGTCGATTTCGTGT
The DNA here is from genome assembly GCF_902806685.2 of Maniola hyperantus. NCBI lineage: Eukaryota > Metazoa > Arthropoda > Insecta > Lepidoptera > Nymphalidae > Maniola > Maniola hyperantus. Next base: position 2,469,461 of record NC_048550.1, read on the forward strand.
TAAATTTACTTCTCAAAGATCCACCCGCGACCTTGAGAAATGCATTAATTTAAAATCGATCGACGCGTTAGGTAGGTCGAGCGTTCATTTATCGTACTCGAAGTCGTGGGTAGCTCCGGCCGGGAGGCCTATGACGATTCCACAACTAGCGTTATCCGCGGCGCAGCTCGCCGCTAGTGGTCACGTACCTACTAATCTGAAACCGGCAGAATGTTTATCTGATAACGGCCGAAACCTAGCTACTGCTAAAGGAATAATTAAATTTTTAAATTCCAATCCCGTCATTTTTGACTTTGCAGTAGACGAACAAATAAAATTTTCTTTTATGTCTTTATATTCAAGAGAAATTGGAGAGGTTGGGATCAATTCCGCCAAAAACATTCTCATTAAAAGATATTTGGCTCATAATAATTTGGCTTTCGAGAAATTAAATAGTCTTTTTTCGCAAGTGGAGGCTATACTGAATAGTCGCCCCTTATATCCCATGACTTCCTCTCCTAACTATCTTTTCCCTCGTTCCCCAGGACACTTCCGAATTGGATGGCCTCTAGCTGCGCTGCCGTCAACGAATGTCGAAGACTTCAGTTTCAGCAGCCTCGACTGCTACTCGGGGCTCGAGAAGATACGCCAGCAGTTCTGGCGTGGCTGGCAAAGAATCAGCGAACTTCTACAGCACACTACGTGGCCCACGAAACGAAAAGGGCTGAGCGTGGAAGATCTCATGCCGCTTGCACCTTGCTTCTCCAGACGAATTTGTTTTCTCTTAAACGACGTTTAAGAGGGGGGGAATTTATGTCAACGCTTCTTATTAAGTTGACAGTGCGTTCGCGGCCTATCGGAACTATCATGTAGATTATGCCTAAAATTAGTCTATGGTCAGGAATTGTACCTATATTAGAACTGTCAAAATAAACCGTTACATACACACACTCTCCGCTGAAGTACGTTGTTTCATTGTTCCTTCTCCGAACCTAAAAATTAGAAGATCTGCCTATCGGGTCTTCGGTGTTAGTTCAAATAACTAACAGATGTAAATCCACGCGGACGAAGTCGCGGGCATCAGCCAGTACTTTATATTAAGTAGTAAATATTTGTGTACCTTTGTATTTAATAAGTATGCTCTGAGACCTTGGTTTTATTTTGAAGTCCTACACTTAAGTTACATATAACATTTCCATTAAAATTTGCTTCGAAATAAACACGTCTTGACTGGTGTCAGCGGCATTTTTAAGCGATTGAGTGATATCCTGAAGTAATATTTTGAATCCTCCTTCTCTTTTGCAAAATAATTGTCTACCGTAACAATAATCTCACGGGCACGACTATTAATTATTTTTCTACTCATATACAAAGGAAACAACAAGGAAACAAACAAAACAAGAAACACACAACAAAAACAAATTAACAAAACTTAACAATAATAACAAACAAAAACAAAATAAAATGTGTGAATTTGCAAATATTCAAAACACGATACGCGTAGGTACTCTACCGACAGTTTTGTCAACGGTACTGGTTGCTCGGCAATTCAGTCTAGTGCTGACGTCACTAAAATGACGGCCACGCGCATTAGCAATTTGCGGGACTTATAGGTATGATATGTAGCTAACTTTTATAGGAAAACTTTTTATTTCTGGAATTTAGTGCCTTTTGAGCATCCACCCGTAAATTTATCGGACTGGGAAAAATTTCACTTATCGAAAATCTCTTAACCTTCTCATACCCAAAAAAGAATTTATAACACATATTAATATTCCCGCGTTGGTCTGTGGGATCAACATTTCTAGTGCCCATTTTATTTGTTTTATCAAAAACTTTCAAAAAATGTTAAGTAGGCAATTGAAAATAAAGAGTAGATACCTATATTAAATAGAAATAATCCAAAGTCATAATACTTAATATTTAATTTTATTTGTGACTAGCTTATGCCCACGACTTCGACCGCGTGGACTACACAAATTTCAAACCCCTATTTCACCCCCTTGGGGGTTGAATTTTCAAAAATCCTTTCTTAGCGGATGCCTACGTCATAATAGCTATCTGCATGCCAAATTTCAGCTCAATCCGTCCAGTAGTTTCAGCTGTGCGTTGATAGATCAGTCAGTCAGTCAGTCAGTCAGTCAGTCAGTCAGTCAGTCAGTCAGTCAGTCACCTTTTCTTTTTATATATACAGAAGACTAAATAACCTTTTGTTTGAGCCTCCGAAAAAATGGTCAAACAGACAAAAAATATTTTTACGAAACGAAATATAAAAAATATTTTTGGTTGGTCTGACAGACCAACGCGCGGGTATAGGTTAATGGCCAGTTCTTATCGGATTCTTTTTTAATTGAAAAATTCCGATTGAAATAAGTTTTCGGATTTCTGTATCGAGAGTGTTGACGTTTCATTTTACTGCAAGATCACGGTATCGGTATGATTACAGTAAAATGATAGTTTTTTGTCTTAAGCATTGTTTATACGAAGCCCAACTGTTGATGCCACTAGGGTTTAACTAAATTTATTAAGTATTTTAGGCTTTTATTAGACATTCTTAATGACCTTTTATTTTATTTATTTTTGACATTTTATAGCAAATGTCAAAAAAAAAGGAAAAAAAAATTACATATTCAAAATTATCTAAGTATAGCTTATGTACTAAACTAAATGTATGCACCTTTTATTGAATAGTTATTTATATTAAGTATATATTATATTACACCAAAAATAGATGGATGCATGCTGTGTTCACAACAAATAAATAAATCTAAATACAAATGGTTGTTGAGGGTAAAGTTAAGGCTCTTAGGATCTTATTACTGTAACTTCATAACTTTTCAAGTTAACGTTAACATTGTGGGCTAGAGCTTACGTTACGAGCAATTTGTCGCAACGCGGTTGAATTCGTTGCCAAGTAGAAACGAATTTATGCCTTCCCCTTACGGTTAATTAACCAATGAATGTTAGTTAAGTATTTAGTTCCGTTTTCCATTAACTGTAATTTGCCTTTTATTTTATGAATTGCCGTTGCTCGTGGCTTCGTCCACGCGGAATAATTGTTTTGTTTCTTAGTAGTCTTGCAAAGTTCTCAATATTCCATCCATATCCATAGTTGATATATAAATGCAAAGTGTCTATCTGTCTGCTAGCTTTTCACCAATTAGCCGCATAGCCGCCAATCAGCAACAAGCCGTTTAACCAATTTTGAGGAAATTTGGTACAGAGCTTGTATCCCAGGAACGGACATAGGTTACTTTGGTCCCGGAAAATCAAAGAGTTCACACGGGATTTTCAAATAAATCTAAATCTGCCTGGACGAAGTCGCGGGCATTATCTATTTGGTATAGAGGTAGCTTGCATCCCAGGGACGAGTATAAGTTTTACCCCTGAAAAACAAAGAGTTCACAAGGGATTTCTAAAAAACTTAAATCTAGTCTAGTAGAGTCTAGTAAATTGCAAATCAGCCAAGACAAGCCAAACCAAAGGACGGGGCACTACCTCCCTTTTCTGGAAGCATTTCTTTGTTCGAACCGTCATAGTTTAAAAAAAAATAGAAATAGCGAGAAAACGAGCAGACGGGTCACCTGATGTTAACTGATTACCGCCGCCCATGAACATTTGCAGCACCAGAGGAACCGCCGATGCGTTGCCGGCCTTTTAGGAATTTGTTGGTCCGCGCCCCTTGAATAACCCCATGTTGTAATCTAGTGGGAACACTGCCGATGGGAGTTGATTCCACAGTTTGTGCATGTGCGTGGAAAAAAGGATCTGGCACAACGGGTGGTCGAAGTGCTCCAGAAACCCAGCTGGTGAACCCAGAAACCCAGCTTCGGTCCGGATCATGTTAAAAAGCTGAAATTTTCAGAATAAGATATCTTCGGCAAACTTATCAAACATGTTAAGTGTCAATTATATAGCTTTTATGGTTTTATTGTTTTCTTCCCAAAACAAAATAGTGTAAACGTGAGTTATGAAAATTACCTTTCAAATTACATGCAGCGATTTTCGGGAGGAAGTGTTGCATACATTGTAAGTTATTGGAATTGCCCCGTATTCCCCCTTTGTTTTTAAGGTTAAACCTTCAATCAGGATTAACCATTAATATGAATGCCCCTAAACTTATTTCAAACAATCACATTCCGAACCTAAATCAACAGTGATCGTGTAAATGAGTCAAATTCAAACAGTTTGTTCGAAGTTTGGGACCATGTCATCTCTAGTAAATTTTTTCTTCAAGAGCAGTAAATTTTAATAAAATGTGATATTAGCCATGCTAATGTTCCCCTTTCCCCTCCAACTAAGCGTAAAGCTTGTGCTAGGAGTAGGTACAATCAATAGTGCAACGGGTGGGGTTTGAACCGCCGACTTTTCGGAATTCATGTCCGCTCCTCAACCGTTGAGGTATTGAGGCTGTATTTGACGCTAGCTTCCCTAACCTTATCCTTTGCACGCTTCTGATTGTATTATGTTGTATTACAGAATAAAAGCTAAAGATTCACTAAAGAGGATATCCATCTACCAACAGATTAATGCCATATTACTGAATTACATGATGAAGAATGTTAAATCTACGAAATCACCGTTATGGAGGTATATTCAGACATTTTTTTAAAATAGTTGATTTAAATATCTTTTTATCAGATGCCATAGAGCCTAACAGGATGGTGTATGTTTAGAGCGTACTTTGACTTTTGCCCATACTTAAAATGTTAAAATGAGACAGATTTATGCCAGCTTTATGACCCTGTCTCGTTTTAACAATATATTAAGTCTGAGCCAAATCAAAGTAGGCTCTATAGATACACCTGTAAAACGCGAAATGTCAACGATATCTCATTTACTAAAATCTAAAAAAAAATTAAAAAAATAGTTTGGTAATTTGGTAAGTTGTAATTACCATCTTATAATCAAAACAGACAATAGCTACAACAACGACTAGAGAATAGAATAGAAAACATTTTTTCTCGTCATCCTGTCTTTGTAGGCTTAGACGAACGCGCGAAAAACACACACTTTCCTAATTTTTCAATACCTTCAAAAATTTAATATTGGAGCTGATTCATACGCGTGTTTTTCCGCTTGCGGATATTTACGCTAGATATTTTCAAGACCGTAATTTCCATTACTTTGGCTTTATTTTATTATTGTCTTGCTGTAAATCATCATTGAAGGAAATAAGGGGGCTAAAATGAAAATTAGCCTTTTTATTGGCAATGTCTTTCGACAGCTATTTTGAATTACTATTTAAATCACACACACAGCTTTACTCTGGTTGATATTCTAAAAATCTTTTTGATGTTTTAGTTATTGAGTTAACCTTTTAAATACATGTAGTGTATCTATAATAAACTTTTCAAAGTGCTTTTAATTAATTTTCAGAAAATTTTTAGCGTGCTATGAATTAGTAAAAACAATGGACGAGCTGTCAATAACGATAGCGCTAGTGAAGTCAGTGGATTTAAAGTTACAAGTACTGACTCCTCTACAGCAGCATATGGGCTCAGTCCTAGAGCACATGCAATCAACTCTTCAGTACTTAGAGGTCGAGGGAGTGGATGATGCCGTAGTATTGAAGGAGATCTTTGATTTGTAAGTTTCCCATCTTACATACTTATTTTTAGTTTTTACTTTACTTTGAGCGAGTTTCCATATTTATTAATTTAATAAACACTAGCGCTTGGCTTGATTTGTTCTTAATCAATGAGTTCACTAAAACTAGGTTCTTAATTTTGTTAGAAAAACTATTGAGTATAATTTCGAAATGAAAAATAACCAGCCGTTAATTTTTAAGCAATGTGTAAATTACATAAGGAGCCTGGTAATGGAATGAAGCAAGTAATATAATCATTAATACGATTGCTAATTTTATATGACACCGCTCCGTATATGGTTTGGAAATCCCACTTTTTTGCTGGCTTAGACTTGAGTCCCTTTAATCTATTAATAATAATGTTTCAGCTACAAAGAATCAGATTTAATGACATCGAAAGCAAGTGAAATTAATACTAATAAGTCAATGGAAGTGTCCACGGATTACATTAGAGATACAAATTATTATTTAGATAAAATGAAAGACGTCCAAATACGCATATGGCATATTGTAAGGTAAGATTTTGTTAATCTTTCAAAAACTAAGGACGAAATTTCGGTCATGGCAACCAATCTTAACGGAAATTTAAATATCTTCAGTGTACTTGATTACAAGTTTACAACTAGGTACTCAGAAGTTATTATAGAAAACCGATGACCGATCTTTTCTCACTTTCATAGTCTAAGTAAGTAAGACTGCTTTTTCACCAGATATATGCAATGCTATGCTGCTATGGATGTCTGTGATATCCACTAATAATTTTCATTGCTTCGCATAGCTTACAATTGGTGGAAACGGGTGGAAAAAGCTAGAGTACCTACGCGGCAGAAAATAATGTAACCTTTAGAATGAGCTTTAAGCTTTGTAGAGCGTTGTCTCTGTCACACACCTATGTGACGTTTTGTCGGTCTCAACGACAGCGACAATGCTCTACAAAACTATACTATCTCTTTCTAAAGGTCGATGTACATTTATTCTCTGCCGCGTACTGTATTGTTTTTCTAATAGAGATAGCGAGCAAACGAGCAGGCGGGTCTTAACCTGATGTTAAGTGATTACCGCCGCCCATGAACATTTGCAGCACCGCCCCTTGAATAACCCCATGTTGTAAGCTAGTGGGAACACCGCCGATGGGAGTTGAATCCACAGTTCGCATGTGCGTGGAAAGAAGGATCTGGCACAGCGGACGGTCGAAGTGCACCAGACACCCAGGTGGTGAGAGTGAAATTCCTTACGGTGGCGCGCGGTGCGGTTGTAGAAAAATGAGGCTGTATGTTTTTTATACGGAGAGATGCGTGCTATGGAGAAGAGCTACGGATGGGAGCAGTGCTGTGCGAGTAGTGTAGCCCCATGCTCTGCCTACAGTTGATGTATCGCTTAGCTCGATTCACGCATCTATACCTCGCATAGCTCACGGCCGGCGGCATATGTTCACAGCATAGCTGCATAGCACATCTCTGGTGGAAAAGCAGCCTTAGCGTTGTCCAATTCAAATGTGGTCCGTCGTCTTATTCCTTCACATTGATTCTACTATTACTATCTACAGGTCACAAGTTTGGAATACAATTTTTCAGGGAATCCGCAAGTTCGGAGGTTTGGGCTGCACGGCGGACGCTCGGTTTGGGAGTAGGAGTGCTCTGCGTGGTGCTGTTAGCCTCACCCATACTCATGTTGCTGCTGCGGCATACAGTGTATACTTTACAGGTCAGTATCTGCTGCTTTCGATCAGTAATGAAGTCTTGCAAAATAAGGTGACGCAGGACGCTCGACCGAAATTTGCAGCGCACGTGGGTAACATATTTGCTTTTTACTTGACATTGTATGAGAAAGGTGAGAGGCACGATGATTTTCACCGAAATCAAGCGCGCGAAAAGGTTTTAGGAAAAGTATTTTTGAAAAAAAAACTTCTGAATTTATGTTTGCAAAGTAAAGTTATTTCAACTAATGAATAAATAAACTATGTCTAATGATAATTTTTTTTTTAAATTTTCATATTCCTAATCTTATTTATTTACGCCCAAAGTTGACATAAATTTAGTGTTAAAATAGGAATCTTTTGAGGCTCGTAACTTTTAAATCAATATTTTTTTCAATGGTTTATATATCAATGAACCTAGATAAAGACGAGATAAATCGATATAATTCTTAGTTTTGTGCGTACAATATCGAATATTGTTGTATTTTCCCTCCTACGTTTGTATGAAGAAAGCATTGAAGTGAGTCCCCTTCATTTATAAAATTGGGTGCCACCTTGTACGCTTTTTGATTGCAAATTGTGGGATTTGTACAATATTGACGCGTGTAATTAATTACGTAATTCCTAACGAGAGTTCCGAACGCAGCCTTGTTTGAGAAGAAGCCCACAACAAACTCATCTCAAACGAATACCTAGAACATATTATTATTGTGTCCGTTTCGAGTTAGTATATTTTGTAGCTAATTTATAACAAGATATACTTTAGCGATTAAACTATCGTGAGTGATTTCCATATCTCTCACCCGGCTATTTTAGTCGACACGTGTTTAGTCGACGTTAGCCCGAATAGTTTCGAACCCATCCGGGGTCATTTTTCAAAGGAAACAAGTTCACGCACGCATGAACGTAAAAATAATCCCACATTACATACTAAGATACCCTTGTCTTTTTGATATCGTGCAGCAGATGGCTCACTCATAAATTTCACATCAAGGAATTAGTGTGTAAGTAAATAAGTTACGTAGGTAACTTAAAAACCTTATTAGGCAATCCTTTACTCACTTTCGAGGGAATTCCTTGAACTTACATCCACATTGGTATACAAATTACTAATCATTTGACTCATCACATATACGAAACCCTTTTATGCATTTATATTTAGTTTGCAACAAAAGTATTTTCCCATTTATTGCGTAAAACACTATATTACGTGTTTAGAATTTCTGAGTAAATATTACGTAGAACAGTAGGAATTTAATTAATTATTATTTATTACAGCTACCATTTTTTCCGTAAAATAAAAAATTAAGATTTTTGCCAAAAAGTTAAACTTATTGCCAAAAAACTTATTAGGTTACATTTAAATTATATCAAAGTCATTGTTTTAGCATTTAAACTACCGTGAGTGATTTTCATTATAAATAATATCTAACCCATTATCAAAGTCATTGTCTTTATAGTTTTCAACTTATGGATTACGATAAGTACAGGGGCTTTAAAGCAGTTATCCATATGCGCCTGTTGTGATATTCTACTGCAATTAAAACAATGGATGTCGATCGACCTATTTTTGTCTACCTATTGTTTTGAGTCGACTGAATGCAACTGAAATAAATACTTTAAAAAAATACCGACCATTGTTCATTCGCTTTATACTAAATGCCGTGCTTGCATTGAATCGTATTTTTATCGTTTGTGCTTTTTGATACATCTGCAGCTGCTATTTTGATGGTTTTAAAGCTTTTTCAAAACTATCTATAGTCGACGCTTTTTAAACTGAGTCGTCGAGTTATCTGTCTGTTTCGCTTGAACTTACAGGTCGTAGGTATAGTTCATAACAGGTGGTCAAAGTTACGCTATGGTTACTGTTAAACTTTGACTGACAATAACAGTGCAAGAAACCCTGCATAGAAAAAGCGGGCAGAAACTTTCCACCCGGATCTGGGTGCAATAATATCGCACGAGAAGCGAGCACAATTTAGTGCTTAGATTCTAAAGCGGACAGAAAATTACATTATTATCATGGAATATAAGCGCGAGCGAAGCGAGAGTGATTCTTTGTTTTACCGAAAATATCCTTAGGTACTCATAAGTTTTCACTCCTTAATCCGGCGCCCTCTTTATTTTTGGCGCCCAACCGCGCCCTGCCCTAGCGCCGCTACTGAACATGAGTACCACTAACAATAGTTTAAATTCTAAAATAATGATTTTCAGATATTTACAGAATCTATCGAGCATAGCACCCAACAGCTAGTAGCGGAGAAGCAGAAGAGTGACCTCCTGCTGTGTCGGATGCTGCCCATGCCCGTGCTGAGGCGGCTGAGGGCCCAGAGGGAGGTGCCTGCGGAGGCCTTCGACGCGGTCACGATATACTTCAGCGACATAGTTGGCTTCACCAACATAGCCGCTAACAGCACTCCTATGGAGATCATCAATATGCTTAATATGCTTTACAGGTAATTGTATAAACATTGTGATACCTGACTGACGAACCAATAGTGCGGCTGTACAGAGGTAGGTGTTATGATGCGGACGTGCGCACGGCTTGCGTCTTATGTGCGCAGATATTAGACCCAGTTTCCACCTAAGCGGAGCTGAGAGGAGATGTGTTCAGTCAACCAGTCAGATTCTTAATACGTTAAAAAATTATCACTTCATCTTTTATGATAGAAGATATCAGCTGTGGTAGTTACCTGCCTACTACTCTGACAACAAATCAAGCACTACAAATAAGGGGTAGATACAGAGGCATCTCTAGCCCTTGTGGCTCCCGTGTGCAACCAGTACCCTGGCGCCCTCTAGTCTAGTAGGAGCAGAGTCAAAATGGAATACTAACAGTTATATTTTTATAACCCCCGTGCGCGACGGCGAATCTATCGCCCGCAGCGCGGGGAACGCAACCAGCCACGAGGCCCCAAGCCAAGATGGCGGGCCCTAGCCGGTGAAATTCCGGCTAGAAGACCAACACCGGGGTAACATGAATACCCCGCGCCCTACCCGGGTAAGGAGGCTACGCCTCGAGGCCCGTACCCCCGCTCGGCCTTCGGCCAACCGGAGAAGACCCTGTCGTCAGTTATATTTTCAAACGGAAATTCGGATGCAAATGGTGCAATTTTAAATGATGACGGCGTCGGCCATAACACGAGCGCAGGGTCTTTGAGAGCGCCGGCATCGCCGCATCTTTGGAGGTGTCGCATTAGAGGGCGCTCGGCGCCCCTTAGACCCGGCGCCCGTGTGCGCCGCACACCCTGCACCATAGGTAAAGACGCCTCTGGGTAGATAGGTAAGTACCTATATACCCGTACCCCGCGTACTGTAAGCCAGTACGCGGCCGAAAGTAATGTATATACATCGAATTTTCATCATCATCATCATCATGATGAACCCATAGCCGGACTCACTACAGAGCACGGGTCTCCTCTCAGAGTGAGAAGGGTTTTTGGCCAAAGTCTACCACGCTGGCCATGTGCTGACAGCGTGGCATCGACTTTTAGACGGAGAGATTTGTAGAGCACTGTTGAGACCGACAAAACGTCATATAGGTACGAGTGTCAGAGACAACGCTCTACAAAGCTGAAATGTCATTCTAAAGGCCGATGTACATTACTTTCGGCGTACTGTACCGGTAAATGTCATACTCAATCAAGGATAGCCCGCTTCCACCGAAAAAAAAAACTGTAGATTTAAAAGTTAGTTGAAGGACTATATTTTGTAATTTTCTTTTATTGTAATCATTTTAATTTCAATTTTCCCTTGTCTTTCAAAATTATTAATCACAATATAAAGTAATTTTTATTTACTATTTTCCAGAATGTTTGATGATAAGATAATGCAGTACAACGTGTACAAAGTGGAGACGATCGGCGACGCCTACATGGTGGTTTCAGGATTACCCCAGAGGAATGGTAAGTATGTTCTTATTTTTCTTTTTAGGGTTCCGTGGTAAAACAGACGTAATACAACCTGATCCAGTCTATATGTCACAGCAATTTTATATCTATGTAATCTTTTTTTAATTAGGGTTCCGTACCTCAAAAGGAAAAACGGAACCCTTATAGGATCACTTTGTTGTCTGTCTGTCTATAAAGAAACCTGCAGGGTACTTCCCGTTGACCTAGAATCATGAAATTTGGCAGTTAGGTAGATCTTATAGCTGACATTTGGGGAAAAATCTGAAAACCGTGAATTTAGGGTTAGATCACACAAAAAAAAATTAAATTGTGGTCATTAACTAATAATTAGTATTTTCAACTTTCGAAGTGAGTGGCTTCACCTCTACATTCTAAAAGAGATTTTTATTTATTTTTATGCATCATAGTTTTTGAATTATCGTGCAAAATGTCGAAAAAATACGACTGTAGTACGGAAGCCTCATTGCGCGAGCCTGACTCGCACTTGGCCGGTTTTTTTTAAATGGGAACTATGATCCTGCAGAAGAATGAACTGTGTTGCAGTGATCATCGCCCTCCTCACACAATATAACAGTATCCCAAATGACTAACAGTAGGTACTAAGTAAAATATGTAGTTAGGTAGGTAAAAGCTTAAGTTAAATAAAATATCTAAGTAGTGTAATTTTTCTAGGATAATAAACACTTGGTTTTAGTTTGAAAACGATCTGTTGAGTTTTTTAATTCCGGAAAATCAATGAGCTCCCACAGGATTAAAAAAAATCCTAAATCCACGCAAGTATCATCAATTTAATATTTTGATGTTGCAGGTAATCGCCACGTTTCCGAAATAGCGGATATGGCCCTATCTCTGATGCGCAGCGTGAAAGACGCTTGCGTGCCACACCGGCCGGACGAGCCGCTCCGCATACGTGCCGGTATCAACACGGGCTCTTGCGTGGCTGGCGTCGTTGGCGCCACCATGCCGCGGTATTGCCTCTTCGGGGATACCATCAATACCGCTAGTCGGATGGAGAGTACAGGAGAAGGTAAAGTTAGCTATAAACAATAAAAGCGTCAAGTACAGTAACCCGCAGCCAACTTGAGCAAAAAGCGGCGTGGAGAAGGAAAAAAACCGGCCAAGTGCGTGGCGGGCCACGCGCAGTGTAGGGTTCCGTGGTCACAATCCTCGAAAAACAGATATAACTCCTTAACCTGTAAATTTTACATAGCCCTGATAGTTTTCACGAGTAGAATTTTTTCACGTTCCTATATACTACCATTTGACTGATAGAGGGGGGGACACTAGACTCTAATAAAAATTAGCACTTTAAAACATCATATTTTACAAACGAATCTAGAAATCGAAAAATGATGTTCCCACACCCACAGTATTTTTAAAAGACCTATTCAACGATACCCCACACTATGGGATAGACGAGAAAAAAAATTCATCCCCACTTTACATGTAAGGGAGCTACTCCAAAAAAAAATATTTATCAAAATTTTATTTCACCACTTTGTCGGCGTGATTAATGTTAATACCCATGTCAAATTACAGATTTCTAGCACTAATAGTCTCTGAGATTAACCGAGGACGGACGGATGGACGGACGGACAGACAGACGGACGGACATGGCGAAACTATAAGCGCTGACCTAGAAATAGAAACGTCGGGCTCCCTTTGGTCTACCAAAGAGACTACTACGATGATAACACTTGAGCTCTAGCTGGCCGGCTAGCCGGAAGACTAGCTCTGGACAATAGTGAAGATGTATCTGGGTAATAGACATCGAAAGACACTTGTTTAGCACCAGCTGGACGAACCGCTCCGTATGCGTGATCAACATGGGCTGATATGGCGTGGCTGGCGTCTTGTGTTCAGATTGATTTTGTTTTGCTATCACTGTACCTACATCTTCTGTACTTAATCATTTAAGTCATTATATCACTGACAAGTATACATAATGATACATTATACTTGTCTCTGTGATATAATGATTAATTATAATATAACTACTAGATATTATATTAACATTGCAGTTATATAAACTACTTACCACTTTTTAACATTAGTATTTGTTTTGTGATGGAGAGAGTTGGAGTTTCTCTACGTGATCAAATCAGAAATGAGGAGATCCGTAGGAGAACTAGAGTAACTGACATAGCTCAACGGGTTGCGAAGCTGAAGTGGCAATGGGCAGGGCACATAGTTCGTACAACCGATAGACGTTGGGGTCCCAAGGTGCTGGAATGGCGACCTCGCACCGGAAGACGCAGCGTTGGAAGACGCTCCCACTACGTGAACAGACGACATCAGACGAGTCGCAATGTCCAGCAGTGGACGTCTATTGGTTGATGATGATGATTTGTTTTGTATTACAGCGATGAAAATACACATATCGCAGAGCACAAAGGAGGCCCTGGAGAAGATGGGCAAATACATAATGGAGTCGAGAGGCATCGTCGAAGTGCCGGTGAGAGAACTACTTAACTATCTTCGAACATATTCTTCACTCCATATCCTAGCAGTGCGTGTTAAACGAGGAAGCGAATCGCTTCGTAGAGTCCGTGGAATTTCGACTATGTAGATTGTAGGTGTGCAGCTATGCTGTGCTATGCTATGCTAGGTGTGCAGAATAAGCTGTGTAGCCTAGTGGTTAGGACGTCCGCCTTCAATCGGAGGTCGGGGGTTCGATCCCGGGCACGCACCTCTAACTTTTCGAAGTTATGTGCGTTTTTAAGTAATTAAAATATCACTTGCTTTAACGGTGAAGGAAAACATCGTGAGGAAGCCTGCATGCCTGAGAGTTCTCCATAATGTTCTCAAAGGTATGTGAAGTCTGCCAATCCGCACTTGGCCAGCGTGGTAAACTATGACCAAAACCCTTCTCACTCTGAGAGGAGACCCGTGCTCTGTAGTGAGCCAGCGATGAGTTGATCATGATGATGATGATGAGGTGTGCAGACATTTTTTTAAAATTCGTACCGGAACACTAACTCACTTGGCGGCACGGCTTTGCCGGTAGGGTGGTAACTAGCCACGGCCGAAGCCTCCCACTAAACCAGACCAGAAATTTAGAAGTTATAAAATTCCAAACCCCTGCCAGGAATTGAAGCCGGGACCTCCCACTAATAAGATCACAGTGCTTACCACTTCGTCAGGGAGGTCATCAACGTCGTCAGCATTTACGATTTCTTGCAGTCCGATAATTGGCGAGAAACTAAATCGATTCTTTTGTTTTCAGGGTAAAGGCGAGATGGAGACGTTTTGGCTTGTAGGCAAAGTCGGCCCCACTCACCTGGAGAGTCCACGCCCTCTTCGTCTCCAAGACTACGACCAAAATGTTCTAGAAATGCTCATCAAATAAAATTGCTCACTTCTTTGTATAGTTTGTAAGTAATGTTGATTAATGTGTAGGTAGGTAGTTCAATAAATAGTATTAAATAAATTAATTAACGTATTTTTACCGTTTTATTTAGATTAACTTTCGTATGTTGGATTAAAACCGCAAATCTTCAAATTTCTCAATTACCTACTTCTACGAAACTGAGTTTTTCTTGCTAGGTAAACTTACGTTAAGTCCCGCAAATTGCTAATACGCGTGGCCGCCATTTTAGTGACGTCAGCACTGATGGTATATTTTTATTTCAGCTGACGTCAAAATGACGTCATTTCGGTGCTAATGAGACGTATTGGTTCCAGCGCAATTGCAATTTGCGGGACTTATCCTCGTGCAATAAATGACTGTACTTAAATACCTACGGGAATATTTTACTTTTAGGTCTAATGATTTTTATCAAATGTTAGTGATAATTTTTTTTTTATTTTTTATTTTTAAAAGAATATTAGCCATGTTAAAATGACTAATATTCCGCTTTCCTCTCCAATTAAGCGTCAGGCTTGTGCTAGGAGTAGGTACGACAATAGTGCAACGGGCGGGGTTTGAACCGTCGACCTTTCGGTTTTCAGTCCACTCCTTTACCGGTTGAGCTAAAATGATAATATTACTCGCACCGTCAGTTAACGTGGTTTCCGAGGCACGAAGAAACGAAAAGATCAAATTTTACCTTTACAGTTGGTCACCCATCCAGTTACTGACCTCACGAGCAAATGTATTGCAAAATTATGTTCAAGTATTTATTATTCTGTGGCGTATCTATTGTAGGCAGCAATATGTGAAGTGATAAAACCCTCAAGTACGCGCTTGGGCAGGCCTAACAGTTATTATGGTGATAATAATATAATTTTATTTCCCTTTTATATTTATTTATTCAGCGACGTAATACTTGTCTGCTTTGCGTATTTTACGTCGAGTGACCTACGCAACGTGAATGAATACGGGTTACTAATGTGACTGATAAGGAACGATTTATTTGTCCGGGCTGCGTATTTTACGTCGAGTGGCCTACGCGTCAGCCTACGAGTCAGGCTCGCGCAATGAGGGTTCCGTACTACAGTCGTATTTTAGACATTTTGCACGATAATTCAAAAATTATGATGCATAAAAATAAATAAAAATCTGTTTTAGAATGTACAGGTGAAGACCTTTCATATGATACCCCACTTGATATAGTCACTCACTTCAAAAGTTGAAAATACTAATTAATAGTTCATGACCACAATATAATTTTTTTTGTGTGATCTAACCCTAAATTGACGGTTTTCAGATTTTTCCCCAAATATCAGCTATAAGATCTACTTACCTGCCAAATTTCATGATTCTAGGTCAACGGGAAGTACCCTGTAGGTTTCTTGACAGACAGACAGACAGACAACAAAGTGATCCTATAAGGGTTCCGTTTTTTCTTTTGAGGTACGGAATCTAAAAAAAAAAGAAATAGAAAAGGATTAACTGAGGCCTTACGCAGCCATACGGGTTTACCCATATTATAATAATAAGATGTAGAATATATTGTAGATATCTTGTAGGTAGATGCGTTTGTACATACTAATGTTACCACTTGATTATTTTCCTTCTAGGTATACCTATTACCTAGTACTATGCTAATAGTACCATTTAATACTAACGACTATATCATAATATTATGAGTATTTATTTAATATATTATTTATTATTATATATTATGTACTCGCTTCGGCAGTACATATACTAAAATTGGAACGATACAGAGAAGATTAGGATGGCCCCTGCGCAAGGATGACACGCAAAATCGTGAAGCGTTCCACATTTAAAAAAATAATAATAATAATTTATAAACTTGTTACTTTACTCGCTACCTACGCATAGACATTTCAAACAAAAACGACTGTTTGAATGACACTTTCTAGGCAAGTCTTAGGCTTTTTACCTACTCCAATCTAGGGTACCGGGTATTAGCTGGTCTTATTTAATAAAATAAAAATATACACGATTACTAAATACCGCTTTTATTCGTCAAAATACATGCGAATAATTTCTAAAGCTACAAAAATAAATAAATTAATTAATTAAAGCCAAACATAAAGTCTACCTACAACATAATAAACACAGTCAGTCTAAAAGACTAAGTTAAAATTTTAAAAATAAATACTTAATATTAGATTATTCGACATGGGGGTAATGTCTTACGTCACGGGCGCCGCCGGGATAAATCCCAAGCGTAACGAGGAATGTCAGAGTAAGTCCCGAGCGTAGCGAGGGTGCTGCATCGAGAATCCTGAGTGAAGCGCGGGGTTTAGGGGCGCCCAAGATTAAGACAGTATTACCCCAAGTTTAGTTTAGTTAGAGCAAGTGGTGTAAAAATAGAGTATTGAATACTCTATTTTTACACCACTTGCTCTAGAATGCGTTATTGCAGACCTGTTAGCTATGTCATAGCATTCCTATGACTTAGCCTTATGACTTATTGGATATTTTCATTTCAAATGAAAATATCCAATAAGAAAGGTAGGTAGTAATTAAAGGTACAATAAATATTATGCATATATAAATATACACATACATTATAAAAAAAAATATTTGCGAATTCTAGTCTCACTACTGAATATTTAAACTTATTATTATTTAAATAGGTACAATAAATGATTTTCATTTTCAAATGATATAATAATATAATGATAGGCAAAATATTAATCTCTTTATTATAAATCTCACTACAAAATAAAATAAAATAAATTAATTTTACGAATACTTAGGTACCTACCTACAGACCCTACAGCTATGCCCCACAGCCTGCACGTACCTATTCTATTCTATTTATAAAAATACGTTCTATTAACAATAAATAAATAAATAAATAAATAAAAATATTGTTTACAATATAGGTAGTATTATATTACTTAGGTATATGTAAAAATAAGCGTTTAACAGAATTAAAAGTAAGTACCTAGTACCTACTCATAGTAATTGTACCTACCAATTAAGTTAATGCAATAAATAAATGCATTCCTGTTAATTGCCTCGAGACACAATAATAATTAAATTACTCCATTAACACCTAAATTACGAAACGTGCGATCGCTACGGTCACTATCCAATCATCATTGACGAATAATTACAGGACATCAAAAAGTGTTCCTTGCGCGTATATATTTGTAATTTAAGCGATTTATACTTTAACATTTTCTGAATGCACCCCTAATAAATTTTTTTTCTGCTTTAAACAAAATTAAGTTGGAGCGACACTTTTTCTCCCATTTTTTTTAGGTGACCACTTACGTTTCTTTACACAAAGATGGCCTACTTTATCGAAACTATTCATTGACTGGATATGTGTAGAAACTGGGGATTTCCGCCAATAACAACATAGGACAGTATGAAGTTTTACAATTAGTGTGATCATGATTCCAAAAAGTTTCGTAATAAAGGGGCAGATTTCTGTCGCCGGCGAGTCCTTGACAGAGATCGCAATATGTGACACATGATTGGCGGTGCAATAAAAGCCCAATTTATGAAGATCCGGCTATTAATTTATTGAACAAAGAAAATTATAAACAGTTAGGTATTTTTAAAATCTGTATTACGAAAAATGTGAGTTGTGTCTCAATAAGAATTATCACAATATAATAGGTTAAAAAAGTTTCGTAATTAAGACGCAGGTTTTCGGCGCTGATGGTGAATGTGAATCTACATCGAAATAAATAAAATTATGAAAATTGATCATAATAATATTATCAATTCCACAAGTATAATAACCAACGGTAAAATTACTAGTAATTCCTAAGTACTTATAAAATTATTATAGTCATTAAACATACTTACCTAAAAATTAATATAGCTAATCTCACATTATGTCATCGACCTTTACAACTTTTTATAGTTGTAAAAGAAAAAATTATAATTACCATAATTAATTGTACGTCTATACATAAATAAATTATATTTAAATGAATTAAGTATGAACAATGGGTATAATTTACTCAAAAAAGGAAATCGAATATTCGATTTTACTGCAATACAATTTGATGGTTATTTTACCACGCAGAAATGTGTGAATGAAATGAACATCTTACAAGGCCATTACTAGACTTGGGGTTTCCCCAGGCATGCACAACTTTCGAGTGCACGATTTTGAAATAAGTTATTTTTGTAATAATTCTAACAATCCTACTATAAATACACGTCCGTCTGTCTGTCTGTCTGTCTGTCTGTCTGCTAGCCTTTCACGGCCCATTTGTTCAACCGATTTTGAAATTTGGTACAGCGACAGCTTGCATCCCGGCGAAGGACATAGGGCTACTTTTTATCCCGAAAAATCAAAGAGTTCCTACGGGATTTTTTAAACCTAAATCCACGCGGACGAAGTCGCGGGCATCCTCTAGTTCATAATATACGAGAATCGAGGTTGTTATTAATTTTCATTTTCGGGATGTTTTTCATTAAGTTTTTTTTAAATATTTTTTAAATTTACTCTAAAGTTACTCTAGTCATTCGTATAAAAATAATTTATTTTAATAATAGTAAAAAATAAACAACATATTTCGTAACAAGAAATGTTAAATTAAGGCAACTATTAATTTTATTTTGAGCTACGTCAATTTAGCATTTCCATTTTGAAATTATTTCTTAAATTAAGTTGACAATAAATAATATAAAAAATAAGCGTATGCGTGTGAAGTTACAATGAGCACCTAAGATTTCAGGTATCGAACCTGCGACCCCGATAAATATAATGAAATTACGTAACTGAAAAATGTTTCTACTTAGTCTTTGCAGAGTTCTTTCAAGTGCATTCTTCTAGTACTCATCTTGTAGAGTTCCTTTGAGACATTGTATTATCTTGTAGAGATTTTCCGATATATTGTTCTATCTTGTTTTGTATTTATGATTTCTTTGACTCTTGATTTCTTTACCATAGATTACATAATATAATGTCCCACCCACGAATTCTTCAAGCGTTTTCTGGTCTGAAGAGTTTCTTACTGGTTCATCTCGATAAGAGCATCTTTTCGAAACAGCTGTAGGTACTTATGTTTTCCAAAAGAGAGACGTTTAAAATTTCAACTTATTCAGTCTTATGGTTTACGTTTGATTTCTAGACTTTCTGTAACACTTTAATTATTAAGTGAATTTGGATTCAATCATCAATAATTGAGATGTTTCTTCTTCTTGACGTTACAATTTGGGTTTTCAGTGCTTCACTCATTGATAATAAATACTTCTGAATGATTATATTCTATATTTATATTCTATAATGTAATTTCACTTAATTCAGTCTTCTTGGTGTAATTAAGCTATTTTGGTTTGGATTAGGTTTCTAACAATTTGTACCGTGATGCCTTTTGCCGTGGTGTCTTGTGCGTTTATTTGTTAATCGTCGATATCTGTAAAAGAAAGTACCTACTTATTAATTTATTATATTTAAATATTAAGTAGGCTACGTAACCTTTGATAGCCTAGTGGTTAGGACGTCCGCCTTCTAATCGGAAGACGGGGGCTTGAACCCGGGCACGCACTTCAAACTTTTCGAGTTATGTGCGTTTTAAGTAATTAAATATCACTTGCTTTAACTGTGAAGGAAAACATAGTGAGGAAACCTGCATGCCTGAGAGTTCTCCATAATGTTCTCAAAGGTGTGTAAAGCCTACCAATTTGCACATGTATACGTGGTAGACTATGGCCATAACCCTTCTCACTCTGAGAGGATACCCGTGCTCTGTAGTGAGCCGGCGATGGGTTGATCATGATGATACCTACGACCTACTAAATGTTACTACTGAATACCGACTCTTATCTTCGAGCATTTGAATGATTGACTCCGAATTTCAGGTCACTTAAGTTTTTAATTCTTGTGTTTTTAGCATTTTAGGTACCCATATCGTAGCATCTAAATACTGTTACTTAATATTTAAGACGTTCATGTTTCGCGATTTCAAATTCATTATGTTCTACCTATTATTATAACTGGATACTAGGTACCTACTTCAAGTTGCTAAATTATTTTATGTAGGTATGAATAGCAAAATTCAATAGGCATTTAAATAGGCTGCTATAGAAAATTAGGTCTTAATTATATAATGTATTTCAATACCATGCTATTTAATTTTACGTAAGTGTCGGCCTAATGTGTCGTAGTCATAGACTATAAGTAGGTTCCTACTAAAGGCAATTTTACTGACAAGGAAAAAAAATTATTCATTTAAACTATAACTATACAACCTTGCACAACGACAAGTTACTGGGAAACTATTAAAGTAATCGATATATTTAATATCATAGATTTAATAACTTGTGATGGAGGTACTTGAATGGTATTCAGGATATAAATACATATTATCATATTATTTTCCTAGCATGTTTAGTAAACAAAGAAAACTTTTAATATATAGTTATGAAAAATCTAACAAGAATAATTGATGACTATTGATTATGATTATTTTACTTTTATTTTTAGTAAAAAAATATAATCAGGTGTGAAAACTAAAATTCAGATTTTCTGAGATTCAGAAAATACTCCCACAGTCCATCTTCATGTAAAGAGTTTAAATTATGAAGTATATTTTTAAACGATAATGTAACTTAGTATACAATTACTGAGTAGGTATGTACCTACTAGGCAAGAGCTTCTAGGTAGAATGGTTTTAACAACTTTTTACAAAGGCGTTATGTAGTAATCAATTCGTTCCTTTAAATACATTTCGTATGAGGGGCTTGTTCTCAACAGATATTTTTTTTATTGATTTCCATTTTTAAAACGCTTAACTTCTAAACTGTGAAGTGAAAAATACTTACTCAGCTACACTAATGCATTGCACATGAAAAAACACCATACATTTGCCACATCTATAAAAAGGTCCAAATGCTTCACGTTTTCGTCGCATCACAATTCTATCACTAATCACATTCAATTTACTGTCGATCGATCGATCGACAGGAGGGTTTTCGACCAACAAAAGTTCGATCGAAGGGGTTTCGACCGATCCCAACGATCTGCATTCGACGCGGTCACTAATAGAGACGAGCCATAAGCTCAGAATATATATTACAAGGAAAATGGACTTCATTTTGCTGATGCGTGTGAACGACTGGTGAATTTTTAAAGTGTTGAGACACTTTTATACAAAGCTTGAATCATTGCATGATTAATATTTCTATGCGGCAATTTTTGGGGACAGTTTTCTAGCACATGCCATATATGGTCATAATTTCTTTGTTATGAAAAATCTATAAAACAATTTAATAAAAATATATTTTTAGCAATGACGATAAGTAGGTAGTTTTCTCAATAATTAATTGTAATAAGAAAATTAGGAGAAAACGGGGAGTGAGTGATTAAAAAGTTACCTACTTAATTTTATTATTCGTCGTCAGTAGAGTAGAAATTAATAGCAAGGAACCTATTTAACTGAATAAATTAATAACAGTAATAAAAAATATATTTAAAAAACCGACTTCCAAAATCACTACAAAGAAAAAAATAACTTTTGTTTCTACACGTGTTACATGTATGTTGAAGTCGGGTGAGCTTCACGCTTTGATTTCTAGTTTCCGTTATTATGATCGCCCGATTTCATACAGACATACCTACACGTGTATAAACAAAAGTAATTTTTTACTTTGTAGTGGTTTTGAAAGAATTTTTTTTTATTTTAAACTTTTTAGTGTAAGTACTCATTGTAAATCGGTCCAGAAACCTCGAAAAAATCGATGTACATACCTACATAAAAAAAAAACAAAAAAGAAATGGGCCGAATTGAGAACCACCTCGTTTTTGAAAGTCGGTTAAAAAAATCTCTAGCAAAAATTATTGGAAATAAAAGTTCAAATTATGTCATTAATTATTTATTTCTATCATCAATTACAAAATTTAATATGTTAGATTTAATTTTTTAAGCATTTTCTTCCTAACTTACAATAATTTAAAATTTATTTTACTACAACATTCACTAAACATACCTAATCATTATTATTTCTGTTTTAACTTAATGCATGACAATAAATAACTAATAAATAATTAACCGTTAAAAGTAAATAACTAAATACCTCGTTAAAATACTCATAGATAAAATGAAAAATCTGTTTTTTTTTTCATTTTCATGCATCGGGTCATCAATTTGTATTAAGTTCAAACTCAACGATTAACTCTTATATTATTACAAACCCTTTTGCCAGTTACATAATTAGCCAATGCTGCGTAAAAAATCGATTAGGTGTACAGTTCTAAATAAAGCCGTATTAAAAAAATGCCACACCCCTTTTACCTAGCTTACATCATTATTTACCACCTGCGTCCAAGCGTAATCAATGCGACAAAGCTTTCTTGCAGCTTTTTTGTTTCGCACTGATTGTACTCAGTTGTTGGTGAGAATGATTAACTCAAGAGTAAACCTGTATAATTATAAGAGACTTACTCTGAGTAATGATTTGATTTGATAAGCTCAAATATATATTATTATCAAATCAAATCATTTATTTGCTGATAGCAGGTCTTATATATACCTACATAATATTACTATCGTTGGGATATCCCAAAGATATAAAATAATTATTCTTTTCTTTCTCTATCACTTCCCTATTAATTACTCTTGTAGTTGGTATAGAATAACCTCACAATCCGAGTTCGACTCATACATAAGCCTTCTAAACTTCAGTGGTGGTCACAATTTTTTTTTATAAAAACTAAATACTAAAAAAAAGTCTCTGACATTATGTCAGAGGCAGGAGCCGCCTAAATAGAATCCTAACCTAAAATTAAGCAAAGAAGAAATCATTGTTAATTAAAAATAACTTTGTTTAAAATAAAAAAATAAAAAAACTTATTAGTTATATATATTAGTGCAGGTTTTACTATCATCTACTTTCAAAATTATGTTCTTATAAAAATATGACACGTTAATTGGCACCCCTACATCAAAACTATTTCAATTCAAAACTTCCGATATAACCCCACTTTTTGATCTCTAGTTCGATTATTTATCTGTGTGGGAATGATTCCATAATAATTCTTTCTAAATGTTTATTTTTATTTTTGATAGCTTCTGCGGATAGTTATAAATCATTCTGTCTTGCTTTCTTCAAATCAATATGTTCTGTTTCTCAATGTTTTAATCAGTTTCTGAAAAAAGTTTTTTTTAGTTGAAACAGTTTTGATATAGGCAGGGGTGCGATTTATTTTTTTGTAGAATAAAGTAGGTAATCGTGCGCAGCGGGGCGGCTCAAATCATCTTTTCGGCTGTAGAAGTCCCTACAGGAGACCTGTGGACGTCTATCGGTTGACGACGTCGACGAAAACGAGATGATTCATGAATTAAATGTCATTTAACTCTTTATAGTATTTGCGGTTAGTAACCGTGGGTAGAGTCCCTAACATGTCTAATACAACTGGAGTACCTTAGTCCTATAGTAAGCGACGGATTGAGATGGCAATCGGGGTATGAGGAGGGGGGACGCCCCACACACCCGCACGTCACCCGCGATATCCCCTACCGGGTTAATGCGGGGGCTGTGCGAGTATGCGGGGCCTTCCCACCCCGATTATCATCTCGAACTGTCACGTACTATAGTTAGGTTTGTTTTTAGGGTTCTGTACCCGAAGTTTGCCAACGGGACCCTATTACTAAGACTCCGCTGTCCGTCCGTCTGTCCGTCAGCGTTTGTCAGCGGGCTGTATCTGGTAAACCCTAATAGGTAGAGAACTGAAATTTTCACAAAATGTGTATTTCTTTTGCCACTATAACAACAAATAATAAATATTTCTTGCACGATGGTACGGAACCCTTGGTGTGCGAGTCCGACTCGCATTTGACCGACTTATTTTAAGAATTACACTGTGTAAGTTCAAGTAACTTGTTAAGAAGGTCCAGAAGAATCTGACAAACAGTGCGTCTTCGTTTTTATCAGCGTTCTGATTACACCCTCTATAGAGATAACTTTGACTTTGCCCAGACAGCAGAGTTAGGATAGTGTTAAAACCAGACCACGTTATATCGCTGGCATAAATCTATCTCGTTTTAACTGAAACTTAAATAAGTATAGTTCTTGCATTTCACGAAGGCCACTGACTCATGCTTGTGTTTAAGTCGTATCGGTATACGTAAGGTACACTAAATGTGTGCGTTTGACAGCGTTTGCTCGCGACTGATTGGGCCGACAAGCACGCACACTAAACCACACGTAAAGTTAACCACAAGTAAAGTTCACTAGCCTTCGTGAATTGCAAGAACTGTAACTTAAAAGCAAAGTCAAAGTAATCTCTGTAAATTTCAGCCCCAGCCTTAGTTAGATTTAATTCAAATTTTCTTGGGCTCTGGTTGATATCTAGGCGAGGAGCGGCCTTGCGAGTGAATCCGGGCGAGGAAGTTAGGCGTGCAGTCCAACGAAGCGGTGGGTCTGACTGGTGATGGGCCGTTTCTGCCTTCCAGCCAGTACGTTGTCATCTCACCTTTACCCTAAATAACAAAGAGAAACAAGTAAAAAGTTAGCGCTTTACCATGTTACTATTAGAGTTCCGTACCAAATGGTAAAATGGGATTCTATTACTAAGACTCCGCTGTCCGTCCGTCTGTCCGTCTGTCTGTCCGTCTGTCACCAGGCTGTATCTCACGAACCGTGATAGTTAGTTGAAATTTTACCGTAAAACCGTGATAGTCAACGCGTTTCTTAACAGATCCTATAAGGGTTCGTTTTTTCCTTTTGAGATACGGGACCCTAAAAATGAGCTAAAATTGCTCAGAGCTTATGAAAATCGTCTTAAATCTTCTGCAGGTGTATATTTTTAACCTGAGTCATAACAAATTGGTGCGCGTAAGCTTTTAATTGCATAAGATTACTAGTATGACAAAATATAGAGATGACGTTGACCAACCAAACATTATTTTAGCGTCTAGACTATCCTGAGTGATTCAGCAGTCTCAACCGTGAAACAGAGTCCCTGTGAAAAAGGACCCCGGATGGGTTCGAAACTAGTCGGGCTAGCGTCGACGAAATACGTGAGTAAAGCCGGTTTGTGATTGTATGTATGACCAAAAAGCATTTCGGAATTTGATACGTTAACCTATTGACCTTAACCACCTCATGTAGACTTACACACATCAGTACCCTTATTATAAATGCGAAAGCGTGTTTGTTTGTTGGTTTGTCCTTCAATCACGTCGCAACGGAGCAACGGATTGACGTGATTTTTTGCGTGGGTAGTGCGAAAGACCTGGAGAGTGACATAGGCTACTTTTTATACCGGAAAATCAAAGAGTTTCCCCGGGATTTCTAAAATCCTAACGTAAAAATTTCTACGTACCTAACAGCAAGCTAAAATCCATGCGTACGAAGTCGCGAGCATCAGCTAGTTAAGTTATAATATATAAAAAATTATTCGGAATGACCGTCTAGCAGTGCGTAGTACATGTCGTTTTGTAATCAGATTTACATCTATTAAGTACCTACTAGCTGCCCCGGCGAACTTCGTGTTTTTTTTTTTTTTTTAATAGATATAGCGAGCAAACGAGCAGGCGGGTTACCTGATGTTAAGTGATTACCGCCGCCCATGAACATTTGCAGCACCAGAGGAGCCGCCGATGCGTTGCCGGCCTTTTAGGAATTTGTTGGTCCGCCCCTTGAATAACCCCATGTTATAATCTAGTGAGTTCGTACCGCCTAATACTCGATTTTTTTTCAGGATTTTTTTAAAATTATTTTTCTCTCCGTCCTTCAAGGAATATGAAAAAAGAACTAGCGAAATCGGTTCAGCTGTTCTCGAGATTTGCGATCAGCAACACATACAGCGATTCATTTTTATATATGTATATAGAAAAGAAGATATATGGAGATGAGGATAATAAAGTTAAGTTACATGCTGCGTCGCGAATATCTACTTGGTGGTATTTCACGGTACACGTTTTGGGGTTTTCCGGGTTTTTGAGATGTACAATACCTTTGCTCGCTATAACTTAAAAAAAAAACCACAATACCCATCAGCATCATTTACCTACTCTCTTTAATAACAATTGAGTAAGTTTTTGAAATGTGGGTATACAGAAGAATGTTGGGAATCTCTTGGGTACAAGCGTGTCAAAAATGCAACTGTACTACAAAGGCTAAAAATTCTAATTTGATAAAAGAGAAATAAAAAAACCGGCCAAGTGCGAATCAGACTCGCGCACTGAGGGTTCCGTACTACAATCGTATTTTATCGACATCTTGCACGATAAATCAAAAACTACTTACTTAAGTCTGGGGAACCCCCAAAATTTATTGTTTTTTTTTTTCTATTTTTGTGTGAAAATCTTAATGCGGTTCACAGAATAGGTACATCTACTTACCAAGTTTTAACATTATAGTTTCGGAAAAAAGTGGCTGTGACTTACGGACGGACAGACAGACAGACATGACGAATCTATGAGTAATTTAGTTTATTTTGTAAAAAATTCGATAGTAAGTAATAACCATAGATCCAATTTACAAATATCGATGCCATTGATACAATTACAATTGAGAAATACTTTTTCTCAATTATTGTAATCGAATACCATCACAATGGTGGACATAAAAACCAAAAGAGTTACTTAATATTTTTTATATTCGAGGTAATATGAGCAGTGGTAGGCGGTTAGGACGTCCGCCTTCTAATCGGAGGTTCGATCCCGGGTACGCACCTCTAACTTTTCGGAGTTATGTGCGTTTTAATTAATTAAATATCACTTGCTTTTACGGTGAACATCGTGAGGAAACCTGCATGCCTGAGAGTTCTTCTTAATGGTCTCAAAGGTGTGTGAAGGCTACCAATCCGCACATGGCCAGCGTGGTAGACTATGGCCAAAACCCTTCTCACTCTGAGAGGAGACCCGTGCTCTGTAGTGAGCCGGTGATAGGTTGATCATGATGATGATGATGAATATTCCAAGACTTGTAGCGAAAATCCGTTAAATAGAATTCAATTCACAGTATAAAAAAGATTTTTTTATATTTTTTTAATGTCATTTTAAATTTCAATAAAAAGTTTGAAAACGTGTTTCCGGTTCAAATCTTAGCCACCTGATTTGACCATGGCCCGCTAACACGCCTTAAATCTTAAAGATGACCCTTTTGGAAAATCAGTTTGACACCCCTGATATAGGTCAAGATCTTATCGCATAACTTATACGGCGATTAACGATGATTATGATAATGATATCAATATTATTGGTCTAATCATTACCAACCACGTGGTGATTTCTTAAGTTTGTTTGGGTTTTTCCGCATGATGTGATAAACGCCTCGAGGAATACCTACCTAAACATTACTCAACCTCAGTCAGTCAAATCTATTTTTAGCTTACTTCTCAAGAGGAAGTTAACTGTTTAAATTATAATCTATACATTAGAGTTAGTAGATGATAGATCTTATGGGCTGATTACACCTACCGAGTAGTGAAGCGAGACAGTAAAAATATGTCACTCGGCCGAGACAGTGCTGTCTGTGGTGGCCGTTTATACGTATTTCGAAATTGCGCCGAGCACTCGTAAGTGTTTATACCAACCGAGTACTCGGCCGAGGACACTGACTCGCCACTGTACTCGTTAGGTGTAATCGTACCATTATGGATAGTGGATAGTAAATTACTTAGACGAGAGTAGTTTTAGTCATTGTGGCTAATTCGTTGTAGGTAGGCACACAATTGGCACCGATTCTCTTGTCTTTCTTACTAAATTAGGTACTTGTCTTACTAAATTTTATTGTTAAAAAAGGATGGAACATGAATTTTACATTTAAACTTTAAAAACTCTATTTTAGTGCACGCTACGAATCTAAACCACTCGCGACTGGCAGCTAAAGTCACGAGTTAATTTTGACGGCGCCCTAAATTAAATTTAAAACCGTCAAACTGTGTCTGTCCTTTTCATATTACATTAGTTATTAGCAAGAAGAGTATTCAAATACCTACTCTTAATTTTAGGTGTGCTCAGAATCACCACCATCTCTATTTTCTCTAAACTAAACTAAACTAAACTAACTAAAAATTATAAAATATATGTATCTATAGTAGTAGGTACATTATGAAACTCCTTTACTTAAAAACGGACAGTTTCAATTTTTTTTATCTTATTAAAGTTATTACTAAAGAGTTTTTAATGTAGGAAAAAAATATGGCTGAACTGAATTTATAGAAATCTCTGCAAAAGATCTATATCCAGCAGTAGACGTTAAAATGACTGCGATAAGATTTGTTTGTAAATAAACTAACCGTTCAGATAAAAAATAAAAACCAGTTTAGTTCGAAACCGGTAGGATTGGATTCCGCCTATTAGGTGGCGACTGCCGTCGCGTGGTCAGGTAGGTAATGTGGTGGTAATAAGCAAATTATACGTCTCGCACGTGTTGTGAACATGGATACCCGACTACTGAGGAAAACCCAGCTTTAGCGTGTGCTTAAAGCGGGAAACGTAAATTCTATAGTTTGTGTTCCGCATATTAATTTTAGAGCCTCAATAGTTCAACCGGTAAAGGAGTGGACTGAAAACCGAAAGGTCGACGCGACGGTCCAAACCCCACCCGATCGGTCCAGAAGTTTGAGCTGTGCGCTGATAGATCAGTCAATCAGTCAGTCAGTCACATTTCCTATTTATATAAGTATATTTAGATGATCACAGCAGGTTTTTACACATGGTTTATATACCTAAAAGCCTAGGGAGCCTCAATAGCTCAACGGGTAAAGGAGTGGACTGAAAACCGAAAGGTCGACGCGACGGTTCAAACCCCACCCGTTGCACTATTGTCGTACCTACTCCTAGCACAAGCCTGACGCTTAGTTGGAGAGGAAAGGGGAATATTATGTATTAGGCTAATATTCTTTTTAAAAAAACAAAAAAAAACCGTAAGCTGTGTGCCTGGTGGTTAGGACGTCCGCCACCTAATCGGGGGTTCGATCCCGGGCACGCACCTTTAACAACTTTTCGGAGTGATATTGTGCGTTTTAAGTAATTAAATATCACTTGCTTTAGCGGTGAAGGAAACATGAGAAAACATATATCGTGAAGCTGTGAAACCTGCATGCCTGAGAGTTCTCCATAATGTTCTCAAAGCTCGAATTTCTTCCAATAATTTCTAAGTACTTTTTTTTTTAAATTTAATATCAACATACAAAAAACCATTAATATTAGGTAGCACACATAGCAAAAAAACCACAGAGGTTTGACCCTCAATGCGTACGTCATCATACCAAAAATTATAACTGTACAATATTACTAGATTAACTTTAAAAACAAAGAACTAAATACAAAGTTAACAAATGAAAATAAAAATACAACAAAAAAAAATTGGTAGGTCTGTTGTGGCTTACGCTTTTCAAGGAACCCTAAAATATGACATGTTTGCATAATAACATCGTTCGTCAACACATTCAACAACTGAGCAGAAAATAAACTACTTGATTATAACATCGGTTCGCAAGCTGTTCTTGAAAACCAATCGCGACAGGTGGACATGGCAATCGGAGTATGAGGCGGGGGGACGCCCCGCACATCACCCGCGCTCGCCCGCACCGGGTTAGCGCGGGGACTGTGCGGGTGTGCGGGGTGTCCCCACCCCGATTGCCATTTCGATATGTCGCGTACTATACTTAGGCTGGTTTTGTATGTTATATTTTGACTTAGATATTATTAATACATAATATAGTAGTAAGTACCTACCTATTATCTTAAAGAAATTAAATATCACTCGCTTAACGGTGAATGAAAACATAGTGAGAAAACCTGCATGCCTGAGAGTTCTCCATAATGTTCTTAAAGGTGTGTGAAGTCTGCCAATCCGCACTCGGCCAGCGTGGTGGACTATGGCCAAACCCTTCTCATACTTAGAGGAGGCCTGTGCTCTATAGTGAACCGGCTATGGGTTGATGATTATAAATCATTATAGTCGTAGTTCGGACAGAAAATATCAGTACCCTTATTATAAATGCGAAAGTGTTTGTTTGTTGGTTTGTCCTTCAATCACGTCGCAACGGAGCAACGGATCGACGTGTTTTTTTGCATAGGTATAGTTAAAGGCTTGGAGAGTGACATAGGCTGCTTTTTATACCGGAAAATCAAAGAGTTCCCGCGGGAATTTTAAAAACCTAAATCCACGCGAACGAAGCCGCGGGCATCAGCTAGTAATAATAATCATAAAATTGATAAATCAATCACCTTTACATCAACGACCCCTCGCGGCGTGGTGATGAACAGGCCAGTCTTGTCCAGAGCTCGCTTCACGTCTTCCGATATTTGTATCTTCATTGCTACAATGAAAATAAATTCGTCACTGGAGTAAGAGTAGAATGACTGTAAAAAAATTCGGCCAAGTGCGAGTCAGACTTGCGCACCGAGGGCTCCGTACTGCAGTCGGTTTTTTTCAACATTTTGCACGATAATTCAAAAACTATGATGCTTAAAAATAAATCAAAATCTCTTTTAGAATGTACAGGTTACCTTTCATACTATGATACCCCACTTGGTATAGTTATCTTACTTTGAAAGTTGGAAATACTAATTATTTGATCATGAACACATTGTAATTATTTTTTGTGATGTAAATACAGTTTCACGGGTTTTGGACTTCACCCTTTACGTGAGCTATAAGACCTTACCTACCTACCAAATTTCATGATTCTAAGTCAACGGGAAACATCCTGTAGGTTTCTTGACAGACAACAAAGTGATCTTATAAGGTTTCCGTTTTTCCTTTTGAGATAAGGAACCTAAAAATGTATCACTGGAGAGTTGAATGACTGTATTTGTGTGGAAGAGAAAAAATGAGTAGGTACCTAGCCTACGTGTTTTGTTGTACACCTCACGAGTAAGTATATCTACACTAATATTATAAAGAGGAAAACTTTGTTTGTTTGTTTGTTTGTTTGTTTGTTTGTTTGTTTGTTTGTTTGTACTGAATAGGCTCAAAAACTACTGGACCGATTTTAAAAATTCTTTCACAATTCGAAAGCTACATTATCCACGAGTAACATAGGCTATATTTTATTTTGGAAAAAAATAGGGTTCCGTAAGATATTTGGGTTTTTTCGGACACAAGGTGTAAAAAATCAACCAGAAAAGTTACTTATTTTGCGTACGCTGCCTAAACTATAAAAGATAGAACCATAAATGTTCTAATTAATTGTAGATCTTATAAATATCTACAAAAAAGTCCGCGACACACTATACCCATCTATGTCGAGTGAGGCACAGCAACCATTTTTTTATTTAAAAATCTTGAATTTTTTTGGACTACATTTAAACGCGTTTATTTTACTCATGCTATTAATCCTTATCAAAATAAATGATTTCATCACTAAGAACAGTTTATGGAGATAATATTTGGTCTTTGAATGATTAAAATTGGACGTTTGGTTTTGAAGTTATGGCGAAATTAAAATATTACGATTTCTGCTGCACGGCCCGTTGTCTACACTAATATTATAAAGAGGAAAACTTTGTTTGTTTGTTTGTTTGTTTGTTTGTTTGTTTGTTTGTTTGTTTGTACTGAATAGGCTCAAAAACTACTGGACCGATTTTAAAAATTCTTTCACCATTCGAAAGCTACATTATCCACGAGTAACATAGGCTATATTTTATTTTGGAAAAAAATAGGGTTCCGTAAGATATTTGGGTTTTTTCGGACACAAGGTGTAAAAAATCAACCAGAAAAGTTACTTATTTTGCGTACGCTGCCTAAACTATAAAAGATAGAACCATAAAATGTTCTAATTAATTGTAGATCTTATAAATATCTACAAAAAAGTCCGCGACACACTATACCCATCTATGTCGAGTGAGGCACAGCAACCATTTTTTTTATTTAAAAATCTTGAATTTTTTTTGGACTACATTTAAACGCGTTTATTTTACTCATGCTATTAATCCTTATCAAAATAAATGATTTCATCACTAAAAACAGTTTATGGAGATAATATTTGGTCTTTGAATGATTAAAATTGGACGTTTGGTTTTGAAGTTATGGCGAAATTAAAATATTACGATTTCTGCTGCACGGCCCGTTGTATATTATATAAAGAGGTAATGTCGTTAAGTTTGTTTGTAGGGGGTAATCTTTAGAACTACTGAACCGATTTTAAAAATTCTTTCACCAGTAGAAAGCTACATTATTCCTGAGTGACATAGGCTATACGGGATCTTTAAAAACCTAAATCTACGCGGGCGAAGCCGCGGGGATCAGCTAGTATTATATAAAGAGGTAATGTCGTTAAGTTTGTTTGTAGGGGGTAATCTTTAGAACTACTGAACCGATTTTAAAAATTCTTTCACCAGTAGAAAGCTACATTATTCCTGAGTGACATAGGCTATACGGGATCTTTAAAAACCTAAATCTACGCGGGCGAAGCCGCGGGGATCAGCTATATTATATAAAGAGGTAATGTCGTTAAGTTTGTTTGTAGGGGGTAATCTTTAGAACTACTGAACCGATTTTAAAAATTCTTTCACCAGTAGAAAGCTACATTATTCCTGAGTGACATAGGCTATACGGGATCTTTAAAAACCTAAATCTACGCGGGCGAAGCCGCGGGGATCAGCTAGTATTATATATAAAAGAAACACAAACAAAATTTAGTTTTAGTTTGGATCTTAATTCTTAGAGGGTAATTTTAAAAAACCGCTTACGCTCTCCAGTGCTTTCCATCCGGCTGGCAGTGTTGATTGTATCACCAAAGAGACAGTACCGCGGCATCTTCGTGCCCACTATGCCAGCCACGCACGGCCCCGTGTGGATACCACTCCTCATGCATAATGCCTAGAAACAAAATTACTGAAAGACCACCTGCTGTAGTTTACATTTTTCAAACATTTGTATCGCAAGAATGCCTAGAAACAAAGTTACTGAAAGACCACCTGCTGTAGTTTACATTTTTCAAACATTTGTATCGCAAGAATGCCTAGAAACAAAGTTACTGAAAGACCACCTGCTGTAGTTTACATTTTTCAAACATTTGTATCGCAAGAATGCCTAGAAACAAAGTTACTGAAAGACCACCTGCTGTAGTTTACATTTTTCAAACATTTGTATTGCAAGAATGCCTAGAAACAAAGTTACTGAAAGACCACCTGCTGTAGTTTACATTTTTCAAACATTTGTATCGCAAGTGAGACTAAGATACTTAAATATTTAATATTAATATTTTCCAAAGAAAATCTATTCTACGTGAAAATCGGTTCAGCGGCTGAATAGTGACAAAATTAGTATATTACCGTTTATAATTATTGTGCGTAAAGCTTATTTTACATTACGTGATATAAATTATATTATAGTCCGGTAAATTCTCAATATTCGTACCAATTTTCACTCTAAAAATTGGTACAAATGTTGGGAACACTAATAATGACACTAGACAGACAGTGATAATACGATATAGAATGGACTTTTGTGACCTGGAAAATACAGGGTGTAATCAGAACGGGCGGGGTTTGAACCGTCGACCTTTTTCGGTTTTCAGTCCACTCCGTTACCTGTTGAGCTATTGAGGCTCTTCTATTATATTTCGTGATTTTTTTTGTGGTATCATATCAGTAATCATCAGTACTATCACCTCCTCTTCGTTTTTGCCAGCGTTCTGGTTACACCCTGTAGAAAGCGGTCGTCGCGATCTAGCATGACTAACAACTCCAAACATAATAATCAGTGCGACAACGCGAAAGTTTTCCGAGACTTTTTCATTGACATAATAATTATTGTTGTAAAAGCCGCGAACACAGAGTTACACAGTACTTACACAGTACTTGAGTCTAGCTTTTTTATTCAGTCTACGGTGAGACGTAAAAGCGTACTGTATGTTCCTTGTGTAGTACTTATGATGAAATCAAAAGCGGCATTATCATGCAAAGGCAGATAGACATAGGTGATAAGCGTAAACACTGAGACGAATATTACCTAAGTACCTGATCGGGGCGGTGCGGCAGACGGCACATGGACGTCGCCTCTAAGAGTTCCAAAGCCATGCTGGCTATCTCTGTGGCGTGCTTGTTACCTGAAAATAAAGAAAAGATACCTATTATATCATTATTCATTATATAATCAGGTCCAGGTTTTTACTTTTTAGGGTTATGTACTTCAAAAAGAAAAAAATGCCGTTATGTGTGATTGTAGGACTGTATGTAAGTCCCGCAAATTGCTATTGCGCTGGAACCATGTCTCATTAACATCGAAATGACGTCATTTGACGTCAGCCGAAATAAAAATATACCATCAGCTCGAAACTTCAGTCTAATGCTGACGTCACTAAAATGGCGGTAACGAGCATTAGCAATTTGCGGGACTATTAAAAACCTTGCCTACAGAACTTAGGTACACCTATTATGCAACTATTTCTTAAAGTACTATTTTAATTTTAACTGTTTGGGCCTGAATAAATAAAATAAAAACTTACCATTTCTAACAGGAAGTCCGGACGCGACCATATAGGAGTCTCCAATGGTCTCTATCTTGTACACGTCGTAGCATTCAATTCGCTCGTCGAACAGCTTGTACACGGAGTTCAGGAAGCTTATCACCTGAACAAAATAATCATCATCATCATCATCACAACCCAATCGCCGGCCCTCTACTAAGCAACCGACTTCTCTCAGAATGAGAAGAATAGGGTAGGTATTTTACCCTTTTTAGGGTTCCGTACCTCAAAAAGAAAAAAACCGGCCAAGTGCGAGTCAGGCTCGCGCACTGAGGGTTCCGTGTATTACTACAGTGGTATTTTTTCGACATTTTGCACGATGATTCAAAAACTATGATGCATAAAAATAAATAAAAATCTGTTTTAAAATGCATAGGTAAAGCCCTTTCATATGATACCCCACTTGATATAGTTATCTTACTTCGAAATTGAAAATACTAATTATTAGTTCATGACCACAATTTAATTTTTTTTTGTGTGATCTAACCCTTAATTCACGGTTTTCAGATTTTTCCCTGAATGTCTGCTATAAGACCTACCTACACCCAGTAGGTTTCTTGACTGACAGACAGACAGACAACAAATTGATCCTATAAGGGTTCCGTTTTTCCTTTTGAGGTACGGAACCCTAAAAAGGAACCCTTATAGGATCTCTGCGTTGCCTGTCTGTCTGTCTGTCTGTCTGTCCGTCAGTCCGTCGTGTCTGTCAAGAAAACCTAAACCTAACCTATACTTCTTGTTGACCTAGAATCATGTAACTTGGCAGGCAGGTAGGTTTTTTAGCACAACTAAAGAAATAAATCCGAAAACTGTGGATTTCTGGTAACATCACACTATAAAAATTAAAATGTGTTGAACCAGTATTTTCAATTTTTAAAGTAAAATAACTACAGAATAGAATAGAATAGAATATAATAGAATGTTTTTTTATTCATGTAAACTTTTTACAAGTGCTTATGAATAGTCAGGTAGTTTTAATTTACCACTGGTTCGGAATGCCGTTCCTACCGAGAAGAACCAGCAAGAAACTCGGCGGTTGCTCTTTTTAATTTTTCAATTTACAATGTTATTACACCGTACTATATAAGCCATTGCAGCCCCGTGCATTGCTGGAGCGAGTCAAATCCAAGCTTTTTTATCGTTTACCCCAAGTGGAGTATCATGTGAGAGGACTTTACTTGTATATTCTAAAACAGATTTTTATTTATTTTTATGCATAATAATTTTTGATTTATCATGCAAAATGTTAATACTTATTCCCTAAAACCCTGCAACCTATTCCCTAAAGTCCCTTAAATCTTAATCTTAAATCTTGTTTTATGACCATAATTGGATATAAGTCTACTAGACGGCCTTTTATGGTGATTTACAATTTACATATTATTACGAAGTTACAACCTTTTGTGATGATTAATTATTAAAATTCACATAGGTATGAGTAGGTAGTAGGTACATACCTACCGTGGTTTAAATAGATTAAGTACATTCATAATATATTAGGTACGCACATACTTTTAATTAATTACTCATGAACAAAGGTCTTAGTTAACTTTTTTAATTTCCGTAATTTTTTTTTCCTTTTTAGGGATTCATTTGACGATGTTTAATTGCCGATATTCAGCGGCAGTTAAATGTCGTTAAGCCACGAAATAAGCTTAAAATCATTATTTTTAGGGTTCCGTACCCAAAGAGTGCCATCGGGACCCTATTACTAAGCCTCCGCTGTCCGTCCGTCAGTCCGTCTGTCTGTCAGCGGGCTGTATCTCGTGAACCGCAGTAGGTAGAGAGTTGGAATAAAAATAATGAAAATTTCAAGATTTAAACATTTGTATGTTATGTATAAGTCCCGCAAATTGCTATTGCGCTGGAACCATGTCTCATTAACATCGAATTGACGTCATTTTGTCGTCATTTGACATAATATATTAAAGTAAAAATATACCATCAGCTCGAAACTTCAGTCTAGTGCTGACGTCACTCAAAAAAAAACTTTTTTATTTAAATAAACTTTTACAAGTACTTTCGAATAGTCGGATGCCAAGCCACGCGCTTTAGCAATTTGCGGAATTTATAAATATGTACGATGGTACGGAACTCTTCGTGTGCGAGACCGATTCGCACATGACCGAATTTTTTCTTAGTAACAAAGTAAAATCTTATTAACAACTGTAAGTTACTAAGGTAGGTAAATCGTTTATTAAAATTATTTAGCTACCACAGTTAATATCATGTGAATCACCAGAAGGTAGCATTTCACAAAATTTCACAATATTGTGATGTTGGTAAGTCAAGCACTAGGTAAGTACATAGGTGGGAAATTCATCGGGTTTACCTGGTAGGGCGTGGACACGGCCGCGATGGCAGTAAACCCCACTATGTCACTAAAGTACACGGTCACTGACGCGAAGAACTCGGCTGGTACCTGCAAGTCGTTAACATACATTATTTATATTACTAGCTGACCTGGCCTTGCAGCTTGCTTCGCTCGGGAATTTCTGAACATCCTCTCTTAGTCTACGTCACTTGAAATTTCTGTTTATTTATTACTAGCGACCTGCCCCGGCTTCGCATGGGTGCAATGTAGATATTGTGGTGCCAGTGAGGAGTTCATAGGCGCTGCCGCGGCACCGCAGCCTCCGTCTCGTTTTGTTGCGCGTTTTAATTTACGATATTTCATATTATTTTAATCTCCTAAGATATTATTCTAAATTAAATGGCAATTTTGGTCTAAATTGAATATTTCAGATGGTCAACTATTTTATTTTGATAAAAGTTAATAGTGTGTCAGTAAAAACACCCTCGAAAGTAAGGCTTTGTTTCAAATCACATTTGAAAATCATAAAATCGATTATAGTGAGCCAACCTTAAAAGATACATGCGTGCTGTCGCGGACTTTTTTTGTAGAACTTTATAAGAGAAACAATTTTACAATGTATTGTTTTCGTGTAACTTTGACCATTTAGGCAGCGCACGCCTCGGAAACTCTCAAATGAGAAGATTTTTTCCGACCTAATTCACATTATTACAATTTCCCTAGGGATCTCTAATTTTTTGAGAATTAATCTATATCTGTAAACCTTCCTCTTGAATCACGCTATCTATTGGTGAAAACCGCTTTAAAATCCGTTGCGTAGTTTAAAAGATCTACGTGTTCATACATATACAGACAGCGGGAAGCGACTTTATTTTATACTAGCTTATGCTCGCTACTTCGTCCGCGTGGACTACATAAATTTCAAACCCCTATTTCACCCCCTTAGGGGTTGAATTTTCAAAAATCCTTTCATAGCGGATGCCTACGTCGTAATAGCTATCTGCATGCCAAATTTCAGCCCGATCTGTCCAGTAGTTTGAGCTGTGCGTTGATAGATCAGTCAGTCAGTCAGTCACCTTTTCCTTTTATATATTAAGACTATGTAGAGATTAGATGATGCCCGCGACTTTGTTTAATTTTGCGGGATAAAAAGTAGCCCATGTTGCGCTCAATTTAACTATACACGCTGAAATTTTAATGGTTGTTTTCCCGAAGCGAAATGATTTTGTCGTGGTATTACAATCGATTTATAAAAATAATAAAAAAAAATATTAGAGTCAAAAATGTCAAATTTACAATCGAGAAAAACAAACATCGAATGAGACCTCGAACCAATAGTGATACCCCGTGCGCGCAGGCTAGTTTATGCCGTATCACTAGGCGCGAGAGTTTATTTTTCTCTAAACTTTTTGTCTTTATTGGCAGCGCGGTTCGAGTGGATGGTAACTTACTATTTACGTTACGTCTAGGGAGTTACTATTGTTTCTCACACTTTCGAGTTGTCGATTTTTTTTAATTATTTCAAAACAAAAACATTTTTATTTTTTAAGTTTAACTCAAATTTTCGATAGTACTACTGAGGGCAAATCGTTCTGCCGCAGGAAAACAACCACTAAAACTTCACCGTGTATATTTGTTGATTCGACCGATTTTACCTGTTGAGTCTGTTTTAGTTGTTTGGCGACGCTTGCTGGTAGCATCTGGTAGAGCAGAGAATCGCTTAGTTCTTTCTCATACTCCAACTCCCTGGCTTTTTCTGACAGGTTACGTGCATAGACCTGAAAGAAGAAAAACTTTTATGCAAAAATCTTCTAAATATATAAAAAGAAAAGGTGACTGACTGACTGATTGACTGATCTATCAACACAGCTCAAACTACTGGACGGATCGGGCTGAAATTTGGCAAGCAGATAGCTATTATGACGTAGGCATCTGCTAAGAAAGGATTTTTGAAAATTCAACCCCCAAGGGCGTGAAATAGGGTTTTAAAGTTAGTGTAGAAATGAGGAGGCAAATCGCTTCGTACGTATCCGTGGAATTTCGACTACGTACGGGTGCAGACCTAGGCGATGCCTTGCGGTACGATAGTAGAAACTGACATTATGACTCAAACCCCTGGCATGCCACGTTTAATAATATTGAAAAATGTAGCCACAATAAATAATAATTGTTTCTGACTTTTACGTTTCATGCGTTTGAGGGTTGAAGAGATGTTACAAAGGTGTATCGAATCAAATTTGCCGCAAAGTGCCGCGCGGAGGCAGAGCGGCTGCAGCGCTGCACCCGCGCTGCGCCCGCGCGTCAGTTCATCGATCGA
This sequence comes from Maniola hyperantus, assembly GCF_902806685.2. Taxonomy (NCBI): domain Eukaryota; kingdom Metazoa; phylum Arthropoda; class Insecta; order Lepidoptera; family Nymphalidae; genus Maniola; species Maniola hyperantus. The sequence goes on from NC_048550.1 coordinate 2,509,030, forward strand.
AATTAGGTATATGGATTTACAAAGCAGCGTGGCGGCAGGGCGCCCATATCAATGGATTGTTATGATGTTTAAAACCATCGAAACGGTCGCGAATTTTCAAAAGTGTAATTTAAGCTATAGATATTAAGTACTATTAGATATTTAAGTACTTAAGGAAGTTTTAAAACCGATTCCCAAAAGAAAAGTTCTAAAAAGTTATTTTATTAAAGAATATTAACTGCTCTAAACCGACTTCCAAAAAAAGGAAGGGATTCTCAATTACGCACGTATTTTTTTGATATTTATTTTACCTTTTAATGTATTGCTTTGTTTTTCCGCGTAAACTAATTTCAAACTAATGTGGACCCCACACGCGGATCCAGCATGTCGATAATGATGGTAATCAAGTACACATTAAGTCGCAATTTGAAACTCCAAAGAAACCCGAACTGTTTTTAGGGTTTAACCTATGGGTTTAGAATTAATTTCCTAATATTATTAGATAATAATATGTCAATCCTAAAATGTGAATTACAAAAGGTGTGACAATTTTTTTAAATTTCTTATCTTAGGCGTCATGTGTGGGAGTCGTTTTGTGCGTGTGTGTGTGTAAGTATGTGTGTGTGTGTGTGTGTGTTTGTGACGGTTCATCAGTTTCCTCATTAGATTTTGAAAGAATAACGTTATGCTTTCAGCGGCCTGAATATCATAGTTGGCTATAATAATAATGATGCCATGACAATTTAAATAAAAATACTAGAAAAAAAATTGTGATGCATAAGTCTATCAAATATAATACCAAATGAAAGTGTTCCTTCTGTAGATTCAGAAAATATGTAATTCGTAGATGTATTTATTATATGAACCGTTCAAGCGTGTTTATATATTTTTAAAAGTAGTAGTGGGTTTTTTTTTTGTTCATTTGAAAGTAATCAACAGCGTAAATACATAATTATTATTTAAATTTAAATCTAGGTATAACAGAAGGCCAAAAGAGTTTACTTAAAATTATAATTAAAACTATTTTAACAGAATATATTTAGAATAAATGTAGGTATATACAATAATATTTTAGTTATCAAACTGCATGTTGCTTACTATAAAAGTATGGAAACTCTAAAATATCACATTTTCTCTGGACAGAAAAGGTTGAGAACCACTGACGATAGCAACGTTATGGTTAATTCATATAATGTCTATAACATGGCTATACATAATGTAATTAAATAAATTTATTATTAACGGGCGCTAATGTGGGACGCAACTTGCGTTGACACCTTGTTGACACATTGGCCCCGTGTCATATCAGGAAGACAGCGTCAAGACCGGGAGCCGCAGCAGAAACAGCTGAAAACGGCAAGCGGCGCAAGTATGCCTCTCTTATAGAGAGTTACATTTTTGTGCCGTTTGCCGTGGAGACCCTGGGGCCATGGAGTCTTAGTGCTAAAAAATTTTTAAGAGACATTTCACCGCGATTAATAGCCTCATCTGTTGACAGAAGGGCTGGCTCATTTTTTGCGCAACGGATCAGCCTGGCTGTCCAGCGCGGAAATGCAGCCAGTATTCTTGGCACCATTCCACGCGGTCATGATTTATATAGTAATTAGATAAGTCACATAGATATAAACTGTAAATATCATCAATCAATCAATATACTTATAACTAGCTGATCCCCGCGGCTTCGCCCGCGTAGATTTAGGTTTTTAAAGATCCCGTATAGCCTATGTCACTCAGGAATAATGTAGCTTTCTACTGGTGAAAGAATTTTTAAAATCGGTTCAGTAGTTCTAAAGATTACCCCCTACAAACAAACTTAACGACATTACCTATTTGTATAATACAACGGGCCGTGCAGCAGAAATCGTAATATTTTAATTTCGCCATAACTTCAAAACCAAACGTCCAATTTTAATCATTCAAAGACCAAATATTATCTCCATAAACTGTTCTTAGTGATGAAATCATTTATTTTGATAAGGATTAATAGCATGAGTAAAATAAACGCGTTTAAATGTAGTCCAAAAAAAATTCAAGATTTTTAAATAAAAAAATGGTTGCTGTGCCTCACTCGACATAGATGGGTATAGTGTGTCGCGGACTTTTTTGTAGATATTTATAAGATCTACAATTAATTAGAACATTTTATGGTTCTATCTTTTATAGTTTAGGCAGCGTACGCAAAATAAGTAACTTTTCTGGTTGATTTTTTACACCTTGTGTCCGAAAAACCCAAATATCTTACGGAACCCTATTTTTTTCCAAAATAAAATATAGCCTATGTTACTCGTGGATAATGTAGCTTTCGAATGGTGAAAGAATTTTTAAAATCGGTCCAGTAGTTTTTGAGCCTATTCAGTACAAACAAACAAACAAACAAACAAAGTTTTCCTCTTTATAATATTAGTGTAGATAAAACTGTAACAGGTCAAATTCTGTACATTGAAGATATTTTGAAATTTTTTTTTCGAGGGCACTCTATAATCGATACTGAACCCAAAACTGTAATTTTTTCATTTTTGTCTGTCTGTGTGTCTGTCTGTCTGTCTGTCTGTCTGTCTGTCTGTATCACGGCCGCGCATCACGCTGAAACTACTGAATGGATTCCAATGAAACTTGGTACGATTTGAGGTCATACTATGAGGAAGAATATAGGATACTTTTTATCCCGAAATTCAGTATGGTTCCCGTAGGAGAGGGGACGAAAGTTAAAATGTATACTGAGTTGTAATTCATTAACGCGTAGTCCGATTTCATTCATTCTTTTTTTGTTAGAAAGGGGATAATTTAAAGATTGTTCCGTAAATATTTCAAGGTCATCGGTTTTTAACCGACTGTCAAAAAGGAGGTGGTTCTTTTTTCTACATCGATTTTTTCGAGGTTTCTGGACCGATTTGCAATTTTTTTTTTTAAATCAACAAAAAAGTTTACGTCGTGGTCACATAAAAAATTCTGGATTCAACTCCTTAATCCTGATGCTGCAGGGTTACTGCCCGCCTGGGTTATCAAGATTCAGGAAGTGTTCATAGTGAATTCATATTGTAGGTACCAAGCAACGACAACAATCCCGAAAAATCAAAGAGTTCCCGCGGGATTTTAAAAAACGCTCCGCCACGCGGACGAAGTCGCAGGAATCAGCTAGTTTTAAATATGTTTGTAAATAAAAATAGTATTAAATAAATTATGTATTAAGTAAGTCCCGTATGATTTATCAATGGAGTGACGCAAGGCCGTCGGATCAATGACTCTGTGACGTGACCCGCCACGTCATTGTTGCGTCGCTTCATATCTCTACTCTTGAGTCTTGACCTTTGCTGACCGCCGTGTCCATTACTGTGATTCATTGGACAGTAATGTTGTCTGTTTACGTTTTAATCTGTCAAGTGAGGCGATCCGTCAGGAATGTGCGAGGGTGCATGTCGAGGAATGTTCGTGAAATCTACCAATAGGATAGTTTCAATAACTTTTTCTAAAAAATCATATAAAATGTGCACATTCCATACTCTGTAGATTGGTTCGAAAGTTAAACTTCGCGGACAGTATTACAACTGTCCAGATTTATAAGTAAGTATGGAATTTCATTTCTGGACAGTAGGTAGGTAGTGCAGCAGCTGTCCAGAAAAGTAACTATGATAAGTTTGAATATGGAATAATCTTTCTTCCTGGATATCGTATTCATCTTTTATTCATATTTCGTTCATTTTTCGTATCGTATTCATATTTTATTATTATTATTTTAGCTTAAATATGTAGTTTGAATTCGGAACTCGTAAATAAACAGTAAATCATTCATCCAAGGTAAATAAGTTGTCCCGGTTGGCAGTTTAATCGACTGCACCCGCCGCCGTCAATGCGCCGTCAACGAAAACAGAGAACTAGTTCTTTAATTTACCTTTTTTTTGTTTGTACATGTCAAAAATTTCAGTTTTTCGTTGGTTAATGCCTGCAACTTCATTCACATGGATTTAGTTTTCTGTTAGTCTGTCTGTCTGTCTATCAAGAAACCTACAGAGTACTTCCCGTTGTCCTAGAATCATGAAATTCGGCAGGTAGGTAGGTCTTATAGCAGACATGAAGGGAAAAATCTGAAAACCGTGAATTTGTGGTTACATCACACAAAAAAAATTAAATTGTGGTCATGAACTAAAAATTAGTATTTTCAATTTTCAAAGTAGGTACATATTATTATATCACAAGTGGGGTATCATATTAAAGGTCTTAACTTGTGCATTCTAAAACAGATTTTTATTATTTTTATGCATCATAGTTTTTGAATTATCGTGCAAAATGTCGAAAATTTACGACTGTAGTACTGACTCGTTGCGCGAGCCTGACTCGCACTTTGCCGGTTTTTTTTTCAATTACGTACGATGCTGTGTAGAAAACAAAGGGGTATGGTTTTAAAAAACTGCCATACCCCTTCCAGGTTACCCCGCCTCCATCTTAGACTGCATCATCACTTACCACCAGGTGAGATTGAAGTCAAGGGCTAACTTAAGCATATCTGAATCCAAAAAAAATTAAAGACTAGTGCTTGGCTGCATTCAGACCTGATTCAAGTGATGATGCAGGCTAAGCTCTTTTTAAATAATAAAAATGGCGAGCCAACGAGCATTTAATCATTAAATAATTTCAAATGTAGGTAAAAACACTATAAAAATTATAAAATAAAGCAGATTATTATGTAAAGTTAGTCACATCAAATTCCTGGCGATCCAATCCTATTGTAGCAGTCTTGAAAAAGGTTGATGTACATGTTGAATCACTACTTATGCATCGGAAAAAATGGATATTTCGCAACATCGATTGGGTTTTTTCTAATTAAGTATTGTGATCATGCAATAATCCAAATGCAAGGAAAATACTGAATTGATTAAACTGACCTGCGTTGACCTTTTTTAACTAATAGAATATTAGCCAAGTTAATTGCTGAGGGGGCGTCCATAAATTACGTGAGATGTTTAAGAGGGGGAGGGGGTCGAGTCAAATCTCATCTAATCTTACGTTGGAGAGAGGGGGGTCTCGGCAAATATCACGCAATTTTTTTTCTGACTGAGACAAAAAAAATTATACTATTTTGGTTCATTTAATCCAGATTGTACATGCTTAAGATTTAATCTTAAGCGTAGTCGTAATACGATTAAGATTATTCACTAATTCATGAAATAAAATAATTTCATTCAAGTATCCAACGCGTTTACGTAAGAAACCCACATTTTGAAAAATCTCACGTTAGATTGGGGGATGGGGGAGGGGGTTGAATAAAATCTCAAGACATCTCACCAGGGGGGGAGGGAGGGACAGAAAAAAAAACACCTCACGTAATTTATGGACGCCCCCTGACTAATATTCCCCTTTCCCCTCCAATTAAGCGTAAAGCTTGTGCTAGTAGTAGGTACGACAATAGTGCAACGGGTGGGATTTGAACCGGCGACCTTTCAGTTTTCAGTCGGCTCCTTTACCCGTTGAGCTATCGAGGCTTTAAGGCTACCTTGGCTACTACCTAAAAAGCTAGTTGTGAATATTTTTCCCTATTATTTATGTGGTAACATTAATTGTTGCTATGAGGTTAAGATAACCACAGATTTACCATGGGTTTATTTATATCCGCCACATTCATGTGGTATTTCCAAGAATCGTGAAGATCCCAAGTTAGATAGGATTACGTGTCGATTTCATAACTTTTTTTATCTTAATAATAGTGCTACTAAAATGTTTGCGGTTTATAGATCACACCTGATAGTTGATTTAGTCATAATGATGGATTCATCATGATCAACCCATCGCTAGCTCACTACAGAACACGGGTCACCTCTCAGAGTGAGAAAGGTTTTGGCCATAGTCTACCACGCTGGCCATATGCGGATTGGTTGAGTTCACACACCTTTGAGAATATTATGGAGAACTCTCAGGCATGCAGGTTTCCTCACGATGTTTCCCTTCACCGTTAAAGCGAATGATATTTAATTACTTAAAATGCACATAACTCCGAAAAGTTAGAGGTGCGTGCCCGGGATCGAACCCCCGACCTCCGATTAGAAGGCGGACGTCCTAACCACTAGGCTTTATTATTTTGATAATATTTTTTCTTAATTTTTATAATAGTGCTAAAATGTTTGTGGTTTATACGATCACACCTGATAGTTGATTTTTAGTCATAATTTCTAGGACTAATGGGACTATTCCTCATCTACTTTTGTTTGTTTACGCCCTTAAGGGCGCAAATGAAAGCGCATTATTAAAATGAAACTAGGTAGTAAAGGACGCTTTCATTTTTTTATTTTAAATTGTAAGGGTGTACAAGACAATTTGTAAACGTGATGTCCTTTACGTCCAAAATTTTGAGGTGTCATATTAACCATCTAAGGTGGTATAAGACAACTGATAATTTATTTGTATGTTACGCCCAAAGGTTTTTTATACTTTGCTTTACTACCAAAAGGAGTAGACTCTGGTAACCAAGTGTTACTTACACCCATATTTTCACGGTAAACTTTGTTTAACGTGCCAAATTATATGGGTTGTAAAGGCATTTTTTTACGAATTTCGTGAAACGGAATATACAGATCGATAGAGAATTAAAAACTGAGTAAAGGAGTGTCAAAAAGTCATTTTCGACCAAATGTCCTTTACGACCTTTGAGCCCAGAGGTATCGATATGATGGATTATGCCTACCTAAATAGATGATTAATATTAATTATGAGCTTTGCTGCTAAGCTTTGATGGCCTAGTGGTTAGCCGATATATAAGTCAGTCAGTCAGTACTTTGAATTTTATATATGCAGATGTAAGTGAAAACATTCTGATTTGTCATAACGTAGGTTATTTTAATACTACTATTTAATTTCAAGAGCACGAATAAGTGTAAGAGAAAAGTCCAAATGACGCATCTGATCCTTAATCCAAGGGTAGAAAGCATCCGTCAGCAGATCCGGCTGACTTCACCGGATGGGACTTTTAATGGATCAAATTCTATCTCGACGAATCAATAGCTTACCTAAATCTTTGTCACCAAACTAGCGCGCAACGATCAATAGGCGGGCCGTTGTTAAGTTTAATTTCGTTTGCAAAATATGTTGACCGCAATTTTACTGTCTGATATGCATTTTTACTGTCACAAAGGTGTATACAGTAGGTACCTACGCGGCAGAAAATAATGAAAATCGATCTTCAGAATGAGACTAGCTGATGCCCGCGACTTCGTCCGCGTGGATTTAGTTTTTTAAAATCCTGTGGAAATCCTTTGATTTTCCGGGATAAAAAGTAGCATATGGCCTTCCCCGGGATACAAGCTATATCTGTACCAAATTTCGTCAAAATCGGTTGAGCGAATGGGCCGTGGAAGGCTAGCAGACAGACAGACAGAAAGACACACTTTCGCATTAATAATATTAGTATGGAAGTATGGACAATCAAAAACTTTACAATTTATGTTGCTGACAAAATTACATTAAAAAGAACTACAATTATAATAGGTGAAAGAAAAAAAAATGACTATACAGTTGGGTGTTCAAAGATAAGGAAAGCTATTTTAGCGTTTAAATTACCGTGAGTGATTTCCATTCTAAATAGTTGGATTGAGTTTGTTCTGGGCTCTTCTCAGACCTGGGCGCGTTTGGAACCCTCGTAGCTTTAGTTTTAAGTTTGCGTAATAATTATCACCACTACATCTTACAAATCTAACACCATACCAGACCATCAATACGAGTAATTTATTACCTATTTTGAATTAATCATTTGACTTTGACTTTGAATAATATCTGTCCCGGCTGTACTCACGTGTTTAATCGACGTTAGCCCGAAACTGGAGGATGGGTTCGAAACTAGTCGGGCTAACGTCGACTAAACACGTGAGTACAGCCGGAACAGATATTATTTATAAGGAAAGCTCTTGCCGTGATCATACCATAGTCTGTTACCTGTATAGTATTGACGACATTTCTGTCCAGTGCAATGATGATGGGGGACACCACACACACGAGGATCAGAATACCAGCACAGGCTGCCTCGCGTCGACGCGACAAACACGACAGACAGACGGTCAGACAAGAAGTGATCCTATAAGGGTTCCTTTTTAACCGACTTTCAAAAAAGAGGTGGTTCTGAATTCGGCCCGTTTTTTTTGTATGTACAATGTACATCGATTTTTTCGAGGTTTCTGGACCGATTTCTAATTTTTTTTTCCTCTTGAGGTAACCCTAAAAAATGATGTTACTATTGGCTGTTAAAGATAAGGCAAGATCTTGCCGTGATCATACCATAGTCTCTTACCTGTATAGTATTGACGGCATTTCTGACCAGTGCAATGATGATGGGGGACACCACACACACGAGGATCAGAATACCAGCACAGGCTGCCTCGCGTCGACGCGACAAACACGACAGACAGACGGTCAGACAAGAAGTGATCCTATAAGGGTTCCTTTTTAACCGACTTTCAAAAAGAGGTGGTTCTGAATTCGGCCCGTTTTTTTTGTATGTACAATGTACATCGATTTTTTCGAGGTTTCTGGACCGATTTCTAATTTTTTTTTCCTCTTGAGGTAACCCTAAAAAATGATGTTACTATTGGCTGTTAAAGATAAGGCAAGATCTTGCCGTGATCATACCATAGTCTCTTACCTGTATAGTATTGACGGCATTTCTGACCAGTGCAATGATGATGGGGGACACCACACACACGAGGATCAGAATACCAGCACAGGCTGCCTCGCGTCGACGCGACAAACACGACAGACAGACGGTCAGACAAGAAGTGATCCTATAAGGGTTCCTTTTTAACCGACTTTCAAAAAAGAGGTGGTTCTGAATTCGGCCCGTTTTTTTTGTATGTACAATGTACATCGATTTTTTCGAGGTTTCTGGACCGATTTCTAATTTTTTTTTCCTCTTGAGGTAACCCTAAAAAATGATGTTACTATTGGCTGTTAAAGATAAGGCAAGATCTTGCCGTGATCATACCATAGTCTCTTACCTGTATAGTATTGACGGCATTTCTGACCAGTGCAATGATGATGGGGGACACCACACACACGAGGATCAGAATACCAGCACAGGCTGCCTCGCTCCGACGCGCCTCCTGTAAGCTGTGGTTCACGCCCTCCCTATAGACGGAAAGATAACATAAGGCTTCAAAGGTATTTTTAAAAATTGGGTATTTTCCTACTTTTGAATTTGATAAAATATATTATTACTTTATTATAAACTAAGATAAAAATAATGACGTACGCTGAAAAAAATATTAAAATCCAACAAAGATTTACAAAGCTACAGGCATTTTAATTTTGGAGTGGGAGGGTCTTCTATCCCTTTCTCGCAAAACGAAAATTTGTATGAAACCGCACGAAGCTACTATGGCATTAGTAAGTGTGACGTCAAAATGCTATATCGCTATCTCTGTTTAATCAGAAATATTTAAATACTTATAGCTCTTTTGTTATTTGATCGATTTAATTAGTTTTTTCAGTTTACGTCATTATTACGAGGGAGCGACGCAGGAAGAAGATAATACTGTGTGTATAATCCAATCCAATCCAATCCAATCCATCAGCCTGTTTGCGTCCACTGCTGGACATAGGCCTTTCCAGGAGCACGCCACCACGGTCCTCAGCCTTCCTCTAAGGTAAAAGTTTTCAGGGGGGTAAGGGGGTGCACTAACATCTTAACACCCCAAATGTCAACCTCACCTGCACGCGGTGCCCCCTGCGAATCAGCGAACGAGGATATGACGACCGAAGAATGGCGGGATAACCATTCCAAATGGCTTGGCTTTAAATAACACAGACCAGAGACGGGCAGCAGCGTCACTGGTGCGAAATGGCCTACAGCCCAGCGCTGACCAACCCGCCTGCCCAGCGTGGTCAGTATGGGCATTACTTCTAATGAGCAGCGCCAACAGACAAAGGTGTGTATAAGTAAGTAAGTATTTAATGTGACTAATATTATCAAAACTATGTACACGTTGTTAGGTATATCATAACATATTGCATGCTAAGAGGTAGAATTTAGCTGTACCTTTTTGTTTTTGTGACATCTTCACTGTTTACCCATATTCGCAAAAAAGAAATTTGAATTGAATTGTGTACCTATGCAATGAACCAAAAACTTAATTTGCTGTAATCCGCTGAAACATGTTGAACCACCACGGTGGTGCGTATTGCTTGCCAAGTGGCTGCTTTTCCTGCATAGTTAGCAGTGGGCAGTGGCGTGCACAGGAGTTCAAGCCAGGGTATGCATTTAGGTATGAACTTATTTTACGGCAGTTTATAATGAAAAATAAGCATTGATTTATTACAATGAGGGTAAGCAGTGCGTTTGTGCTTCTATGAGCTGCACGCCACTGGCAGTGGGAGGGCGGGCGGTGCATTTCGCATGCTGCATGTTGCATCATACAGATTCAACCTGTTTCAGCGGATTACAGCAAATTAAGGTTTTGGTTCATTGCATATCATTAGGGTTCATTCCCGGGAAATCGTTGGGCTTTGTTCCCGGGAAATCAAGCTCGAGAAAACTCGAGAACTCGAGAAATCATATTTGAGTCTATGAAATTATAAAATAAAACGATTTGCGTTTGCCGTTTGTTTTAAATGCAAAAATTTCATTTGATTTTTTTTTTAATTAACATGCCAAAAATGGTGCTGTGATTGTAATTTAATTATAAGTTAGGATAAGGTTAACGTTTTCATGTTGAAATTTTTGTTTATTGTTTGTTTTGTTTAAAAGAAAGAAGCTAGAAGTTTTAAGTTGGTTTTTTTTTCTTTTTAATGCTGTGCTTGTGCTGTAATTGTATATATGTATAAGTCACAAATGTCAGAATAGCTTATTTTTTTAGTTATCTTTAAGAAAAAGAAGCTAATTATGTTGAAGACTATCAATAAAAGTCTTATAATTATTTTGGTACTTTTATTTGAGAGGAAACCACTGAATTTGTTGATTAATCGCATTATTGGAACCGAAGAATATGCAAATCCGTACGTAAATGTAAATTTCTCGACAACCCGAGAAGACCCGAGAAATTAGCCTCGAGAATTCTCGAGACCCGAGAAATTGATAAGCTCTAGAAATCATGAACCCTACATATCATGGACTTCCGCAAAGTAACGCCTGCTTCTATACAACATTGAATTGTGTATGATTACCTTATGTATTCCCTCAGTTGTTTCTGCACAGCTCTCAACTTGCCAAGCAGAGTGGCAGTCTGGTCGAAGTATTCTATGGCTGCACCGACGCTTCCTGCCTGTTGCTTGTTGTCCACTATTTGCTGATTCCTGCAAGTTGTTTCATTTTATTAGAACCTACAGGAAATATTGTCTCACTTTTTTTTAAGTCGATCGCCATCTCTTTAAGCCTCAATAGCTCAATCGGTAAAGGAGTGGACTGAAAACCGAAAGGTCGACGGTTCAAACCCCGCCCGTTGCACTATTGTCGTACCTACTCCTAGCACAAGCTTGACGCTTAGTTGGAGAGGAAAGGGGAATATTAGTTATTTAACATGGCTAATATTCTTTAAAAAAAAAAAAAAAAAACTCGAACTGTCGCGTAAGTACTCTACTACACTTCATCATCATGATCAACCCATCGCTGGCTCACTACAGAGCACGGGTCTCCTCTCAGAGAGTAGGGTTTTGTTTTCCATGTGCGGATTGGTAGACTTCACACACCTTTGAGAACATCATGGAACTCTCAGGCATACAGTGGCCCTACCGCGGTTGCTTGACAGCTACAATGTCACGATCGCAATCATCTCTGATTGGTTGACGCTCGCTCACTATTGGCCATAATGCATTGTTGCAACAAGAATCGCACAAATTCAGCCAATCAGAACAATTGAGATTGTAATAATGATTGATGCAGGTTTTAGACAATCGCCCTACAGGTTTCCTCACGATGTTTTCCTTCACCGTTAAAGCAAGAGATATTTAATTACATAAAACGCACATAACTCCGAAACGTTAAAGGTGCGTGCCCGGGATCGAACCCCCGACCGCCGATTAGAAGGCGGACGTCCTAACCACTAGGCTATCACAGCTTCTAGCTCACTAGCTATCTACTACACTTACTATCGGTAAAAATAAATGCCCATCCAATATATTGAAAAAAGACGTTAAACAATTTATTTTCCTTTACGGTTAACCCCACGCTAACCCGATCCTGGAATCACATTTTAGGGTTCCGTATCCGAGGGGTGCCAATAATACCCTATTACTAAGCCTCCGCTATCCGTCCGTCCGTTCTGTCAGTGGGCTGTATCTCATGAACCGTAATAGATAGAGAGTTGAAATTTACGACAACAAAATTTAATAGCTGCCATGTAAATTAAAAAAAAAAGTAGATAATGTTGTACGATAGTACGGTACCCTTCGTGTGCAAGTCCGACTCGCACTTGACCGGCTTTTTTGTTTTTTCAAGATAGCTCCCAAATAGCAATAATGTAGCTCACGAATTCAATTTCGTTATTTACACTCCATTGCAAGATTTAAGCCCGTGCCTTGAATTAATGTGTTTGTTTTCATATACATTATTATCACATGTAATATGGAAATTGTGTCAGCCTTGAGATGCGGGCACATTTGTTTTTGAGTAAACAAACTCGTCAAGGGATATGTATATATGGCCCTTGACATATTATTATCTCATTAACACTTGTGAGCTTTCACGCAAAAAGGTACACACTACACAATAAATCAAAGATAGAAAATTTACGAGTATATTAAATACCTAATTAATATCTATACCTAAACGACTAGCTTATGCCCGCGACTTCATCCGCGTGGACAAACTCTTATTTTACCCCCTTAGGGGTTGAATTTTCAATAATCCTTTCATAGTTATCTGCAAGCCCAGCTCGATCCGTCCCATAGTTGAGCTGTGCGTTTATAGATCAGTCAATCAGTCAGCCAGTCAGTCATCACCTTTTCCATTTATATAAGTATAGCTTATGCTTGCGACTTTGTCCGTGTGGACTACACAAATTTTATACCCCTATTTTTACCCCTTAGGGGTTGAATTTTCAAAAATCCTTCTTGGCGGATGCTTACGATACAATAGCTAACTGCATGCCAAATTTCAGTCCGATCCGTCCAGTAGTTTGAGCTGTGCGTTGATAGATCAGTCAATCATGTCAGTCAGTCAGTCACATTTCCTATTTATATAGGTATATTTAGTTCACAGCAGGTTTTTACACATGGTTTATATACCTAAAAGATGTTGAAGGCTCTTACTTTTTCTCCAACACTTGGTATTCGGGGCTGTCCTCCTTGATGTCCATATGCAAAGGTATAAGCGACGGAACCAGGTTCAGAGTGTTGTCGAGCAGGTCTCTGCCTAGCACCATGTGACTTATGTACCTAAAATAATAGGCAAGTAATTTAAGTATAATAAATCTTTTGTGAACTTAAAGTCTAGTCGACGAGCAAAGTCTAGTCTTTTCAAATAATATACACTTCTATGAAAAGAGTGGCTCAAACCGTTTTAATTCCAACTAGCTTATGCTCGCGACTTTGTCCGCGTGGACTACAAAAATTTCAAACTCCTATTTCACCCCTTTAGGGGTTGAATTTTCAAAAATCCTTTCTTACCGGATGCCGACGTCATAATAGCTATCTGCATGCCAAATTTCAGCCCGATCCGTCCAGTAGTTTGAGCTGTGCGTTGATCGATCAGTCAGTCAGTAAGTCAGTCAGTCACCTTTTCCTTTTATATATTTAGAAGATTAGGTACCGACCCGAATTCTTTGCTCGTAAGTTTACATGACTTACTTCTGATGCGCCCTGGCTTGTAGGTAGCCTCGTGCGAAGTAATTGATCCCCAAAACTGAGGCTATGCCTTTGCATTCTATACTCCGAAGCAAGTTCTTGAATCCTACTAAGTATCTGTAAAAAATATATTTATTTATTTTTATTTATTTATTTTTATTTTTATTGCAGCCGCTTTACTCAAATGGGACTGGGCAGGTCATGTGTGCCGTATGCCAGATGAGTTATGGGCAAAATCTGCTTCTTTTTGGACGCCCCAGAATCATCAACGCAAGCGTGGTCGACCGAGGCGACGTTGGCGTGATGAATTAGGTAACTTTACAGTTACGTGGCCTGAAGAGGCACGAAATAGGAAATGGTGGAAGGATCGGAGGGAGGACTTTGCCCAGACGTGGGACAGCACAGGCTGATTTAGATTTAGATTTTAGATTTTTATTTATCCATTCCAGAATATAATATCTTCTAGGTTATCGCGTTCATCATCATCATCTTGATCAACCCAACGCCGGCTCACTACAGAACACGGCCCTCCTCTCATAATTGGAAGGGTTGTGGTCTTAGTCTTCCACGCTGACCAAGTGCGGATTGGCCGACTTTAAACACCTGAGAACATTATGGAGAACACCCTCAAGCATGCGGGTATCCTCATCCTCAGGAGATGTAGACCTTACAATTTGCAATTGTGCATTGTAAGGTCTACATCTCCTGAGAATGCTTCGGTGTCGGGGCGAAACGTGCGTCGATTGTGTTCGGGATTTGTGTGGTGCTGCGTGGTGGTGGTGCGTATTGCTTGCCTGGTGGCTGCTTCTTCCTGCATGTTTAGCAGTGGGAGGGCGGGCGGTGCATTTCGCATGCTGCATGTTGCACCATACAGATTCGACTTGTTTCAGCGGATTACAGCAAATTAAGCTTTTGGTTCATTGAGTCTTTTTTAACCTAAGGCCTTTGCCGGGATGCAAGCTTTCTCTGTATCAAGTTTTATCAAAATTGGTGAAAATGTAACAGACAGACAGACACTATACCTACCTATTAGTATATGAACTAAATCTATAGGTAAGGTACATCAACGAGATGACCGACATCGACGTCATTTTCTTATTCGTAACTTTTAGTGGCGCGTGCGCATGAAATCATCACCATCAAGCAGTCATATTTCATCCGAGACTTGTCATAATTAATACGCGTTGATCACATGTGACTAACTTTGTCACTCATGGGTCTCATAGCGTTAACTCGATTAGACCATTCCGAATCGCTTACTAGGTAGGTACATAGATATGTGAGTCATGGCATCGATACGGGTCACCTCATGAGTCATGAGTCAGTCGGGAACAAGGAAAGGGGTATTGTCGTCGAATATAAAAATATAGATGATGGTGAATATCAGTAGGTATAGGTGGTGTAGGACATAGGTGGGTGCCTACTGCCTACACTATGCCTATTTAATGTTTAATAGGTTTTGGTGACCACCCTGGCGCAGTGGTAAACGCTGTGGCCTTGTTAGTGGGAGGTCCCGGGTTCGATTCCCGGCAGGGGTTTGGAATTTCATAATTTCTAAAATTTCTGGTCTGGTTTGGTGGGACGCTTTGGCCGTGGTTAGTTACCAGATTTAGCGTTTCGGTACGATGCCGTGTAGAAACCAAAGGGGCATGTGTTTAATAAAAACTGCCATACCCATTCCAGGTTAGCCCGCTTCCATCTTAGACTGCATCATCACTTACCACCAGGTGAGATTGCAGTCAAGGGCTAACTTGTATCAGAACTTAAAGAAAAAACCTTTCGCATTCGGAGAAAAGATCGTCTCAGTAGTGGCCCGACGATTGGTTTGAGATGATGGTGATGATAATGATTAAAAGTTGTTACAAAACTATGGCTTTGGTGTGTAGAGTGCTGAACCACGTTAGTTACATGTTGTATAAAACATTCATTCATTACTTGAACAAGTAATTAATGGTCAGAGGAAGTCAGGTGACACTGCAGGTCTGGAAATTTGCCAAATGCCAACTAAAAGTAATTTGGCCGCGCCATCTTGCACGAGTTAGATAGAGCGCCCATACACGGCCAGTTGAAGTACTTCATGAGTTCATGACTTACCGCTTTAAGATGCGACTGTATTGCTCAATAAAATCTTCCTTTCAATATAGTACATGGGACAGTTGATTATTACAAAATAAAATAAAAAAAGATTCCGACGAATTGAGAACCTCCTCCTTTTTTTGAAGTCGGTTAAAAAAGGATATGGACCGCTCGAGCAGTCGACAGCCACACGAGCATTTTATCCTGTCGTGACTGCTCTGTACCTATAGAATCAGATTTTACTGTCATCAATCAACTTACCACCAACCATGTCACCAACTTTGACGTAAGTGTCGTAACTTGGAATCAACAAATTGCTGATCGCAGGTCAAACTTAATAGTCAAATGACCTTGCTTTAAAGCTTAATTTAGCCCATACATCTGCAGTCAGCACTTCAACGCTCCGAGCTTTGCGACATTAAAATCGGTGAAGTTTTTGACTTTAAGTCAAGGATTTTAGATTCGTTTTTCCCTTACTTAATCGTGTTTTGACGTTCGGATTCTTATCAGTATCAGTGAGATGTGAAATAGTTTACACCATGGTGCAGTCGCGGCTCGCGAGTTCAACTGCTCGGACAGTTGGACCTACACTTACAGTGAGTACAGAGATCAATTGTTCGAACAGCCCGTGTACGGCCGCTCTTATCTGGTGAATTTGCTACCCAACTAAAGCTTACTGCTAATTTGCAGTTACGACATATTATACAAAGATTAATCTACTAAGAATACTCAAACATCTAGAATGCTGGCGAGCGCACTCTATACAAACGTAGTTTGATTCTCTTTTGAATACCTAGGTACTAACCAACCAAACTCAATGAAATTTTATAGACACGTTTTAGAAACTATAATATCTGAGTCTGTGGTTTTCAAAATTTCTTAAATATGTAGTTTCAAAGTTACAGGGGTAACTAAATTTGTATACAGATCTTTCTATTATCTTATTAAGAATTAGTTCAAAAAACCGATTGATATTAGATCGCTTAGACGTTGGGGTCCCAAGGCGCTCGAATAGTAACCTAAGCACGTTGGAAGACCCGCTAGGTAAATACTAGGTGGACAGACCACATCAAACGAGTCGCAGGGAGCCGCTGGATTTAGGCGGCGCAAGACTATGGTGGGTGAAGTCTCTATAAGAAATCTATGTCCAACTGAGGGCGTCTATCGGGTAACGATGATGACGATGATGATACTAATTAAGTATTTTGTGGAAAACACTTATATAATAACTAGCTGATGCCCGCGACTTCATCCGCGTGGAATTAGGTTTTTAAAAATCCCGTGGGAACTCTCCAGGTCTATATCTATACCCATGCAAAAAATCACGTCAATCCGTTGCACCGTTGCGACGTGACTGAAGGACAAACCAACAAACAAACACACTTTCGCATTTATAATAAGGGGACTGATTATGTACGGATTACAGTGTTCTGTGTAAGATAAGAGCTACCATTCTTATTTATTCCCAGTTATTAAAATACCAATCACTCACGCCAGTGTCGATAAACTTATCTCTGATTAATCTTAAGACCTAGTTATGATATGACGTAATGGATGAACTATGAAGTAGGTCGACAAGTAGATTATCTCCCTTTGATCCAAGATCTCTATTTAATTAAGTTACACGTTTTCTTTGTATCGTGTAATTAGATTAGTTGTATAATAATTTGTATTGAATGCAGGGCTGGAAATACAAGGAATAGCAGTACCCTTATTATAAATGCGAAAGTGTGCTTGTTTGTTGGTTTGTCCTTCAATCACATCGCAACGGTGCAACGGATTGACGCAATTTTTTGCATGGGTATAGATAAAGGTCTGGAGAGTGACATCTTTTATCCCGGAAAATAAAAGAGTTCCCACGGGATTTTTAAAAACCCTAATTCCACGCAGACGAAGTCGCGGGCATCAGCTAGTCTTCTATTAGGCTATCACGTCCGTCTATTAGTCAACAGGTTTTCCTAACCTACCATCCTAAGATAAGCTACCATCGCGTCGTATGCGCCTAAAATGCATGTGTGATTTAACTACTTAAAACACTGTAAACTACGACGACGACCTCCCTGGCGCAGTGTTGAGCGCTGTGGTCTTAATAGTGGGAGGTCCCGGGTTCGATTCCTGGCAGGGGTTTGGAATTTTATAATTTCTAAATTTCTGGTCTGGTCTGGTGAGAGGCTTCGGCCGTGGCTAGTTACCACCCTACCGGCAAAGCCGTGCCGCCAAGCGATTTAGCGTTCCGGTACGATGCCGTGTAGAAACCAAAGGGGTATGGGTTTAATAAAAACTGCCATACCCCTTCCAGGTTAGCCCGCTATCATCTTAGACTGCATCATCACTTACTACCAGGTGAGATTGCAGTCAAGGGCTAACTTGTATCTGAATAAAAAAAAAAAAAAAAAACTATAAATTTAAGCGAGAAAATGCTAAATATTCCCAGCGATCGCGTATCGAGGCTAAGCAAAGCCGACAAGCTCGTAACAGCCGCTCGGCGGATTAAGCTTAGGATGCAGTTATGACGTAACTCCGCGAAACTGGGTCAAAAACATGAATAGAATAGAATAGAATGTTTTTTATTCATGTAAACTTTTTACAAGTGCTTATGAATAGTCAGGTAGTTTTAATTTACCACTGGTTCGGAATGCCGTTCCTACTGAGAAGAACCAGCAAGAACCTCGGCGGTTGCTCTTTTTAATTTTTCAATTTACAATGTTATTATACCGTACTATACAAGCCATTGCAGCCCCGTGCATTGCTGGACCGAGTCAAATCCAAGCTTTTTTATCGTTTACATAGTCTGCGACTGTATAATATGCTTTTTTTAGGAGCATACTTTTAACACATTTTTAAACTTGTGTAAAGGCAAGTCTAAAATTGCTTGTGGAATTTTATTATAAAATATTACACTCATTCCCACAAATGACTTTCCCACCTTCCAGAGGCGGAGCGCAAGAGTAGCTAGCTTATTTTTGTGATGATGATTTTACCTATAAGTACATCCTAACGAATCACTGAAATGGACATATAGATAAGTACGCTGGAATAGATGCATAAATCATAATACACTATAACTACTAGGTACGCCACACAAAATGACAGTCAAAGTCAAAGTCAAATAATTAATTCAAAGTAGGTATACTATTAAAGTAGGTAGGTACCTACCTACTATTAAATCAGAAACTATTATGCATAATAAAAATAAATAAAATTCTGTTTTAGCAGCCCTTTCATATTCCTTTACTTGTGTTATAAGACTTAACTACCTGCCAATTTCATGATTCTAGGTCAACGGGAAGTAAGTACTCTATAGGTTTTCCGTGACAGACGCGACAGACAGACAGACGGAGCGACAGCGAAGTGATCCTATAAGGGTTCCTTTTTTTAGGGTTCCGTACCTCAAAAGGAAAAACGGAACCCTTATAGGATCACTTTGTTGTCTGTCTGTCTGTCTGTCTGTCTGTCCGTCTGTCTGTCAAGAAACCTACAGGGTACTTCCCGTTGACCTAGAATCATGAAATTTGGCAGGTAGGTAGATCTTATAGCTGACATTTGGGGAAAAATCTGAACACCGTGAATTTAGGGTTAGATCACAGAAAAAAAATTAAATTGTGGTCATGAACTAATAATTAGTATTTTCAACTTTCGAAGTGAGTGACTATATCAAGTGGGGTATCATATGAAAGGTCTTCACCTGTACATTCTAAAACAGATTTTTATTTATTTTTATGCATCATAGTTTTTGAATTATCGTGCAAAATGTCGAAAAAATACGACTGTAGTACGGAACCCTCATTGCGCGAGCCTGACTAGCACTTGGCCCGTTTTTTTCTTTTTGAGGTAGGTACGGTACGGAACCATAAAAATCAGGCTACTACCTACTACTACCATGACATACACACACACATGAGTGAACGATTGATAATAGTAGTCTCTGGGGTTCTCGGGCTCACATGAGACACTATAGGCTCTTATACTCAAAAGCTAGTAGATATTATATGACTCGTTGCCTCCAGTAATTCACAAATTCAACCGTTGAATTTGTGAATTACATTTTTAAAAATAGAGATAGCGAGCAAAAGAGCAGGCGGGGCACCGGATGTTAAGTGATTAGTGATTGCAGAGGAACTGCCGATGCGTTGCCGGCCTTTCAAGAACTACAGTATTAGGTACTAAAACATATTTTTAGTTAATGTTTGGTCGTCCATTTTTCTGTTGTTTCTGTTAATTTACTTTTTGTTGTAAACATTTTTCAAAACTATGATGAGAACTAGATGTTTAAATAAATGCAGATAAATGAGAGATTATATTGTGGTTGTACATTTTAGATCTGTACGATTTTTAACCACTGTATTATAATTAGGTACCTACAAAACCAAAAAACTTGCATAATTATTTTTTATTAACACTAAAACGCACAGTCTCCCAATTCGTAAAGTCCTAATAAGATGACATTGCAATTTTATTAGATTTTTATGATTATGATCATCGTAAAGAGAGTGCTACGTACCTTCAAGTAGGTACACTGTTTTATAGTCGATATCGATATCGATATCATATTAAATTGTACTAAAATGTATATGATTTGGATGGAAATATGAGTAGGTACAATTACTAACACCGTACGAATCCACAGGTACTATCCATTCTGCATAGTAATATATAAATAATGCGAAAGTGC
Source organism: Maniola hyperantus (assembly GCF_902806685.2). NCBI lineage: Eukaryota > Metazoa > Arthropoda > Insecta > Lepidoptera > Nymphalidae > Maniola > Maniola hyperantus. The sequence goes on from NC_048550.1 coordinate 2,529,509, forward strand.
GTCTTTCATCAGCTGACGTCTTGGTGTTGTCATCATTAGTTATTCAGTTTCAGAACAGCACATTTTCAGCAAGCTGTGGTAACTTGTTGGTGAGTTATATAAGAAACAATGAGCCTCGATAGCTCAACGGATTGACAGTGAAATCCAAAAGGTCGCCGGTTCAAACCTCACCCGTTGCACTAACTCCTAGCACAAGCTTTACGCTTATTTTGGAGGGGAAATATTCCCAATATTAGTCAGAATGTTAAACTTGCCTAATATTCTTTAAAAAAAACACCCAAAAAAAGAACCTGTGTAGGACATCCCTGGATGCAAAACAGATGAGAATAAGTTCGGGAAACCCCGTATGGATAGCAGTGGCGTGCACAGGGTTTGAAGCCAGGGTAGGCACTAGTTAAGTAAGAGCCTGTTTACTGGCAGGTCATTATGAAAAATATGCATTCAGCTATTCAACTGGGGTAAGCAGTGCATTTATGCCTCTATGACCTGCACGCCACTGATGGATAGCTAATGCGTATGAAACTGTAGTAGGTACAATATACAAAAATAGTACTTATTCGTCACGCACAATTTTTATAACCTTTCTAAACTTATTTATATAGGGAAGGTCCCTAAGTCTAAAATGAATTTCGAGGGAATGTCCTGGTTGACTCATCGCCTAGTCGTGACCGCAAATTGATTATCATTTCAGATGAGAGAATCTTAATATTTATGGACTGAGAGCTTATGGGGTGACAGCCTTCGGTGTATTAAAAAAAAGTTAATTTTCAAAATTATCTTTGTTTTGAACACGGGACCTTTGATGTGCCTCTATAGCAAACGAAAACGAAAACGAAAAAAAAAAAGAAAATCCTGTTGTGTTTGGCGGCCATTTTCAGTGGAAATAACGTTTGAACATTAGTTCTGTACGAAAAAATATTTGAGTTAGATTTAGCTTTCCGGAGATATGCCGCGTAGAAACCGACCAGGGGTGTGGCGGTTGCCACAGTAGAAACTAGATGGCGCTGTTCAATCGATAACATTTCATGTGTAGTCCCGAACAAATGTACCGCCGACAGTACTCGCACTAACGGAGTTTTCTGGAATCTGGACTAGGTATATATAGAAGTTTCAAGACACAACCGTCGGCCCAGCTGGCGCTACCGAGCACAACCAACCGCTCGGTGGGAGATCTCCCTTTGGTACGGTCGAGCCTGCACATTAGCCCAATACCATCTTAGACTGGATCTTCACTTACCAACAGGTGAGGTGGCAGTAAAGGGCTAACTTGTATAGAAATCTAAATATATAAATGAAAAAGGTGACAGACTGACTGACTGACTGACTGACTGATCTATCAACGCACAGCTCAAACTACTGGACGGATCGGGCTGAAATTTGGCATGCAGATAGCTATTATGACGTAGGCACCCGCTAAGAAAGGTTTTTTTTAAATTCAACCCCTAAGGGGGTGAAATAGGGGTTTGAAATTTGTGTAGTCCACGCGGACGAAGTCGCGAGCATAAGCTAGTAAAATAAAAAAAGCTTTAAAATATGACATCCCGTTATCTTGGTTACTTCTAAAATGGTGTATAAAGCATACCTCCATATGGTACTGCTGTCGGTATCCTTGATCTCCTTGGTTAGGTGTGTGAGCAAGGCTGCGTTGGCGTTTGTGTACCATTCTACAGCCTCCGTCATAGATGTACCAGGGTTTATTTTGGCTCTGTGGAAAAAACATAATTACATTAATTTTTATCATTACAGGCTAAGGCGGCGTCCTAATTGGGAGCGATCGTACGATGGCGCGATGCGTTTTTCATCTCACGATCAAAGTGGTCGTGCGATGACCTAACAGGTGTACTAATAGATCGCGCGATGTCCATCGTGTGATGCCGTCGTTCGGTGGCTGGCGCTCGCGCCACTTTAACGATGGCTCTTTACAGAGATGCACAGTTTTTGCTGTCGGGCAATATTGCTTTAAAAATTGCAAATGACATTGAAAAAAGGACCCGAATGCTGTGTGTCACTCCAACTGTTGGCCCTTGCCCCTCTCGTCCCGCGCCCCTCGCGCGTCGACCCATCGCGTAGTAACCGATTAGGACACTCAAAAGAGATCTGTTGCTTTGATTACATGATCGCACGATCAAACGCATCGTACGATCGTTATTAAAGCATTCATGTGCTCGCACGATTACTTGCGAGGTTCAAATAGGACACTCTGATGAAATCTGTATGTTTGAACTCATCGCACGACGAGACCGCATCGTGTCATCGTGCGATCTTCGCCAATTAGGACAACGCCTAAGGATCTTTAACGCACTGCATCGTTTGGCATGCTTGGCAACAAAAATAATATTCCACCATCCGCAGTTCCTGAATCTCTATGGCTTAGGAGTGATGTACCATGCATCATCAGGAGGAGTTCGGACTTGGAATGTAATCGTAAAGCCGTTGCTTAATACCTAAAACATCAATTCACAATCAGAAATTCCGGAATCACCACGGCTTAGGAGTTGCAGCATCAGGATTGAGGAGTTGGGATGATAAAGTCTATGCTTGGTGTCCAAAATAATATTACATCATCCGCAGTTCCTGAATAATTATAGTTTAGGAGTGCTGTACCCTACATCATCCCTGCAGCATCAGGATTAAAGAGTTGGATCCAGAAATTTTTATCGGACCACCACAGAAACTTTCTCTGTTGAGTAAAAAAAATTTGCAAATCAGACCAGAAACCTCGAAATAATCGATGTACATACGGGCCGAATTGAGAACCACTTTTTGGTAGTCAGTTAATAAAGGAATGTATTTTCACGGACTCGGATCGGATGAGTTCGTAATCGCCGTTAGTCGGATTTATTGCGCTTTGGAGATAAATAATTTTATAAACGTCGTGTCCCAAAAGCTGATCCACGCGTCTGGTGACCCAAGAGCTGGTGCTTATTTCGCTCAACGGTTGAGCCTTGCCGTTCAGCGAGGTAATAGCGCCAGTGTTTTGGGCACAATGCCCATAATTGACCATTTGGACGGCGTATATTTTTTGTAAATATAAATTTTTTAGTGATAAGTTTTTCTGTATGTATATACTATATATAGTTTTTTTTGTTGTTTTAATGTATGTTTGCAAAATAAAGTTATAGCGATAAAAAAAAAAAATTAACGGTCATCAAATTACGTGACTTACCACTACTTAGTAGTAAGTATACATTACAATAAAGAAAAAGAAGAAAAAGAGTATATATAAGGATGAAATATTTACCAAACGGAAGTTCCAATATTAATAACAATTGTAGCGAACTGTAGGATAATTGATTCAATTGGCGAGGGGAAAACTTTCACAGTGATTCCTTGACCTATATTTGAGCGATTAAGCGGAAGAATGGTTCGGGGACAACTCTATTATTCTCAGTTTCCAGTTTCTGAAATACTGATGTAAAATTTTTATGTGAGAAAATGTTTTATTGAAATATAGTCTTACATAATAAGCTACTTATGGTCCCGGAAAATCAAAGGATTCCGACGGAGTTTAAAAAACTTAAATCCACATGGACAAAGTTGTGGGCACCTTTTAGTTACACTAACTAACTTATGCTCGTGACTTCGTCCGCCTGAACTACACAAATTTCAAATCTCTATTTTACCTTTTTAAGTTGAATTTTCAAAATTCCTTTCCATCCAGTAAATTAAACTAGTTGAGGATTCAAAAGCACTTGTAAAAGTTTACTTCATCATCATCATCATCATCATCAGCCTGTGGACGTCCACTGTTGGACATAGGCTTTTCCTAAAGAGCGCCACCACACCCGGTCCTCAGCCTTCCTCATCCAGCCACTTCCCGCCAGCCTCTTTATATCGTCGGTCCATCGTGCTGGAGGGCGTCCCACACTACGCTTGCTTAAACGCGGTCTCCACTCAAGGAGTCTCCACAAAAGTTTACTTGAATAAAAATATATTCTATTCTAGTAATTTGAGCTGTGTGTTGATAGATGAGTCAGTCAGTCAGTTTTTCCTTTTATATATCATCATCATCATCATCATCAACCGATAGACAGGGACTGCTCTTGTAGGGACTTCCACACGCCACGGTCTTGCGCCGCCCGAATCCAGCGGCTCCCTGTGACTGGTCTGATTTTGTCCGTCCACCTAGTGGAGTTAGTTTTATAATATACATATGGATATAGATTTTGAAAATAAAAGCCAGCCAATTCCTTAAAAGCAAAACCTTTAAAACTCATTTTATTTGTTTATACGAACTCGGAGGTAGGTGCCTGTGGGAAATAACGGTTATGAAATGAATGTTGCATGCAATATGCAAATATCGTCAATTTCGTAAAACGTCCCTTCATTGCCACTCCACCTATTATTCACTCGCTAGTATTACTTGCAAATTCTATGCGATGCTTCACTTGTCATTTAAGTGATAATATTGACTTTTATTATTTTGTCTGTTTGTCTGAGGTTTCATACAAAGTTTCAATTTGGATTCCCGGTACGCTCGGTGGCATTAAAATTCGAATCGGCACAAAAATGACTGTGCACATATTTTATTTATGGCACACCTTTTTAAGCGTACTTGTAACATTTCAGGGATCTCACTCAAATCTGTCTCATTTCAACTTCTTCTTCTTCTCGAGTCGACGGTCACCTCAATCAATTCCACCCTCACCACCTGGGTTTCTGGAGCACTTCGACGACCCGTTGTACTATAGATCCTTTTTTCCCACGCACATGCAAATTGTGGAATCAACTCCCTTCGGCGGTGTTCCCTTTACAACATAGGGTTATTCAAGGGGCGGACCAACAAATTCCTGAAAGACCGGCAACGCATCGGCAGTTCCTCTGGGCAATGTTCATGGGCGGCGGTAATCACTTAACATAAGGTGACCCGCCTGCTCATTTGGTGCCGCCCACCTGTGGTAGATGCATCCGACTATTCGTAAGTACTTGTAAAAGTTTATACGAATAAAAAAGATTTTTATTATATTTTTTTATTTTATTTGCTCGCTATCTCTATTTAAAAAAACATGGGCAGCTCAAAAAGCCGCAACCGTGAACCGTCTTAAAGGTAGCCGTCGTGGTGAAAAGATTAATCAGCCTCCTGATTTTTTTCATGTAGTAGCTGCTTCCAGGGACGCCGGGTGCTTGTGATCGGTATAAAACTAAGGACCACCTGGGGAGGCTCTTTTCATGTCCCCTATATTTCAACTATAAGTACATCTCTAGATCTCAGGCACATAGATAAGATTCCTCCTACATCAATACGGTATTTGACAACTCTAAAGTCAAATCAGTAACTTTTTATCAAACGTCAAAACGCGCGCTTAGTACGCGAAATTCTATGAAATACCGGTGTGTGACGTCACAATCATTTGACGTGCTTTTTTTACTTTAATCGATAATATAAAATGGTTATTACACTTAAAACCAATAAAGGACGTGGATTTTACGTATTTTGGAAGACCCTCTATTTATTTTTGATGTAGTCAAATACCCAATTAAGGATTTGAGTTAAGGACTTCGAGCAATAAACAGACTAATTTGTAATTTGTGAAAAAATAAAAAAGTGTATCAGTGTCACTTTCACCGCAACACAAATCCAGGTCCTGTATGAAGCTATTTGATCTGAGTCAACCATCAACTCACGAGGAGCACTCGATGACTCAGTCCCATATGAACATGCGGTCAAACCATAGAGCAGAAACAAAGAGGAGTTGGCCTAAGCAACTGTGCACTGTGATTTTCAACTAGGTCCTGACGTCATCACTGTGGGCGGGGCCTTAGTTAGTATGCTGTCTGCGTTCGTCAGGTTCACATATATTGAGACTCGTATTATCGGTGTGTTTTCGCGTTTTTAAGAACAAAAGGATGAAGTGTTGTGTTTTATCGTGTCAAAGTTATTCAGACAGACGTTCTGATGCTATGAATGGTATCACATTTCATTTGTAAGTAATTTTATACGTAATTTCTACACTTATTGACATCTAGTGTGAGATAGCTGAACTATGTAGTGACATCAATATATCGATGTTAGGTCGCTAAGCGAGTAGTTTTGCTACTAACCCGCAGATGGAAAATTGAGAAGTGGGCGGCGTTCCACAACCCCTCACCCCGCAAAATGTCACTCGATATTTCATAGGGAAATCTTAAAGGTTCGTACGCACCTGAGCGGCGCGGCGCGGCGCTTCAGTCCGACTGCAGAACGCGTCACCTCAGGCCGCTCGACGGTGCCTACCGCACTACAACTTCAGTACGCGGCACCTCGCGTCACTTGCGCGTCACTTTTATACCCGTTCGCGTACGAGCGCGAAGCGCCGTGCCGCGCCGCTGGGTATATCGCACTAGCGTCACTGCACTGCGCGTCGCTTCGCTGCGCTTCAAAATATTCTCTCCAGCCGTGCCGCGCGGCAACGCGCGGTGAAGCGCTGTGCAGCGCCGCTCTAGTGCGATATGCGCCATACAAAATGATAGAAATGATATTTTGACGCTCTGTGCCGCGACGTGCAGCTCGCTGAAGCGCCGCGCCGCGCCGCTCAGGTGCGTACGAACCTTTATACAACATCTCCTCTTTGTTTCTGCTCTATGGGTCAAACGCTAACAAGTTATGATAATGCCACCGCAAATACCTATTATTTTAATACAGTTCCATTTTTTGTAACATTTTTTTACTTTATTGATTAATATTATCGTGATTGGTTTGATTCATCCTTATTATATCCTTTACGTAACCTTCCTTGCTCTATAAAATTATTAGACTATATTATACAGGATGTAACCAGAACGCTAGCAAAAACTTAGCGTTATTGTTATACTACCTAAACACAATCCAACACCAATAACCATTTGCCTCATTTTGTAGTTTTAGTGATTTAGTATTTTCAAAGTCGCAATGTGTAGCGTACAAAACTCGGGTCAATGCCCCGCCTACGACGCGGCATTGACTCCGAGTGGCCAAGTTATGTAACGTTGGTTGACGCTAGCAGCCAGATGTTTTATTTGCAATATATCGTCAACTTTTAGAAAATGTAGGATTTTTTAGATATTATTTTTTCGCGTTCTTTTATGTGGTATCATAATCAGTAATCATCAGTACTATTACCGGTTTTCGTTTTTGCTAGCGTTCTGCAGCAGCGGGGTCTTCTCCGTTTAACTTAGGCCAAGACGGGGGTACGGGCCTCGAGGCATGGCCTCCTTGCCCGGGTGTGGCGCGGGGAAGAACGCTTCCCCGGTAACGTCCTTTAAGCCGTTGTCGGCTAAGGCCTGCCTTCTTGGCTTAGGGCCTCGAGGTCTCGGTTGTGTGTTGGGTCCAGGGCACCCGTACTGTAGGTGCACATGGGTATTGTCAAAGCCGGTAAAGCTTGCGTCGTCCTCATCGTCGTCATGTTCATCAGCACGTTGCGCTGGTGTGGGTGACCGCAGAAGCTCGCGAGGTAGAGGACGCCCGTTTGGTCGTCTGGGTTGAAGCGGTGCTATCCTGCGGAGGTGTATGTACATTGTACAGTCCATGGTCCGCGCGGGCGAACATGCGCCGCGCAAGTGCGTGAACGGTTACACCCTGTATTAGATGGCAGACCGCTGACTATTAGATGGCTGACACACTGGCGACGTGTGTCTTGACTTTGTTCCTTGGGGTGGATCTTACTATTGCCATTACCCATTGCACTGGTTATACTGAGACTGCACGTTTTTAGGGTTCCGTGCCTCAAAAGGAAAAAAGGAACCCTTATAGAATCACTATGATGTGTGTCTGTATGTCTGTCAATCAAGAAACCTATAGGGTACTTCCCGTTGACCTAGAATCATGAAATTTGGCAGAAAGGTAGCTCTTATAGCAGACATGAGGGGAAAAATCTGAAAACCGTGAATTTGTGGTTACATCACAAGAAAAAATTAAAATGTGTTTATGAACAAATATTGCTATTTTCAACTTTCAAAGTAAGATTACTATACCAAGTGGGGTATCATATGAAAAGGCTTTACTTGTGCATTCTAAAACAGATTTTTATTTATTTTTAGGCATAATAGTATTTGATTTATCGTGCAAAATGTCGATAAAATATGATTGTAGTACGGAACCCTCAGTGCGCGAGTCTGACTCGCACTTGACCGGTTTATTTTTTCAAATCAGAGTCACAATACCCACTTACTTAAGAAACGACTGAGTCACGACCGTTTGGTCTTAATTGCCTCCGTCCGGTACAAATTTCTTGTTGGTTCGGCCGAGTTTCTTGCTGGTTCTTCTCGGTAGGAACGGCATTCCGAACCAGTGGTAAATTAAAACTACCTGACTATTCATAAGTACTTGTAAAAAGTTTACATGAATAAAAAAACTTTCTATTCTATTCTATTCTAAATATTGTATTTATGCAGCGTGTATGAAAGTTTATTTACTTTTATGTATGAAGTGTATGTACTCTTATTTTATTTCTTTTTGGCTTTTATACGTGAGAGTATAAAATACATAATAATAATGGTAAAAGTTTAATTTTTGGACTAAAAAGGGCCAGGGATTAAAACGTAGATGGAAAACGGAATTAAATTGGAAACCTCATTAAATACCACCGTGTCGAGTGGTGTGGAGTACTAATGACCATACAAACATTGCGTGGCCGCGCCCGATCATTATCCGACAAAGGGTTATTAGAAAAATTCCATAAGCGTGTTCATAGAAATATGACAGTGCCCAGTGGTACCCATTTGTATGATATGAAATTAAGAGGGTTGCATTTGTAGTGTGCTGCAAACAAACGTAGATTGGCTCTCATTTGAATACTAACCAATCTATACGAAACTATACGAAATTTCGTAGATAGGTACGTTCTCAAAAATTTAAACATGCAAATCTTTAAACACGTGTAATTTTAAAACTAGTTATTTTTACGGGAAAACTATGGCCCTCATAAGAAAGCTCAGAGTACTCAGCGGGCGACTGGGTTGAAATTTGGCATGCAAGTAGCTATTATGACTTTTTTAGCTTTATTAGCTAAGAAGGGATTTTTGAAAATTCAACCTCTAAGTGAGTAAATAGGGGTTAAAAATAGGGGTTGAAAAGGTTGAAATCAAAAGTCCACGCGGACGAAGTCGCGAGCATAAGCTAGTCTGAATATAAAAGTAAAAGATAACGATAAGACTATGGGCAAAACCCTTCAGAGAAGTGAGACCTGTGGTCAGTAATGGGCCAGCGATTGGATGATAATGATGATAACAAATTATTATGTAGGTACTTACCTAACTTTTAATCGAACAATAATTTAGATTGATCAAATGAAGTCATTATCATAATTAAATTGTAATCAATTACTACGGATGACAAATTGTTCATTATTTAATGGAAAATACTACCTATACATCATATTATTACTTAATTTAATCTTTGAAATTTACTAAAGTATGGAAAGTTTGTTTAAAAGTAAGTAGGACAGTTTGATGGATTAACTGAGACAGTGATGCATTAAAGGCACACTGCACTAGGTATATTAATGGTGTACCTATGGCTAATATAAGAATAGATAAAAATCTATACGACATATTTCAATGTAGGGTACATACCACGATTAATTTGATGTTTTTATTTGTCGATATTTCAACCCAATTGCACGGGTCGTACTGCCCATGACAGCTCTAACTTCATCTCTCGTAGCACCACAGTCCCGTCGTGACCACGACCCGTGCAATTAGGTTGAAATATCGACAAATAAAAACATCAAAGGGGTAGTTCTATCCCGCTAAGATAAGAAGATTATAAAGAATAGTTTTATCCCCCTTTAAGAAAGAACAACACTAGCAATTAGCATGGCTATGAAACCCTACCTTGGCAGGTTTTTAGGGTTCCGTACCTTAAAAGGAAAAACGGAACCCTTATAGGATCACTTTGTTGTCTGTCTGTCTGTCTGTCCGTCTCTATGTCAAGAAACCTAGAGGGCACTTCCCGTTGACCTAGAATAATGAAATTTGGCAGGTAGGTGGGTCTTATAGCTGATATTAGGGGAAAAATCTGAAAATTTGTGGTTACATCACACAAAAAAAATTAAATTATGGTCATAAACTAATAATTAGTATTTTCAATTTTCGAAGTAAGATCAAGAGGGGTATCATATGAAAGGGCTTCACCTGTGCATTCTAAAACAGATTTTTATTTATTTTTATTCATCATAGTTTTTGAGTTATACTGCAAAATGTCGAAAAAATACGACTGGAGTACGGCACCTTCGTTATGCGAGCCTGACTCGTACTTGGCCGGTTTTTCACTTGAAAATTTACTCTATGGAAGTTAATAACGCGAAAAAAATCTCGAGTATCTACTATCTACTAACACAGGTATAAGTGTGTAGGACTTACAAGTTTATTTAAATCGACGAAGCTTAACATAATCTCTTCCAAGAGCAATAACTTTCAATTTCTTTCAGATGCAAACAAAGTAGTACTTGGTGTAATTAATCTTAGTTTAGCTTCAGTGTAGTTTTCCCTGGCTAATCTTTACAGGGTTTGGTGGGTACACACGGGTCAATATTCTTTTAACTAACGCGACTAGAGTTGATTTTAATTAGATGCCTTAGTGTACATTTTTATAATTAAAAAAACGTGCAAACGTCGTGATTTTTAGTAGATAATTACCGACACAGCTTTGTTTTCTTATTAAAAAGTCTTACAGCGATCACGCACTCATCCGATCCGAATCCGTGAAAATACGGATATAAAAATATCTACTTATGACATATTATATGTCATAAGCTACCATACAAAACAAAAAGGAACGTATTTTCACGGACTCGGATCGGATGAGTGCATAACCGCCGTTACGGTCTAATATCTACTGAATATTAATTTAACTAGAAGTTAACTAGCTTATGCCCGCGAATTCGTTAGCGTGGACTAGATAAATTTTAAACCCCTAGTTTACCCCCTTAGGGGATGACTTTTCAAAAATCCTTTCGTAGCAAATGTCTACGTCATAATAGTTATCTGATTGCCAAATTTTAGCCCGATCCGTACAGCAGTTTGAGCTGTGCGTTGATAGAATATAGATACTAAACAGCGTTCTAAACGCTAAAGGACTGATTTTGACAATGTGGCTAATTCTGTGGCCCTACCGCGGTTGTTTGACAGCTACAATGTCACGATCGCAATTATCTCTGATTGGTTAATGCTCGCTCACTATTGGCCACAATGCATTGTTGCAACAAGAATCGCACAAATTCAGCTAATCAGAACAATTGAGATTGTAATAATGATTGATGCAGGTTTTAGACAATCGCCCTACTGTTGTACACACTAATGACAGGTCGAAATGTATTGCTGTCCTTTTCATAATTTTCCCTAAAAAAAAGATAGCACAAATCGGTTTTAGATTGTTGTACTCGGACTTGAAAAGTATTTTCTTAATCTATACTATCTATACTTCTATACTAATTAGGATACTAATATTATAACGAGGTAAAGTTTGTAAATTTGTTTGTAGGGGGTAATCTCTGGAACTATGGAACCGATTTTGAAAATTCTTTCACCAGTAGAAAACTACATTATTCTTGAGTGATATAGACTGTATTTTATTTCAAAAAAATAGAGTATAAGTATAATAAGCTACCTATGCGAAGTCAGGGCGGTTCGCTAGCGTTTTATGTACTTACATGGGTTACATGTGATCGTTTTTTACGTTTCTCATAAACCAGCTCTATTAAAAAAATATCGTATGTAGGTTCGCTGTGAAACTCTTTTTTATGTTTTGTAATAAAAAACATGTCACATTTGCATTTTTAATAAAACAGATACTAATGTTTTTACGTGAAATTTGGGACCGTGTATTCAACTTTTGCTTGAGCTTTACCCTGATTTATTGATGTAATCAAGAAAACTTGTATTTTTCACAGCTTTTCCAATCGAAGTATATGTACAGGCGGATCTCATTGGCTAAATAGCCGCAGTAGTGGTGTGAATGACTCCAATTATTGCCTGTTTGTCTCCATTAACTATATATATAAAATTCAAAGTCCTGACTGACTGACTGATTGACTGACGAAGATATCAACGCACAGCCTAAACCGCTGGTCCTAAAGACATGAAATTTGGAGGGTTTATTCTTTGTAAAGAGTAGGTATCCACTAAGAAAGGATTTTTCGAAATTCCACCCCTAAGTGGGTTAAATGGGGGATGGAAGTTTGTATTAAAGTCCGTCATTTGTCAAGTTATTTGCATGAAAATTGGTATTTGGGTTTTCGGTCACAAATGAAGAAATACGTGTTTCAGGATTTTTGGAAAATTCGCCCACAAGGGTGGTAAAATAGGGGATGTAAGTTTGTATGGGAAAGTTTTAATTATTGATATTATAATTGACTTGAAATTTGGAAAGTGGGTTTTTTCTTGAGGTTAGGTGTCAGCTAAGAAATGAATATGAGAAAATCCCCCCCAATAACCCAACCCCCCTTAAAGGAGTGAAATGGGGGTTGGAGGGTTATATGTGTTATTCGGTGCTGTTCAGAGTGCGTGTTCCGATGTTATAATGTTTGTTTATGAAAAAAAATGCCATTTGTTTCCTGTAGGCCACGCGGGCACAGCCGCGGGCAGAAGCTGGTGTTATTATGTGCGTAAAGAAAACATTCATGATTTATATTTTATTATTGTCTATTTCTAAACACCAAACCTGTAACGAGTATTAAAGGCCCATACCTGTTACGGGTTACCTGATGTAAAGGCTGTAATGCTGTTTTCTTCGTTATTTACAGAGAATCTCAACCACGCCTTTATCTATATATATAAAAGGAAAAGGTGACTGACTGACTGACTGACTGATCTATCAACTCACAACTTAATCCACTTGACGGATTGAGCTTAAAATTTGGTATGCAGATAGCTATTATGACGTAGGCATCCGCTAAGAAAGGATTTTCGAAAATTCAACCCCTAAGGGGGTAAAATAGGGGTTTGAAATTTATGTAATCCACGCGGATGAAGTCGCGGATGAGGTCGCGGGATGAAGTCGAAGAAATATATTAAAGGAAAAGCTGACTGACTGACTGATCTATCAACGCACGGCTCAATCCACTGGACGGATCAAGCTGATAGCTATTATGACGTAGGCATCCGCTAAGAAGGAATTTTTGGAAATTCAACACCTGAAGGCATTTAGTGCAGTCCACGCGGACGAAGTTGCGAGCATAAGCTAGTCTAGATATATAAAAGGAAAAACTGAATGACTGATCTATCATAGCTCAAACAACTGGACGGATCAAGCTGCTTGGCATGCAGATAGCTATTTAAATTTAACCCCTAAGGGACAAAATAAGGGTTTGAAATTTGTGTAGTCGAGGCGGAGGAAGTCGCGAGCATAAACTAGTGAGGAACCTATACGACGCAAAGGGGAAGAAGTAGGATTTTAATCATACTGTACCTGAGGTCGTAAAGCTCCTTAAGGAATGCCGGTCCATCCACTGGTTGGACGCGGTTCCTAAAGACCAGCAGTGGCAGCTCGCCCATCTGCTGGACCGCGCTATCCGTGCCGGCGAACCGCTGCGTTAGATTTGACCTGGATTTCATAAAGTAGCTTTAGTTTGGGCAGACGTGGAAAAAAGATCTGGCTTAAGGGGTGGTTGAAGTGCACCAGGCACGTAGGTGGTAAGGGTGAAATAGTTTACGGTGACATGCGGTGCGGTTGTAGAAAAAGAAGGGTGGATTAAGATCAAACAACTCCTCAGAACCTCCCAGTTATAAATAAATTAAAGAAAAGAAAAGGAAATGAAAGGAAAGAAAAGAAAAGGGAAGAAAAGAAAAAAAAGAAAAGAAAAAAAAAAGAAAATTTGTAATTTTTTTGTAATACTTGAGCAAAAGGCCTCAAGCAGAGGAAGCGCCGTAATACAAAACTATGTCATTGTTGCGTGGTACAACCCCAAAAAAATGGTCCCAACTCAGCGTGATGCTGATGATGAGGCGATAGAATACGCAAAGGGAGCTTACGTCTCTGCGGTGCTCCAGGCTTTCCAACGAGCTGGTTAGTTTGGGATTGGCCATAAGTCGGGCAGAAGAAATTCAAGAAAAAATTCAGCCAAATACAACAAATCAGCTTGTATGACTTTTGAGTCCACTCCTTTGCATAGGCATTCCAGAGAGAAAGGCTATCTTTGGCGATCTTAGACTTCCCTGGTGCAGTGGTTAGCGTTATGGTCTTATTAGTGGGAGGTCCCGAGTTAGCTTCCCGGCAGGAGAAATTTGGAATTTTATAATTTCTAAATTTCCTCTAGTCAGGTCTGGTTTGGAGGCTTCGGCAGTGGCTAGTTACCACCCTACCGGCATTACCCTATCGAAATACGTTTACATTTGAGTGCAAATCACTACCCCTATTATAAATGTGAAAGTGTGTTTGTTTGTTGGTTTGTCCTTCAATCACATCGCAACGGAGCAACGGATCGACGTGATTTTTTGCATGGGTATAGTTTAAGACCTGGAGAGGGACATAGGCTACTTTTTATTCCGAAAAATCAAAGAGTTCCCACGGGATTTCTAAAATCCTAACGTAAAAATTTCTACGTACCTAACAGCAAGCTTGTATTATTATTATTATACTCTTTATTTGTACCACCACAAGAAGGATTACATAAAAGAACAAAAAAAAAACACAGACAGAAGGAAGATACAAAAGGCGGCCTTATCGCTAATTAGCGAGCTCTACCAGGCAACCTTAAGAATAGGAAAATATGAGGAAATACAGATTATTGTAGTTATCACTTATCAATAACTTCTTTCCATAAGCAATCGCCCTGTATCTGTTTATCGTCCTAGTTTTCCTCCAAGTTTTTCGTATTATACATGAGATATATCCATACTTATGCGAGTCTCTGCCACTTATCTTGATTACTTTTCTCTCTCTAGTGCAGTTACATATATTCATGCATGGCTGCACTTTTACACTATTATAATATTTGTTCCTAAAGACTAATCAGGTGCAAATCAAAAGTGTTTTGTGGGTTCCGTTTGACGATTAGTTAGTTATATGTAAACTAGCTGATGCCCGCGATTGAAGAACAAACCAACAAAAAAACCGTTTGTAAATATGAAGAAAGCCACTTCAGATCTCTCTTGCTGTAGCCGTGTGACCAGCTTGCCCAGTTCGGTAGCTCGGCTGACCTGGAACATACCTAACTCAGAGTGCTCCCGTTCGTAAATATGAAGAAAGCCACTTCAGATCTCTCTTGCTGTAGCCGTGTGACCAGCTTGCCCAGTTCGGTAGCTCGGCTGACCTGGAACATACCTACCTCAGAGTGCTCCCGTTCGTAAATATGAAGAAAGCCACTTCAGATCTCTCTTGCTGTATCCGTGTGACCAGCTTGCCCAGTTCGGTAGCTCGGCTGACCTGGAACATACCTACCTCAGAGTGCTCCCGTTCGTAAATATGAAGAAAGCCACTTCAGATCTCTCTTGCTGTAGCCGTGTGACCAGCTTGCCCAGTTCGGTAGCTCGGCTGACCTGGAACAAAATTATAGTTTAGCAAAGTAAACATAAGCTGTGATAGCCTAGATGGTTACTATGTACCTACCTATTGTATAATTACCCATGCGAAGCTGGGGAGAGATCGCTAGTATAAAATCCATACTAATATTATAGGTAAATGCGAAAGTGTGTCTGTCTGTCTGCTAGTTTTTCACGGCCCATACGTTTAACCTATTTTGATGAAATTTGGTACGAAGATAGCTTGCATCCCGGGAAAGGACATAGGCTACTCCTTAACACGGAGAATCAAAGAGTTCCCACGGGATTTTCAAAAACTAAAATCCACGCGGACGAAGTCGTGGGCATCATCTAGTCATAAATAAGTTTACCTATTTGATTAAATGCGCTCATAAATAAGTATAATTAATTAAATATCAGGTTCGGCGGCATAAGACAAAGTCGAGACATGAAGGGCAAAGGACGACCTCTGTACAACTGTATCGAGTTACCGAAGGGGTCTAAGCTACTCTGTTTGATATTTTTTTAAAGATTAGTAGTCAAGTTCATCATGATAACTAATATTCCCCTTTCCCCTCCAACTAAGCTTAAAGCTTGTGCTAGGAGTAGGTACGACAATGGTCAATGGATGGGGTTTGAACCGGTGACCTTTCGGATTTCAGTCTGCTCCTTTAAAACTGTTGAGCTATTGAGGTAATTAATTAAATGTCACGTTCGACGGCATAATACAAAGGCAAGACATGAAGGGCAAAGGACGACCTCTGTGCAACCGCATCGAGCTACCGAAGGGGTCAAAGCTACTATGTTTGATATTGCGTCGTTAGGATAACGTATCTGTATAATGGGTGTCTTATCTAGGCTATATGGTGAATGGTCCCACTCAGTACGCTTAGTATAAAATTTTACGTCTCACCAAACGTTGCTAGAATTCGAGAGTCGAAACACAATACCGTCAAAGTAAAATGGACCTAAATAGCCTTGAATTGAAGTCAAAAATTGAATGCATCTGATTTTAATTTCGCAACGTTTCCGCTTGGAGCGCTGGCTGTAGATGTGTAGACAAACTTGAGCTTTAAAACAAGGCCGTTAAGATCCAGTTTACTATAATGCGGAAGGTTTTCGACACTCGAATACTATCAACGTTGGTGAGACATAAAATCTCGTACTAAGCGCACAGAGATGTCATGGTAATAAAGCGTGCAATACACGCGTAATGGCTTCAGTTTGACTGATGTACCTACAAGAATTGGTGCGCTTACACGAGCAATGTCAAAAATATTAAATAGTCTTCCAAAATACCTAAAATCCACGTCCTTTGTTACTTTTATGTGTGATAGCCATTTTAAATTATAGATTAAACTAAAAATCACGTCAAATGATTGTGATGTCACATACCAGTTGATGTATATGCACAACTGTCTTTACTTCATATCACCAGTATTTCATAGAAGCTGCGAGCTTAGCTGCTAAGCGCACGTTTTGACGTTTGATAAAAAGTTACTGATTTGACTACCTAGTTATCAACATCAGACAGAGAGACAACAAATTGATTCTGTAAGGGTTCCTTTTTTCCTTTTTAGGTAAGGAACCATAAAAATTGATTAAGCTAAAATCTATGAAGTATTAATATTAACTTTCTTCTTAAAAGCTTTTAAATTTTTATGAGAAAACTTCATAAAGATGGATCAGAGAGAGGCAAATACAGATTAATACGGTCGCCAGAGGCTTTGGACCCTTTGGAGCGATAAAATTGATTGGAATTCTTGGACATCAGCTATGTTCTAAGACAGATGATTCGATTTACAGAGTACTACATTGATAGTATAAGATTTTATTATAAAATGTGTATTATGTAATATAATGATGTGATTTTTTGTATAGATACCTTTAGCGGTAGTTTATGGGGCTAGAATTCATTATTAAAGAGAATAATTTTAAAAAGTCATGATTTTTATATATTTTTTACATAATTAATCATTAATTTGCGCGCTGTACGGAAAGCGAATAATGACGTCACAATCCGTAAACGACAAATATTTTTCAACTATTTAACATAAAAATAGAATAATTTCCGCTGGAATTCTTGTTGTTTAAAAATAGAAAAAAATTCGTTGTTTACGCATTGTGACGGATTAATCGCTTTCCAGCCTTGTCAGGCTAGAATAGTGTAAAGTGAACGCTTACGCATTGTGACGGCATTAATCGCTTTCCGTTGCAGCGTGACGTTAATAGTTAATTATGTTAAAAGTTAAAAAAAAATATGATTTTTTAAACTATTATCTTTAATAATTAATTCTACTCCGAAAGTTAGAGGTACGTGCCCAAGATCACACCCACGACCCCATGAATAGGTTACGACTTTTTACCACAAGGCTATTACCACCTCAGAAAACTATTTAATAAAGTCAAATCTATATGACAGACCTTATAATAATATATTATGTTGTCGGCCAGACAAGTGATATTGAAAAAAGAGTCTCGTGCATCTGCAAATTTAGGCAGCTTTGAAAGTCGAAAAATTCATGACTCTGTTACATCATTAATCTGTGCCACGTCGCATCGATGGCACGAGAGCTTGACAGCAAATAATTACAATTTTATTGAGGCGGCGGCCATGACAGTGGAAAATATGGTGAGGTTTAGGTATTGGACATGTATTGGAAGGAATATTACCTACGTGTAAATTTCTAAGAATTAAGTCACATGGATACAGCTAAATCAGAGATTATTTATAGCTCAATGATGCTAATGAACAAACCTGAAAAGTATTTACTTAATATTATTGCGATAATATGATTTTTTGTTGGTTTGTCCTTTAATACCGGTGCAACGGATCAATGTGATTTTTTGGCATGGATATAATTAGAGACCTAGAGAGTGACATAAGCTACTTTCTATTCAGAAACGTTACAATATAATTCTTACGTTAAATAATACTCTCTTCTTAGAATTAAAGAACCTAAGACAACTGCGGTCATCATTTAGTGTAGCAAGTATGTTGGTTTGGTTTGTCTTTCAATCACGACGCAACAGAGCAACGGATTGACGTGATTTTTTGCGTGGATACAGTTAGTGACCTGGAAAGTTACATAGACTACTTTTATCCCAGGAAATTAATGATTTCCTACGGGATTTTTAAGAATCTAAAACTATGTACGAGATGAGGCGTGGGCATCATGGGAAAATTCCGTGAAAATAACGTATCGAATTTTCCAAGCTCAGGTGAATAAGTAAATGTAACCTCAGGCTTGAATAGTTTAAAGTGTGCTAGCATGCAATATAGATTGTACGGCTGCCAGATATTGCATCTCGCGGCAATTGAACGAGGCGAAAGCTCTATAAGTTTTAGGGTTCCGTAGTAAACAAGGAACCCTTATAGTTTCGCCACGTCCGTCCGTCGGTTAGTGCTAGAAATCTGTAATTTACCATGGGTATAAATATTAATCACGCCTACAAAGTGGTGAAATAAAATTGTGATAAATATTTTTTTTAGGGTAGCTACCTATCTACCTTGTAGGATAGCTAATAATTCATCCCCACATGTAAAGTGGGGATGAATTATGTGAATTATGTTTTTTTTCTCGTCTATATCCCATAGTGTGGGGTATTGTTGAATACGTCTTTTAAAAATACTGTGGGTGTGGGAACATCATTATTTTGATTTTTAGATCCGTTTGTAAAATATGATGTTTTAAAGTGCTAATTTTTATTAGAGTCAAGTGTCCTCTCCCCCTTTATCAGCCAAATCGTAGTATATAGGAACGTGGAAAAATTCACAGCAGTAGTAGGATATATATAATAATCAATTTTAAAGGACAACAGTATCATGGCTAAGTAGGGTTCACAGGTTATGAAGTATGACTACGGAACCCTACACTGCGCGTGGCCCACCACGTCCTTGACCGGTTTATTTCAGATAAGGCACGGTGTGCATTTATTCCGCTCCTTGATCGTAACATCCATCCTTTATACTAATATTTTAAATGCAAAAGTTTGTCAGTCTGTCTGTCTGCCTGCTAGCTTTTCACGGCCCGACAGTTTGATTTATTTTGATGACATTTGGTACAGAGTTAATTTACAGGTCAGGACATATTTATCCCAGAAAATCAAAGAATTCCCATAGGATTTAAAAACCCTAAATACACGCGGACGAAGTCGCGAGAATCATCTAGTTTCTAACATTACCTACCAGGATACCTAGGGATTGCCATCTTGACCTGTGGCGTACCTACAAACAAACTACAAAGTTGTAACTTATAAAAGTTTATTTGAATTTCTATTCTATTCTATTCTAATGTAAGTATTCTGTGCTAACACACAAAAAAGATTTACCTACGTCTGCTAATTTAATCATACCTGCTCCTCAACATCTGCAACCTCCACGCCATTAGTGAGGCTGTTCCTCAAGGAGAAGGTGGTCTGCACGATGAGAGCCAGGATCGGGATGAAGGGCAGGAGGAGCAGCCTCCACAGCTGGCAGCGACGACTGCGGCACCAGTGGCGAAACCTGGACCGACAGCTGCTTTTGTCTTCTGACTTCACTTGTGTGGGGGAGGCTGGGGATAAAAAGTATACTTGAGAATTGAAAATCTGTATTCCAAACCAGTGATAGAATCACTGGTTTTCAATGTGGTAATAATCCATACTAATATTACAAATACGAAAGTATATCTACCGGTCGTCTCCTAGCTTTTCACGGCTTATCCGTTTAACTGATTTTGATGAAATTCGGTACAAAGATAGCCTGCGTCTAGGTCGCCAAACCTAATAACCGGACAGACCAGCCAGTTTGGCCGGAAATTTGGATAGAAAGGCCGGACACCCTACATTATTGAGGATTTTGTGTCTTAGTATTAATAGGTACGACAAACAAATTGTATGTAAAATCTAGCTGTTTTTATTATTGGCAAAAATCTTGTTGTCAGGCGGCACTGCCGCCTGCGCTCGGCCACGTTCGTTTGCGAAATGTAAAAAGCCTAACAAAAGCCGGACAAGCCGGACACCGTTTATTTTGGCCGGACACGCAATCATAAAGCCCGGCTTTATCAGGACGCCTGGCAACCCTACCTGCGTCCCAAGGAGGGGGACATAAGCTACTTTTTGTCCCACAAAATCCAAGAATTCCCATTGAATTTAAAAAAAAGAGCTAAATCTACATAAACAAAGTTCGTCAACGTGGGGGCCAATGCTAATTTCCCGATCCACACGTTGGGCGAACAGTGTTGGGGCCAGCGTTGGGGCCAACGTGTGGAGCCGGCGTAATACCTACTCCTACTACTTGAACTTGGGAGGTCATTACATCAAATGTTTGCGTATGTAAATACAAGCGGAGGGTATGTAATAATCAAACCCTCTGCTTAAATAATACGCAACGCTAAGCTTGCCTATTAACATGAAAAACCATTAAGGCTGTATTCCACTAAACGGGCTAAATATAAGCATACAGCTACCAAAGACAAAATTGCCTATTTTCTAGAGCAAACATTGCCTCATTTCATTCTTAAATTGTTATTTACTCTATGATGCCCGTGCCTTTGTCTGCGTACATTTAGGTTTTCAAAAAATCCTGTAAGAATTTTTTGATATCAGTCCCCGAGATGTAATCTCATGTATTAATTGTTTCTTATTGTAATTGTTAAAATCGGTTAAAAGGCCTCTAAAAATCCCGTGGGAACTCTTTGGTTTTCCGGGATAGTATATATCTAAATATATAAAAGGAAAAGGTGACTGACTGATTGACTGATCTATCAACGCTGCACAGCTCAAACTACTGAACGGATCGGGCTGAAATTTGACATGCAGATAGCTATTATGACGTAGCCATCGCTAAAAAAGCATTTTTGAAAATTTAACCCCTAAGGGGTTAAATAGGGGTTTGAAATTTGTGTAGTCCCCGTGGACGAAGTCGCGAGCATGAGCTAGTTATATATATATATATATATATTAGTGTCTACTATAGAGATAAAAAAACCAATCGAACAGTGAATAAATTGTGAAACTCGGATATTAATATTCATAACTTTGTGCGTAGTTGAGATGAAACCAGTGATTTGACGAATAGCAAGTAGCAAAATATATACAACAGGGTAAATAGAAATTTACAAAAAACTATTAAGTACTAGACTATGCCTGCGGCTTCGCCCGCGTGGATTGAGGTTTTTGAGAAATCCCGTGGGAAATCTTTGATTTTTCTGGATAAACAGTAGCCGTCGATGTCCTTCCCCGGGATGCAAGCTATCGGCTGAACGGATGGGCCGTGAAAAGCTAGCAGACAGACAGACAGACACACTTTCACATTTATAATATTAGTTAAGTATAATAATTTTTTATACGAATTTTTGACGATTCAAAAGCACTTGTAAAATGTTTACTTGAATAAAACATATTCTATTCTATTCTTATAAGTCTGTCTATATTTTGCTTAGTAGGTACGTGCGTATCGCGCAATAATCCCAGACCCTGAGACCTTGCTGAGCTTGCTGGCTTGGCTATAAAGAGTGCGGTAGGCACCCCTTTCATTATTTATCTTGGGATAGGTAGAATGTTCCCAGCGATATACATGCTCATGTCTGTGATTTAACATTTCCGACATTTCCAACATTTCCGACATTCATGACAACATGCCTATCTACGCACAACAGACGAAAACGTTTAAGTGCGGAAACCAGCCCAGAGTGAAGAAGAAGAACATGTCTATCTAATATTTGTTGATGATTTTCTCCTAGGTATAGGTACCTATGTACCTAACTACCGAAAACACCCACCATTTTTCGCGTGGATTTAGGTTTTTCTAAAAATTCGAACTCTTATAAAAACCTAAATCCAATTCGCAAGAATTCTTTAATATTGCGGGCTTAAAATGTCTTTTGTCATTGTATATGTCTGCGGGATATAAATTATTTCTGTACGAACTTTTGTCAAATTAGTTACAACGGATTGGCCGTGAAAAGGTAACCAACAGAAAGACGGACAAGCTGATGAACGGACGAAAACACGGCGAGTGAAGCATAATTGCGTTCAGGTAATTATAATAATATTATGCTTGAATAATTATATTTAAAAGTTATGTTTAAAATTGGGAAAACCTCTGGTAACATAAACAGCACAACTTTTTGAGAAAAACTTAGGTATTTGCATTTTGATCAGCATAATATCACACGAGTAGATATTATAGACCAGAGGGGAAGCTTCACACTAACTCACGCACACCACGACGTGCCACGGACGCTCCGTGCGCCCAGTTTGGCGGCAAACGGAGCGTCCGTGACACGTCGTGGTGTGCGTGAGCTGCGCTAGAGTGAGTGAACCTACAGCCAGCCGCTAGTATGAAGCTTCCCCTCTGGTCTATATATCTACTCGTGTGATAATATTACCTATATAATATACTAGCTGATCCCCGCGGCTTCGCCCACGTGTATATAATATAGCCTATGTCACTCAGGAATTATGTAGCTTTCTATTGGTGAAAGAATTTTCAAAATCAGTTCAGTAGTTCTAGAGATTACCCCCTACAAACAAACTTAACGACATTACCTCTTTATAATATTAGTTTAAGTATAGATAAACATCCAAATAATTTTAAATATTTAATCAATGTTATTAATTATTATCTAAGCTACGATGGCTTACGGTTCAAAATCAGTACCCTTATTGTAAATGCGAAAGTGTGTTTGTTTGTTTGTTGGTTTTTCCTTATATCACGTCACAACGGAGCAACGGATAGACGTGATTTTTTGCATGGGTATAGTTAAAGATCTGGAGAGTGAGATAGGCTACCTTTTATTCTGGGAATTCAAAGAGTTTCCACGGGATTTTTTAAAATCCACGCGTACGAAGTCACGGGCATCAGCTAGTAATAAATAATCAACCTATTCTGTAGGTACCTAATTTGTCGATAAGTTACTCAGCGACGTTGTTATTTGTCAAGAATTGTATGGTCTTTTTGACAAATAACAACGTTGCGTTGTTAAGCAACTTATCGACAGGTTACAGATAGATTGATTATATTAATTTGCAACTGCCACCTGTAGAGTAGAGATAGAGTCGTGGCGCAGCGATTTTTTGGAAATAACAATTCAAAGTAAGCTTTATTCCCTTTGATATAGAGGCGAACGGTGGCAGCCTCAGCGCGTTTAGACGCATCGCGCGCTGAAGTCTTTCTCCGTATTTTGTTTTTATAATACAAACTAGGTGATGCCCGCGACTTCGTCCACGTGGATTTAGGTTTTTTAAAATCCCGTGGGAACTCTTTAATTTTCCGGGATTAAAAGTAGCCTACTATGTCCTTCCCCGGGTTGCAAGCTACCTCTGTACCAAATTTCATCAAAATCGGGTGAACTGTTGGGCCGTGAAAAGCTAGCAGGACAGACAGACAGACAGACACACTTTCGCATTTATAATATTAGTATGGATTTCAACCATGTCAAAGTCAATAAAGCTCAGTTTAATAAATTGAAAAATTGTCAGTCCTCTTCATAATATAATAATTATTGTTCGCCTTGGACCTTATGGTTGTCTAAATCAATCTGGTTGTGGAATCTTTGGTTGGATGCCAAAAAATTACAAAGGAAAATCCATTTTATTTTTAGCACGACGCGACCGACGGATAGTCTGTAAGGTCTTCAATAAAAATGTGTTATAAGCAATGCTTCACACATTCATCTCGTGGTATGACCTCCTGACCATCAGTTTGGATTCAGGGAAAAGCACTCGACAATCGATCAAGTACACAGAATAACAAATATAATTGAAAGAACACTAGAAGAAAAGAAAGTCTGTTCAACCGTATTTCTTGATGTAGCACAAGCCTTTGATAAAGTCTGGCATGAAGGTCTTGTTCAGAAACTTAAAGTATTACTTCCTCAACCATTTGCAAACATATTAGAATCATATATATCTGATAGAGTATTTCGAGTGAGGCAAGAGGAAGCTTACTCCAAACTCAAGGTGATCAAAGCTGGAGTACCTCAAGGAAGCGTTCTGGGACCTGTCCTTTATCTCCTGTACACGTGTGATCTTCCACAACCCGATCACAATACCATCGCTACTTTTGCCGATGATACTGCTATCATAGCTGTGGGTAATACTCACCAGGAGGCATCGGGAAAAGTTCAAATAGCTCTAAATGAACTACATAAATGGACGAAAAAATGGAGAATAAGACTTAACGATTCCAAGTCTGCCCATATTGATTTTACTAATAAAATACCAAAATATTATCCCATTTATATTGACCAACAAAAGATACCCTATGCTAACACGGCAAAATATCTTGGAATGACTCTTGACAGTAAGCTACGCTGGAAAGCACATGTCAAGAAGAAAAAAGAAGAGCTAGAGTTACGGTACAAAAAATTGTACTGGCTCATAGGCAGAAACTCATCACTGTCAACTAAAAATAAGATACTATTATACAAACAAGTCCTAATGCCAGTGTGGACTTATGGTATCCAGTTGTGGGGCTGTACCAGAAAGACCAATTTACTAATAATTCAGCGATTCCAAAATAAAGTGCTTAGGGGTATCGTCAATGCACCCTGGTACGTCAGGAATGTAGACATTCATCGCGATCTCCAAATGGGCTTCGTGGACACAGCTATTAGCAAACACGCTAAATCCCACGAACGCAGGCTCCATGAACATGTTAACGTCGAGGCTATCCAGCTCCTCGACAACACAGACCTAATACGTAGACTTAAGAGGACTAAGCCTTTTGAGCTAGTGTAGTTATAGTGAAAGTGTAGTGCTAGTGCAAATCAAAGATCACACGAACAAAGTGAAAGCATAGTGCTAGTGCAATTTAAAGAACACAAGAACACAAGAACAACGCGTTTTCCGCCAAGAAGTCCCCTTTTACACTGCCTCTTCTCTTTCAGAGCACTCCCCTCACACCTTCCAACAGCATTGGGATCCTTGGAGTCCACATTTCGAGCGAGGTTCAATTCCGCGATCATTTGGAAAGCAAGGCCAAATTAGCCTCCAAAAAGCTTGGGGTGCTCAACAGAGCAAAGCGGTACTTCGCGCCCGAGCATAGGCTCCTACTCTATAAGGCGCAAGTCCGCCCTCACATGGAGTACTGCTCCCACCTTTGGGCTGGAGCACCTCAGTACCAACTCCTTCCATTTGATCGGATCCAAAGGCGCCCGTTCGACTTGTGGACGATCCCAAACTAACCGCCTCGTTGGAAAGCCTGGAGCACCGCAGAGACGTTAGCTCTCTATGCGTGTTCTATCGCCTGTATAATGGGGAGTGCTCTGAAGAGCTTTTTGACCTCATTCCACCCTCTTTTTTCTACAACCGCACCGCGCGCCACCGTAAGGAATTTCACCCTCACCATCTGGGTGTCTGGTGCACTTCGACCGTCCGCTGCGCCAGATCCTTCTTTCCACGCACGTGCAAACTGTGGAACCAACTCCCATCGGCGGTGTTCCCACTAGATTATAACATGGGGTTATTCAAGGGGCGGACCAACAAATTCCTAAAAGGCCGGCAACGCATCGGCGGGTCCTCTGGTGCTGCAAATGTTCATGGGCGGCGGTAATCACTTAACATCAGGTGACCCGCCTGCTCGCTTGCTCGCTATATCTATTAAAAAAAAAAAAAAAAAAAAAAAAGTGTCTTCCAATAAGGTATCTTAACTATAAACTAAGCTAAGTCAATGGACAGATTCTTAGGTATAAGTACGTTTATAAGTTTAGGTTAATATAATATTGCTTATTAGCCTCTTTCATAGGCTAGATTGTAATGGTAGTAAAGTACTGGTGACAGTGCTTTACGAAAAAAAAAAAAAAAAAAAAATCTCGTGGTATGTTTTTTTTTTATTCACATACAAGTTAGCCCTTGACTGCAATCTCACCAGTTGGTAAGTTATGATGCAGTCTAAGATGATAGCGGGCTAACCTGGAAGGGGTATGGCAGTTTTTAGTAAACCCATACCCATACCCTTTGGTTTCTACACGGCCGGAACGCTAAATCGCTTGGCGGCACGGCTTTGCCGGTAGGGTGGTAACTAGCCACGGCCGAAGCCTCCCACCAGAAAATCTCTCATCTAATGTACTCGTTATCTACATTACACGCAGCATCAGCGAGTATTTAACTAATCAGTACCCTTATTATAAATGCGAAAGTGTGTTTGTTTGTTGGTTTGTCCTTCAATTACGTCGCAACGGTGCAATGGATTGACGTGATTTTATGCATGGGTATAGATAAAAACCTGGAGAGTGACATAGGCTTTTCATCCCAGAAAGTATAAGAGTTCCCACAGATTTTTTTAAAAACTTAATTCCACGCGGACGAAGTCGCGGGCATCAGCTAGTAGATAAGATAATTTCAAAATCACAAACAAGGTCATTAATTTTATTGATTTCAGTAGATGAAAACTTTTAATGTTATGAGATATTGCCTATGTTACACACAAACGGAAATCAAGGTGACCCAATTTGGTTTAAAGATAAAAACAGAATATTTCGATTTGTTAATAAAATGAACATACCCATTTTATATGATAACTTTTTCACAATATTCACGAAAGGTCCCGAAAAAACTTTGTTCCCGGGGTAAATAGACCTGCGAGCTCCCTGTACGGGGGTTGATCGTGTACTGAATGGAAGGCACGTCTAGGGGTGGTTTACTGATTTTAATGTTTACGCTTCTCATTTGAAGAAGATCACGACCCCGTTTTGACCTGTACACGAGTACAATTGAAAACTATTTAATTAAAAGAAGAAAAACCGGCCAAGTGTGAGTCAGCCTCGCGCACCGAGGGTTCCGTAGTACAGTCGCATTTTTTTTTATCATTTTGCACGATAAATTAAACACTATGATTCATAAAAATAAATAAAAATCTATTTTAAAATCCACAGGTGAAGCCCTTTCATATGATACCCCACTTGATATAGTTCTCTTACTTTGATAATTGAAAATACTAATTATTAGTTCATGACCACAATTTTTTTTATATTTGTATGTAACCACAAATTCACGGTTTTCAGATTTTTCCCCTAATGTCAGCTATAAGACCTACCTACCTGCCAAATTTTTCGATTCTAGGTCAACGAGAAGTACCCTGTAGGTTTTTTTGACAGACAGACAGAAAGACAGACAGACAACAAAGTGATCCTATAAGGGTTCCGTTTTTCCTTTTGAGGTACGGAACCCTAAAAATGAGTAGATATCGCACGACTAGGCTCTTTACTAAGTCCTACTATAGCGCTTATTTTTGGACTTATCGAGCTTTTGGCTTCTCATTTTAAAGCTAATTAGGTAGGTACAAGCTTTTTATTACTAAGATGCTTTATAAGTGAATATTTTATAAGGTCTCCTTAATCAAGGCATTGTTCGCAAAAATTTTCACTCTTTATAAAATAAATATTGTTTTTCGGTTGATTGATATCATAAATTATTGTAAAATTGTAGGTAAGTAGGTACCTACCTAGTATATTTAGATTTATGAACTCAGAATTTTCTCTTCTATGATTTGTCTTTGTTATCTTTTTTTTGCCATAATTTCGAGTGGCGATATGATATCAAAAAAAATATTCAGAGATTGTTCATCAGTTTGTTTTTGTTCATGTAAAATGTAGCTTATTGTTACAACCCGGGCCATAATAATGAATCAATTGACATCTCATCCATCAACATCGACTCTGTAGTTGATGCACTACAGTGCAACATATAGGTATACATAGACATATATACATAGTTTTGCCGTAGTCGGGTAAAAAAATCTCCGAACTGGAAATAGATTACAGAATGATCAGATTTATCGTACCGAAAGGCGTTTATTTCTTCGCTATTAAAAATACTGTTTATTACAATGTGGCTACCGATCCTTCGACCTTCGTTTATTGTCATAAAGTCCGGAAGATTGACCATTGTCATGTCCGGAATATAATTCTTACGGAATTGCCACCAATTCCTTATGTATTACCAGCGGGTGCCCGCGACTTCGTACGCGTGGAATTAGGTTTTAAAAATCCCGTGGGAACTCTTTGATTTTCCGGGATAAAAAGTAGCCAATGTCACTCTCCAGGTTGTTTTTCGGTTCTATCGTCGTTCGTCGTTCCATTTCGTATCTATACCCATGCAAAAAATCACGTCAATCCGTTGCACATGTTTTTCCATAAAAATTTTGGTCAAAAATACTGATTTACTTCATATTTGTGAAATCTGGGAAACTTCAGAAAATTATCTTTCAGGAGCAAATATGAAGTACTTAAATGAGTATTTTTGACCAAAGTTTTTATGGAAAAACATGTAGATGCATAAGTGTTATGGCCGCAAAACTCATTACCATAAGCTTTCGATGTTTGATAAGTCTACTATTTTCGAAAAACTAACTAAAATTTGAATTTTCGCGGTGGGATCTATCAAACCACCTGTTACATAGATATATACTAGAATCGATATCTGTACGAATAACATGAGAAACGATTTCATCAGCTATGTTTGTTTTTAATCGTAATAGACGTTGATGCTTTCTTTGGTATTTGTAGGTACTATTTTAAGTCCTTTATTTGGTCTGGTGGGAGGCTACGACGGTGGCTAGTTACCACCGTACGCCGAGCGACTAAGCGTTCCGGTACGATGCCGCGTAGAATCAATCCGATACCGATGGGGTACGGGTTTTATGTACTTAGTTCACGCGGAGTGGCGGGCATAAGCTATTTTATTAAAAGACAGTTGTCAATGTTTAATTAAGATTAATCAAATAAAATACGGCAGAGAAACCAATGTTTTTAGTGTCGCATGCTATTTACTTGGGTCTATTTGTTCAAAGAGGCTAAAGCAGTTAATTAAAGTCCCGCGTGATGTTGGACCTTTGCTGACCTCATTGACCTGTATTTTAAATGACATGGATTTGCTCATTACAACATTGTTTTGTTGGCAATTTCAATATAGGTATTATAGGTACCGATACTAGTTGATTCGCCCACTTTACTCAAGTGAAATTTGATAAGCCTGTATTTACATAATAATACCGGTCAAAGTACAGCTTACTGTAGCAACACAGCTTTAAGAATAGCAACACTAATGTAATGTAATGTGTGTGTATTTTTTTATTTTTTTAATCGCTGGGAAATACGCACAGCGCACCGGACCGCAGCGCACCACACCACAGCGCAGTGCAGCGCATCACACCGCAGCGCAGGGCACCACACCGCAGCGCAGCGCATCGTGTGTGTGTCTTATAGTAGTGATACGGACGGGATTTATCTCCACTTAACATTCGGAAAATAGCAACGAAAACAAACAACAATCTTAAAGCCAGCAAAATAAAAAAAAATCTTATGACAATTTGTTATCATGATTTTAATGATTTTAAATGATTACCTTCTATTAAAAAAATCGCTTGGCGGTGCGTTTTTTGAACCCATATTATTCGTGTTTTAGTAACCTTTACTATGCAACTGTTTTATAAACTACTATTACAACATTCCGAGTGATTATCACCAAAAACCTTTATTGCTATTATTTTTTTTTTGCGAAAAATTCAAATATTTTCAATTTTACTATTTTGAATTGTGGTTTTTTTTTTACTTTTTGGTACCTACGTTTTTTGGTAGGGCAGTTATGTCTTTAATTTTCTTCATTACCACCTGTACAGTACGCGGCCGAAAGTATTGTACATCGGCCTTTAGAATGACATTTCGGCTTTGTAGAGCGTTGTCTCTGTCACTCATAACTATATGATGTGTTGTCGGTCTCAACGACAGAGACAACGCTCTACAAATCTGCTATCTCCTTCTAAAGGTTGATGTACATTACTTGCTGCCGCGTACTGTAATATTAGTGTGAATAAAAAAACTGTAAGTAAGTCTTTACGGATTGAATAACATTCGATACACCTCTTATCGGTTTATCAGCGGACTAATAAGCAGAAAGGCATGTATAGAGATGACACACACCTGACGATCACCTTTTGAGCATTAATTTCCGACATACATTTTTGCAAATAAAGCCCTAAATAGACTGAACGTGCGACACTTGCAAAATGACGGCTAAAACCACCAGCCACGCTATAGCATGACCTTACATGGCATGTATGAAGAGTTTAATAAAGAGCCTCATCATTTTCAACCGATAGATGTCCACTGCTGGACATGTAAAGACTTCCACACGCCACAATATGGGGGGGGGGGGGGGGCAAGTTCAGTTTAGAAAAAAATTACATTTGAAACCTTAATATCAATTTTAAAGACCTATCCATGCCACACACGTAAGTATGGGTTTAATAAAAAAAAATTGAGTTTCAGTTCGAAGTAGGTAGGTATGGGAAACCCCCAAAATTCATTGTTTTTTTTCTATTTTTGTGTGAAAATCTTATGCGGTTCACAGAATATATCTACTTACCAAGTTTCAACAGTAGCTCTTATAGTTTCGGAAAAAAGTGGCTTCACATACGGACGGACAGACAGACATGACGAAATCTATAAGGGTTCCGTTTTTTGCCATTTGGCTACGGAACCCTAAAAAGTGCCATTCTACAACTTAGCACGGAGCAGTGCACAACACATCCTTCGTGCGCTCCGCAGTACTATGGATGTTTTCAAACAATAATTCTTTATATTTTCAACTTTTCACATTTCCGTCCGTTCTGTCACACGTGTTTCAGGCTTTATCAATAAAATGGCGCCAATACCTACCTACTTACTGTATACTTTGTTATAATATTTGACTCAGTAGCTATTAGTGTTTTATCACCTGACGGAATGATTTCTTTGCTCTGATGAGTCAGTAAACTGTTACAAAATCGATATAACGGATTATGATAATAATTAATCGATCCATATCCGTGGCGCGTGCTAAAGATAAAGTATAGAGGTACATACACAAGTATATAGAGGGCTTCATAACAAAAGGGCACAAAGACCAAAGTACAGGTTCACAGCGTGAATATAGCGTGAAATTTTACAAAATATAGGATTTTTTTAAATTTACACCCTGTGTGTAGTAGGTACCTACATATTATAATAATCCATACTAATATTATAAATGCGAAAGTGTGTCTGTCTGTCTGTCTGTCTACTAGCTTTTCACGGCCCAACCGTTCAACCGATTTTGATGAAATTTGGTACAGAGTTAGCTTATATCCCGGGGAAGGACATATGCTACTTTTCATCCCGGAAAATTTATGCGTTCCCACGGGATTTTTAAAAACCTAAATCCACGAGTACGAAGTCGCGGGCATCAGCTAGTATTTAAATAAATCTTTATTAGTAACTAGCTTATGCTCGCGACTTCGTCCGCGTGGACTACAAAATTTCAAACCCCTATTTCACCCCCTTAGGAGTTGAATTTTCAAAAATCCTTTCTTATCGGATGCCTACGTCATAATAGCTATCTGCATGCCAAATTTCAGCCAGATCCGTCCAGTAGTTTGAGCTGTGCGTTGATAGATCAGTCAGTCAGTCAGGCACCTTTTCCTTTTATATATATAGGTAGATATCTTTAGCCTCAACTAAAAAATAATAATACACCTATTGAAATTCTATGTAATCAACACCTTCCTGAAATCAAGATTCAAACTTTTCTTTTCATTTTATAGGTATTCCTTATAATTTCTAATGATTCAATTAATTAATGAATTAGTAATTCTCTATGGATATGATTAATCACTTTGGATTTTTTGTGGTTTTGTCATTAAAGTATAATATTATAAAATACATACATATATGGTTTTGGTCAAGCATACCTACACATTGCACTTAATTTCTATTTTCCTGTAGGATAAACTCATTCATTAGTAACCGTACAATTAAGTGATTAATAATAATACATAATATAGGTACTTAACTACATCTTGATTATTATAATAATTAAAATTTTAACCGACTTCCAAAAAGGAAGTGGTTCTCATAGAGGCTTCGACGTCACTGGCAGGCGCCAAATGTTATTTAGCTATTTTTCTATGATTTCACGTCACCACAGCAGAGTGAACTAGAGTGAGCAAACTCTCGGTTTGATCCTGAATCGACGATAATGTCATGACGTAAAATCCAAAAAAATAGGGCTACTTTATGGCAATTTTTTTTATCGCTGGGAAAAGCATTTACGCACCCCCCAGCCAGCTACCCAACTAGCCAGCCAATTGGAGGAAGGTATATGGGACTTGCCGGCCGAGAGCCGATCGGAATATCCACTAAAACATGGCTACAACCCAGCAACGCTCCTGCGCGCGTGTCGCCTGGTGACCCAACAGGCTACAACGCGATCTGGCGCACGTCGCCCGCGTCCCATCCTTCGCCTCGTCCACTGTGCCCTCTGCTAGTCAGAAGAGGTACACGCGGAGAAACCTCCCCTCTGCCAGATCTTTAGCCATAGCCAACAATATCCCCGAAGAGAGATTATTAGCCATGTTACCGGGGTACACCGGCCCGAATACTGCTCTTCCCCTCGGACGCATTCAAAAGGGACCAGCAGCACCCAGGCACACTGGGAGGTTACCTGGCTGGCACCCCAACTTTATGGCTACCTGCGTCAGGTGTCATGCGTCATGTTAGAAGTTCCCTAACTGTCGTGAACTATGACCATATCCATATTTGACATATCGTCGAATCATGGTCAAACCGAGAGTTCCCTCACACTAGTTCACTCTGGTAGAACTGTGTAGGTTTAGCGACCGTGTGTGTGACGTACTCGTATTCTAATTCATAGTCGACGTAAAAACCCTTTTGTCGATGCTTGCCGCGGCTGTGATGATTGTGGTAAAAGTCCCGCAAATTGCTAATGAGCGTGGACGCCTTTTTAGTGACGTCAGCACTAGACTTATTATATCCATAATACATACTAGCTTATGCTTGCGACTTCGTCCGCGTGGGCTACATAAATTTCAATCCCCTATTTTACTCTATACGGCAATCGGGTTATGAGGCAGGGGACGTCCTGCACACCCGCACGTCAACCTCAATAGAGCTCCTCTAGAGCCTCAATAGCTCAACCGGTAAAGGAGTGGACTGAAAACCGAAAGGTCGACGGTTCAAACCCCGCCCGTTGCACTATTGTCGTACCTACTCCTAGCACAAGCCTGACGCTTAAGTAGTTGGAGAGGAAAGGGGAATATTATTCATTTAACATAGCTAATATTCTTTTTAAAAATAAAAAAAAATAAAAAATAAAAACCACGTTATCCCGCACCGGGTTAGCACGGAGGATGTGCGGTGTGTCCCCTTCGTCCGGTAAGGTGATTTCTTTAGGTAAAATTAAACTTTTAAAAAATCTCACGGAGATGATTCACGATTAGCAATGTTTATATCGATAAGGCTTCTTCACACTTGCGGAAAAAATACGGAGCAGAGGTTCTTTTGAAAAGGGAAAATAAAAAAACCGACTTCCAAAACCACTACAAAGTAAAAAATAACTTTTGTTTCTACACGAAATTTTCTTGAATTTTTTATGGGACCACCACGGAAACATCCCTTGTTGATTAAAACAATTTTGCAAATCGGCCCAGAAACCTCGAAAAAATTGGTGTACAATTGTACATGCATAAGAAAAAAAACGGGCCGAATTGAGAACCACCTCGTTTTTGGAATTCGGTTAGTGAAAGTGTCAGAGACCTACGTCTATAGTTTTCCAGATTTCCAGTAAAATATTCAGTATTGAAGTTACACATGATCAACCCATCGCCGGATCACTAGATCAGGGGTCTCCTCTCTGAGAGAAGGGGCCGCACATGGCCATAGTCTACCACGCTGGCCATGTGCGGATTGGTAGACTTCACACACCTTTGAGAACATTATGGAGAACTCTCAGGCATGCAGGTTTCCTCACAATGGTTTCCTTCACCGTTAAAGCAAGTGATATTTTATTATTTAAAACGCACATAACTACGAAAAGTTAGGGGTGTGTGACCGGGATCGAACCCCCGACCTCTGATTAGAAGGCGGACGTCCTAATTACTATGCTATCACAGCTTTTTGAAGTTAAGTTAAAGAAATTAGGTACCTACCTACCTACATTTTTACGGATGTTTGCTACCTGTAAACCACAGATAGCCACATTATATTAGTTTCTAGAAGTGTAGTCTTAATAGAGTTTGACTTTGATTGATTCGTGTTCAAACGAGAACGTAGAACAAAAATTCGTTTAGAAAAACTACGATTGTATGTATCTCGCTACGAATAATCTCCTCTTAAATTCACTTCAATTCAGCAATCGTTACAATTATGACATTGCAATGAGATAACCGAAAGCGTTATAAAGAGGCTGTATAATTTTCATTGTATGACGTAAAAATGGAAAGAAAAATAGGCTCCATGTACCAGGATAAAAATATAAACATTGATGAATCATACATCACATTGGTATATATTACTTCACATAACCTTCTCATCTCAGTTGAGCCATTGACCGAATCAAGAGTGGTCAAAATGAAGGCTTGTTTATTAATCTGTGTCATAAACATAATCTTTTCGATCGACGCACGGTCGATTTCGAACGATGAGATCAGTACGATCGAACGCGATCTAAGTTTTGTTATGAATGAAAATCGCGTGAATCTGAGTGCTGCGAGTGTTTTGTTCGGATTAAGTTCAAATTATTTTAACACTAATTTGCACAGAACTAAAAAGCGTAGCGCACGTGGTGTGTTAACCGCTACTAACTGTGAACGTGGGAAATGTCCTAAGTGGATAGGACCAAGGAATATGATATGCATCCCTTGCCGACATAGGGGGTAAGATATTTTAGCTGTTAAATAACCAAAATGACTATGATCAACCATGTTGGTGTCCCAAGAATAACATTTTTGAGAATCCTTTTTTGGTAGTGGGTCTATGTAGAGAAAACTTTTAACTAACCAGCCCCCCGATGGTGTAAGAAAAACGTATACATCGTTATCGTAATCGTCAACAAACTCTGCCCTTTGATTGACTGTGAAGAAATGTAAAAAGCGAATCAACCAATCAAGCAGATTAAACTATAAAAGAACTATTTAACTCATAAGTTGCAGTTTTGCTAGTGGGAGATTTCTGAAAATCCTTTAATTAGGCAGTTGTCCCAGGAGGCGACAAAGAAACGACTAGCTATCGACTATATTCTCGGTCTAGAAACGTGCAATCGATATATTATTATGATTGCGTGGTAATAAAAGAGATGAATACCTATACCTACTAATAGTTGATAGCTAATTGTGCATACTGCCGGCGAAAACTCTATCTCAACTAACAAGCTCTATCTAAGAAAAAAACTTGCTTAATGACGCTCGCTTGGCGGTCAACAAAATTAAAAACTCACGCGCAGTTTATTCAGCGCAAGGTGCGCCCGATGCAAGTAAACTTGCACACTCGCTCAGAGCCCAGTGATAAAACTATCCCAAAAACATCACTCGCTTCTCATTGCTAGCCAACTCTTTCTAGTTTTTAGCTCAACTCATTTCTCCCTAATCGTCGGAGACCGGACAAGTGTCGAGAATACTTACATGAAAAATCTAAAGTTTCTAGATCAAGCTGTTTAAGCAGTACGTCAACAATAATGTCAATCAGTTTAACCACCTACCTATATTAAAAAACTGACTCACTGACATCAACGTACCAACTGCACAAACT
This sequence comes from Maniola hyperantus, assembly GCF_902806685.2. Classification (NCBI taxonomy): domain Eukaryota; kingdom Metazoa; phylum Arthropoda; class Insecta; order Lepidoptera; family Nymphalidae; genus Maniola; species Maniola hyperantus. The sequence goes on from NC_048550.1 coordinate 2,565,469, forward strand.
GGTGGATCTTAAAACTTAAGATTTGCATTTGGGAAATTGCAACGGGGTTTCCAAGAAATTTAAATCCATGAGGATGAAATCATGGGAAAAGTTAGGTGGCCGGCCTCGGATTCGCTGGGCTGAGGTCAGAGATTATAAATAATCTATGGCTGAGGTGGATATTGCGGAATCGGCAGGGATTAAACCTGCATTTTAATAACTATCGCGGCCTTGGATTGCGTTTAGGTTTCTCAATTTTTACATATTATTATATAAAATTAGTATCAAAAATTTATTTCGGAATTTCCTCAAAGTTAGGTTTATTTTTTATTTTTTGACCCAGCGGTATGAGCCACATAATTAATAGGTACTAGCTGATGCCCGCGACTTCGTCCGCGTGGATTTAGGTTTTTAAAAATCTCGTGGGAACTCTTTAATTTTCCGGGATAAAAAGTAGCCTATGTCACACTCCAGGTCTTTGTCATGCAAAAATCACGTTAATCCCTTGCATCGTTGCGACGTGATTGAAGGACAAACCAACAAATAAACACACTTTCGCATTTATAATAAGGGTACTGATGAGCTGTAAGTACGTTGATATTAGTATTATGTCAGTCAGTCAGTTTCTCTTTTCTACTGTATATGGAAAAGCAGTGTGAAAGGCTCTACTAAAGGATAATGTAAGCGCCGATGAATCATACACAACGTATAATTATTCGCGTAGCGGTCCTCACCTCAGTTGTGTCACAGTACCATCCGAGAACAGTCGAAATGAAGGCGATCTATCTAATCTGTGTTACGTGCCTAATCTGTTCGATCGATTCACGATCGATTTCGAACGATGACGTCAGCTCGATCGAAAGTGTTCCCAGTGAAAACAGTTCAAACTTAAGTGCGTCAAGTGAGTTAGGGATTCATTTTGTAAACGACTTGAGAGATTTGCGAAGGACTAAGCGGGAGATTTTTAGTACAAAAAATTGCGCTTCTGGATATTGTCGTAAGCGATTTGGAAATATAGTAGTGTGCCTCCTTTGTGACCGGTAAGTTTGTGTTATTTGTTACTTTTAGAGGCCTGGAACTACTGGAAAGTTTTCAACGGGTCTTTAATTCAAACACCATGAAAACTACTTTTGATCTCGGGAAACCACGGGATTTTTAGAAAACTTAAATAAGCACTGTAGCGGGAAGAAATTCTTTTTAACCGACTTCCAACAAGGAGGTGGTTCTCAATTCGGCCGGTTTTTTTAATGTATGTAGGTACATCGATTTTTTCGAGGTTTTTACAATATGTATATCTAGCTTTTGTTCGCGACTTTGTTTGCGTGATGATGTATCATGTAATTATCTCTCAGTGATAGAATTTTAGAAATCGGATGAGTAGTTTCAGAGATTAGCTCCTGCAAACTCACAAACTTTACCTCTTATTTATAGTTAATAACTAAGTGTACATTATTTTTTCCGCATTCTGTTTTCAATCAGTTTAATGTATCAAGAGGTACTTAATAATTATTATGACTAGTAAAATAAGTAAAAAAAATAGCCAAAAATCTCAAAATTTATTTCGCGATTTCGTTCGCCTATAATTTGTAGCATTCGGGGATAATGTAGCTACATATCAGTAAAAGTGAATTTTATAATTTCTAAATTTCCTCTGGTCTGGTGGGAGGCTTCGGCCGTGTCTAGTTGCCACCCTATCTTAAAAGAATCGTTGAAAATTTATTTTGCTAGCACAAACAGCTGTTCGTAATAATAATAAATTAATCAAAGCGGAAAATAAAATCATTAATTAAGCAAACAATATAGAAAAATCAAACATTTAGTTAGGTAGGTATGTTAGTAGATATAATTATCTATATTTTAGTGACTAATAAGTAGGTACCTATTTAATGATATCATTGTCTGCTAAAATTAATTCCTATTGTGGATATTAACTTCTGAGATAAAATCAATGAGGTGTTTGGATAATCTTTATCTGTTATGATTGTTTATGAATCACTGATAGTAACTTATACAAAATTAATAGGTATATTAGATAATACAAATAGTTTGTTAAATATTCATACTTTCCAAGCGTATCTGATCATGTTTAGTAATATATTTTCCCATAAATATTATGATCATTGATGATGACATGTCATGATTATAATATGAAGCCATTTTCACGAGAAATGTTTTCGTAAGAAATAGTCAAATATGCTTTATTCAAGAATTCTTTTGCTATGGTTAGGATTTCTGCTTCTTAGGGATTAAGTAAATTAAGTGGGAAGTGCCCAAAAAGCTGGCTGCATAGCCTGACTGATCCTTTGCACAAAAAATGAGCCAGCCCTTCTATCACCAGATGAGGCAAAATTTCAAATCTAAAAGGCTTTTAGAAACTTGGAAATGTCAGAGATAATAATAAGCTTGGTAGAAGGGAAATAACATTTTAGTTTATTAACTTGCAACGATATTTAAATTGACATTACCATAAAAGTTGAATTCTCGGAGATGGCGGGTAAACTGGTCCAATTAACGGGTTGTTCCACTTTGATTCAAGGTGGTTAAGATAGTTTACTACTGGATTAGCTAAACTATATCGAGCTATATTTTGATCTTAGATCTTAAGGTAACTTCTAAGCTAGTTTAGCTAAACTATGTCGTGCTATATTACGACCTCACGTCTTATACTCGTAGTATAATTTTGGAGCTTACATAAAACTAAAATAACACGACATATGCTGTCCTTTACCATGGTGTGAGAAAACTGTCAATTCTTATAAGGCTGCATACTTATATTGGTGTAGCTTGCTCCTTGATGTGTTCCTTGAATATTTAAGGTGTTTATTAAGTTAAAGCTTCAAGTTTGAAGTGAAGTTTTGAAACTATGTACCATATTGGGTATTTGTCGACAGCTGATCTCTTCTAACCTCTTGCGTTTTGAATCTTCTGTCTTACTCAACAGCAAAAACGGATTTTATACGCTATTTTTGCAATATTATATAAACACAACATATCCTGTGGTATAACATTTTTGATTTCATGACTGTATTTTAAAAATTAAAAATCAATGTATGTTGTTTTGTTTTATAGGTAATCAAGAACTAAGCTGGTTTAATAAAAAAAACTTTTTGGTGAGTCGGCAACAATGGATATAAAAAAATTGCACGGTTCTTTTTAACTTCTTCAAACATTAAGTTTAGTATTTTTTAACTTCTTACTAATTAAATTTCTTCTAACTTTCATAAATTAGGGTCAAATAATTATAACCTAAGCTGTATATATCTATCGCTTTGCACAATCCGTTTATACTCGACTTAACATCTTGCAGTTTGACTTGCATGTATTTACTAACATTATAATTAGGTATACCTACTTTAGAGAGAAGACATACGTATATTTGCACTTTCATTTAGCTGTTAGGTTGGGTCATTTAGTTGTTGGGTCTTGGGTTTATTGAAAGCCTCATATTCTGAGATGACGACGCGACAGCGACAACAAATTTAATGTCAATTGCCTCATTCGGAAAGAAGGCATTATACCTACTCATCGATAAAATATAACTTTTAGTATGGAGCCAAGGCCCAGGGGTCTACCCGCGGATGAGGGAATACGGTATTTGACAACTAGTCAAATCAGTAACTTTTTACCAAACGTCAAAACGCGCGCTTAGTATGCGAAATTCTATGAAATACTGGAATGTGACATCATATCATAATGACGTACTTTTTTAGTTTAGTTGATAATTTAAAATGGTTATTGCACTTAAAACTAACAAAAGACGATTTTCGGACGAAGATCCTCTATTTAATAATCAGTAAGAAATAATTTATTTTTGATATAGTCAAATACCCAATTACCGTTATCTGTGGACTAACCCTAAAATAAATCCAGCTAATTTCTCATTCACAAATTCCATACAAAAATGATAATATCACTCAAGAAAGTGTATGGACCAGAATATTGTCATTTTTAATGTATTTTCATAATAGGTTTAAAACTGTTTATTTTAAAATTATTAAAAAAAATAGTTTTGAGTCCCTCACATTAATCGGTATGTTACGCGGTAGATACCTAGTACAGTTTGCAAAACTCAGTTTTTTCTAGCGTTCTGGTTACACCCTGTATGTGAAACGTCCGTGTTTGTGTACAGAATTTGTAACAAAATTCAACTTTACCGGTAGATTTGGAAAAAATTGGCTTTGATAGACGAACAGACAAACACAAGTGATCCGTTCGTTTTTCATTCGGACATAGGGAATCCTAAAAAATCTAGACGACGTTACATCAAAAATATTCCATTAAGTTTTAAATTTTCTTAGTGAAACTGTTCTCACGAACAGATGTGGTGACGGCAGGTAATCAATGTAAGGTTATACCTACGTAGAAGTAGCATATCAATTCAAGGTCGGTCGTGATTCGTGATTCGTGTGTATCAGAAGTTAGCTGTTAGTCATCGGTGAGATTAAATGAACTTGGGTGCACTAAAATTTGTATAAGGATGAGTAAAACATACAACGGGATATTTTACAGTGATTTATTAACTGTAGATAATTAATTACCTACGTTAAAGAGGGCGCAGTTCGGTACTTTCTTCATACAAACGTAGGAGGGTAATTACTACATTATTTGATATTGTACGCCCAAAACTAAGTATTAAATGGGGTTTTCTTGCCATATCTAGGTATATTGATATATAAAACATTGAAAAATATTTATTTTAAAGTTACGAGCCTCGAAATATTCCTATTTTAACACTAAATTTATGACAACTTTGGGCTTAAATAAATTAGATTAGAAGTGTGAAAATTCTAAAACAATTTAACATTAGACATAGTTTTTATTTATTAGTTGAAATATCTTTCCTTTGCAAACATACATTTAGTATTTTATTCTCAAAATCACTTTTCCTAAACCATTTTCGCGCGCTTAACTTCGGTGAAAATCATCGTGCCTCATACAATGGCAGGTGAAAAGCAAACAGGTTACCCACGTGCGCCGCCAATTTCCGCCGGTGGAACGTACTGCGTCACCTTAAGTTGGAAATTTTTGACGACCTGGTTTTTGGCAACCCCCTGCGAGACACCCAAAAGTTTAATAAATTATTAACACTTAATAAATTATTAACGTCTGGCAGGGGTCCCCACGAGATTGAGTGTGTACTGTGTGGTAATGCATGACGTGATTTCTAATACTACTCCGAAGAAAATATAAAAAATAGATTTTAAACTAAATAATTTTTACACCTTTATTAGATACCTGTTATCTCCCAAAGCCACCATGATCCAAACAAAAATCCGAACAAACGTTCCTTTCTGTGTGGGGGACAATGCGCAGAGAAACTTTCAGCTTTTATAAAATAAGGAAAGTCTGGCACGCGCTGGCTCTTTCTCTATGATAATATATTTTCATGTAAAGAATTATTATTGTACGAGTACCTAGTATGCATCATAGAGAAAGTTGAATGTTCCCCTTTCAAAGTCAGTAAAAAACAATCAGCATTTTACGAATTCGTGTCTGATAACTAATTGAAATATCAAACACAACATTCAATTATTATTGAGTCAATTCCAATCATAAAACATGATAAATAATATCACATCGTAAATCGATTGCGAGAATCGTGACTTTTCCGACTATTGTGGATTTTCTCGGTCAAAAATCTTGGAATTCTAGAAGGTACAGAAATGGTTTTGCTTATAAGCACTGATATTTTGTTTCAATACCTATGTCTTTGGATTGAATACCTACACCACATTTTTTCGATGTCTACACTAGCTTTTCTGTGACTTTGTCGGCGTGGACTTAGATTTAGTTGGCCACCACACGTCTGGTCACGTGCGGTTTTTTTTTGGCAGACTTCACACACATTTGAGAACATTTTGGAGAAGTGTCAGACATGCAGGTTTCCTAAAAAAATTTTACTTCGCCGTTAAGGCGATATGTGTCCCAAAAGCAGTGTTGAGACACATTTCAGATGAATCAAGTTTTGACTTCAAAAACTACAAATTTGTTTATTTATTTTTTAATATTATAAAAATTAAAGATGTTCTTTAGTGAATTACAAGGGCCAAAACACGATTGGCACCTAAGTAGTTTCATATATAAGTTGTCAAGTGAACAGTGTTTTTTTTATATAACAAGCATTTTAATAATAAATTGATTAAACCTAGGTACCTAAAGTAATTGCAAATGATTAAACGATTCTAGGTGCTTAATAATAATATGTATGCAATGCATGTTTGTATAACACTAGAGAACATACATTATTTTGCGCGCGTGTTATTCACGTTATACAATCGTCGCAAATTAAAATAATAATATGATATTTGTGTTTGTCTGGCAAAGCTGTTTGGTACACACAGTTGTTTAAATATTAAACGTAAAACCAGTATAAGTGTCTTGAATAAAGTAGACCGTCCAGTAAAATATTATAATGATCAGTACCCTTGTTATTATAAATGCGAAAGTGTGTTAGTTTGTTGGTTTGTTGGTTTGTCCTTGAATCACGTACTTAATCATATTGCAAGGTTTTTAGGGTTAGAAGTCGCGGGGACTTCGTCCGCGTGGATTTAGGTGTTTAAGAATCCCGTGGTAACTCTTTGATTTTCCGGGATAAATATAGCCTGTCTATCTCCGGGATGCAAGCTGTCCCTGTACATTTTGTCAAAATCGGTTACATGAATGGGTTTTTAAAAATCATGTGGCAACTCTTTGATTTTCCGAGACAAAAAGTAGCTCATGTCATTCCCCGGGATGCACGCTATCTCTGTACCAAACGTCAAAATCGGGTATTTGGATAGGCCGTGATAAGCTAGCAGACAGACAGAAAAACAGACAGGCACACTTTCGCATTTATCATCATCATCATCAGGATTAACCCATCGCCGCGCCGGCTCACTACAGAGCGCGGGGGGCTCCTCTCAGAGTGAGAAGGGTTTTGGCCATAGTCTACCACACCCGGCCATGTGCGGATTGGTAGACTTCACACACCTTTGAGAACATTATGGAGAGCTCTCAGGCATGCAGGTTTCCTCACGATGTTTTCCTTCACCGTTAAAGCAAGTGATGTTTAATTAATTAAAACGCACATAACTCCGAAAAGTAATTAGAGGTGCGTGCCCGGGATCGAACCCCCGACCTCCGATTAGAAGGCGGACGTCCTAACCACTAGGCTATCACAGCTTCGCATTTATAATATTAGAATATTCCACAGTATGTATTGTTACTTAATTCAATTAGTTGCATTGCAATACTTTTAGGAAGTTGCAAGATAATAATTTAAAACGTTTTGTACTATATTATTTATATTTGTATTCAATTTAAGCACGTCAGTAGGGACTTATCACAAATCAAACAGTTTTCTTCCGACCATACACAATCTTAATTTGAAATCATTATTCAAATATTTAAACTCTCGATATTAATATAGGAAAGATCAACAATTTTGATACTTGCGAAAACTTTTTGCGTAAAGGTTAGGTAGCTGTATGTCAAATAAATGATCAAGATTTTATTCTACGTTAGAGACTCTTGAAAAGGAGACCTTTACCCTAATAATGTTTGTATAATTTGAAGATTTTTCTCGGCCATTACCGCCGTGCGCCATTATAGCATTGTCATCAATCAAATGAGATTGTCATCTAAACCATCAAAAATCTCATTTCGACTAATGTCGGGTATAAAGCGTAAAAAATTATTTCCGACGCACCATTTTAACTTTGTGTGTCAAATTTCACGTCAAAAGTACGATTTTAGTCCTTATTTTAAAGGTAAACCGTACTTTTGACATGACAGTTGACCTATGGGTCAATAGACTGCAAAAGTATCAAAGCCAGTCATTGGTCAGATTTTTTATGTCAATAAAATTAAAATTGATAGTTACTTACCTACGTTCTTATATATCGACTTCAATATTCACTTTACTCAGTGGTAGATGCATCCGACTATTCGTAAGCACTTGTAAAAGTTTATACGAATAAAAAAGATTTTCATTTTCATTTTCATTTTCAATATATTTAAGCCATATCTTTAAAAAAAGGCGATCAAACAAGCAGGCGGTTTACACGATTTTCCCCAAAAGTTTATAGCTTTTGGGAAAAATCGTAAAAAACCGCCTGCTTGTTTGCTAGGTATATAATATATTTAGATTTAAATATATTTAGGTTTAAATGTCTTATATTCCCCTTCCCTCTCTAAAATAATCGCTTTAATAGTAAAGGGACACAGTAATAACTGAATTTATCTCTTTGTCCACAGATGTCCTAAAGGGCGATGCTGAAACAACGAGTACTTGTAAAATCTTGGAATCTTGGATTTCCATTTGATAACAGTATTTCATATTATCAGTACGAGAGAATTAATTGCATGGAGATGACAAAGCAACACGAAGTGCAGCATCATCTACAATATTGTACGAAGTGAAGACTATCATTTGCAGTATTGTGACCATATCTCGTATGAAGAACAGGACTTTCCTAAAGTGTTCTTGCCGATTTTCGTAAATTTTTTCGTAGTTTATTATTACTTTAGGATGAAATTAATACGCTTTTCAAAAAAGGGTAAAAAAAACCCATTTTATGCTGCACAAAGCTTCGTTATTGAGATTTCCAGAATTAACGGTCTTAGCAGTATTTAAAGATTTGGCGTTAAAATTAAAATATAAATTTTACAAATATAAACAAATCTTTTACGGCTAAACACACGTGATTAGACGAAGTATGCTCGACTAGTTTTGGATCCGTCTGGAGTCCTTTTTCAAAGGGCTTTCGCTCATGACACTAACTCAAACTTGTCGGCCACTGTCCGACTAATCACGTGAGTTTAGCCTTAAGAGATTTACATTAATTATAATGAATATAATTCTCGGTGGTTTGTACGCTAAAATAAATTTTCATTAAATATGAGATTATAATAATAATGTCCAAGATTTTTATTTCAATAAAAATCATGGACATTGAAATAATATTATCTTTGGGCAGGTTTGTACAGTAGGTATTCTACACACCTATTTTACGCACCTATACTCAATATTGTATTAAGGGTCTGTTTCACAATCGCTAGATAAACTCTATCTATCGGATAAATATGACACTTTGACAGATTTTCAATACAAAAACTGTCATAACGTCAAATTTATTCGTTAGATAAAGTTTATCTGGAGATTGTGAAACAGGCCCTTAAGCTTTAAATTTATTGGTCAAATAAACCAAATCTTAGCCGCTCAGTCAACGGTTCTTAATAATTTTTGACACAAGTTTGTGTAGTTAATGTTTATGAAAAGTTATTAATCTATAAGAAAAGTGTTTGCTCAATATTTGCAATATTATTTTGTATATTAGGTTCTAAGTAGATACGTGTCATGTCAAAATCAGGACTTTACCCAAAAATAACATTGTTTAGTAAGAACTACTTGCCTATGTAAATTCAGTCATAATGTGTTATTTCATATGGCTATTTAACGAACATCAATTACATTTTGTATTTAAGTGTATAGATGGGTATTCGATTATATTTTTTACTTTTGTAAACTAATGAAACTCTAACTTGTGACCAATTTGGAGTTTTGTTTTTTTATAGACTATTTTATCTGTGTTAATTGTATTAATAGAGATGTTAGATTATCTAGAATTATTTAATTATTCAAAGTAGGTAAATGAAACGCTTATTAATTATTATAAAAATATAATAAGGCTGCCTTTCCATTAAGAATAAACGAGAACGTGTAATGATTAATTTTCATGGCTTACCTTACCTTGAATTCTTAAATCTATTGAAAAGCTATGAAAATGAAGATATAGTAGTGGTCCTTTTGGTTTAAATTTGTCGCATTTTGTCGCTTCGAGTCTTTGTTATCCTTGATGGAAATGCAGCCTAATTGTCGCATAAGTTAAAGTAGCAGTTTGATGAAGTAATTTTATTATTGTGAGTGCTATTCGCACCTTTACGTCGGCTACACACGTTGGCCCCAACGCTGGCCCCAACACTTCGCCCAATGCGTTGAGACCAATGCTAATTGGCAGAGCTAATTTAATTTTCCGATCCACACGTTGGGCGAACAGCCTTGGGGCCAGCGTTGGGGCCAACGTGTGGAGCCGGCATTAGAATTTATAGAGACCTATGTATCTAAAAAAATAAAAAGCGGACAAATGCGAGTTTATCGCTCCTCGCGTGAGGAGGGTTCCGTACGATGAATATGTAAGTTTGCACGCACATCAAACCACCATTGAATGTATACCAAGTACTTAATAAGAACTTTTAAAGGATTTTCCATTAGTAAAGAACTACCTAATTTGTGTATTTTACAACGCTCTATGAAATCGTTTGATCTGGGGGCACGGCCTCCGCCAAGTCAAGCAAACAAAGGCATCTCTTTCTAAAGTTCGATATGTAGCTATCTCTTCTGCCTACCGTACGTAAATAAATAAATTATAAATTCTGTATTTTGAAACAAATCATAAAAACCAATAAAAACAAATAAATTTTGGCAATGCCATTATGTACAAACGATTAGCAAAAACGTGTAACTCACCTTGGCAAGATATTAGAATGATTGGTACCTATAGTGTTTCTTCCATAAATTATCGCTTATTAATTTATTGTGTAAGAATCCTTGCCATATTTTATAGACTGGTATTATGTAATAAATTAACTATATATTATTTATATGTAGATAACCTTTTATTAAATTTGTATATTATACAAAAAACATGTTTTATTTCTAACATTTTTTGTTATTTTTAGGAGCATTAGGTCCTTCAAACAACAATTCTTTTTTCATTTGCAAGAATGTTTTATATTTTAATGTAGATAACGGGTATATACCACGATTAATTTGATGTTTTTTTTTGTCGATATTTCAACCCAATTGCACGGGTCGTGGTCACGACGCGCGACGGGACTGCGGTGCTGCGAGAGATGAAGTTCGAGCTGTCAAGGTTACCCAAGGTTTACCCGTTAATATCTACATTAAAATATGTCTTTAAACCACAAAATAAGCTCGAAATCAAAAGAATATTTTATATATTATGTAGGTACCTACTAAGTACCTACCTACAAAGAGTTCTAAAATTATAAGGAAAGAATAAAAAATCAAATATTAAGAGTTGCTGCACTTTATTATTACAATAATTACATGTTATTTACTATTTATTGCATTGTTAATAATATCATATTGCGAAAATAAATACTTACAGGTAGGTAGGTATATCTACTTTACATTACTTTCAAACTAACTAAAAACTATAAATAAATAGAATTAGAATTTTATCATTATCACAATATAAACTTTTAATTTTTAGAGGATAGCTATTTATTTATAATTTGTCAATATCATTGTACCTACCTTTATGTGAACAATAAAAAATATATTAAAATACATAGGTATTATAGAAACTCACCTACTTACACAATAATCACTATATTTCGTCATTTCACGAAGAAACCAATATTGTAAGTGTTTTTTCTTTTTGGGTGGAAATAAATAAAAATAAATAAATAAATAAATGCCAAAAAAAGCCAAAATTTTTACTTGCAAGTCCAGGCAGCAAAAATAAGTAAAGAATTGCCAACTACAAATACTAATAAATAATAATTTAGGGGTTTTATAACTACGAGTATTTCTCAACTAAGTAGGTACCTACCTAATAAACATAAAAAAATATTTTCAGTTTGTGAGTCCAGAATTCCTGAATCAGAGTTTATGAAAGTAATGTCACCTTTATTCTTGTATTCAGATATTATAAAAACTATAGTAACAGGGCCTTTTTTTAAATGATTCAAAACAAAAAGTGGAAATAAATGTTTTTTATCTTACAAGTAATTTTTTTTAAAAATACGTATCGTATTAATTTTAATTAAACAACATAACTAATGCTACAATTGAAATTAAAATTACTAAATTATACAAAATAGGTAGGTAATCTTGATTAAAACGAATCTAAAAATTCATCGATTCCATTTAAGTATAGAGGCATAGTAGTTAGTAACCACGATGCTGGCAGAAATTCTTATTTTAGCAATATAAATAATAAATAAATAACTAAATAAAATTTATGATAGGTACTTAAAAAAATAAGAACACTTTATATCATACCTAAAATGAATTCAGTAAGTGCATGGTCATTACGATCATTTTTATTGTTACACTGTGATTCCACACGACACCAGAGAATCAAGTTCCAATTCCATAAGGACTGTAAGTCCAAGCGAGAGGTCTGATAAAACTAATTTACGAATCAGTTCGCACGTTCTTAATGACTCAAATAAAGTGACAAATGCTAGGTACTGCTGATGGCGCATCAAAAATGACGGATGACGTCAGCCGCAGCAGCAGCAGCCGAATATTCAGCGCATTGCTGTTTATGGGGCTTACATAAATCCAAAAAATACCTAGATTTGTATCATAATTTGCACTTGGTAAGTCCTGGGCCTATACAAGAGGCGTACGCTATAGCGTGAGGAATGAAGTTCTGTTCATAGTTGCCGGTGAACAGATGCGCCCAGGGCCCTTTAGCGAACACCGCCACGTCATCACCGCCATGGGTCTCCCGGGCTATCGGCACCATGGATGGGAAGGTGTAGTTCAAGTTATCTGAAAAAGAAAAAGTTGAAGTTACCAGTGACAAACAACTACACTATAACACATACACATGCAAGTAAAAAACAGACATAAAAGAACACAAAAAAACCATAAATTAAATGAAAAAGTACATATAAAATAATATATTTATTTATTATATTTATTTCCACAAAAAAACACAGTTTTACAATGTTTGCTTCTTCGTGCTCGTAAGCGTACCTATCCACCTAGCTGCTACGTGACAAACACACATTTTACGCAAAAACACTAAAAATTATGCATAAGTATAAACACATGTATAAACACACACACACACACGCGCGCACACACACACGCACACACACACACACGTACACACACACACACACACGCACACACACACACACAAACACATACACGTACACATGAATTATATCTACCAAACAAAAACGCTGGATGTTGAACGAAAAAATAGCCTGGTAAGTAACTATGTACTGTGTAGGTAATACGCAATCAGCCTGATTTTGACGATTGAAGCCAGTTGGTTTTAAAATGAGACTGTTGAATTTAGTAGTACCTACTGTCTATAATTTCGATAGATATAGTGGTCATCAACAAAGAAAAGTAAAACAGAAAAACTTACTCATATCATCTAACATGAGATTATGTCTCTTGAACTCCGAATGTGGCTTGTAGCCAGGTCCGTTGGCGTAGCTCAGAGTGCTGTACGGCAAATTGTCCGAAGCATTATACTGAAAAATAATCAAGTGAAACTATGACAGACTTACAGAGAATTACACTTGTAAAATTGTAACTTCATCATTGCAGAGAGGAATATGAATGAACTTAATAATGCTCGTAATAATCGTGTTAATCGAAGTCTTTCGAATAATTTTGATAAAACTTAGCTTACAGGGGTTTTCTAAATAGTACAACAACCTTCCAATGATACTAAAATATATACATGTATCAGTACCTTGCATTAAAAAAAAATTAAAGACTTTGGACTTGGATTCCGGGTTTTTTGGTAAAATTCAAGCGAAAACGACAAGTCCGAAGACACAAGAATAAAAAAAAATCTAATTCTTCTAATTAATGTAGTCCAATTAATCTGAAGAGACCTTAGAGACATTATTTTCATCAATATTTGTGTTTTCAAAGTATCATAACCGTTGGTCCAGTAAGTCCTCTCAGAATGAAAAGGGTTTTGACCATAGTAAAATACGCTGGGCAAGTGCAGATTAACAGACTTCACACACCTTTGAGAACATTATGGTGAACTTTCAGGCATGATGCCTCCTCACAATGATTCCTCACAATGTTTTTCTTCGTTAAAGCAAGGTATATTTAATAATATTAGCCATTCCTAATGCTGCTTCTACAGCTTTAGCGAGCTCCATGGTTTCATCTAAAGCTTTTCGAGCTTTTAAAGCAAGTGATATTTAATTGCTTAAGCCTTACCTTAACATTAGCCAGTCCTAATATATCCGATCCTCGCTTACTGTAGCCGCTGTAGCTCATAGTGTGACTGTGGTCTGACGTCACCACAATGAGCGTGTTATCAGGATCGACCATTCCTAATGCTGCTTCTACAGCTTTAGCGAGCTCCGCGGTCTCATCCAACGCTTTTTGAGCTTTCGTTTCGTGGTGAGCTGTATCGATTCTCCCACCTAAGATGTGATGAATAGAAATATGGAAATAGAAAAGTTTTTATTTAAATGCCCTTTATACTCTTTACAAAGTCACTTTGAATAGAATAAAGCTACTACCCGCCAACAATCTTACTAAAATGAAAACTTCTTTAGACACGTTGGGCGATTTTACAAATTTCAAGCTCCTATTTTACTCCTTTATTGAATTATCAATAATATTTTCTTAGCAGATGCCTACATTATATTAATAGCTATCTGCATGCCAAATTTCAGCCCGATCCGTCCAGTAGTCTAAGATGTGTGTTGATATATCAGTTAGTCAGTCAGGTTTGCCTTTATATATATTATAGATATATGTCACTTACCTTCAACAAATAGGAAATATCCGTTCTGATTTTGTGATAAAATCTCTATAGCTTTTTGGGTCATCTCACTGAGTGACGGATCATCAATATCAGCTTCAAGGTTGTAAGGCAAATGATCTAAAGCGAACAGTCCCAATACACTGCCATATTGATTCTTATCAAGTTTTAGAAGGTCTCTTCTATTTTCAATGTATTTTGGATAGACTCCTTGACTTTCTTTTTTTACGAGCCATTCTCTTATAAGATTTCTTCCGTCTTTCCTGTATCCGAAATTACCATTGGCGTCTTTGTCTTGTCGAGAGTAGAAGTTTTTTCTGCCACCTCCGAAAACTACCTGTAAAAATAAGTAAATGGCTTAAATTTTTTGATTTGAATAATATAAGCTTAGAGTTTATATATTTTAAGACAAGTTCAAAGTCGCTCAGCGTGCTATGGAGCGGGCTATGTTGGGTGTCTCTCTGATGGCCAAATCCGTAACGAGGAAATCGGTCAGAGAACCAAAGTGACTGATATAGCTCAACGAAGCCATCTGAAGAGGCAGTGGGCAGGCCACGTCTGCCGCAGAACCGATGGCCGCTGGGGCAGACGTGTTCTGGAGTGGAGACCACGTATCGGCAAGCGCAGCGTGGGACGACCAACCCGCTGGACTGACGACCTTAAAAAGGTAGCGGGAAGTGGGTGGATGTGGAAGGCAGAAGATCGCGTGTGGTGGCGCGCTCTTGGGAAGGCCTATGCCCAGCAGTGGACGATTGATAACAGTTAAGACAGCGTAGAGTTTAGAGTTATAGATTGACAAAGCAGAGTCGAACATTTAGATCCAGCCCCGGCTTCGCTCGAGTGGATTTTTCTAAAATTGGTTAGAGTGGAACTTCCATATCGGTTCACGATGCTGAGAACCAAAATAGGTAGCCCAAATCAGGGTTTATTCACTTTAGACCAAAAATCTATAATAGAGAGTGCTCTGAAGAATTGTTTGATCCACCCTCTTTTTTCTACAACCGCACCGCATGCCACCGCAAACAATTTCACCCTCACCACCTGGGTGTCAGGTTCCCTTCGACCGCCCGTTGTGCCAGATAATTTTTCCTACGCACATGCAAACTGTGGAATCAACTCAATTCGACGGTGTTCCCATTAGATTACAACATGGAGTTATTCAGGGGGCGGACCAACAGATTCCTGAAAGGCCGGCAACGCATTGGTGGTTCCTCTGGTACTGGTACTGGCGAGCAAACGAGCAGCCGGGTCACCACCCGGCTGCTCGTTTGCTCGCCATTTTATTTAAAAAAAATACACTTAATTTTATTAATCATGCAGGTATGAATACTTGCTACTACCACCTACACTACTTTTTTTTGGTGGTTAAAGTTTAACATCACCGTGTAACGTATCTTTAGCGCCTGATATGCAACTTACCCTAAATGAATAGGCAAGTCAACGGCACTGAATTGAAAGGCACGGCATGTTTAGCGCCTGATATGCAACTTACCCTAAATTAATAGGCAAGTCAACGGCACTGAATTGAAAGGCACGGCATGTTTAGCGCCTGATATGCAACTTACTCTAAATGAATAGGCAAGTCAACGGCACTGAATTGAAAGGCACGGCATGTTTAGCGCCTGATATGCAACTTACCCTAAATGAATGGGCAAGTCAACGGCACTGAATTGAAAGGCACGGCATGTTTAGCGCCTGATATGCAACTTACCCTAAATGAATAGGCAAGTCAACGGCACTGAATTGAAAGGCACGGCATGTATAATTACGTCAAGTCTGAAGCCTCTCCGCGTTGACGAGCTAATTTGCAATATCTTCACACTAAAGGCCGTAAATAATCATTTTCCCTAAGTAGCATCACATGCTAACTGCTATGTTGTGAACAGGGGTGTTACGGATATTGATATTCGCTTCCGCAAAACGTCATGACAAAGTGAATAGGTATATAATGAACCAAAAGCCCGCCGAAACAGGTCGAATCTGTATGATGCAACATGCAGGATGCGAAATGCATGTTGCATCATACAGATTCGACCTGTTTCGGCGGATTATAGCAAATTAAGCTTTTGGTTCTTTTGGACTTCCGCAAAGTAACGCCTGCTTATATACAAAATGAATAGGTACCTTCTAAGGCCTAGGCAATCGCCTCCAAACCTAAACCCCATCGTTCTTTTCCATCAGGCATGATTGTAGTCCAGCACAAGCTACCCTTTGCTTGGAATATCACAACAGAAAAGTCTGCATATTAAATGTATAGACCTCCTTCCTTCTTTTTCATTCAGGACAATTTTCGCGAACTTCTAGCTTCACCTTTTAAAAAACACAAGAAGTAGACCAGACAAGATTGCTTGGAGTGGGGGTGATCAGATTTAGTTCTGTGCTATCTAATTTGCAGATTCTTGGTCTACCGACACTTGCATTAAAAAAATTAACGGACTTTTAAAAGCTAATAGCTTCACTAGGGACAAGATTTTTTTAATCAAGCGATCACTTTGTAGGCCTCTAGATGCTTCCTTAAATGTATGACTCCAATAGCCTTCTGTCGTGTCACGATACAACACAACGCAGTTACCTACTTGTGTTTACGCTTTAAGCCGGGGATCTGAGTTCCGTAATTTTTAACCTTTGGTATTTTGTGCCGGACTATGATATCATCTGATAGTAATTGATGATACTATCTAGTATAAATTCGTAAAGAGTTGTCAACAAAAGTTCTGTCAGTCCTAAAGTCTGAAAAAGCTCATCATCTAATACCGGCGCTTGATAAATTGGCGCTAAAATGTAGGCCTTGACAAATGGCCTTGTCAACAAATTCAAAGTTGCTCAGTGAGCTATGTCGAGGGCTATGTTAGAACTTAGGAGTTTCTCTTAGAGGTAAGATCTAAAATGAGGAGATCTGCAGGAGAACCAAGGTCACTAGTATAATCCAAACCATAAGCAAGCTGAAGGGGCAATAAGCAGGCCATGCTTGTCGTAGGGTCGATTGCTGTTGGAGCTGAAAAGTTTTAGAGTGGAAGCTGTGAAGTGGGGCACCTTCCACACGATCGACCGACGCGAGGCTGGTGGGAAATGGCTCTACTAGGAAGCCTGAGGACCGGGTGACTATGCCTGCCCACTCGGCCCCGTATCAGCTGACTCACAATGTCCTTGCAGCGGAGGCCTTGTCGTGCTTCCCACTTCCTATCGGCTGAATGAGAGTAGGCTGCCACCAGGGAAGCGTGACTGGCTTACGTTGTTACCTGAAGTTACATCTGTGATACTTACGTCAATGTGACTGCCCACACGGCGCCGTACGAGCTGACTCGCAATGTCCTCGCAGCGGAGGCCTTGTCGCGGCAGGTCCGCGTCCGCTTCCCACTTTCTATCCGCTGAATGAGCGTAGGCCGCCGCCGGGGACGCGTGAGTGACTCGCGTGGTTGTCACTATACCTGGAATAGGATGCAAATCAATACACCTACTTAATTCAATTTGCGTATCAAATTCTTGGAATTAATTAGGAAGCACATCTAATTTACATGATTTTATTTTGTAAGTATAGTCGAAAAGGGAAGATGCCCCGCAAACCAGCACGTCACCTGCGCTCGGCCGCACCGGGTTACCCCGGGGGCTAAGCGGGTGTGCGAGGCGTTCCCTCCCCGATTGCTATCTCTACCTGTCGCGGACTATACCTAATACAACAAAAACTGTATCGATTGACGTCATTATCAAATTTCTTTGTACGGTCTGTTTTTATATTTCTACTAGCTTATAGCTGATGCCCGCGACTTCGTGACGTATGTACACTGTACACGTACCTATGTCTATTTAGTTTGAGCAGGCGCAATGTCCAATATTAATATAGTATGGGATATTTATTGCGCCTGCTATATAATAAACATCCCAGCCCTCTGTACCCAGTCCATCAGGTCAGTGAGGGCGTTGTCACTATTCCTTTGGCCCTCGCAGTCTCCTCTCTTCACCGCACACCGCTAAGGCCGAGCGTGCTACTGTTTGCTTTGACTTCAGAGAAGTGTCTTACCAGTAGACTTCCCAGCTCTTTGCGCCCAGTCCATTAAGCCAGTAACAGCATTGTCACTGTCCCTTTGACCCTCGCAGTCTCCTCTCTTCACTGCACCACTAAGGCCCAGGGTGCCACTGTTTGCTTTGACTCCGGAGAAGTAAGCAGTGCCGCTACACGCTGAGTCAGCTACATTGTGATCTACGCAATACGTCTGAAAAATACAAAATCAAAAATGTTACAAAGCACAAGTAGTCGTTTCGGTTTCGATCTCTCTCCGGTCGTGTCGGATTTCCGTCCCATCGGGCTATGAGAATAAGGAAATAGAGAGTGCACCTTTGTTTGCGCATACACTTGGGCACTGAGTCTAGAAACTTGACACTTTGTATGTAAGTTTTTGCCCACTTAGAAAGATTTTCTAGAAATTCCACCCGAGGGAATTGCAGTGGATTATCTAGTTATTTCTTCAATAATCATCATCATCATCCCATCGTCAGCTGACTACTGAGTACGGGTTTCCTTTCAGAAAGAGAAGAATTTGGCTCTAGTCCACCATGCTGGCCAAGTGCTGGTTGGCAGAGTGCTATTGTATAAGCCCTGCATGCCTGAGAGTGCTTCAGTTCTCAAAGGTGTGTGAAGTCAGCCAATCCGCATTTGACCAGCGTGGCAGATTATGACCTATACCATTCTCACTCTGAGAGGAGACCCGTGCTCAGTAGTGAGTAATGGGTTGATCATGATTCATGATGAATAATAAAAATAGATGTAACACTTGAAAAACATTACCTTTGCCAACCCAGTAAAAGGGAACGTCTCAAAGCTTAGCTTCAGTTCTTCTCCAGTTTGACCATACTTCCTGCCGAGATACACCCTGGTGGCGGCCAAGGTAGGTATGCTCATACCATCTCCGAGGAACAGGATCACGTTCTTCGCGACTTTCGTGTTGAGTGGGTCATCGAGCTAAAAAAGACAGAAAAGAAAAAAGTTTCAAAAATAAATTAAAAGAAAAAAACTTTTTTGTAAAGTAAAAGCTCCATAGATGAAAAGCCCTTTTTAGTTTTTATGGTTTCACTTTCCAGTTTCAATTACATTAAAGTGGTATTAAAAGTTTAAGTGTTTATTACCTTTGCCCGGAGCGTCCACTGCGCCTGGATCTTCCAGTGCTCTTTGTTCTTCTCATCGAATAAAGATCTTGAAGATAGCAAATCTGAAACGCAGTTATTTTAATAATAATACTAAATACCTTGATATACATCTAACTAGTATCTATTGTAATATTTTCATTTAAAAAAAAAAAAAAACTAGTACCCACATATACCTACATAAAACAAGATGATGATGATGATGAGACTACGATAAAGAGAGGTTCTAGGTTCTACCTGCAAAATCTCCTTGACCATGCCATTATTTTGTGGCCAAGCATTTTTAGGGTTCCGTACCTCAAAAGGAAAAACGGAACCCTTATAGGATCACTTTGTTGTCTGTCTGTCTGTCTGTCTGTCTGTCGGTCTGTCTGTCTGTCTGTCTGTCAAGAAACCTACAGGGTACTTCCCGTTGACCTAGAATCATGAAATTTGGCAGGTAGGTAGATCTTATAGCTGACATTTGTGGAAAAATCTGAAAACCGTGAATTTTGGGTTAGATCACACAAAAAAAAAATTGTGGTCATGAACTAATAATTAGTATTTTTAACTTTCGAAGTGAGTGACTATATCAAGTGGGGTATCATATGAAAGGTCTTCACCTGTACATTCTAAAACAGATTTTTATTTATTTTTATGCATCATAGTTTTTGAATTATCGTGCAAAATGTCGAAAAAATACGACTGTAGTACGGAACCCTCATTGCGCGAGCCTAACTCGCACTTGGCCGGTTTTTTATTATTAATGTGTCTATTTTAATTGTTTTTCATTATAGCTCGTTGACCGCAAGCCTTAATACCAATTTTCATTATTAGATATGACTTGAAAAGTGACGGACGGAAGTTGTTGTGTATTGGCGCCTGCCGTCAACGCCCCTCAACAGCATCTCAGCGTCGACGGCGGTCACCAGGGCGTCGACGGCAGTCACCAGGGCGTCAACAGCAGTCACCAGGGCATCGACGGCAGTCACCAGGGCGTCGACGGCAGTACCCAGGGCGTCGACGGTAACCACCGGCACGAGACGTCAACCACTAGGGTGTTAGCTCCACTCCATACTGCCGATGTGCGTTGCTCCTTGGGCAAAATTCTCCGGAAGGACTTGTTCAGTATAGAACCTTCGGTCGTGGAAGATTAGAACAACTGGTTTCGGTATTTTTTATGACACCTAAATCAAATTGCATCGTACTAGTTTTACTCAAGCGAAACAAAGATTGAGAAAAAACGCAAGTACAGTGATGTTTAAAAAATATCTTTAAAAAAAAATTAGGAGTTGACGTTTCTTTGATGACCTTTGGGGTAAACCAATTCAATTGTCCTATGGAATAGATCAGATCAAAAAAGAGGAGATACGTAAGAGCACCAGAATAACTAACTGACATGGCTCGGCGGGTTGCAAAGCTGAAGTGGCAATAGGCAGGGCACATCACCTAGTTCAAAAACTGATGGATGTTACGGACCCAAGGTGCTGGAATGGGTTGAATTTTCAAAAACCCTTTCTTAGCGGATGCCTACGTCATAAATAGCTATATCTGCATGCCAAATTTCAGCCCGATCCGTCCAGTCGTTTGAGCTGTGCGTGGATAGATCAGTCAGTCAGTCAGTCACCTTTTCAGCTTTTATATATTATATTGAAAACAATAAACACGCTACTATCTGTGTAATAACTGTTCTATTCGCATGTTTTTGTGCATTGTGTAAAACGTTTAAACTCACGATCGACCCACAAAGAGGGTCAAGTACACTTTCCGTATAATAAATATAACCGCACGAGAATATAATGGACTAAGAGCCAGCACGCGCTAGACCTTCGTTATTTTATAAAAGCTAAAAATTTCTCTGCATATTGCCCCCAGCACAGAGAGGAACGATCAGCGACTATGAATGGACTATGTTTGGATTGTGGTGGCTTTGGGAGATAACAGGTAATAAAGATGTAAAAATCAAAGTATAAAGTCTAATTTATTTGTATTTTCTTCGGAATACCTACTATTTGAAATCACGTCATGCATTGCCAGATACTTAGTGTCGTGGCAGCCCCCTGCTAGATACCCTTAAGTTTAATAAATTGTTAAAGCTGATCGTTTCACCCTGTGTTGGGGATAATACGCAGATAAACTTTCAGCTTTTATAAAATAACGAAGATCTGGCACGCGCTGGCTCTCTGTCCATAACTGGTTCATAATTTGTAATAGTTATGTTTTTCAATTAATAGTTCAGCCTTGTCCTATGTACGCGTTCAAAGTACGCCTAGACATAATTTATATTGTTACATTTTGGTTCATCCATACTACCTATCAATGTAAGCTGTGATAGTCTAGTGGTTAGGACGTCCGCCTTCTAATCGGAGGTCGGGGGTTCGATCCCGGGCACGCACCTGTAATTTTTGGGAGTTATGTGCGTTTTAAGTAATTAAATGTCACTTGCTTTAACGGTGAAGGAAAACATCGTGAGGAAACCTGCATGCCTGAGAGATTTCCATAATGTTTTCAAAGGTGTGTGAAGTCTACCAATCCGCATATGGCCAGCGTGGTAGACTATGGCTAAAACCCTTCTCACTCTGAGAAGAGACCCATGCTCTGGAGTGAGCCGGCTATGGGTTGATCATGATGATGATGATGATTAATTAATACAGGTTGTATGCGAAACCCCTATTTTGGGAAAAAACAAAAATGGCGGACTACTAGGTTAGACCAGGCTCTATACTATGAATAAATATTCAAATCCCTTTGGTACAAAGATATAAAATGATGTGACCTCACGTCTTGACGCATTGTGACGTCATTATTCTCTTTCCGTACAGCGTGACGTTGATAATAATTAATTATGTTAAAAATAAATAAAATTCATGATTTTTTTTAAATTATTCTCTTTAATAATGAATTCTAGCACCATAATCTACCACTAATTATAAGGAGATTCATTTATTTGTAGTGATAACTTGCATGCTGGAAACGCACATAGGCTACTTTTGTTTTTAGAAAATCAAATCGTTCCCATGGGATTTTTTTTAAACATAAACCCACGCGACGAAGTAGCGGGCATCAACTAGTTTCAAAAATAAATAACGACTGTTATGAGATACGTACGTAGTACATTTATTTGATTGGAACAATTACATAACATGCATACAAAAATATTCCCAACACATTAGTTGATATTATCGAAATGTTTACAAAACGGTATTTTTTATTTTTACCTTCATGTTTATTACCTTTATCTTAAATACTGATCTAATTTAGCTAAATCGTTGTAACTGTCAGTTGCATTAGATTATAGTCTCGACATTTGATAAACTGATAAATAAAATTATGTTTGCTACTGTTAATATTATGCACTTGTCCCACCGCGCGCCGCCGTGTGTGGCCGGCTTTATGATTGATTCAAAACGTCGAATTTTGCAGGATAAATCAAAACTATAATAGTTTTAAATAGCATAAAAATAAATAAAAATCTGTTTTAGAATGTACAAGTAAAGTCCTTTTATATGATACTAGCTTATGCTCGCGACTTCGTCCGCGTGGACTACACAAATTTCAAACCCCTATTTCACACCCTTAGCGGTTGAATTTTCATAAATCCTTTCTTAGCGGATGCCTACGTCATAATAGCTATATGCATGCCAAATTTCAGCACAATCCGTCCAGTAGTTTGAGCTGTGCGTTGATAGATCAGTCAGTCAGTCAGGCAGTCACCTTTTCTTTTTATATATTTATAGACTAATCTAACTTTGAAAATTGAAAATACTAATATTCATACTTCACTTGTGCTATAACATTTACCTTCCTATCTTTCATGATTCTAGGTCAACGGGAAGTACTATATTATAGGTTTTCTTGACAGACACGACGGACAGACGGACAGACAGGCAACGTGATCCTATAAGGGTTCCTTTTTCCTTTTGAAGTTCGAAACCCTAAAAATAAGATTTATCACTATCTATCTATGTACCCACTATCTACCTACAGTGCGACAAGGCTCTCTTGGCACTTGAATGACTTTGACAGGGGGGCGATGTTGGAGAATAAAGGCTTGAATATTTAAACAAGAACAAAGGGGACACTTGACGGCAACGTTAGTTCCGATTTTCTTCGAAAGCCTTGTCGTACTGTATCAAGAAGTGTCGTGCTGTGTCCGTCTTGAGAACGCAAGCTATAATCTCTACATAGTATAAAATAAAGTCGCTCTCCGCTGTCTGTATGTATGAACGCGTAGATCTTTTAAACTACGCAACGGAATTTAATGCGGTTTTCACCAATAGATAGAGTGATTCAAGAGGAAGGTTTATAGGTATAGTTTAATTCTCAAAAAATTAGAGATCCCTAGGGAAATTGAAATACTTAATGTGAATTCGGTCGGAAAAAATCCTCTCATTTGAGAGTTTGCGAGGCGTGCGCTGCATAAATGGTCAAAGTTACACGAAAACAATGTACCTATGGTGAATTGTTTCTCTTAAAAAGTTCTACAAAAAAATCTGCGATAGCATACTGGTATCTTTTATCTTGCAGGCTCACAATAATCGATTTTATGATTTTCAAATGTGATCTTAAACAAAGCAAAATATTCAATTCAGACCGAAATGGCCCTTCACATCATTTAATTTAGAATAATATCTTACGAGATGTCACAAAATTAAAATAATATGAAATATCGTAAGATTAACAACAAAACGAGACGGAGGCGGCGATGCCGCGGCGCCTATAACCTCCTCACTGACACCACATTAGTATCTACATTGCACCCATGCGAAGCCGGGGCGAGTCGCTAGTATGCTATAATATAATATCTGTATCAACTTAATTTGTCAAGATTGGTTTGGCGATTAACCCGTGAAAAAGGCTCAGAGAGACAGCTACACTTCCGCATTTATAACAGTAATATTGCTATGGATATGGATTTAGATATTATTAAGTCAATACTATTTTGTTCCGGTTAAGTTGACATTGAACAAAAAGGGTAAAAGGTCTTAGAATAAGATAAGTTACACGTTTCTAGTTAGATAAATCCATACTAATACTAATATAAACCATATAAATACTGTCTCTGAGTTTTCATTGTTTTTTTTTTAATTTATTTATTCAGATACAAGTTAGCCCTTGACTGCAATTTCACCTGGTGGTAAGTGATGATGATAAGATGATAGCGGGCTAACCTGGAAGGGGTATGGCAGTTTTTAATAAACCCATGCCCCTTTGGTTTCTACACAGCATCGTACCGGAACGCTAAATCGCTTGGCGGCACGGCTTTGCCGGTAGGGTGGTAACCAGCCACGGCCGAAGCCTCCCACCAGACCAGACCAGAAATTAAGAAATTATAAAATTCCAAACCCCTGCCAGGAATCGAACCCGGGACCTCCCACTATTAAGAACACAGCGCTCACCACTGCGCCAGGGAGGTCGTCATAGTTGTGAAACAATGAAACGCCATAGCGGTGATATAGCAACCATGTCTCGGATCTCTCCGATATACGGTTGAACGGATGGGCCGTGAAAGGCTAGCAGACAGACAGACACACTTTCGCATTTATATTATTAAGTATGGATTTGATTACAGATTATTTCGAAACTTGTAGGAACGTTATTTTTAAGACATACCTACCTGGCTTCTAGGTAACGGGAAGTACCCTATAGGTTTTCTAGACAGACACGACAAACGGATACCTAGACGGACAGACAGACAACAAAGTGATCCTACAAGGGTTCCTTTTTCCTTTTGAAGAATGGAAATCTTAAAATAGCTTGGCCGGCTCCAGGATGCAAAATGATCCGCCTGCTCATTTGCTCGCTATTTTCATAAAAATACTAGTATGCTAATACTTACTATCATTTTTATTGGCCTGTAAATTTCGTCCATTTGAATAAACAACACAATATAATAAAAACAAAAACGTCCTGCACATTTTTAAATTCAACATTGTTATGTATTGGAAAACAGTTTGTTATATTTTTATAAATGGAACACTGCACTTTCGCGCCTAATTTAGACGGTTATGTGTTAATATTTTTTTTTAAAAACATGTTTGAATTTTTCTTAAAACAAAATATATATTTTTAATATTTTATATTCATTAATTTAATTAGATTAAATGAAGTAGGGTATATCATTATTTAATTCACAGTTTGACACCACCACGGTTGTAATGACATTGGCTTGAACGATCTTTTCAACTTATTTAAAACTGCAAGTTTTGTATAACAGAGACAGAAGTGGAGTCGCTCTTGTAAAGTATTTTTTTTGCTACTGAATTGTCAATGTCAATAATTATTGACTCTTATTTATTTAATACGTGCAAGTGATAGAAAAACTGTACATACTGTACAGAATCGTAAACTAATCTCATCTTATCTGATATCAATTAAATGAACGGAAGTACCTACTTATAAATACAGGCTCATACTCGAGTATGTATTATAATAAATACCACTCACGATAGTTTCAACGCTGAAATATAAATGAATGCAATAACTTATTATTGTTATTGTTATCTTTTTGATAGTATTAATTTATTACCCGACTACGGAAATGTTATGATTTTATTCTAGGTTTATATGTTTGTTTATCATTACATTGCTTACATAATATAATATTATTATGTATATTCAGTTTCCTTATAAGTTATAACAGTTTAAAATCAGGTTTTATTTACTCTTATTAAGCGTTCCATTTTCAGGGGTTGTGTAAAATGTGATCAAAATAAGAATAATAATTAGGTACTTTTCCTCCAATAAATTCATCCCTAACCAATATAATATCACCTTGATTAGATTCAATAGATTTTGTAATACAAACAAACATAGTAAAGTAATTTAGAACAAATAATCGTTATGTATGCAAGTTATTCTCCTTGTAGACCGTACTTTTCAAATGAAAGTTGACAAGATGAGGTCATTGACGTTATCCCTATAGTAATCTCGATCGCATTTTAAAGTTATTAAAATCCAACAAAAATATTATAACTGTTATTACTAGGCACCTATACCCCGTTAACTTTTCGCATTGGTGTTTTGATAGAGTAATTGAACAAACTTCAAACACTAAAATCCGGCAGTAGAATTACTGTTTAAAATGTATCTTGTGATTTTATCTTCTGTTTTTCATCAGTGATTAAAAATTAAAGTACTAAATTTTGGTTTTTAATTTAAGACAGTTACAACATATAGATAGGTACAAGTTAATCTGGCTAATAATAACAGCATTTAAGGAGTTCTTTGTTTCACTTAGCTTTTTTTAAGTTTCTCGTAATCAAAAATTAGAATACTATTAACAAATAGGTACGTAGAATCAACCAATGTGCTAACTGATAATAATTAATTAAATAATGGGTTTGATGGGGGATATGCTTTTCAAATTGACGAAACGGCAGAAAAAATTTAAACGTGTATCAAGTCAAGCACGTAGATATATAAAAATGTGAAAGTCAAGACGTGTAGCTACCATACTATACAAGTATTAAGAGTGTGTATGATGATTACATATTCCTAATCTCGTAAATAAAGTGAAATAATATTTTGGTACTTAAATTTAACTAGGTGTCGTGATTACGAAAAAACTTAGCGATAAACGGCATGGTACCTAATCTTTTGGAGTTTCAACGAAATTAATCAACGACAAAATTACAATCAATATTTAAATGTTTACTAGGAACCTACTTAATAAGAAATAAGTAGACTTTGAAGTCATTTTCAAAGTATCCAAAATATAATAGTCGCCGGCATTGAATTATTATGATGGAAGTACCAATTATTAAGTGATTTTACGTCTGCGAATGAAGGCTATACTTACTATTATGGCCATTATTTTGAGATGTTATAACATTATGAAGCGTTTGTCAATATTTTTAGGCATTAAATAAAATAAATAAAATAAAAATCTTTTTTATTCGAATAAACTTTTACAACTACTTACGAATAGTCGGATGCATCTACCACTGCATTGATAGAGATATCAGTTTGCAGTCATTCAGTCAGCCAGTCAGCTTTCCCTTTTATACATATGTATTTAGAAGATGTCATTTGACGGTTACTTTTGGAGGGCATTTTTTAAATTTCATAATAAATATACCTACCAACATAATATATAAGTATATCAACTGAAATCACATTGTAGTTACGTTGCATTAAATTAATATACTTAAGTACATATAATAAACGAGATGACGTCCGCAAATTCATCCTTATCGATTTTGGTTTTTAAAGGCCCCATGGGACTTTTTGATTTTGCGTAATAAAAAATAGTCTATCCCGTTTCCGGGATGCATCTATCTCTGTACCAAACTTCGTCAGTACATCGTTTAAGCGGATGGGTCGTAAAAAGGCAACACACAGACAAATAAATAGGTACTGTATCACATTTATAATACCTATTAGTATGGATGAGTATGGACTATAAAATCACTTTGTGATTACGTGTCGTACAGACCACCACCTATACACGCCTAATAGCCGGACACTCTCGATCGCCAAGCTTAGGTTCGGCCCACGCCCGTTCGGTACCCCCGCACATTGTCTTGATGACGTGACTTTTGAGTTCACAAAGCATTCTCCCCTGTCCTCCGCCAACATTTTACGATTTATTTCCATGCAAAACCTGGTAAAGGTGTACCTTGAGATTGAATTCTCTGTGACGTGTCACTGAATACTTAATAATTATAGTTTTATAAATGTTAGCGACTCCATGATTCTCTTTGCTGTTGAATTTCGGCTGTTACAGTAAACAGTCGTAACACAATGCAATCCCGCGTTCCCCATTGTCACTTTTATTAGCAAATAAAGAATTTTTTGGACGGTTTTTTTGGACACATCTGCGTCTACGCGGTTGGTATAATACAAGCACAATGGGCAGGAGACAAAAAATTTATCCCCCAATTATATCCGAGGGACGAGGGATAAAATTTACTTGTCCACCTCTCAAAGCACGCCAACAGGGGAGAGGAGAAGTTTATCCCTAATTCGGGGACAATTTTATCCTCGACATTAGACGTGGGTTTAAGTTTATTCTCATAGAACTTAAAAAATCAAAACATGTCTCGCGGTACCTGTTGGGTTTAGGTTATGTTTGGGTTGTGTTTGGGTTATGTTTGGGTTGTGTTTGTGTTATGTTTGGGTTGTGTTTGGGTTATGTTTGGAATATGGTTGGGAACCCCAACATAAACCCAACATAGGTCCCAAATACCAATTACCATTAACCCAATAAAGGTAAAGGAAAAGATCCAAAAACCGAAAAGTCCCCCGTTTTATTCACTGTGGATAATTATATCCACCCGTGAGCCCATGCTCGGAGAGTGGATAAAGCTGTCGGAGGGGATAAAGATTTTATCCTTTCCCCGGGGAGAAAATTATATCCCCGCCCATGCTAACCCTGCTGAGGTAATGCGGAGGAGCACAGTGGCGTGATCAAAGTGTTGCGTCAGCCGGCGTTAGAGATACACACGAGTATACGTGCGTGGGGCAAGTGATTTGTATAGTGAAAAAGGATTGATGCCTCTTAATGGAAGACTGTTTTGATTTGTAACCAAAAACTAGTACCTTAACTTTGATAATAAAAACTATTGAAATATATAAATATGACTGAGTTTTTCATTTAAATATAAGTATAGGGATTGTGTTTTAATAAATAAAATCAAAATTTCAATTAAATTTGATTATTATAATCATATTATACAGGCAGTGGGCATTACCCCGCCACATACTCAATGAAATGTTTTGTCACCACACTCCCGCCGGGTTAAGGACACCTTTTCCTTGGCGACATCAATACCAGGATTTTAGGTTATACAGTCTAGAGTTTTTTAGACTGATTTTATTTTGACTGGCTAATTTAATTTATTTAATTTTAAAAATTTAGAACCAATGTTTAAAATGCCATCTATGTACACTCTAAAGTGTTATGTACTAAACTCAATTTCGATAAGACGTGTAGGTACTTCTTACGCACAGTTCACGAATACTAGACTAGATGGCGTTGTTGGTTTTAATTATCGTTATTTTACAACAACTGAAAGTTTCTCTGCCCATTGAGAGACACAGTGAGGAACGATCAGCGACTTTGCAGTTTGGATTTTGGATCATGGTGGCTTTGGCTTTTATTAAACAGGAGATTAGAGAAGATCGAAATAAAAGATAAACGCTTAGTGAATGATTTCATTTACTATAATATCACTAACTTATTTTATTTTTATAATTTATTAAAATAACAAATCAAAAAGGGGTTGTCTGTATTATTTATTTTATACATAATAATTTATTACTCATCATTATATAACTTTTATTTCGTAGGCTCACCCACAAACTTGGGTAATTATAATTTGAAGGGAAATAATTAATAAAAGAGAATAATATCTATTAATAATGTGACAAAAAAATAAATACCTACTATCTAAACTAGTTCGTTCTCGGTTTTCATAATTTTATCATAAGTATTTTAAATATACGACAATTACCTACCTACCTATATTTTTATTTTATAATTTCATAATCATTTGTACTTCCTAGGTTTGTTCCTAAAATACTTTTTAGTTCCTAACTTAAGTATTTTAGTTACCAGCTACTAACTTTATAAATAATATCTGTCCCGGCTGTACTCACGTGTTTAGTCGACGTTAGCCCGACTAGTTTCGAACCCATCCGGGGTCCTTTTTCAAGGGACCTACTAACTTAGTTAATTTATATTTTAGCGAACGTAGTTTCCACATTTATCATCATGATCTTCATAATCAACACAATATCTTCAACATCAACCGTTCACTACTAAGAACGTGTGTCCTTTTGAAATGAGTAGTGTGTAGACCACTGTCCACACGCTGGCCAACTTAGGAGACTTCAGACACCTCTGAGTACATTATTTAAAAAAACAGAAAACTCTCAGGTTTTCTCTTAAAGGTTTTTCCTTCGCCATTATAGCAAGTGTTGTTTAATTGCTTAAAACAATATATTATTCTTAATCAAACCGTAGGTAGGTACAATCAAAACTTATTATTATTAAAAAAAAATTGGTAAGCTGAATTATTCGACATTAAGATAAATTAAATTCTTAAAATAAATTACCTACTTAAATATTAAGGCACAGCCTTTTTGTAGGGAAAATTTTAAATAATTATTTTTTATTAACTAAAAAAGTATTTAGGTAATATCACGTTAGATCTAAATAACGTTAAAATATTATTAATTATTACATTAGATACTTAGTAGGTACCTAAATACTTTTTTGGTGAACAAATATTCATTTGACATCTTTTGATAATAGAAAATTCAACAAACTTAAACTATTTACCTAGTCCTAGTAACTCTACTTAATATTTACATTTTATACTTTAGTCATTTTTCATCTAGTCAATATTAACAGTTAAATGCAACGCTGTAAAGGAATTTGCAGTTTTGAAATCATGGTAAGTATTAATAGAAAAAGTAGAAAGAAAAAACCGGCCAAGTGCGAGTCAGGCTTGCGCAACGAGGGTTCCGTACTACAGTCGTATTTTTTCGACATTTTGCAGGATGATTCAAAAACTATGATACATAAAAATAACTAAAAATCTGTTTTAGAATGCACAGGTAACGACCTTTCATATGATACCCCACTTGATATAGTTATCTTACTTAGAAAATTGAAAATACTAATTATTAATTTATGACAACAATAATTTAATTTTTTTTGTGTGGTGTAACCACAAATTCACGGTTTTCATATTTTTCCCCAAATGTCCTGGAAGTACCCTGTAGGTTTCTTGACAGACAGACAGGCAGACAACAAATTGATCCCATAAGGGTTCCGTTTTTCCTTTTGAGGTACGGAACCCTAAAAAGTAGAAAGAAAGAATAAAGGAAAGTAACTTTGTAGTATGGAGTGTAAGGTAAGGAGCACGAGCTCTAATGGGGGAAAAGTTGAAAAAGTGTCCAACTATAAACAGTAAATAATAGTTCAAAAACCCTCCAAACTGGCGCTGGCGTCGGCAGAGATAGGGGTACAGTGCGACAAGGCTCTCTTGGCACTTGAATGACATTGACAGGGGGGGCGCTGTTGGAGAACCGAGGCTTAGAATATTCAAACAAGAACAAAGAGGACATTTGACGGCAATGTTAGTTCCGATTTTCGCCACGCGCCAAGACTGCCTTGTCGCACTGTATGAATGTAGCAGTTGGTAACGGATTGAAGTATGCCGAGTTGGAATTTTTTTTTTTTTTTAGTGACTAGGGTACCTAGTTAGTGACAGACCAGTATTCCACACCTCAACAATTTACGTACTTATTACATAGTTACGTAGTTTATTTCTCCATTTTTAAATTTACCGCTCTTTTGAGATTTACCCAGAGGTGGATATTCCTCGTTCTTTAGAAGTTAATTAGTAAAAATTTTAATATGGCTGTTAGAGGGGCGCCTATGAGGTGCTTGCCTAGGGCGCTCTCGACATTTAATCCGCCTCTGGATTTACCCTTTGGCTACTGTATCGCCACCCTTATTTAGAACATTTTAATGTACACTTTTTATACTTACATAGAAATCGTGCTCCTTACCTGTGTGGACTCCATAATTAGGTTGCGGGAGGGTAACAGATGATGAAAAATCAAACCTCTCAACGTCGCTGTCACCCTCCCGCAACCCGCACTCCACCAACCATCTATCTCCACAAAATCCATCCACTTCCATTAAACTAAAATTAAGTATCTACGCCTCAACAATTAGAGGATAAACTTCTGAAAAGCACATACCGTAATTTTCGATGTGAATAGGAGGTCAAAATACGTTATTATACCAACTTTCAGATTCACCGGCGGTATGCGCTTTTCGGAAGTAAACCCCAATTGGGCATTTGTCTCCAATTTTGTTATTACTTTATTATAAACTAGGATAAAAATAGTGACGTAAACTGAAAAAACTAATTAAATCGATCAAATAACAAAAAAGTTATAAGCATTTAAATATTTCTAATTAGACAGAGATAGCGATATAGCATTTTGACGTCACACCTTACTAATGCCATAGTAGCTTCGTGCGGTTTCATACAAATTTTCGTTTTGCGAGATAGGGATAGAAGACCCTCTCACACCAAAATTAAAATGCCTGTAACTCTGTTAATCTTTGTTGGATTTCAATATTTTTTTCAGCGTAGGTACGTCATTATTTTATCCTAGTTTATAATAAAGTAATATTACCTATATATCTAATTCAAAAGTAGGAAAATACCCAATTCGCTACCTAAATATACAAACTAATAATAAATATCACAGCGCACAAGCTTATAACATAATACTTGTTCGGTTTAACATTCACGCCGTTGTTACGTCGTTTTCTACAGTTCTCGTGTTGGTTATCATCAAGGCACATGGCATAGGCCATGAGATGGGGTAAGACGGATTGTTCGTAGCTGGACGTGAAAAGGTGTTGCCAGGGTCCAAAGGCGAAGACGGCAACATCCTCACCTCCGTGGGTCTCCGAGTCCAGGGGGACTAAGCTTGGATAAGAGTAGTCCAGGGTGCCTGAAGAAAAATATGCTTATGTTATTTCGGTGTATGCTGACGCTACTCCAGGATGTGCGGTGCGGGGAAGTGGGAGTCGAGGTAACTGCATTTTCTGGGTGGTCGTGTAGTAGTTAGCTAATTCTCTTTGAACTCTGGCATATCAGCATTGCCTTCGTTACTGTAGATGTATGCACGGAAGAAGACAATTAAGTAATAATCGTCAAGTTATTAATACGTACTATTAATACGTGCATCCAGACATTAAAAATTACATATACCAGTGTCTAAAATGAACAACAGATCAAACTCCTTCATTGCTCGCGCTTCTCGCAACCTAAATTAAACCTACAACGAATCTAGCATAGACTTTTTTTATGGCAATGTAAATAAGTAGTGCACGCCAAAGTTTAACAAAGTTGTTTGCTAGCATAACGTAATAACTTATATCAAGTTATAGTTTGCTTGTCACTGTGTTTTTCTTACCATTTAATTTTGTATCTAACTGAAAACCTATTATTAGCTCCTAATTAACGCATATGATGCAGGACATTATGCTGAGCTGTAAACCCATTTGGGGTGGTGTCACTGATGAAAATGTTACATTTGTACTTTGTTTTATCTGTGACACCAACAACAAATAAATGCATTTTCTTTCTTTTTTTATAGGTAATTTTAAGATTATTAAGATCAATTTAAGCTGTTGGTTTTCCAAAAAAAAAAACCAAACTTACGGTTGCTAAACTGACTGCTCAAAGTCACATCTATCCTTCCACCTTCACCAATCGAAGTTGCTTTGCCATTAGCATAACTTATAGTGGTATAGGGCTTCCCATCTTGCCCCTTCGCTGTATCCACGACTCCAAGAATATCATTACCCCTTGAGGGATAACCAGCGACTGTCATAGTATGAGCGTGGTCTGAGGATACAACTATGAGGGTGTCGTCCTCATTCGTTAGTTCTCTGGCTTTTTTGACTGCTTTGGAGTATTCTACGGTTTCATCAAGTGCCAGATAAGCGTAGCTGTCGTGGTGTGCGTGGTCTATTCTGCCTCCTGAAATGAAAGAGGAAACGTTTTAGAAAATTTTTTGAAACTAAAACGTTTAATCTTCTTTTGAAGTCATCATCGTCAACCAATAGACATCCACTGCTGGACATAGGGCTCTTGTAGGGACTTCCATACGCCACGGTCTTGCACGGCCTGAATCCAGCGGCTCCCTGCGACTCGTCTGACGTCGTCCGTCCACCTAGCGGGAGTCTTCCAACGTTGCGTCTTCCGGTGCAAGGTCGCATTCCAGCACCTTAAGACCCCAACGTCTATCGGTTGTACGAACTATGTGCCCTGCCCAGTGCCACTTCAGTTTCGCAACCCGTTGAACCGTTGTCTTTTGAAGTAAAACATGCTAAAAAGTAACTTTTTATAAACGTCAAAACGCGCGCTTAGTATGCGAGGTTCTATGAAATACCGACATGTGACGTTACAATCATTTGACGTGCTTTTAACAAAACTACAGGGAAACTGCGCAATATTGTGGTTTCTCAATTGTCTACCGGTTAATAGGAGTGCTATGCATACTTATAATCTGATAATATTGAAGGACAAGGTAAAAGGAAAAATGTGTTCAAGCGGAAACGATTATGATAATTATATTGTCAGTTTGCTTTTCCTCGATGATAAACGTTGAAAAAGGCCAAGCCCTAGTTGTTTTTGTTAAGATTAAATAGTTTAAAATTTCGTCACAGGTTAGTTATTACAGTGGACAACTAAAACCAAGGAGAAAAAACCTGTCATCTGCCAACCCTTTCCAGGTTAGCCCGCTTCCATCTTAGACTGCATCGTCACTTACCACCAGGTGAGATTGCAGTCAAGGGCTAACTTGTATCTGAATAAAAAAAACAAAAACCTACAAGGATTTCCTTCTCTTTATGTCACTGAGCCAGTAAGGCTAAGTAAGTGTACCTTAATAAAATTCACAATCAAACAAACCTTCCACGAACAAGAAGTATCCCTTGCTACTTCTGCTCAACATCTTGATGGCCACTTCGACCATCTCTTCCAAGGTCGGTTGGTTGTTCGCCTTCAAGTGGTAATCCAGATGATCATTGTGGAACAAGCCCAAGAGGTATTCGGGCAAGTCATCAGAGTTGTAGACCTGAAAGCGTTTTGGACACTTGAGCAAATTCTCTAGTTGTTTTTGTCTGTCTGTCGGTCTGTCAAGAAACCTACAGGGTACTTTCCGTTGATCTAGGATCATGAAATTTGGCAGGTAGATAGGTCTTATAGCTGAAATTCGGGGAAAAATCTGAAAACCGTAAGTTTGTGGCTACATCACACAAAAAAAATTAAATTGTAGTCATGAACTAATAATTAGTATTTTTAATATTCCAAGTAAGATAACTATATCAAGTGGGGTATCATATGACAGGTCTTCACCTGTGCATTTTAAAACAGATTTTTATTTATTTTTATTATTTGGATACCTACTCTTTACAAAGAACACACCCTCCAAATGTCCCACCCTCATGTATCTAGGACCAGCAGTTTTAGGCTGTGCGTTGATATTTATAAGTCAGTCAGTCAGGACTCAGGACTTTGAATTTTATATAATATATAGATATAGAAGATAAATAACGACTTGACTTGACCCTGAGGATTGGTCAAATATCTGAGTGGCAGCTGTATTCATACTAAAAAGGAGAAATAATAGATAATATTTTGCAGAAATTATAGCAAAAACGTGCTTTAAGTATTAGGAACTAAGTACCCTTTTCAGTTTATAACGACGCGCGTCGTGGTTACTCGTTCGTGAAAACATAAGTAGGTAGGTAATTTGTTTTCAGTTTCACAGTATGTAAAATTTCCTGTAAATAACACTGTCTTGTCTTTAAACATATTTGTAAGCTTGTTATAGTTACCAACCAATATTTTACTCATATTGTAATGATTTTGTTTAGACGTTATTTCAACGAACAAACAAACACACTTTCGCATTTATAACATGGGTAGTGATTGGTTTGTTGGTTTGCCCTTTAAACACGTCACAACGGTGCAACGAATCGACGTAATTTTTGGTATGTGTATTGTTAAAAACCTGAAGAGTGACATAGGCTACTTTTTAGCCCGAAAAACCCAAATAATTCACACGGGATTTTTAAGCACCTAAAACCACGCGGACGAAATCGCAGACATCGGCTAGTCAGTTGATAATAATGATGACGATGAATAATAATTACAACAGAAAAGGGCACTTAGGCAGTGGTCCGACCACCGACGATGAACGAGAAACGAGTAGAACTAGAAACTATAAACGAGTTGGCGATTAGCGTGAAGCGAGTGTTTTGTCGCCGGGCTATAAGCGAGTGTGCAAGTGCGACCAGCGGTTACACGTGTTCAAGCGAGTGAGCATCGCTGAACGAATATCGCTGAGCGAGTTTATTTTTGAAAGCTCGTCCCTCAGCGACAAAACTAGTAAAGCGAGTCGTCGCCGGCAGTGTGAACAGTCAAAGAGCAACTTTTGATATAGGTATTCGTCTCTTTCGTTTACACGGAATGTACATTTATTGTGCGTTTCTTGATAGAGAAAATTGCCGATAGTTAGTCGTTTTCTCGCCGGCGGTCGGACCACTGCCTAAAAGAAGAATAAAATTTAAGATGAATACCTTGAAAAGATCATTTCTGTCAGTAACGTATTGGTGCGTTGCGTTCTTCTCAATCTTGTCTTCGTGCCATAGCTCAGTCAGATCAATCCCGTCGATTCTCCTCCCCGTACTGTTGGTCAGAGTCTTCGTCACATTCGGCAATAACTCCCGTCGCCCACCTCCCATTATCACCTGAAAGTATACGAAAATTGTTATTAAAAATAAATTTCTTTTTAAATTTATACACTAGCGGTTAGATGCAATCAGACTTGGTGGCATGTGATGATGCAGCCTAAGATGGAGCGCGCTTACCTAGAAGATGTCAATTCACTCTCGACTTGAAGTTACCCATATTAGAATTGGAAGGGAAAACTGATGCTGGAGTGGTGTTCCAAATCTTAGCAGTTCGGATTAGAAATGAGGAGGCAAATCGCTTCGCTACGAACGGGTATCGATACCTTGCGTTACGATAGTAGAAGGGTGAAGGGGGAAGGAAGGTGACATTCGGGGAAAAATCTGAAAACCGTGAATTTGTAGTTACATCACACAAAAAAAAAAAAATTTTGGTCATGAACTAATAATTAGTATTTTCAACTTTCGAAGTGAGATAACTATATCAAATGGGGTATCATATGAAAGGTCTTCACCTGTGCATTCTAAGACAGATTTTTATTTATTTTTATGTAGGTATCATAGTTTTTGAATTATCCTGCAAAACGTCGAAAAAATACGACTGTAGTACGGAACCCTCATTGCGCGAGCCTGACTCGCACTTGGCCGGTTTTATCACTCAGGTATTATAATTATCAAAAGAAATATGAATTTATGAGCGTCTAATCAATAAGTAGTAACGCAAAACGTTTCAATACAAATATATAAATCAATAATCCAAGATACTTTATAAACTGTCTATTCTATTGTCTACATATCAACGATCGTAAACACGTGCTAATAATATTAATTATTATTATTAATAGTTGACGTTCGTAACTATATTTTGAATGGAATTCGCTTTTGGTGTATGATTAATTATTTGAACAGTAATACTTTTTAGGGTTCCGTACCTCATAAGCAAAAAAGGACCCTTATATGATCACTTCGTTGTCTGTCTGACTGTCGTGACTGTCAAAAAACCTACAGGTTACTTCCCGTTGACCTAGATTCATGAAATTTGGCAGATAGTTCTTATAGCAGACATAAGGGGAAAAATCTGAAAACCGTGAATTTGTGGTTACATTACACAAAAAAAAATTGTGATCATGAACTAATAATTAGTATGTTCAATTTTCGAAGTGAAATAACTATATCATTATCAAGTGGGGTAGGTAGGTATCATACAATATATGAAAGGGTTTTGCCTGTAGGTGTAGGTACATTCTAAAACAGATTTTTATTTATTTGTATGCATCGTAGTTTTGAATTATCGTGCAAAAGGCCGAAAAAGTCCGACTGTAGTACGGAATCTTCGGTGCTCGAGCCTGACTCGCACTTGGCCGGTTTTACCTATCGATAAAATTTATGACAAAAATGACCTTAAAAATAAAATTGAAGTAGGTAGGTAGGTACATCGTGGATAAAATAAATTATCTTTTGTTAATTGAATCGTGTAATCGTAAACAGGTTTTTATATTAGTTTTACATCGAAGTAAGCAACTCGTGTCCATCACAAAGACAAATTGTTGCTTTTCATGGCAATGAATGAATCATTTCTGTTTTATTACAATTCGCAAATGGTTACTGATCCATTGTTAATATTTTATTTTACTGGCAAAATTGCTTAGTTAATATTTCAAAATTATTATTATATTAGCTGCCCCGGCGAACTTCGTACCGCCTAACAGTCGATTCTTTTTCAGGTTTTTTTTTAAATTTTCACTCCGTAAGAACCATCCCCGTACATAAAGGAATATTATGAAAAAATAATTAGCGAAATCGGTTCAGCTGTTCTCGAGATTTGCGATCAGCAACACATTTAGCGATTCATTTTTATATATAGAGAAGATTAGCTGTAGCCGCCTATAATTTGAATTATGTAATAACTGAGCACCTAAGATTTGAATGATGTAATTTTACATAATTCTGTTGGTGGTTCAATAAAAAATAAATTAAATTAAATTAAAATGACGGCAAAATTAACAACATTGCCCAAGTCTGTAATTTCTCTCCGTCTGTCTGTCAGCGGGCTATATCTCGTGAACCGTAATAGAGAGTGGTCATAGAATGTATTGTGTATCACTATTTGCCGCTATAACACTGTATTCGACGACCTCCCTGGCGCAGTGGTGAGCGCTGTGGTCTTAATAGTGGGAGGTCCCGGGTTCGATTCCTGGCAGGGGTTTAGAATTTTATAATTTCTAAATT
This sequence comes from Maniola hyperantus, assembly GCF_902806685.2. NCBI lineage: Eukaryota > Metazoa > Arthropoda > Insecta > Lepidoptera > Nymphalidae > Maniola > Maniola hyperantus. The sequence goes on from NC_048550.1 coordinate 2,604,583, forward strand.
TCTGGTCTGGTCTGGTGGGAGGCTTCGGCCGTGGCTAGTTACCACCCTACCAGCAAAGCCGTGCCGCCAAGCGATTTAGCGTTCCGGTACGATGCCGTGTAGAAACCAAAGGGGTTTAATAAAAACTGCCATACCCCTTCCAGGTTAGCCCGCTATCATCTTAGACTGCATCATCACTTACCACCAGGTGAGAATGCAGTCAAGGGCTAACTTGTATCTGAATAAAAAAAAAAAACAACAAATAATAAAGAATTCGAAATGGCCACCAAGAAAATTAAAAAAATTAAAAGGTGTTATTTCTTGTACGATGGTACGGAACCCTTCGTGTGCGAGTCCGACTCGCACTCCTTCTTGTTCTTCCTTACCTTATCCCACGCTACGTGGAGTCGGCACAACATGTCTTCTTCTTCCACTCACTTCTGTCATCCGTCAACCGTATTATCCACCCCTTTTACACGCTATCCTCTTTCACGCAATCCATCCACCTTTTCTTTGGTCGTCCTCTCCTCTTTTTTTCTTCCAGATGCATATTTAACATGTGTATTTAACTAGTGACACGACTTTTTTCCCTCTGCATTATATGCAAAAAAAAAAAAAAACTTTACAATGCACAATCATGTGCATTGTCTCCTGAGGATGCTCCGGTGTCGGGGCGAAACGTGCGTCGAGTGTGTTTTGGGATTTGTGTGGTGCTGCGTATTGCTTGCCGAGTGACTGCTTTTCCTGCATGGTTAGCAGTGGGAGGGCGGGCGGTGCATTTCGCATGCTGCATGTTGCATCATACAGATTCGATGTTTCAGCGGATTACAGCAAATTAAGCTTTTGGTTCATTGCATACCTTACCTTAAATTGCCTTCCCGGATCACTAGTAACCAGCTGGAAGGCGATATCCCTGCAGCCCAAGCTGAGGCATTCGTCAGGTACATCTGCATCGGACTCCCAGTTGCGTTCAGAAGTATGCGCGTACATGCCCGCAGGTGACGCATGGGTCACTCGGGTGGTCGTTACGAAACCTGACAACAAAAATACGGTATTTGACAACTAGTCAAATCAGTAACTTTTTATCAAACGTCAAAACGCGCGCTTAGTATGCGAGATTCTATGAAATACCGGTGTGTGACGTCACAATCATTTGATGTGCTTTTTTTAGTTTAATCGATAATTTAAAATGGTTATTACACTTAAAACCAACAAAGGAAGCGGATTTTACGTATTTTAGAAGACTCTCTATTTAATAATCACTGAGAAATAATTTATTTTGATGTAGTCAAATACCCAATTCGGTTTGTCATCATCATCATCATGATCAACCCATCGTCGCAGGCTCACCACAGATCATTGGGTCTCCTCTCAGTATGAGAAGAGTTTGGCCACAGCCCACCACGCTGGCCAATTGCGGGCCTGCCAAATTTAACACACTTTTGATACCATTATAGAAAATTCTCAGCATGCTTACAGACAGCAGGCATGCAGGTTTCCTCACAATGCTTTCCTTCACTGTCAAAGCAAGTGATGTATTTTAATTGCTTAAAAACGCAATAACTCCGAATAGTTAGAAATGCGTACCCGTGATCGAACCCCCGACCCCTCTAGCTAAAGGAATAGGTACCTATGTACTATCAGTGAAATGTGCGTGGCAAAGATCATAGTCAAGTTCCGTAAACGAAAAATTTAATGCTGAAAATCCATTTTTATTCAGAGTAAGTAGACGTAATACTTACCTAATAATAAATTTGATACCTAAAGAGGAAGCTAATCTTTAGCTTTCCATAATCTCATGGTAAAAGGTTAGGTATAAGAGCTAGCGCGCACCACAGTAAATTTCCGTACGTTTTTTTCCGCAAAATCTGTGAACTACCTATAGGTATAGAAGTCTACCAATCCGCACATGGCCAGCGTGGTAGACTATGGCCAAAATCCTTCTCACTCTGAGCGGAGACTCGTGTTTTGTAGTGAGCCGTTGATGGGTTGATCATGATGATGATGATAGAAGCGCACGCACTGCGGAGTTCATCCCGCACCGGATTTTTATAGATTTAAATTCTTACGGATTTTAAAACGCACCCGCAACTCGCCGCACCGTGGTGCGCGCTAGATCTTAGGTGCTCATTTTGAAAATAACCATGACACGCTTATATCACGTGCAACAGTAGGTATCATAATATCACGTGTAAGGTACCTACTAAATTACACGATCGCATGCATTACTAGTTCATAATAATTATATCGAAAAACAGACATGCTTATTACTTTATATTACCTAGGCATAAAACAGGAAATATTTAAAAACACAGCTTTTGCCATCTCGCAGTTTTAGGAGATCTTCAATTTACATAATATGAAGATGAGAGTTTTGTAACCTTTGAGATTAAATTATTGTGGAATTTATTACTTAATATTAAAAATGCGAAAGTATGTCTGACTGTATGTTTGTTTTTAACCGAGTTTAATGAAAGGTAGCTTGCAAAGGTGTGGCACAGCTTTAAAAATAAACATTTTTTTCTTTCTTTTTTTACTTTTTCTTTCATCCCCGGGACGGTTATAGGTTTTTCATCCCAGTATTCTTACAGAATTTTTAATAAACCTAATTCATGCGGACAAAGTTGCACCCAGATTCAATTTTCTAATAAAACTTAGGGATAAAGATAAGCAGCATTGAATAGTCTATAGGTAATTTTCAGATTAGTTTTCTCAAATAAACGTGTCTTGAATAATCTTGATCAACCTAAATAATTAATAGTAGTGTGATGTGATAGTAAAGTTTTAGAAACGAAGAATACTTTTGACCCAGCAGAATTTTAAATTAAATATTCAAGTCCTTGTGACACCAACGCAAAGAATGTTATCATAGTTGAAACTGAAATTGACGATAAAATTTTAGTAACAAATAAAACTGTTAAAACCCGTCAAAAAGTAGAACAGAGACAGAATAAACATTGAGTAATCGTTTGAAACCTAGATGTTTTTACTTTATTATTCAAATATAAATAATGTTTGATTTGTTTAAAAAATAACTAGTCGACAGGTTGTAAGGTGAGGCAAACAAAACGAAGACCACTAAAATTTACTTACCAAATGATAAATAGTAGCACTACTCGTACAAAACCATACATTTAACTAATAAATAGTACCTCACCGTTGGCTAACAGACTGAAAAATATACGCACAAAAAATATGAAGGTGAATTGTACCTATTTTTTGTAGCCTCTAATTTCTAGTAATGCCTATAATATATTATTAGATTGATTGAAAAAGCTCACAGTATAAGTATATAAATTAACAGATTATCGTTTTACTAACCTACAGTTTACATGATATGGCCTAACTTAGGGCAACGCTATTGGTCGATTGCTATCGTCAGCATACCGACTGAATAAGTAACCGAATTTGAAGGTCCAAAGACCAGCGGGTCGATTTCGTAAAACCTGCATCAATCATTATTACAATCTCCATTGTTGTGATTGGCTGAATTATTTATGTGTGAATATACTATTTATGTGAACGAGTGAAGAACATCACGTCATGACCACAGAATATAGTTATGACACTTTGCTATATTAAAGAAGAGGCAGTTTCGGTCACTCCAAGATAATATTACTTAGTAGGGATAATTAGGTAGGCCAGGTAATGGAACTCTACATGATCGCGCGCGCCTCTTAGTAACCTCGCGCCCCTAGGCGCGTAATCTGCCTCTGATGGGACACCATCGCAGTAATCACTTAAGTAGGAGTTTTCTTCAGGGTTACAATCAAAGAGAGAACCTAGATTCTCTTACATTATTTTAAGTTTGGGGAACATTGAAAACTCTTACCAACATCCAATCCTTTGTCCAACGCCCACTGTCCGATAGAAGGAGACCAGTTTTGTTTATACAACTGGGAGTGGCATGATCCTCTGGTGACGTTGCCATCTAGACCAATGACGCCGTACTTGGTCTTCACTCCTGATAGGTAGGACGTCGCTGTACAGGCCGAATCGGGTACTTGGGCATCTATACAATAAGTCTGCAAAGAAAATAAACTACATCATTAAAAAAAAATAAGGTTGCCAGACCCTAAACAAACTCGACAAATGCCATCAAGTAGATCAATCAAGTAGAAAGTCACTGTATTTAGGCGGCAGAAGATCACGGTATGTAGAAGTCCCCACAAGAGACTCCATAATAATGGAGATTGAAGATCGACTAGCGACCCGCCCCGGCTTCGCATGGGTGCAATGTAGATACTAATGTGGTGTCACTGAGGTGTCATGGCCTTGGAAACTCTCAAATGAGAGGATTTTTTTCCGACCTAATTCACATTATTTCAATTTCTCTAGGGATCTCTAATTTTTTGAGAATAAAACTATAGCTATAAACCTTCCTCTTGAATTACTCTATATATTGGTGAAAATCGCATTAAAATCCGTTGCGTAGTTCAAAAGATCTACGCGTTCATACATACATACAGACGCGGAAAGCGACTTTATTTTATACTATGCAGAGATAGAGATGATAAAAAGGACTGCAAGACGCAGTGTTGGAAGACCCCCCACTAGGTGGACGGAAGACATCAGACGAGTCGCAGGGAGCCGCTGGCGCTGGATTCAAGCGGCGCAAGACCGTGGCGTGAAGAAGTCCCTACAAGAGACCTATGTCCAGCAGTGGACGTTTATCGTTGATGATGATGATGATAATGATAAAAAATGCGTTTCGCGGGTCATGTCAAAGATTCGGGCGGACAAGATCCTAATTATTATTATATAGGTATAGAGTATAGACGTACTTCACTTGTTATTCGAATGAAGATTTTATAAGGTTTTGTATTCCCTCTTAGCAGCCATCAGCCATTCATTGATACCGTCAAGATCATTGTCTCCTTAACCTTGCAGATGGTCACAATAAGGCAAAGTGTGTTTCCTTCCTACTATTGTTTTAGTTGTTTGAACTTATTTACCTGGGATCCTAATTAAAAGAGATTTTTCTGGTCCAAAGTTGCCATAATTCGTTTTTAACATTTTTGTCTTCATTCATTCATTCATGTCTCAACATTTTTTTTTGCATTTAGCGTAAGCAATGTTTTTTCATATTATAATTTATACAATTTGTAAAATTAGGTAGATATAAACTGACTGCCATATCAACGTATAGGTAAAAATGAACTTTTTCACATTTTTTCATTAAAAAAAACCGGCCAAGTGCGAGTCAGACTCGCGCACCGAGGGCTCCATACTACAGTCATATCTTTTCGACATTTTGCACGATAAATCAAAAACTATTATGCGTAAAAATAAATAAAAATCTGTTTAAGAATGTACAAGTAAATTCCTTTCATATGATACCCCATTTTGTATATAGTAATCTTACTTTGAAAGTTGAAAATACTTGTTCATGAACACATTAGAATTTTTTCTATTAATGTAACCAGAAATTCACGGTTTTCGATTTTTTCCTTTATATGTTCTATAAGACCACCTACCTATCTGCAAAATTTTATGATTCCTGGTCAATGGGAAGTACCGGTTTTCCTGACAGACGCGACAGACAGATGGACAGCCGGACAGACAGACAGACGGACAACAAAGTGATCCTATAAGGGTTCCTTTTTTTTTCAGGTACGGAACCCTAAAAATGCTTGTTGTTGTGTTTTAAAGTAGATATAATTTTATTTAAAGTCCTAATTTTAACTTAGGTAATTACTATTCAAACTATTTCAATCTAGAACAGTTTATTGTCTTTGATTGTAATGCACAATTTTATTGTAAAATTACTATTTTACGATCTAATAAAAAATCTGAACACCGATTTCTGTCTCCTTGTAACAGTTAGTACCTCATTATGAAATAGGTACCTAATTATGCACAAGAAAAATCATACCTACTATTGGGAAATCGGTCGATATTTTAATCGACTTCAAATAAAATACCAATATTGGAAAGGGTAATGACTTTATATTATTATCACCTAAATATATAAAAGGAAAAGGTGACTGACTGATTGAATGACTGATCTATCAACGCACAGCTCAACCTACTGGATGGATCGGGCTGAATTTTGGGCATGCAGATAGCTATTATGACGTAGGCATCCGCTAAGAAAGGATTTTTTAAAATTCAACCCTTAAGTGGGTGAAATAGGGGTTTAAAATTTGTGTAGTCCACGAGGCGGAAGTCGCGAGCATAAGCTAGTCAACTTTTTTTTTTTTTTTTTTTAATTCAGATACAAGTTAGCCCTTGACTGCAATCTCACCTGATGGTAAGTGATGATGCAGTCTAAGATGATGACTTCAAATGTAATACCCTACCAATATTGGAAAGGGTAATTACCTACTCTGAGCAGTGACGTAGGTATATTACACACTAGCTGATACCTTGGCCCGCGTGGATTTAGGTTTTAAAAATCCCGTGGGAACTTTATATTTTCCAGGACAAAAAATAGCCTATCCGTAGTAGCCCCTCCCTGGGATGCGCAGTATCCTACTAAATTTCGTAAACACATTGCACACGCATGATTCTTTAAAAATCCCGTGGGATCACCACGATTTAGGAATGAAATTCCCTACAGCATCAGGGCTGAGGAGTTGGGTCATTTTTATTTAAAAAAAAACCACATAAATGAAACGGAGTGGGACCTGTTTTTCATTTTTATCAAGGTAGGTCAAAGATTTCATTTAGTGTGTTACCAGATAGGAACAAAAAACGCAAACATTTCAAGATCATCAATCAATGGCATGTCAAGTACTATAAAAAAGCCAAAGAACTCTTCAACCGGAAAAGTAATAATATGGTTAAGAAACGTGGGTACATCTTGGCCAACCCACTTGGCCATAACATTCGGCAAACATCTATTATACAGGGCCACTTGGTGTACAATTGCTACGTATGATCAACACTGACCAGCTTGTCAATCAGGGTTCCGTACCCGAAGGGACCAACAAGACCGTACTGAAGCGACTTTAAGCCATCTAGTAGCGACACTTTTGCAGTTATCGAAACTACTTTCAAAGGCCCATAGCACAAATTTCGTCACTGGCAGCGAGTGAGTGGTAGCTTAGTGGTCAGAGAGTCAAACGCGATCCCAGTAGACGGGGGTTTGATTCCTGCCGGTCCGCAATTTTCGATATGAAAGTATGTATTTCTATTGCCGTTATAATATAACAACAAATAATACAAAACCGAGATGGCAAATCCAAAACGACCAACATGTAAAAAAAAGTGTGCAAGTCCGACTCGCACTTGACCGGTTTTTGTAGGTTTTCCTTCTAACATCAAACGCTCTTGGTGTAATTCGCAAATAGGTTTGACACATTAGCCAACACTTGCCGAATGCATTCGGCCAAGATGTTTAAATAGGTGTCACACGGTTGACCGACCGCGGTATGTCACGTTCAAGGAGACTTGGCTGCGCGTAGATTTGAGATATTTGCAATTTCTTCATCAATCATGATCAACCCATCGCCGACTCAATACAGAGCACGGGTCTCCTCTCAGAGTGAGAAGGGTTTTGCCCATAGTCTACCACGCTGGCCATGTGCGGATTGATAGACTTGACATACCTTTGAGAACATTATGGAGAACTCTCAGGCATGCAGGTTTTCTCACGATGTTTTCCTTCACCGTGATATTTAATTACTTAAAACGCACATAACTCCGAAATGTTAGAAATGCGTACCCGGGATCGAACCCCCGACCTCCGATTAGAAGGCGGACGTCATAACCACTAGGTTATCACAGCTTCATCAGTAATATTATCATATTATGTATGTACCTATAAGTGGTTTATCCCGAAAGACCTCTCTAGGATACTGTACCCGAAGGGTGCAGACAAAAACCCTACTAAGCCTTCGCTGTCCGTCCGTCTCTGGTCCGTCTGTCAGTCTGTATCTCGTGAACCGTAATAGGTAGAGACCAGAATTTCTATTGCCGCTATAACAAAAAAATAATTAAAATTTCAAATTGACCTCCATGAAAAAAAAGAAGTTATTTCTTGTAAGAAGGTACGGAACCCTTCGTGTGCGAGGCCGATTCGCACTTGACGTTTTTTTTTAATTCTTTTAAGCTGAATATTTTAGATCAAAATAATAATTAGGTAGATACCTACTAGGGCAGTTGAAAGGTTGAAGGGTACTTTGATTTTTATTTAGACAGTGCAGCGGCGTGAACTAGCATAGAGGTACCTATGTACGCGACAGTTAGAGATGGCAATCGGGGTGGGGATTCCCCAGGGTGATGTGCGAGGGTGCGGGGCGTCCCACCGCCTCATACCTCGATTGCGATCTCGACCTGTCGCGTACTTAGTACATATTTTATTAATATTGGTTTCATGTTTTACGCATCTGTTTATTATTAAAATGCTATAAAATCGTCAACGTAATTGTAGTATCTATGATTCTAGGTCAACGGGAAGTACCCTGTAGGTTTCTTGACAGACAGACAGACAACAAAGTGATCCTCCAAGGGTTCCGTTTTTCCTTTTGAGATACGGAACCCTAAAAAATACTAAATGTGTAACTATGAGATAAAAGGTAGTACTAATCACATATTATTTAAAAGACTTAAAGAATAATTGGTAACAAAAAATAATTCACCTAAGGAATTTTTCAATAGTAGGTAGGTAAGTATGTAAAACAAATGAAAATAAATAATTGTATAATGTTTACGATCTATTAATTATTTTAAACTAGATGATGTCCGCGACTTCGTCCGCGTGGATTTAGGTTTTTTAAAATCCCGTGGGAACTCTTTAATTTTCCGGGATAAAAAGTAGCCTATGTCCTTCCCCGGGATATAAGCTAACTCTGTACCAAACTTCATCAAAATCGGTTGAACGGTTGAGCCGTGAAAAGCTTGCAGACAGACAGACACACTTTCGCATTTATAATATTAGTACCTATGGATTAGTCTTAGGTAAATGTAAGTATAAATACACAATATAAAATTATTAACTGACTGACTGATATAATATACTGGGTATAGAAACTGAGGTCGAGGTTTTGCATATAAGTTTTCTATACCTAAGTCCATTAAATACATATTTGTAGGTAGGTTTTTTTTTTTTCAAAGAACATGAGCTATGTTAAATGACTAATATTCCCCTTTCCTCTACAACTAAGTATTCAAAATTCAGAAGTCAGTAAGTCAGATGTGTAATGACTAATGAGACAACAAAATGTGTCAAATGAAATAAGTGCCCACACAAGGCCCACACTTATTTCATTTGAATTGGATTCTCAATTTATGAGTTTTACATACTTACCTACCTACTATTGAAAAATTCCTTAGGTGAATTAATTTTTGTTACCAATTATTCTTTAAGTCTTTTAAATAATATGTGATTAGTACTACCTTTTATCTCATAGTTACACATTTCGTATTTTTTAGGGTTCCGTACCTCAAAAGGAAAAACCGAACCCTTATAGGATCACTTTGTTGTCTGTCTGTCTGTCTGTCAAGTAATAGATTGCCGAGGAGATTCTTGAATATTGAGGTAGGATTCTATCTTCAGAAAGAATAACGATGAATTTCTCATAGTTTTATTAATCACTGTTACCACTTTGGATGTTGGTATAGGAATAAATCGGTGTGTCGTAAGACTAACTATTACTGAAATGTACGGTGTGAATGTAGTAAACCTTCGTTCCCGTACCTACATTCACACTAATTCATTCCTATATTCACAAAATACAGATAAAATCACACTGTCAAGTCAATATTTAGAACCTACCTACAACTGTATACATTATTTTATAATAGGTACCTGCATTTATTTATGATATTTAACATTCGGCCATTCTAACTACATTAAGTTTGTCCTCAAACTTATTATACATAACAGTTTTTACCTATTTTCATAGTATTACCTATACCTAACAATATCACAAAATTCCAGCAATATGTACATTATAATTTTTAAGTAAATCATAATTATGTAATTAAATATTATTTATATTAATTGCTTTTACTCCTCATTTCATGAAATTATAATCCAAATACATCCTAGCAGTAGACATAATTTTGTAATAAGTATTAATTTTTCATTGGAATATTTAGGTTTAAGTGTTTTATAATCTTATGTACTAACTATCCATTTAACTAGAACTGTTTGTTTCCTCAAAAATAAATAAATTAAATTAAAGTAAATTCGTGTACCTACAGCTTCTGAAAAATAATCTGGATTGCATCGAGGACTTCACCCAATTTGGGCCACCCTCGCTTTCCAATCCAATTAATCGCATCTGCACCGGACCCCTCACCGTCAAGTCAAGAACTCATCGTGCTACCAGACTTCACGGCCGTGTACGACTTCCAGATGTAACGACTCTACTACCCATCTGCACCGGACCCCTCACCGTCCAGTCAAGAGCTCATCGTGCTACCAGACTTCACGGCCGTGTACGACTTCCAGATGTAACGACTTCACTACCCATCTGCACCGGACCCCTCACCGTCCAGTCAAGAGCTCATCGTGCTACCAGACTTTACGGCCGTGTACGACTTCCAGATGTAACGCGACTCCACTACCCATCTGCACCGGACCCCTCGCCGTCAAGTCAAGAGCTCATCGTGCTACAAGACTTCACGACCGTGTACGACTCCCAGATGTAACGATTGTTAACCCATCAAAAACAATAATAGCATCACACGTTTTATCATGAGTATCAGATCAAATACCATTCATTAAAAACAAGACACAAAAATATCAAAACATCATAATAAGTATCATAATTGTACAACTGAAATCAAAGTAGGTAATCATTCAATCATATAACTTCAAATATCACTACATTTAAATATCAAAACATTATAACAAAGTATCATAATCGTAGTACTGAAATCAAAGTAATTGTTTATCCACTCATCAAATAATATTACACAACAATATCTAAACATCATAATTTTATAGTATCATAATCGTATTACTAAAATCAAAGTAATTGTTTATCCACTCATCAAATACTATTACACAAAAATATCTAAACATCATAATTTTATAGTATCATAATCGTATTACTAAATTCAAAGTAATTGTTTATCCACTCATCAAATACTATTACACAACAATATCTAAACTTCATAATTGTATAGTATCATAATCGTATTACTAAAATCAAAGTAATTGCTTGATCATTCGTCAAGTACTATTACACAAAATAGTAAAACATCATAATAATAATATAGGATCATATTTGTAGTATTGAAATCAAAGTAATCGTTTAATCATATATAACATCAAATACTATTACACAAAAATATCTAAACATCATAATATACCTAATATCATAATCTTACTTACATCAAAATAATCATAGTGTGAATAAGCTTAAAAATCAGTTCAATCTTTCATCGAGCCTGTCTCATCATCTAAGAATCACTGTGATTACTCAAGATTGTGATCCATGATCAACATGCCAATTGTTTGAATATTCTACTCTGCTCAGAAGTAGCCCATTTCCTCATCATGAAATCAATTTTATTTATACCCAGGATAAAGTCGTAAGTTACTCTCCAACAACCACTTTTTCATCTCACTAAATACCTAAGAATAATGAAAATGTCAAAAACCGGCGAATTTTAAGGAATATCGGGCTTATTTATTGGATAAAATCAAAATGACATCAAAACGTCACCATGGTAACGTAAGACAAGTTATAAGACGATCAACGTCAATCGACATTGACAAATACCTATTCATACTTCAAACTGATGTATAATGTATAATCTCAGTTTTTGATATTTACTAATTATTTGACTTATTCAATCGTTCTGGTCATTCCTATTTTTATTTTTATTTTTTGTAGGTAAGCAAAAGTCTAACCACATATTTTGCACGCCATACATAAATGGCAAAATGTACCATCATTTACTTTGCTACTCACATATTTTGGCAAAATAAATCATTTCATTTCGTATCATTTCAATCATGCTATGGACAGCTAACAAAACTCTATTTCATAGAATGACTAATTTAAGATAGGTAGGACATTGGTGAAACGCACTATAAGTCATCCAACAGCAAATGTAGCGGTTAATTTTATTCTTGACATAGTTATTCTCGGACAAAGCCACCCTTGGTGAAATTGGGCCTTAGCAATATTAGAGCCATAAATACTAGAGATATCGTACTAATAATTTATCTAAAATGCTAGTTTCTCTAAGAGAATCCGTTGTGTTATTCGGCAAAAGTTTCTCTTTCAGTCTTTAAACTTTTATAGAGATCTCATTTCGGTATAACCGTTTTTTTTTTTTTTTTTAGAACTAAATTCTATTTATATTGACTATTTCATGTATTGAGAGCCTTCGGGCACAGAACAGATGTGTCAAATGTTGGGATCAGCAGTAGACGTTGAAATCAGACATTATTTTTATTGATCAATAGATGAGTTCGTTAATAATTCTAAATCGACTTTTAATCAAGCAACCAGACCACATCAAGAGTTTTCAAGCCATTTTTCATTTGTAATGACTATTCTATTTTAAATTATGGAATTTGTTTCAAATATGAATTAGGAGACTAATTTTGGAAAATCCATTATGAAAACCCCCGGATAATATTGTACAAAAATCAGCGTTGGATTTTTTTTTCTTTTCTTTTATTATTTAAATAATGCCACCCTCTTGTTGTTTGTAGAATCGTCCGAAAACCTGTATCAATCACTATTACAATCGCAATTGTTGTGATTGGCTGAATTTATGTCATTCTTGTTGCAACAATGCATTGTAGCCAATAGTGTGCGAGTATCAGTCGATCAGAGGTGATTGTGATAGTCACCAATAGCTGTCATTTTACCGTAACCGAGCACCAGACAATAGCCTAGCTATTGCAGAAAAGTCCTCAATAAATTGTTTCAAGTAACCTGCCCCCATTTAGTGGAAATTTCAAACCCAAAAGTTAGTGTCGGTATCCAAGAAACGACACTAATCTTGATATTTAATTGCAACTGGTTTCTTTTAATAATTACTCGTAAGTATACCTAATATAAAAGTTTGTTCGAGTTTGACCCTCATCATAATCTTTAATTCTAGCCATATTCAATGTTCACAAACCGCGTTTTTTTTTTCTACTTCAATACTTTACTACTACTGTTCTGATAGTACACCCTTCTATATACAATACTCTTGGCTATTTACATTTGGGCGCTGCCCAGATTAATTAAATACTAAACTCGATAATTGAGTACAGCTTGTTTGTAATATTCCGAGGTTATTCGCATTTTTATTTATTTATTTAAACTTCTTCATCAATTAACTAATCATCACCATCATGATCACCCCATTACCAGCCTACTACTGAGCAGGGTCAATTAATCCCTCAATAATTATCTATTTATGGTTAATTGTTGTAATGCATAAGATTCCTTTTTAAATCAGAGGAATACCTACGCATTCGCGCTAAACTATAACTACTTATTCATTTCTTTCTTCAAGCCATTCTTTTATCGATTTTATTCTTACAAAATTCGTGTCTAAAAGTAACTCATCGACAATGTCACTAGCAGAAAATTCACTACTTACAACAAATTCTTACTAAAAATAATAAAGATTATTTTATTTCTGTTTTGGTTTATGGTTATATTACAGGTTAAATTACATACCAACATTGGGTTAAATGGTGACTATAGACCACAAACTACGGACGAATGGCGTAAGTAAATAATAAGTGGGTGAAATGCACCCAAAGCATCGATTAACTATGAAATGCACCCAAAGTTTCGTGATTAGCAAGGAATAAGTAGGTACCTATTTTGCAAACAAAACATTTTTTTTCCTCGTTCTTATTAAATTATCATTTAATATTGTATAAGAACTGACATTATTTAAGGTTATATAAAAACTTAAAGCACGAGTACCTATTAGTCTTCACGCCTAAATTAATTACACTAAGTAAACACAAACACTTTGACCTTGACTTTGCATCTATCCATGAGTAAGTAGATAGCAAACAAATTGCAATCCCGAAAATTAAGCCAAATTCGTGTTCATTTTCATTTGAGATCAATTATAATTCTCGTGTAATATATATGTATTAATTTATATGTTGGTAACTAAGTACTTTTTTTTAACCCTTCCTAATATGATCATATTGTTTGCTACAACGACACAATATGGCGAACCGACTTCCCTTTCTTAGCTTGTACCTACCTACTCATAATAGCTAATATCATTGCGAAATAAGATGAAACAAAATCAATTAAAAGTTTTCTTTCGATTACGAAAATATTGATATCGGACTTTTAACGTTAAAGTAGGTGCCTACCTGCCATTCTTGGTAATTACGTATGTAATATGTATCCTGAATCCTGATACCCTCTTTTTCTTTTGTATTATAGCTACAAGTTTCCTACCAGTATGCAATAATAATGAGCTTCATGGGCTGTCGTTTTTCTTTGATATCCCAAGTCAATTGCATAATTATTAATTATTTACCTACATTTACATTAATGATTTAACCAGGCTTTATAAAAGATTGCAATAATTGCGCAGTCCCTATAATTTACCCAAAAAAAATGTTTTATTACCGACCTGATGTATCTTCGTGCGATACCTGTACCTACTTGATGCTCGGACCCTCGCCAGCTCAAACGGCGGCGGCCGTATGGTACCGCATCTATAGTCGCTCCAGGAAGGCAGCCTGGTGCCCGCACAATCGCGGCGGCGCAGCGCGGTTGCGGCGGCGCAGAACGGTCGCGACGCGCGGCGCGGCGGTGGCGGTGCCGGTTCCGGTTCAGCGCCCGCCGCGCCATCACTCGCCTTTACCGAAGGTAGTTAGGGTATATCTCGTCCAGTCGCAGAACCTCTTGACCGTACTATATCTCTTCTTTCGCCTTCAGTACAAATTTCAACTCGTCAGGTCGCAGAACTTCTTGATCGTTCCATTATTTCGCCTTCCTTCAGTACAAGTTTCAACTCGTCCGGTCGCAGATACAACGTCGCTCAATAATAATTATTCTGATGTAGCAGCAGCGGTTCACTATAGGATGAGTCACTCGTCGTTTCTTCGTGTCGTCGTCTTTGTTTGCCGAATTATTGTGAGCATTTAGATTGCTTCGTACCACTTCTGATAATAGATTGCCGAGGAGATTCTTGAATATTGAGGTAGGATTCTATCTTCAGAAAGAATAACGATGAATTTCTCATAGTTTTATTAATCACTGTTACCACTTTGGATGTTGGTATAGGAATAAATCGGTGTGTCGTAAGACTAACTATTACTGAAATGTACGGTGTGAATGTAGTAAACCTTCGTTCCCGTACCTACATTCACACTAATTCATTCCTATATTCACAAAATACAGATAAAATCACACTGTCAAGTCAATATTTAGAACCTACCTACAACTGTATACATTATTTTATAATAGGTACCTGCATTTATTTATGATATTTAACACAAGAAACCTACAGGGTACTTCCCGTTGACCTAGAATCATGAAATTTGGCAGGTAGGTAGATTTTATAGTTGATATTTGGGGAAAAATCTGAAAACCGTGAATTTAGGGTTAGATCACACAAAAAAAAAATTGTGGTTAAGTTAAGAATAATTGTATTTTCAATTTTCTAAGTAAGTTAACTATATCAAGTGGGGTATCATATGAAAGGTCTCCACCTGTGCATTCTAAAACAGATTTTTATTTATTTTTATGTATCATAGTTTTTGAATTATCCTGCAAAATGTCGAAAAAATACGACTGTAGTACGGAACCCTCATTGCGCGAGCCCGACTCGCTTTTGGCTGGTTTTTTTTACTGATAGTGATTACTTAGTAGGACTTGAATAAATTAGAATTGAAGTGATACCCATTCGAGTGTCGGTAGGTAGGTAATATGTATTGTTCTTGACCATAATCCCACCTTATCGAAAATGATAAACTAAGTAGAAAAAGCTGTGATAGCCTTGTGGTTAGGACGTCCGCCTTCCAATCGGAGGTCGGGGGTTCGATCCCGGGCACGCACCTCTAACTTTTCGGAGTTATGTGCGTTTTTAAGTAGGTAATTAAAATATCATTTGCTTTAACGGTGAAGGAAAACATCGTGAGGAAACCTGCATGCCTAAGAGTTCTCCATAATGTTCTCAAAGGTGTGTGAAGTCTGCCAATCCGCACTTGGCCAGCGCGGTAGACTATGGCCAAAACCCTTCTCACTCTGAGAGGAGACCTGTGCTCTGTAGTGAGCCGGTGATGGGTTGATCATGAAGTAGTACTTATGTACAATAATTAATGAAGAGTCAATCAAAAAGTGTTCACTACAATATAATGTTTCATATAAGATTATGTTTATGAACAAGGCTTAACCTTCAAGGCTTAAGGCTAGATATGTCAGTTTTTAGACAAAGGTTTACTTAAGTGTCGTGGTAGTCTCCTTATTAACTGACTTAAAAGAATTAGCATTCTAAGATTTTCTTAATTATCACGTAGTTTACTAACTACCTTTCTAGGGCAGCAGAGCATACCAACTGCACATAATATATAGTCCTCGCAAGAGCAAAAAGGTTCAGTTTGAGTCTATTTAATGTCTGCTATAAGACCTACCTATCTGCCAAATTTCATGATTCTAGGTCAACGGGAAGTACTCTGTAGGTTTCTTGACAGCCCGACAGACAGACAGACAGATAACAAAGTGATCGTATAAGGGTTCCGTTTTTCCTTTTGAGGTAAGGAACCCTAAAAAGATAAACGTAAGTGTTCCTTGCCAGTAGGTTGCACCTTAAGGAGTAAATAACAAATTCTCTTACCCTAGCCAATCCACTGACAGGAAACTTCTCGAACTCAAGCACGTTATCTTCTCCCAACTCCTTCTCCATCTGCCCTTCAAACGTCCTCGCCGCCATGATAGTCGCCAAAGACATACCATCACCAATGAACAATATACCATTCTTGGCTTTATTCTTATTCAAGGTCTCCTTCAACTTGGAGTTAAGGACCTGGTGAGCGGATTTCCTCCAAAAGGAACCATATTTTTCTTCCTCCGGGATGTAGACTGGGTTCATGACAGTGTCCAGAACTTTCTTCGGCTTCGGTGTGGATACAACATCTTCTGCAAGAGAAATAAACCGGTCAAGTACGAGTCGGACTCTCACACGAAGGGTTCCGTACCATCGTACAAGAAATAACAAAGCAGTAGGTATAATAAAAATTTTGATTACTAAACTAATTTTGATTGTGGACAGTATTTTTTTTCATTCTAAATACTATAATAAGTATTTTTTTTGTGATGAAACCACTAATTCCCAGTTTTAGATTTTGATTCTATCTTGACGGAACCGACAAATAGACGGACGGACGTACGGATGGATGAACGGACGGGCAGATATACAGACAGACAAAAAGAACGAAGTGGTTCTTTTTCCTTTTGAGGTACGGAACTAGCGATGACGAGATGAGAAGAAAACTTTGAACGGAAAAGCGCAATGTGATCTTTATCACGACAGACAGATAGATAGACAGACATACTTAGATAACTTATAAGGGTTCTATTTTCCAATCTGACGCCGGAATCCCAAAAACGCAACCTTATCAATTCAAATCAAGATAACAAAGGACGAAAATACGAATACCCTGACAAATTAACCCTGCACTTTAAATTCAAGAACTTTTTTAACTGTATTGAGGTTACGGAAGACTGGGTATTATTCAGCTACAATATTTATTATTATTATTACTTATTTATTATTTAATTAGAACAGCCATAAAGCCCAATTACACTAATTAAACTACGAGTACTAACTAACATAAACATACTTACAAAAATTGTTAAAATTATAATTTTAAAAAAGCAAAATTATAAATTTTCACAAAAGTGCAAGATCTGACCCATGAGGTCAGCCCATTTGTCAGCAAATATGTCACAGCGAGGGGACTCCTTCAGCAGCGCGTTGAGCGCAGCCAAAGTGCGCGAAATATATTACGTATTCAATATAATATATTATAAAGTGAAGTACCTAATATGAGTGAAACTGAGTGAAACAGCTATTTACAGACTGGTTTTCCTGATAAAAATTAACTGTCACAAGTCTGCATAGTTTACTTACCTAACAATATGGTGGAAATAAAAGGAAAAGGTGATTGACTAACTGTCTGACTGATCTACCAACGCACAGCTCAAACTACTGGACGGATCGGGCTGAAATTTGGCATGCAGATAGCTATTATGACGTAGACATCCGCTAAGAAATGATTTTTGAAAATTCAACTCCTAAGGGGTGAAATAGGGGTTGGAAATATTATGTGTTCATAAGCTAGTTCATCTATAGGTATATACAGAAGGAAAATCTGACTAAAAGCTTCTGTGTGAATAATTTTTTTTTAATTTTAATCTACAAAGTAAGTAGGTAATTTTATCTTAGAAAAAAAATAATATTTCTTATCTTTCCTTAGTCACGTTTCCTCCACGTTAATCGTCACGTATCAGGCTTAGTGTAAACTGTAAAGTATTTTTGTCACGCTCTAAAATAATTGATTGTACTGCTAAAGATATGGAAATTACCGTTTCAAGGTAAAAATTAAAACTGCGTAGGTGAAAACAATTAGGTACAATATTTCTTTACTTTTTTTATATTTACAATATAATTTATTATTACAATAAAACTTAAAGCTAGCCTTATCCAATTACTGTACAAATCATGCCAGCGTGGAATGTTGAATATACTGGCTGTATTACCGCGTTGGACAACCAGGCTGATCCTTTGCGCAAAAAAAAATGAACCAGCCCTTTTTCTTTACTTATCTAACTAGCTAATTAGGCGCCTGCTTTGCACGGGTTACAGGCTTACCTTCTTCTATTATCAAACTAAAAACTATAAAGTTATCATGTTTTCATCTCATCTGAATAAGAAGGGTTTAGGGCACAGTCTGCCACGCTGGCCTAGTGCAGATTGGCAGACTTCACACATCTTTAAGAACATTATGGGGAACTCTCAGGCATGCAGGTTTTCTCACGATATTTTCATTCACAGCTAAAGCAATTTAATTAATTATTATAACTCCGAATAGTACAATACGTAAACTTGACTTAATCTGGACGGTATGGTCTGCGGTAAAATGCGTCTTGGTAAAATCTGCATTATACTAAGTCTAGACTTTACGTAAGCACGACTTTGTCTGTCAAGATTACCGAATTAAATTAAAACAGTTCAATTGTTTTTAGCATGCTGCATTTTAATTCCTAATATTGGGGCCGATTCTCTAGGCGGTTTTCTAATTTTAAAATGTCTAATATTAGACTTAGAAAGGTGTGTTATTCTGAAAACCCACTTAAATGACAGGTCTAACCTAAAATTGAATTTGACAGCACTAAACTATTCAATTTAGATTTTAAAGAGCAAAAGTTATTCTGTTGCACGAACTAAATGCCTAAATTAAGAAACGTCAACCTAAAATTTTCTAAAATTAGAGTGGACCTCGCGAGGTGCCCACTAAATTTAAAGAGTCTGCTTAAATGGCAAAATGGACGTGTTTTGAAAGAAATATTTTTATTTGAGTTTAGAATTGTTATATTTAAGATAAAAAAAGTATCTTTTAAGTGTTTTAATTTAATTTAAACTTTATAAAATGGAAATATACGTGGTTTCTCTGGCTCGTCGTTAATTCACAAAAAATAATTAGGTTGGTTATCTACTTTGTTGTCTAAGAGTATCAGACACCTCCACAGACATCCTGGCGGCTTCAGCAAGGCAAACCTAAGATCCTTAAGTCTCCTTATTTCTTAACTAGCAAGTGGCAGCTGTTCGAAAATCCTGTGGGACTAGGATACTTTTCTGTAGGTACTTAGCTTACCTACCTACCTAATAAAAGTAGCCTATAAGTATATCCTTCACTAGTATGTGTCCTTGTGAAAAATCTCTGTGCCCAACTAGGTTAGATGCATAAAGGAACATACCCAGAGACAAAAACTTGCATAGGTAGCTACCTAAATATTAGTGTGAACATAAATCTTTGCCAATTAGGTATGCCAAGGTAAACTTGATGCCTTGTTATCATTATCAATGAGATTAATTCCTACTACCTACTACTTATTGCTAAACATATCAAAAATAAAGCAGAATAAGTGTGGTGGTAGAGTAGGTACTTATAATAAAGTTTAAGTTCTAAAATCTTAATGAGTTCACCTAAAGGTTTATTTATAGGCTAAATTAACAGATTTTACATTTAGTTATGTCTTATACTTACATACCCCTAGTATTGAACTAAGTACTTGAGTAGTACCCAGTTACTTCTTTATTTTCAACTCAGTAGATACCTGCTTGAAAGACTACCTATTACATGCATAAGTAGGTACTTATACTAGCTACAGTACAGTATAGATAACTACAACTAACTGACATAGCCTGGGTTCACTTTAATCATCTGATAAGTTTTAGTTGAGAAGTACCTAGTAGATACATCTTGTAATTCCTAAACATATCATGATAGGATCTTGTTGAGTTTACCTATATAGGTATACCCATACCCATATGGGTATACCTATATAGGTATACCATACCCATATGGGTATCACATTTCAGGTTAACTAGCTGACCTGCCTGAGTTGTACCTGCCCCAGCTTTGTTCGGGTGGTATAAGTACCTATGTAAGTATCTGAAAATTA